>NW_026889801.1:14322500-14997500 GCF_033153115.1 Saccostrea echinata | reverse complement strand
TGTTGCTAGGTTATCTGAAGTTAATTCCGGCTAAACAATTTTTTGAAATTCACTTCCGGTCGAAAGTTGTCGCCCTTTTATCAAAATTTAGAGGACCTCCTTGTCTGCGATGGAACTCAAAAACGGCTTAAGCTAGAGCGCTGAAATTTTCAGTGATGATAGAGGACATGTTGCCATTTTGCACCTGGGTTTAGATATTTTCTGGAAGTGCCTAGTATGGAAGCTCGGTAGGGGTCGAAATTTAGGACACGAATCATGAGTGAATTTTTGAGACATTTTGTATCATATCTTTTAAAGTATAATTATTTTGTAAAAACATACTGAACAATATTTGTGCAGAATGACAAGATCTTTCATATGATATCAAGAAAAAAGGGCTGACTTGTCATATTAGGGGCTGAGAGGGGTCAAAAGTAATAAATCAATAACTCTATAACAATCAATATTTTGGTATAAATTATTGAAGCAAAAATGTTTATCTTAACAATTTACAACTATATATTATGATATATACATCATATATTACATAATTAGGGGCCAGAAGGGGCCAGAATGCCAAATCTTTGGCGCTCTATATCTCGAAAGTGGGAAATATTTTGATAAGCAATATTGAATAAAAGATGTTCAAAATAATGTTTTAAACAATATTTAACCTTTCAATTTTTGCTAAACGTCCCCATTAAGGAGTTGCAGGGCTGGCCCCTAAATACATCTTTTGCATATAGCTCAGAAACGAAAAAGAATTTCTGAATAGTTGTTGAACAAAAAGTGTTTAAAATCATAAGAGCTTTTAAGTGGTATGAAGAAAAAGAGGCTGGCCCCTCAAAATAGGGGCCGAGAGGGGCCAAAAGTCTTTAATCAATAACTTTTTAACGATCAATATTTTGCAATTTGTTACTGAAGCAAAAATGTTTATCTTAACAATTCACAACTATATATTATAAAATTTAAGTCATTTCTTACATAATTAGGGGCCATAAGGGGCCAAAATGCCAAATCTTTGGCACTCTATATCTCGAAAGTTGGAAATATTTTGATAAGCAATATTGAATAAAAGATGTTCAAAATAATGTTCTAAACAATACTTAACCTTTCGATTTTTGCTAAACGTCCCCATTAAGGAGTTGAAGTGCTGGTCCCTAAATACATCTTTTGCATATAGCTCAGAAACGAAAAAGAATTTCTGAATAGTTGTTGAACAAAAAGTGTTCAAAATCATAAGAGCTTTTAAGTGGTATGAAGAAAAAGGGGCTGGCCCCTCAAAATAGGGGCCGAGAGGGGCCAAAAGTCTTTAATCAATAACTTTTTAACGATCAATATTTTGCAATTTGTTACTGAAGCAAAAATGTTTATCTTAACAATTCACAACTATATATTATAAAATTTAAGTCATTTCTAACATAATTAGGGGCCATAAGGGGCCAAAATGCCAAATCTTTGGCACTCTATATCTCGAAAGTTGGAAATATTTTGATAAGCAATATTGAATAAAAGATGTTCAAAATAATGTTCTAAACAATACTTAACCTTTCGATTTTTGCTAAACGTCCCCATTAAGGAGTTGAAGGGCTTGCCCATAAATACATCTTTTGCATATAGCTCCGAAACGAAAAAGAATTTCTGAATAGTTGTTGAACAAAAAGTGTTTAAAATCATAAGAGCTTTTAAGTGGTATGAAGAAAAAGGGGCTGGCCCCTCAAAAAAGGGCCCGAGAGGGGCCAAAATTCTTTAATCAATAACTTTTTAACGATCAATATTTTGCAATTCATTACTGAAGCAAAAAAATTTATCTTAACAATTTACAACAATAAGGGGCCAGAATGCCAAATCTTTGGCACTCTATATCTCGAAAGTGGGAATATTTTGATAAGCAATATTGAATAAAAGATGTTCAAATTAATGTTTTAAACAATATCTAACCTTTCAATTTTTGCTAAACGTCCCCATTAAGGAGTTGAAGGGCTGGCCCCTAAATACATCTTTTGCATATATCTCGGAAACGAAAAAGAATTTCTGCCTAGTTGTTGAACAAAAAGTGTTCAAAATCATAAGAGCTTTTAAGTGGTATGAAGAAAAAGGGGCTGGCCCCTCAAAATAGGGGCCGAGAGGGGCCAAAAGTCTTTAATCAATAACTTTTTAACGATCAATATTTTGCAATTTGTTACTGAAGCAAAAATGTTTATCTTAACAATTCACAACTATATATTATAAAATTTATGTCATTTCTTACATAATTAGGGGCCATAAGGGGCCAGAATGCCAAATCTTTGGCACTCTATATCTCGAAAGTGGGAAATATTTTGATAAGCAATATTGAATAAAAGATGTTCAAAATAATGTTCTAAACAATACTTAACCTTTCGATTTTTGCTAAACGTCCCCATTAAGGAGTTGTAGGGCTGGACCCTTAATATTGTTATTCTATATATCTCTTAAACGAAAGAAAATTTCTGAATAGTTGTTGAACAAAAAGTCTTCAAAATAACAAGACCTTTTATTTGATATCAAGAAAAAGGGGCTGACCCATCAAATTAGGGGCTCAGAAGACCAAAAGTCTTTATTCTATAACTCTTTAATGATCAATACTTTGTAATAAATTACTGAAGCAAAAATGTTCATATTAACATTCTGCAACTATATATTATTAAATTTTGATCATATGTTACGTAATAAGGGGCCATAAGGGGCCAGAATGCTAAATCCTTGACACCTCGAACAAGGGGAAATATTTTGATGAGCAATATTGAACAAAAGATGCTCAGAATAATGTTTTAAACAATATACATCCTTTCACTTTTTATAGACGAATATCTCAGTCAAGATCTTAACTAATCTTATCCAAAATCAGACGGAAGACCCACTCGTTGCTCGCAACGAGAACCATCTAGTTATTATTCTTTTTTTCTGCACAAATTTTGTGCAGACGATTTCTCAGAGATGGGTTGATGGATTTGCATCAAATTTTTTGGGTTGGTGCTAGGTTATCTGAAGTTAATTCCGGCTAAATATTTTTTTGACAATCACTTCCGGTCGAAAGTTATCGCCCTTTTAATAAAATTCAGAGGACCTCCTTGTCTGTGATGGAACTCAAAAACGGCTTAAGCTAGAGCGCTGAAATTTTCAGTGATGATAGAGGACATGTTGCCATTATGCACCTGGGTTTAGATATTTTCCGGAAGTGTCTAGAATGGAAGCTCGGTAGGGGTCAAAATTTAGGACACGAATCATGAGTGAATTTTTGAGACATTTTGTATCATATCATTAAAAGTATAAATATTTTGTTAAAATATACTGAACAATATTTGTGCAGAATGACACGATCTTTAACAGGATATCAAGAAAAAAGGGCTGATTCATCAAATTAGGGGCCGAGAGGGTCTAAAAGTAATAAATAAATAACTCTTTAACAATCAATATTTTGGAATACATTACTGAAGCAAAAATGTTTATCTTAACAATTTACAACTATATATTATAATATTTATGTCATATGTTACATAATTAGGGGCCATAAGGGGCCAGAATGCCAAATCTTTGGCATTCTATATCTCAAAAGTGGGAAATATTTTGATAAGCAATATTGAACAAAAGATGTCCAAAATGAGGTTCTAAACAAGATGCAACCTTTCATTTTTTGCTAAACGTCCCCATTAAGGAGTTGAAGGGCCGGCCCCTAAATACTCCTTTTGAAAATATCTCAGAAACGAAAAAGAATTTCTGCCTAGTTGTTGAACAAAAAGTGTTCAAAATCATGAGAGCTTTAAAGTGATATGAAGAAAAAGGGGCTGGACCCTCACAATAGGGGCTGAGTGTGGCCCAAAGTCTTTGAACAATAACTCTTTAACGATCAATATTTTGTAATGCATTACTGAAGCAAAAATGTTTATCTCAACAATGTACGACTATATATTATAATATTCACATCATATGTTACATAATTAGGGGCCATAAGGGGCCAGAATGCTAAATCTTTGACGCTTTATATCTCAAAAGTGGGAAATATTTTGATAAGCAATATTGAATAAAAGATGTTCAAAATAATGTTCTTAACAAGATGCAACCTTTCATTTTTTGCTAAACGTCCCCATTAAGGACTTGAAGGGCCAGCCCCTAAATACTTCTTTTGCAAATATCTCAGAAACGAAAAAGAATTTCTGACTAGTTGTTGAAGAAAAAGTGTAAAAAATTATGAGAGTTTTAAGGTGATATCAAGGAAAAGGGTCTGACCCCTTAAATAAGGGGCCGAGAGGCGCCGAAAGTATAAAATCAATAACTCTTTAATGATCAATATTTTGTAATATATTACTGAGGCGAAATAGTTCTTCTTCACACACTTTATCTAAATAACATGATGTTGATATCATATGTTACGAAATAAGGGGTCTTTAGAGGGCCAAATTGCATAATTTTTGGCGCAACATGTCTTGAAAAGGAAGAATATTTTGATAAACAGTATTGAACAAAAGACGTTCAAAATAATATTCTGAACAATATGCACTCTTTCAATTTTTGCTTGACGTCCCCATTTAGGACTTGAAGGGCCGGCCCTTAATATTTCTTTTGCATATATTCCGAAAACAAAAAAGAATTTCTGAATAGTTGTTGAACAAAAAGTGTTCAAAATCGTGAGAGCTTTAAGATGATATCAAGAAAAAGGGGCTGACCTCTCACATTAGGGGCCAAGAAGGGCCGAAAAGTCTTTAATCTATAACCCTTTAATGATCAATATTTTGTTAAACATTATTAAAGCAAAATTGTTCGTCTTAACAATTTATTTATATCATTATATTTGAACGAAAATCCCAGTCAAATTTTATCTCATCTTATCAAAAATCGGACGGAAGACCCACTCGTTGCTCGCAACGAGATCTCATCTAGTTATTATTATTATTAGGTCTTCCGTTTTCAACGGAAGACCTATAGTTAAGGTCTTCCGTCTCCACGGAAGACCTTATAGTGATTCTATTGTTTCTTCTTCTTCTTTTTATTATTATTCTTTTTTTTTTAGACAAAATTTTGTGCACGCGATTTCTCGAAAACTATTCAATGAATTTCTTTGAAATTTTCAGGGATAAAAGGTCTTTATATGAATTTTATATAAAATTCCGTTTTTTGGTAAATTCGGTTCCAGTGCCAAGTTATGGACAATTTTCTGATTTTAAAATGAAATTTTGTCCGCGAGTGTTCTCAAGAATGGCTTAAGATATTAACTGGAGACTTGTTAGAGATGATAGAACATGATTTCTAGATTGGAGAGGGCACCTTTTCGTTCGTCGTCGGCACTTCCGGTCGCTTACGGAAGTGATCAAAGAAATCGTTAAATTTCAACTTTCCTTTTTTAAATCAATTCTTACATCACATTATTGCATCTCTTTTGTAGTTTTGAAATATGTTGGTCCCACCGGAAACAGAAACGCCAACTTCCGGTTATAAGAGAAAAACGACATAATTTGGGTATTTTTCTTTCCCATAAATATCTTTTGTAGATAAAGTATTTGGAATGATTTTAAAATATGTTATTTAGACAGCAAATGTCTAGAGTAACCTTAAATATCTTTCAAAAATTCACTTCCGGTCGCGTGTTTTTTGGTCCTAAAAATAAGAAGTTGTCTGAGCAAGATCTCGGAAACGGTAAGAGATTAAGACACCAGACTTATATGAGCGACAGACCTTCAGATGAAGCCAAAACCACATGGGTTCAGAGCGTCAGCCGTCACTTCCGGTCGTCAGAGGATGTGATCAAAGAAATCGAAAATTTCAACTTTTCTTTTTTTATTCAAAAATTGCATCACTTTATTGCATCTTTTTCGCAGATTCGAAAGATGTTGGTCCCACCGGAAACAAAAACGACAACTTCCGGTTGTAAGAGAAAAACTACAAAATTTGAGTCTTTTACTTTCCTATAAATATTCTTTATAGATAACGTATTTGAAATGAAATTTAAACATGTTATTCAGACTGCAAAGGTCTAGAGTCAACTCAAATATCTTTCAAAAATTCACTTCCGGTCACGTGTTTTTCTGTCCTCAAAATGAGAAATTGTCTGAGCGAGATCTCAAAAACAGGTAAAATATTAAAACACCAATTTTAATTTTTATGAGTAGCAGACCTTGAGGAGTAGGCAAAACCATTTTGGAGAAACGGGTCCGTCGTAACTTCCGGTCGTCACAGAAAGTGATCAAAGAAATTAACAATTTTAACTTTTCTTTTTTAAATTAAAGTTTGCATCACTTTATTGTATCTCTTTCGCTGTTTTGAAATATGTTAGATTCCACCGGAAACAAAAACGCCAACTTCCGGTTTAAGGTGATAAACTACGTTATTTCGATATTTAGCTTTCTCATAAATATTGCTTATCGATATAGTACTTGAAATGGTTTTATGAATTTTGTAGATACTGCAAATGTATAGAGAAACGTCAGAGATTTTTTTTATTTATAAAATTCACTTCCGGTCGCGTGTTTACCTGTCCTCAGAATTATAATTTGTTCTCACAATATTGCTCGGCAACAGTAAACGACTGAAGTCTTAAACTTTCAGAACTGATAGTCAGTCATCAGTTTATTTGAATTGCGAGGAAATCTTGTATCGCCGTTACTTCCGGTCGAGACAAGAAGTGATGCAAAAAAGTGAATGGTTAATGGTTAGCACATTAGATTTTCACGCTGACAACCAGGGTTAAATCTCCAGAGTGTCTGAATTTCTTTTATCACCTTTTCAGCTTGAATTTACGTTTTTATTTTCAAAATCGGACGGAAGACCTCTCATTGCTCGCAATGAGTTTCTAGTTATTATTATTTTTCATTTTTATTTTTTTGACCTTTTCAAATCGCGATATCTCAAAAACTACTCAATGGTTTTTAGCCAAATTTTCAGGAATGATGTGTTATCTCATGTCATTTTGAAATATTGAAAAAGTTTGGAAAAATTTACTTCCGGTCAGGAATTATTACGATTTTTCACTTTTTCCACTAAAAATCTAGTCCATGAATGTTCTCAGAAACGGTTAAAGGTAGGAGTCTGAAACTTTCAGGTATGATAGAATGTGATTTGTAGATGTGTGATGGAAACATTTCGTGTGTCGTCGTCACTTCCGGTCGTCACAGGAAGTGATTTAAAAAGGGTACTTTTTTTAACTTTTTTGTTTTTCATTATTTCTTCATGATATTTATAGGTTAAATAGAGAATCTTATCAGATTGCTAAATATGTAATTTGTTTAAAAATTGATTAACCCGTACTCTAGATATTTATTACTTGCTACTTTGATGCGATGGTCTTTGATAGCGTAATGGTAGGCGTGTTGAATTTTCACGCGGGCGACTCGTATTAAATCCCAACAATGTCCAAATTTTATCACACTGTTGTTTGGGCTCAAATGTAAGATTTAAAGAGGTGGGGGGGGGGGAGGGGGGCTATGTCGTTCAACGTCAGAGCAATGGTGTTTGACTTCACTATAGCACTGTGTCTTTTTGCTCTTTCATAAAGAGTTTGCAGTTGAATTTTGCACTAATTAATGTGCATACATGCAATTGTGATATGAGGAATCAAGGTTAATATAAATGTACTTAGGTCCCTATGCAATTGAATCACAAATTGGGGATTAGTCAGATTATATTTTGAGAGTAGAGTTTATTATTTTCTCATCTAGATTGAATAACAATTAGCAATTTCAAATGAGAGGAAAAAATACTTTAATGACATTTAGTTCAGAGCAAAATCCGTAATAATTAAGAGCTCAAAGCGACTTACAATGTAGCACATAAAGGTATGGTTAATTAATGATATACAGTATATTAACACAATAAAGCACAAAAAAATATGTATACTCAAAACAGTAAAAAAGTGAAAAATTATGCTTTCACGTAATAAATCAGTAAAGTGTCAATCAATTTGTTATGCGTGTGTGGTGCTGACTCAGGGAGGGGGGGGGGGGTAACCAAATGCATGAAATCAGGTAAAATAAAACAAATCAGTGTAGATAGGTCTTAAATTTAAAAAATCTTCTTTATCACAATTAAATGTGAGAATATCAAATTTTAAAAAATTTCACACAAAGATGTTTTGGACATAGCCCCCCCCCCACCCCCCCCCTTTCCTTAAAATGATGTCTCGTATTTTTTCCGTTCAAGTTTTGCAATATTTTCAAAATATAAACGTTTAATTATATTTTATGTATGAAGGTGTTACAGGGAATGCACAACATAACATGTTTAGTGTGGAATCAATTTTTCTAAAGACAGAGAAGAGACGGAAGACCTTCTTGTTGCCATGGCAACAAGGTTTCTAGTTAAGGTCTTCCGTTTCAGACGGAAGACCTTATAGTGATTCTACTGTTTATTTTTATTATTTTCCCATTTTTTGTCCAAGCGATTTCTCAGAGATGGCTCGATGGATTTTCTTGAAACTTTCAGGGATTATGACAAATTAAATAAACTAAAAACATTTTTAAGGATTTTGCAAAATTCACTTCCGGTCGTTAGATATGTCCGATTTCCGTTTTTTTAAAAGAGATCATGCCCGGACGATATCTCAGAAACGGTAAAAGATTAAGACCTCAAACATTCAGGGATTATAGATCATGACAAGTACGTTTGCAGAATATGTTTAAATCCGTCAGCCGTCACTTCCGGTCGTCACAGGAAGTGATCAAAGAAATCAAAAATTTCAACTTTTCTTATTTTAATTAAATCTTGCATCAAATTATTGCATCTGTTTCGCAGTTTCGAAATATGTTGGTCCCACCGGAAACAGAAACGTCAACGTCTGGTTATAAGCGAAAAACTACATAATTTGAGTATTTTACTTTCCCATAAATATCGCTTATAGATGAAGTTTTTGAAATGATTTTTAGATATGTTATTTAGACTGCAAATGTCTAGAGTAACGTCAAATATCTTGGTAAAATTCACTTCCGGTCGCGTGTTTTACTGTCCGCAAAATAAGAACTTGTCAAAGTGAAATCTCAGAAACGGTAAGAGATTAAGACATCAAACTTATACGAGTAATAGAACTTAATGAGTAGGCAAAACCCTTTGGGTTAATAGCGTCAGCCGTCACTTCCGGTTGTTACAGGAAGTGATCAAAGAAATCAAAAATTTAAACTTTTCTCTTTTGAAATAAAACTTTCATCATATAATTGAGTCTCTTTCTCAGTTTCTATATGTGTTGGTCTCACTGGAAACAAAAAACGACAACTTCCGGTTATAAGAGAGAAACTATGTAATTGGTATTTTTAACTTTCCCAATAATATCACTTATTGATAAAGTTTTTGATAAAGTTTTTGAAATGATTTTTACGTATGTTATTGAGACTGCAATTGTCTGGTGTGAAGTCAACCATCTTAGCAAAATGCACTTCCGGTCACGTGTTTTTCTGTCCTCAAATTGAGATTTTGTTCACCTAATTGCTCAAAAACAGTATATAACTGAAGTATAAAACTTTCAGAACTGATTGTCAGTCACCAGTTTATCTACATCATGTAAAAATCGTACGTTGCCGTCATTTCCGGTCGTGAAGGAAGCGATGTAAAAAAGTGAATTTTTAAAGTTTTTTTCTTTTTACAGGAATGTTTGGCTAATGCAGATGTTAAATAGATCATGACCATGCAAATTATTTTCATCGGAAGTGCCAACCGAAAAACAAGAAGTTGTCTCAAACATGAGTAGTTTTTCATGGAAACTTTTAGGGATGATCAGTTGTGAATAATTTAGGTGTAGAATGAACATTTTATTCATTTGGAGCACTTTCGTTCATGACGAAGTACATAAAGAAAACATAAAAGTAATTCCGTTTGTTTTTATCTGTATTTACATATCTTTGGAAGCCTAGGCCTTGTGATAACTTTTGTTAATTATTTAGAGTAATCTTATTGAGAAGATTGTTTTTTTTTTCAAAGAAGTCAAGAAAACGGAAGACCTGTTATTGCCTTGGCAATAAGTATCTAGTTAAGGTCTTCTGTCTTCACGGAAGACCTTATAGTGATTCTACTGTTTCTTATTAAGGTCTTGCGTCTCCTCGGAAGACCTTATAGTGATTCTATTGTTTCTTATTATTATTATTCTTTTTTTTTTTAGACAAAATTTTGTGCACGCGATTTCTCGAAAACTATTCAATGAATTTCTTTGAAATTTTCAGGGATAAAAGGTCTTTATATGAATTTTATATAAAATTCCGTTTTTTGGTAAATTCGGTTCCAGTGCCAAGTTATGGACAATTTTCTGATTTTAAAATGCAATTTTGTCCGCGAGTGTTCTCAAGAATGGCTTAACATATTAACTGGAGACTTGTTAGAGATGATAGAACATGATTTTTAGATTGGAGAGGGCACCTTTTCGTCTGTCGTCGGCACTTCCGGTCGCTTACGGAAGTGATCAAAGAAATCGTTAAATTTCAACTTTCCTTTTTAAAATCAATTCTTACATCACATTATTGCATCTCTTTTGTAGTTTTGAAATATGTTGGTCCCACCGGAAACAGAAACGTCAACTTCCTGTTATAAGAGAAAAACTACATAATTTGAGTATTTTTCTTTCCCATTAATATCTATTGTAGATAAAGTATTTGGAATGAATTTTAAATATGTTATTCAGACAGCAAATGTCTAGAGCAACCTCAAATACCTTTCAAAAATTCACTTCCGGTCGCTTGTTTTTCTGTCCTCGAAATGAGAAGTTGTCTGAGCAAGATCTCAGAAACGGTAAGAGATTAAGACACCAGACTTATATAAGCAACAGACCTTAAGATGTAGCAAAAACCACTTGGGTTCAGAGCGTCAGTCGTCACTTCCGGTCGTCAGAGGATGTGATCAAAGAAATCGAAAATTTCAACTTTTCTTTTTTTATTTAAAAATTGCATCACTTTATTGCATCTTTTTCGCAGATTCGAAAGATGTTGGTCCCACCGGAAACAAAAACGACAACTTCCGGTTATAAGAGAAAAACTACAAAATTTGAGTATTTTACTTTCCTATAAATATTCTTTATAGATAATGTATTTGAAATGAATTTTAAATATGTTATTCAGACTGCAAAGGTCTAGAGTAACCTTAAATATCTTTCAAAAATTCACTTCCGGTCGCGTGTTTTTCTGTCCTCAAAATGAAAAATTGTCTGAGCGAGATCTCAAAAACAGGTAAAAGATTAAAACACCAAATTCTTATGAGTAGCAGACCTTGAGGAGTAGGCAAAACCATTTTGGTTAAACGCGTCCGTCGTAACTTCCGGTCGTCACAGGAAGTGATCAAAGAAATCAAAAATTTTAATTTTTCTTTTTTAAATTAAAGTTTGCATCACTTTATTGCATCTCTTTCGCTGTTTTGAAACATGTTAGATTGCACCGGAAACAAACACGTCAACTTCCGTGTTTAGGTGATAAACTACGTTACTTCGATATCTAACCTTCTCATAAATATTGCTTATGGATAAAGTACTTGAAATGTTTTTATGCATTTTGTAGATACTGCAAATGTACAGAGAAACGTCTGAGATTTTTTTTTTTTATAAAATTCACTTCCGGTCGCGTGTTTACCTGTCCTCAGAATTAGAATTTGTTCTCACAATTTTGCTCGGCAACAGTAAACGACTGAATCTAAAACTTTCAGAACTGATAGTCAGTCATCAGTTTATTTGAATTGCGAGGAAATCTTGTATCGCCGTTACTTCCGGTCGTGACAGGAAGTGATGCAAAAAAGTGAATGGCTAATGATTAGCACGTTGGATTTTTCACCCTGACAACCAGGGTTAAATCTCCAGAGTGTCTGAATTTCTTTTATCACCTTTTCAGCTTGAATTTACGAATTTACTTTCAAAATCGGACGGAAGACCTCTCATTGCTCGCAATGAGTTTCTAGTTATTATTATTATTATTCTTATTTTTTAGACAAATTTTGTGCACGCGATATCTCGAGAACTGTTCAGTGGTTTCTCATCAAACTTTCAGGGATAATGCGCTATTAAATGCCATTGTTACATTTGGAAGATTTTTTTTTAGAAATTCGCTTCCTGTTCCAAGTTATGGACAGTTTTCTGATTTTAAAATGAAATTTTGTCGCCCCTTTTTATCAAAAAGGGTAAAAGATATGAACTGGAGACTTGTTAGAGAGTAAAGGGCATGTCTTTTAGATATGCGGAATCTCCTTTTCGTGCGTCGTCATTACTTCCGGTCGCTACCGGAAGCGAATTAAAAAATCTATTTTTTTTCAACTTTTTTGTTTCTCAACATTTTTCTATGATTTTAGTAGGGATAATAGAGTTGCTAATCGAAATATGTACCTTATAATTTATTTTAAAAAATGCCCACCGAAAGTAGTTTTAAAAATAGATTTTTTTTCGATAAATTTTGTGCACACAATATCTTGAGAACTATTCAGTGGTTTTTCATCAAACTTTCAGTGGTAATGCGCTGTTATATGATATTGTTACATTTGGAAGATTTTTTAAAAATTCGCTTCCGGTTCCAAGTTATGGACAGTTTTCTGATTTTAAAATGAAATTTTGTCGCCCCTTTTTATCAAAAATGGTAAAAGATATGAACTGGAGACTTGTTAGAGAGTATATGGCATGTCTTTTAGATATGCGGAATCTCCTTTTCGTGCGTCGTCATTACTTCCGGTCGCTACCGGAAGCGAATTAAAAAATCTATTTTTTTCAACTTTTTTGTTTCTCAATATTTTTCTATGATTTTAGTAGGGATAATAGAGATCCTAATCGAAATATATAATATGCGAGGGTTGTCCGGTAAAATCGTGGACAAGTTGTCTAGATTGAAAAATAATCATCACTGCGTTCTAAAACTTTCACTACTTTTTAGTACATTTTTCATCAATATACATAGCATATTTCAAATAGATATCTGCTCAAATAAACAAGATATGAGACTTTATGTTATGTGTGTATCGCCTTATGGCGCACGGATGATAAAGTCAAAGTGTCTAAAGCAGCGTCACGTTTGCTCTTTGCTAAATAAAAGTTGGATAAACCCCACTTAAATTCGGGAATTTCATTGATTCTTATACTTGATTTTCCCTTTATTCCTCCATAAACATTGGAGGCACTAATCTCGCACACCCATTGGATCTTCTGAAGATTTATTAGTAAGTTATGGACAGTACTCTCACTATCATTCAACTAAATAGGCTATCTTATACCGACGGTCTACAGTGACAGCGTCTTTTGCTATTGCAAGTAGCTGTTTGTCCGTATTTTTGTTCTACCCAGGGACGCGATCAAAAAGCTTCCGCTTAAAAAACTCCCATTTCACTATTATACTAAAGATCTAATGATATTTTTATACTTTTTTCATCTGATTCATTTGATGTCTCTTAGGGCGTCATTACTACATCTAAATCAAAGTGAACTGCTCTCCGGTGCGCCGTAACGTCAGCAAACGTCGCCATTTTTCGTGTGTTGCGTTTACCACTTCCCATTTCAAATGCTCGAGAAACTGCCAAAAATTAAGCAAATGCCTTGATATTTTACAAATGACTAAATAATAGATAGTGGATTAAAAATAGGATAATTTTTACCACAACGTTATCTATTTAATACTTTTATTTCGAAATAAAACTCGTGTATTTGCTAATGAAACTCTGGTTTTTTAATCGTGCGCCGTAGAACCGTACCCTGTGCACATTCAATCATAATAAAATCTTTACTTTTGTCTATATTTTATTAAAAAAAAATCAAGATGTACTTAAATATGATGATTAATCAATTGCTGAAAATTTAAGCTCAGTTCCCCTATTATTTTTCGAGAAAAACGCTTTGTCCACGATTTCCTCCTTTTTAGATAAAGTTTTTGAAATAAATTTTGAATATGTCATTCAGAGTGCAAATGTCTAGAGTAACCTTAAGGATGGATTCTTCTCATATTTCTTATAATGGCAGAATCTTGATTTTCTGAATACTCAATATTCAGACTGTTTACACTATTTTAACATCCAAAAACTTTGGTGTCATCGGCCTTGATTTTCAGTCAAGGTCATTTGAAAGTCAGTCCTAAAAATAGTACTTTTACACAGAGAAGTTTTGAGATTTCTGCATATGAATAAATGTTGCTGACTGAAAAAATACCTTTCACCATAAAAGTAAAGTTGTTACTTATTTTTGATGATTAATTCATATGAAATGAGCTGGTGAAAAGATAACATGAAATCCTTTATATTCAATAAAAATATTTAATCCGAATTTCCTCGATATTTTTTCAAAATTCTCAGTTTTCATGAATTCACATGAAATTTCATCTCAATTTTTACAATTGACCATATAATGTCAAATATTTAGATTTTTGTCTGATGAATATTCAAAGGTTCAAGATTAATTTACAAGGTAAAAAAGAAATAGTAATCAGGCAAATTATTGGGAAAAAATTAGCCCGAATTTACTCTATATTTTCTGAAATCTTCAGTTTACAAAGTGTTCTTTATGTTTATAAGAAAGATTTTTAATCCCCAAAAGGATATCAATTTGGTGTAATTGTGACATAAATACATTCATTTCTACCAGTGATACATTGTATTTTTATGGTATTTCACACTAATGATAGTCAAAATATTCATTTCGAATTTCCTCTGTCATTTTATTCTGATGAATAAGTCATGTTTGACAATTTTATAAAATACATCAATTTTCTAGTGGCAATTACAGAAAAATTATCACATACATTCTTCACATGCACAGGACTAATTCAAAGCAACTTAACCTTCAATATAACCAGGAATAATTAATAAACCTTCCAAAAAATTATGAGAAAAATCATACAAAAAATTTTCATAGACTACAGAAAGATTACAATACAAACATGAAATCAATATACAGGTATAGTGAACATGCCATATGAATCTAGACATTCAATGCTTAATATATGAATATCAGAGGGACTAATATACATGCCTGTACATGTATATGTAGTTAAATACATATAGGTCCCTGGTATTATGTTGTTATTGGATATTTCACATTTGTCGACTGAGTTTTGAAAACAACAAGCAAATTCAAAGAATTGTGGTCCCCCGCTTTTGATGTCTTAGTGGATGGGATGCCATTATTTATGGCATATTGTAACTGTTATGTTTGTTTGTCCTGTCTTGTCTGTGCATCATACAAAAAAGACATAAATTATTGAATTAATAACAGTTATGGCAAAGACTATAGCTTCTCAAAACTACATCAAACTTCAAGATCAAGGTCATGAGGTGAAATATCATAATAAAATCCAAAAGATCTTCTCACAAGTGATGCACATGTAAAAAAAAAAATATCAGAAACCAGAGTATACAATCGGAAAGGTCTTGAAACAGGTAATGCACATGTCAAATGTAAATACCAGATCTTCTCTCAATCAAACATTATTAGCAATGCTAAACTTTTTTAAAAATAGGTCAAACTTCAAGGTCAAGGTCATGGGCTTAAAAATCATAGTAAATTTGGAAATGTTTGTCACAGGTAATGCACTTGTGAATGCCCTATCTTTGCTCCTTCAAAAGTTAGCAAACTGATGAAATGTTTGAAAATTAGGCCAAACTGGAAGGTCAAGATCACAGAGTCAAATATCATAGCATATTCAGAAACATTTTGACACAGGTAATGTACTGGTCAAATATGAACACCCTATCATATGTCATTCAAAAGTAATCACCAAAGTTAAAATTTTTGAAATTTAGGTCAAACATGAAGGTCAAGGTAAAGGGGTCAAAAATTATAGCATGCTCGGAAACACCTAAACACTACTAATGCACATGTCAAATATGAGTGCCCTAACTATTCTCAATCAAAAGTTATAAGCAAAGATAAAAATTTTGAAAAGTAGGTCAAACTTCAAGGTCAAGGTCATGGGGTCAAAAATCATAGTACATTTGGAAAGGTATTCTTACAGGTAATGTACATATTTAATATGAAAGCCCTATCTTTTCTAATTTAAAATACAATGACCAATTTAAAGAAATGTTAATTTTTTGAAAAGTAGGTCAAACTTCAAGGTCACGGGGTCAAAAGTCATAATCTATTTTCTAAAGGTCTTGTCACAGAAAATGAACAGGCATAATATGAAAGTCCTATATTTTCTCATTCAAAAGTGATGACCAATTTAAGGTAATGTTAATTTTTTGAAAAGTAGGTCAAACTTCAAGGCCAACGTCATGGGGTCAAAATTCACAGTATATTTGGAAAGGTCTTGTTACAGGTAATGTACATGTGAAGTATGAAAGCCTAATCTCTTCTCACTCAAAAGTTATGGCCAAGGTTAAAGTTTTTGTGACAGACATACGGATAGACTGACAGACAAATGAGATTTAATGTCCCCTCGTTTTTGCAAAAGCGAGGGACAATAAATACCTACACACATTTATAAGTATATAGTCTGTTCAGCACCAATAAATATAACTCCTCAATGTGATCATATATTGCATAAAATTTGCTGGAGTTTTAAGATAACAAAAAAGCCATCTATGACAATCAAATGCCCTTTGGCATTTTTGCCTGAAAATGACATTCTTTGAATTTTGTAACAATAATATGCATGCAGCTATCAAACTTAATTTCACATTTATATGCAAAATACATATTCAAGGATGAAATTTCTTTTTGAGAATTTGTAACACAAACATTTATTTATCAGTTTCAATAACTTGTATTGAAATTGAATTAAAAATTACCTCTTGAGGGTTTCTACTGCAAGTACATGTATATGTAGTTCATTTGTAAAAATCTAAATTTTAACCCGACCACTACCAGCAATTTTGTTCGGCATGCTATTGCTTAAAATCACCCTTTAACTAAATGATCTAAAGCAGGCACATTTTTATACATTTCAGAACTGTATTTTAAGATTTTAATTGTATTTGAAAATGTAAAGCAACTGAATACATAGAGCTAGGTATATATCATTTACAAGTCGTTGTAATGCCAGTACATGTAAATCTTCACATTGTAATCTTATGAAAGATAATGCTTGAAAAATTCACTCTGGGAGTAAGATTTCAAATTTGAATCAAAGATTTTGTAAAATAATCACATTCTACAAAGCGTGTACTGTACCAGGTACTTGGGAATCAAATAATTAAACATTATATGATTATAAATAAACTGCTTTTGACTGAAAGTTTCTGAAAAAAATCAAGAATGGAATCATGAAACAAGCAGCAGTGACTTTGATAACATGCATTGACTTCCATATTTCTACAAAAATATTTCTTTGATCAGATAAATATGTAGTTCCTGCTTCTGACGTGATATATTCTGAGAAAATCTCTTTTCCACAGACAGCCATCATTCATTTGATGTGAGAATTTCTTGCTGAACATGTGTCCACCTGGTGAAAGTCCAAATTTTTTGTTGACCTATAATTTAAAAAAAAATAAATATATTTTACATAGCAGCACAGATGCTGCATTACATGATAGTTAGATAAAGTTGTGTCCATATTTCTTATACATGTACCTCAATAGTCCATCTGCCAGCACCCCTTGCTCAATCATCCTGCATTCTGACCTCCAGTCTTTTTGCTAGTCTAAGAATTAAACATGAACATCCCTTAGACTATTTTTTTTTTAATTAATGGAAATTGATTATAAGATTAAACAACTATTCTCATCTGTATTTCATTTACTGATTTAAATGAATGAAAATATTTTAATAGATTCTACCACATGTATAATGTCTTATATTATAGTGTATTAGATATAAATAAATAAATATAAAATAAATTTTTTATCCTAAAAATTCAGAAAAGTAAAAAACAATAAAATAAATAGTTTTTGAACAATAATGTTTCATTTTGCTCTATTTATTAGACAATTGTGTGTTTCAGTATTATTGATATTTCCACATACAATATCAAGTTATTTTTCCGTTTGATTTGTACCCAAGCGGAACACCTTACTTTTCTAATAACTTGATGATTGTTGTGTCTTAAACAAAGTAGGCTAGTTACAGATATAAAATTTGTTATAATCATATACAATAAATGCTATTTTTGTGAATTATTATTCATAAACCTGACGAACACACGAAATATATCCTCTTCAAATGTTGACAAGTCGCGGGAATAAGCAGACGAAATATTGATAACAGATCAATAATTTCCGTGCGAATTCCCATAAATTAATGCAAACCAGCATGTAATTACATTTCAAAATTATAAAAATCTTCAGACTTATATATAACTAACTTACATGCTCACTGCACACGACATGACATCAGACGAGGCAACGTGGATCTGCAATCATGCACGTGTTTGTGAACTTCAAGTTCAAGCTTCCCTTTGGTTGATCGGAATGCCCCGGGCATAAATAACTATGATTTAATTTTTCATAACTGTCCCTGGGCTTTGCAATGCTTCGATAATGTTCACAGTTTGTAGATATTACAAAACGGCCCTCTCAGGGTTTTCTACGGGAAATGATCTGGACATGTTGACATTCGCTACTGAATTGCGAGTATTATGGCGATTGTCGCAAATCAAAGAAAATATTACGAAAATTTTATATATTTCAAAAGAAATAGATTCAACATTACTTAAACTGACAAATTAACTTATAGTTTTTCCTTCAGTATAATTAAATATGAATTTTGCATTTTACGACTTGCATAATTTATGGAGACCCATTGACGACGTAAAATGCTGACAAGAATCCATCCTTAAATATATTCCAAAAATTCACTTCCGGTCACGTGCTTTACTGTCCTTAAAATGAGAAGATTTCTGCGCGAGATCTCAAAAAACAGGTAAAAGATTAAAACACCAAACTTCAATGAGTAATAGACCTTGAGGAGTAGGCGAAACCATTTGGGTTAAACGCGTCAGTCGTCACTTCCGCTTGTTACAGGAAGTGATCAAAGAAATAAAAAAAAATAACTTTTCTTTTTTTAAATTAAAACTTGCATCACTTCATTGCATCTCTTTCGCTGTTTTGAAATATGTTAGATTCCACCGGAAACAAAAACGCTAACTTCCGGTTTTAGGAGATAAACTACGTTATTTTATATTTAACTTTCTCATAAATATTGCTTATCGATAAAGTACTTGAATTAATTTTATGTATGTTGTAGATACTGCAAATGTCTAGAGAAAAATCAGAGATTCAAAATTAAAATTTGTTCTCACAATATTGCTTAGCAACAATAAAGAACTGAACTCTAAAACTTTCAGGACTGATAATCAGTCATCAGTTTATTTGAATCGTGAGAAAATCTTGTATCGCTGTTACTTCCGACCGTGACAGGAAGTGTTGCAAAAAAGTGAATGGTTAATGGCTAGCACGTTGGATTTTCACGCTGACGACCAGGATTAAATCTCCAGAGTGTCTGAATTTCTTTTTTAACTTTTTCAGCTTGAATTCTCGGTTTTTTTTTTTTTTTTTTTTTTTTTTTTTTTTTTTTCTTTTTTGTTTTTTTTTTTTTTTTCCAGAATCGGACGGAAGACCTCTCATTGCTCGCAATGAGTTTCTAGTTAAGGTCTTCCGTCTTCACGGAAGACCTTATAGTGATTCTACTGTTTCTTATTATTATTATTATTATTTTTTTTTTCCCCAAAATTTTGTGCAGGCGATTTCTCGAAAACTATTCAGTGGTTTTGGATGAAACTTTTAGGAATTATGCGTCGTCAAATGGACTTTGTTCATCAGAAGGAAAATTTGGAAAACTCGCTTCCGGTGCCAAGTTATTGACAGTTTTCTGATTTTAAAATGAAATTTTGTCCCCCCCTTTTTTTTCAAAAATGGCTTACGATATGAACTGGAGACTTGTTAGAGATGATAGGTTATGTCTTCTAGATGAGGGGAATCACCTTTTTGTGCGTCGTCTGTACTTTCGGTCGTTACCGGATGCGAATTTAAAAAAGTCGAATTTTAAAACTTTTTTGTTTTTCTATATTTTTCTTTTATTTTAATAAGGTTAATAGAGGCTCTTCTGAAAATGCTTAATATATAATTTATTTTAGAATTGAACAATCCAAACTCTAGATATTTGCATTTCTAAATTTGAAGCGGGTCCAAAATGGCGGCTGTCTCCATAAACTCCGATAAGTAGGTCAGAATTTACGGAGTCAGCCGAGCGTTTGTTTGAATGGAAGTACCATAAGGATCAAAGAAATGTGAAGGAATTGTTGGATTGTCACATCACAATTACGTTACAATTCTGTTTCGAACTAGAGTTTTAATCCGGGGTTTCCTCAAACGTCTACTATAATTGTTCTTGTCTGTATTTCAGAGTAGAAAAACGACATGACTACAAGTGGAAATACGATAACTACAACCTTTTGTTTTACACCACGGAAAAACTGATCCTAAACCATGGTTATAAGTAATAGCTTTTCAAGAAACTTGCCTGACTAAAGCAATCAATATATAGTAATTATTACGTGGCAATTGTTTTTTCCCCATGCAGGCTTGTGTCATATTAAATGAACAGAAAAGACAAAAATAAGAAAACCATTTTTTTAAAGATTGTTTAATGAAGTTGATATAAATATTTTTATTCTAAAAGATGTTGTTATTGAACATAAATGGTATCAGATTCCTTGACCGTCGCAGGACGAGACATGTTTTTGGGCGAAACATTCCAGTCTTTTCATGAATGTGTAACTAATCGGGATAGTCCACTTTGGGGGTAATCAGGAAAATAAAACTTGTAGAAAATCTTACCTAAATCACTGCTTTAGTGTTACTTATCCATACGATATATAATAAGTACAATATGATAAATATACTTTCTCAAGCTCAATATTCAGGTTATAAGAACATACATTTTGAAATTTCATTGAAGCTATCACCATTCAATAGAAAATACATTCCAAAGGAAATGCGCGAATATTTACCCGTGACGTTTCGCGCGAAATAATGTATCGTGTCCAACCTTTCGTAGTAGACAAATGGTCTGATGCAGAAGTATATAGAAGTGCAGAAAAAGATTACATGGACATGCCTGTATATGGAATTACATGAAATAAAAAGTTGAATACATAAATAATAAAAGAAAGTAAACAGTATCATCAGAGAATGGCTAAATATATGAATACGAAACTTTCTGAGGTAATAGAGCATCAAATGTAGATATGGTGATCGACCATTATTTTTCCGGTCGCAGACGGAAGTGAATTCAAAAATGTTAAATTTGCAACTTTTTGTTTTTCAATATTTTTCTCTGGGATTTACAGGGTTAATAGAGAGTGTACTAGGAGTTTTATGTATGTTTTCATCTTTTTGATTGAAAAAGTTTGCAGAGATTTTTATAAAATTTTCTTCCGGTCGAGTGTTTACCTGTCCTCAAAATTAGAATTTGTTCTCACAATATTGCTCGGCAACAGTAAACGACTGAAGTCTAAAACTTTCAGGTCTGATAGTCAGTCATCAGTTTATTTGAATCGTGAGAAAATCTTGTATCGCCGTTACTTCCGGTCGTGACAGGAAGTGATGCAAAAAAGTGAATGGTTAATGGTTAGCTTTCTTGGATTTTCACGCTGAATTTCTTTTATCACTTTTTCAGCGTGAATTTTTGTTTTTATTTACAGAATCGGACGGAAGACCTCTCATTGCTCGCAATGAGTTTCTAGTTAGGTCTTTCGACCTTTCTGTGGAAAGACCTATTGATTTTCTTCTGTTTATTATTAGGTCTTTCCACCTTTCTGTGGAAAGACCTATTGATTTTCTTCTGTTTATTAGGTCTTTCCACCTTTCTGTGGAAAGACCTATTGATTTTCTTCTGTTTATTATTATTATTATTATTATTATTATTATTATTATTATTCCGCTGATTTTTTGTTTCGATGTTTATCGAAAAGATTATTCGTTGAACGTAAAGGTCATAAAAAGTTAGGAACAAATTTGACCCAACGCGTATAACCTATGACCTCTTTCACAGTTATTGCCCCTTTCGCTAGAAACCTTGTTATCGCTACTCCTCTGAAACCGTAAACCATAGAGGTACGAAACCTTCACCAATGTCTTCGACTAATTGAGGAGACTCTTCAATCTATTCATTACGAAAGGATTCGTTGAGCCCTTTTATGAGTTGTTGCCCCTGAAAGTTTTTGAAGTTTACAAATAATGAAAAATTTTCAAAACGATAAGTCGTAGAGACATGAAACTAACTGCATTAGATTCCTTAACCCTAGACCTTGAAGTTTATGTCAAGGTCAAAGGTCAAGGTCATTCCAAATAAAAGAAATAAAGCTCTTTTTATAGCTCTTTTATCTTTCAACATATACAGTATATCTTTGCATCATTAATATGTACTTTTAAAACTATTTCAAAGATTTCAATCTTGTCCCCTTAGCTTAACCCTTTTAAAAGTTATTGCCCCTTGTGCGAAAAACCTTGTTATCGCTACTCCTCTGAAACCGTAAACCGCAGAGACACGAAACCTTCACTAATGTATTCAGTGTCTTTAGACACAACTTCAATCTATTCAGTGCGAAAGTATCCGATGACCCCTTATATGAGTTATCGCCCTTTAACGTCTTTGCGCTTACTAGTAAACCTTATAACTTTAAAGCTAAAAGTGGTAGAAGCATGGGGTTAATTGTAATGTGACCCTTGGCCTTTGACCTTGAATATTTGTTCAAGGTCAAAGGTCAAGGTCATTTCAAAATTTTTAAATTTTCATTTTTTCCATCTCTCAAGCCATTTCTGGTTTCTTTTGTATAAAAATAAAGAGTAGAGAGTTAAATATGAAGAATATATGAAATTTAAAGGTGGAAAGACCTCTAATTGTTCGAGAACAATTAGTCTACTAGTTATTATTATTTTTCTTCCGCTGATTTTTTGTTTCGAGGTTTATCGAAAAGATTTCTTCTTCATCGTAAAGGTCATAAAAAGTTATGAACAAATTTGACCCAATGCATATAACCTATGACCCCTTTCGTAGTTATTGCCCCTTTCGCAAGAATTGCTTGTTATCGCTACTCCTCCGAAACCGTAAACCCTAGAGTTACGAAACCTTCACCGATGTCTTCGACTACTTGAGAATACTTTTCAATCTTGGTATTGCAAAATGATAGATCGAGCACTTTGAAGAGTTATTGCCCCCTGAAAGTTTTTGTTCTTTACGTATAATGAAAAAAAATTTAAACGATTAATCGTAGAGACACGAAACCAACTGCATTGGATTCTTCATCATCTGACCTTCAAAATCTGTTCAAGGTCAAAAGTCAAGGTCACTCTAAATATGAGAAATATAGCTCTTTTTATATCTCTTTTGTCTTACAACATATATTACATAACATTAAATACATCATATGTCCTTTTAAAACTATTTTCAGATTTCACTTTTCAACCCCTAAGCCTGACGCATTAAAAAGTTCTTGCCCCTTGTGCGAAAAACCTTGTTATCGCTACTCCTCCGAAACCATTGACCGTAGAAATGCGGAAACTTCGACAGTGTCTTCGACTACTTTAGGGACTTTGACCTTGAAATTTAGGTCAAGGTCAAAGATCAAGGTCATCCAAAATACGAGAAATACAGAATATATGAAAGGGGGGGGGGGGGTGTTAAACCAATATAAATGTATGAAATAAACTATTCCACGCTTTAATTATCTTGTTTTCTTCTTAAAATGCATGTAGATCATTTTATTTATCATAGCTGCATTTAATATAACCCACATGGAAGCTTGTTTCATTCAGGAATCTTCTTACTGAGCCTGCAACAATCTTAGGATCCGCAGTCAGGTCGCTTTGAGTCCAGTCCATGTTTTCCTATATGACGACCTACATACCATTAGCCTCGAGTCCGATTTATTTCATCGGCACTTTTCTAAGTAGTTTAACTAAATCAGAACATTTAACACCTCAAATTAAACCTTCGAATGCACAGTGCACAAAAATAGAATTACGATATGCACAGTAAAACACGTCATGCATGCATTGTACTTCCATGGTAACTATGTAAACAAATGCCATCAACACGGAAGCAAAAAGAAAAAAGGAGAGAGAGAGAGAGAGAGAGAGAGAGAGAGAGAGAGAGAGAGAGAGAGAGAGAGAGAGAGAGAGAGAGAGAGAGAGAGAGAGAGAGAGAGAGAGAGAAGAAGAGAGAAGAGAAAGGAAGAGAGGAGGGGAAAGAGAGAAAAATTGGCCCCTAAATCGCAAAAAAAAAAAAAAAAAAAAAACATCTTTTTTTGGAGATGCGCAAAGACCTTTTGAACTCTACAGAGAAAAGAGCCCGACAATAAATGTACAGCAAAATACGAATTTTTGATTTTTTATTTATTTTCTTGCTTTTTTCTTCTTCTTCTTCTTCTTTCTTTCTTTCTTCTGTTCTTTTGAAAGCCAAATGATATGGAAACATGTTTCTCAAAACTATTCAATTCCGATAACTACGTTGTACAACAATTTTTTATTCTTAAATAGGTAGTTTACTGCAAACGTCTTCATCGGAATTGGTGGCGTAGTGGTTAGCGCGCCTGCCTTTCAAGCTAAGGGTTCCGAGTTCGATCCCTGCTGGAAGAATAATTTTCTTTTTTTTTTCTTTTTTTTTTTTCAGTTTTCTTCTTTTTTACAGCCCAAATTACATAGAAACACTTAAAAAGGTGGAAAGACCTCTAATTGTTCTGTGAACAATTAGTCTACTAGTTATTATTATTATTATTATTCTTATTAGGTCTTTCCACCTTTCTGTGGAAAGACCTCTTGAAATGCTTCCGTTTATTATTATTATTATTATTATTATTCTTTTTCTTCCCGGACTTTTGAAACCGCAAGACTTATCAAAAAACTTTATAGTTCATGATACTGGATATTAAAAGTTATTCCGAAAAACGACCCAACGTGTTTGACCTATGACCTCTTACAAAGTTATTGCCCCTTTCGCAAGAATAGCTTGTTATCGCTACTCCTTCGAAACCGTAAATCGTAGAGATACAGAACCTTCACCAATGTCTTTGACTAATTGAGAGGACTTTTCAATCTATTCATTGCGAAATGATTTGTCGACCCCTTCAAGGAGTTATTGCCCCTGAAAGTTTATGAAGTTTACAAATAATGAAAAATTTTCAAAACTATAAGTCGTACAGACATGGAACCAACTGCATTAGATTCTTTGACATCAGATCTTGAAATTTTTTTCAAGGTCAAAGGTCAAGGTCATTCAAAATTTGAGAAATTAAGCTCTTTTTATATCTCTTTTGTCTTTCATTATATACTAAATCTCTTTGCATCTTTAATATGTCCTCTTAAAACTATTTCAAAGATTTCATACTTGTCCCCTAAGATTTACCCTTTTAAAAGTTATTGCCCCTTTCACTGAAAACCTTGTTATCGCTACTCCTCCGAAACCGTAAACCGGAGAGACACGAAACCTTCACTAATGTTCTTAGGGCCTTTAGACACAACTTCAGTCTATTCAGTGCGAAAGGATCCGATGACCCCTTATATGAATTATCGCCCTTTAACATCTTTGCTCTTACTATTAAACCTTATAACTTTAAAACCAAAAGTCGTAAAAGCATGGGGTCAAGTGCAATGTGACCCTTGACTTATGAACTTAAATAATTGTTCAAGGTCAAAGGTCAAGGTCATTCAATTTTTTTTAATTTCATTTTTTCCATATCTCAAGCCATTTCTGGTTTCTTTTGTATAAAAATAAACAGTAGAGAGTTAAATATAAAGAATATATGAAATTTAAATAAGGTGGAAAGACCTCTAATTGTTCGAGAACAATTAGTCTACTAGTTATTATTATTATTCTTCCGCTACGGCTTTTTGATCCCAAAGACTTATCGAGAAACTTTATAGTTCATGATACTCGACTACTTAAATTATTTCGAAAAACATGTGGCCAGCTATTTAACCTATGACCCTTTCGTAGTTATTGCCCCTTGTACAAAAAAACCTTGTTATCGCTACTCCTTCGAAACCGTAAACCGTAAAGGTACGGAACCTTCACCAATGTCTTCGACTAATTGAGAGGACTCTTCAATCTTTTCATTGCGAAAGTATTCGTCAACCCCTTTTATGAGTTATTGCCCCTGAAAGTTTCTGATGTTTACGAATATATAAAAATTTTCAAAACGATAAGTCGTAGAGACATGGGACCAACTGCTTAAGATACATTGACCTTTGACCTCAAAATATATGCAAAGGACAAAGGTCAAGGTCATTCAAAATGTGAGAAATTAAGCTCTTTTTATATCTCTTTTGTCTTTCATTATATACTAAATATCTTTGCATCATTAATATGTCCTCTTAAAACTATTTCAAAGATTTCATACTTGTCCCCTAAGATTTACCCCTTTAAAAGTTATTGCCCCTTTTACTGAAAACCTTGTTATCGTTACTCCTCCGAAACCGTAAACCGTAGAGGTACAAAACCTTCACTAATGTCTTCAGGGTCTTTAGACACAACTTCAATCTATTCAGTGCAAAAGGATCCGATGACCCCTTATTTGAGTTATCGCCCTTTAACGTCTTTACGCTTACTATTAAACCTTATTACTTAAATACTAAAAGTCGTAGAAGCATGGGGTCAAGTGCAATGTGACCCTTGACCTTTGACCTTGAATATTTGTTGAAGGTCAAAGGTCA
Source organism: Saccostrea echinata (assembly GCF_033153115.1). Taxonomy (NCBI): domain Eukaryota; kingdom Metazoa; phylum Mollusca; class Bivalvia; order Ostreida; family Ostreidae; genus Saccostrea; species Saccostrea echinata. The sequence continues at coordinate 14,970,989 of NW_026889801.1, read as the reverse complement.
AGGTCATTTCAAAATTTTTAAAATTTTCATTTTTTCCATCTCTCAAGCCATTTATGGATTCTTTTTGTATAAAAATTAAGTTTAGAGAGTAAGATATGAAAAGTATATGAAATTTTAAGAAGGTGGAAAGACCTCTAATTGTTCGAGAACAATTAGTCTACTAGTTATTATTATTTTTCTTCCGCTGATTTTTTGTTTCGACAAGATTTTTTGTTCATCGTAAAGGTCATAAAAAGTTATGAACAAATTTGACCCAACGCATATAACCTATGACCTCTTTCACAGTTATTGCCCTTTCGCTAGAAACCTTGTTATCGCTACTTCTCCGAAACCGTAAACCATAGAGGTACGAAACCTTCACCAATGTCTTCGACTAATTGAGGAGACTCTTCAATCTATTCATTACGAAAGGATTCGTTGAGCCCTTTTATGAGTTATTGCCCCTGAAAGTTTTTGAAGTTTACAAATAATGAAAAATTTTCAAAACGGTAAGTCGTAGAGACATGAAACTAACTGCATTAGATTCCTTAACCCTAGACCTTGAAGTTTATGTCAAGGTCAAAGGTCAAGGTCATTCCAAATAAGAGAAATAAAGCTCTTTTTATATCTCTTTTGTCTTTCAACATATACAGTATATCTTTGCATCTTTAATATGTACTTTTAAAACTATTTCAAAGATTTCAATCTTGTCCCCTTAACTTAACCCTTCTAAAAGTTATTGCCCCTTGTGCGAAAAACCTTGTTATCGCTACTCCTTTTAAACCGTAAACTGCAGAGACACGAAACCTTCACTAATGTATTCAGTGTCTTTAGACACAACTTCAATCTATTCAGTGCGAAAGTATCCGATGACCCTTATATGAGTTATCGCCCTTTAACGTCTTTGCGCTTATTAGTAAACCTTATAACTTTAAAGCTAAAAGTCGTAGAAGCATGAGGTTAATTGTAATGTGACCCTTGGCCTTTGACCTTGAATATTTGTTCAAGGTCAAAGGTCAAGGTCATTTCAAAATTTTTAAATTTTCATTTTTTCCATCTCTCAAGCCATTTCTGGTTTCTTTTGTATAAAAATAAAGAGTAGAGAGTTAAATATGAAGAATATATGAAATTTAAAGGTGGAAAGACCTCTAATTGTTCGAGAACAATTAGTCTACTAGTTAGGTCTTTCCACCTTTCTGTGGAAAGACCTATTGGTTTTCTTCTGTTTCTTATTATTCTTCTTCTTATTTTTCCGCCGCAAGATTTTGAGTTTCAAGATTTATTGAAAAGATTTATAGTTCATGAGAATGTACTCCGTAAAAGATATTTGCAGTTAACCCTGCGTATATGAACTTTGACCCCTTGAGGAGTTACATCCCCTTTCGCAATAAAAGCTTGTTATCACTACTCCTTTGAAACCATAAACTGTAGAGATACGAAACCTTCACCAATGTCCTCGACTAATTTAGGGGACTCTTCAATCTATTCATTGCGAAAGTATTCGTTGACCCCTTCAAGGAGTTATTGCCCCTCCAAGATTTTTATTTTAAAAAAATAATTTAAAAATTTTAAAACGATAAGTCCAAAAGAAATAGGACCAACTGCATCAGATTCATTGACCTTTGACCTTAAAATATATGCATAGGTCAAAGGTCAAGGTCATTCAAAATATGAGAAATTAAGCTCTTTTTATATCTCTTTTGTCTTTCAACATATACTAAATATCTTTGCATCATTAATATGTCCTCTTAAAACTATTTCAAAGATTTCATACTTGTCCCCTAAGATTTACCAATTAAAAAAGTTACTGCCCCTTTTACTGAAAACCTTGTTATCGCTACTCCTCCGAAACCATAAACCGCAGAGACACAAAACCTTCACTAATGTCTTCAGGGTCTTTAGACACAACTTCAATCTATTCAGTGCAAAAGTATCCGATGACCCCTTATATGAGTTATCACCCCTTAACGTCTTTGTGATAACTATCAAACCTTATAACTTTAAAACTAAAAGTCGTAGAAGCATGAGGTCAAGTGCAGTGTGACCCTTGACCTATGACCTTGAATATTTGTTCAAGATCAAAAGTCAAGGTCATTTCAAACGTTTAAAATTTTTATTTTTTCTATCTTTCAAGCCATTTATGGATTCTTATTGTATAAAAATTAACTTTAGAGAGTAAAATATGAAAAATATATGAAATTTAAAGAAGGTGGAAAGACCTCTAATTGTTCGAGAACAATTAGTCTACTAGTTATGTTCCCCAAACGAAGTTGGGGAACATATTGTTTTTACTCTGTTTCTTATTATTAAGATCTTCCGTCTTCACGGAAGACCTTATAGTGATTCTACTGTTTCTTATTATTATTATTATTATTCTTTTTTTTTCCTAAATTTTGTGCACGCGATTTCTCAGTAACTATTCAGTGGTTTTCTATGAAATTTTCAGGAATAATGCGTATTTATAGGAACTTGATACGTCTTGGAGGAATTTTGAAAATTCGCTTCTGGTGCCAAGTTAGGGACAATTTCCTGATTTTAAAATGAAATTTTGTCGCCCCTTTTTTGCAAAAATAGTAAAAGATATGAACTGGAGACTTGTTAGAGAGTATAGGGCATGACTTATAGGTGAACAGAATCACCTTTTCGTTCGTCGTCGGCACTTCCGGTCGCTTACGGAAGTGATCAAAGAAATCGTGAAATTTCAACTTTGCTTTTTCAAATCAAATCCTACATCACATTATTGCATCTCTTTTGTAGCTTCGAAATATGTTGGTCCCACCGGAAACAAAAACGTCAACTTCCGGTTATAAGAGAAAAACTACATAATTTGAGTATTTTTCTTCCCCATTAATATCCTTTGTAGATAAGGTATTTGAAATGAATTTTAAATATGTTATTTAGACTGCAAATATCTAGAGTTACATCAATTATCTTTGTAAAATTCACTTCCGGTCGCGTGTTTTCCTATCCTCAAAGTGAGAAGTTGTCTGAGCAAGATCTCGGAAACGGTGAGAGATTAAGACACCAAACTTATATGAGCATCAGACCTTAAGATGTAGGCAAAACCAATTGGGTTCAGAGCGTCAGCCATCACTTCCGGTCGTCACAGGAAGTGATCAAAGAAATCGAAAATTTCAACTTTTCTCTTTTTAATTAAAAATTGCATCACTTTATTGCATCTTTTTCGCAGATTCGAAAGATGTTGGTCCCATGGGAAACAAAAACGACAACTTCCGGTTATAAGAGAAAAACTACATAATTTGAGTATTTTACTTTCCCATCAATATTTTTTTCTAGATAAAGTATTTGAAATGAATTTTAAATATGTTTTTCAGACTGCAAATGTCTAGAGTTACCTTAAATATCTTTCAAAAATTCTCTTCCGGTCGCATGTCTTCCTGTCCTCAAAATGTGAAGTTGTCTGAGCGAGATCTCAAAACCAGGTAAAAGAATAAAACATCAATCTTTTATGAGTAATAGACCTTGAAGAATAGGCAAAACCATTTGGGTTAAACGCGTCAGTCGTCACTTCCGCTTGTCACAGTAAGTGATCAAAGAAATCTAAAAAAAAAACTAACTTTTCTTTTTTAAATTAATGCTTGCATCACTTTATTGCATCTCTTTCGCTGTTTTGAAATATGTTAGATTCCACCGGAAACAAAAACGTCAACTTCCGGTTTTAGGAGATAAACTACTTTATTTTGATATTTAACTTTCTCATAAATATTGCTGATCGATAAAGTACTTGAAATGAATTTATGTATGTTGTATATACTGCAAATGTCTAGAGAAAAGTCAGAGATTTTTTATAAAATTCACTTCCGGTCTCGTGTTTACCTGTCCTCAAAATTAGAATTTGATCTCACAATATTGCTCGGCAACGACAGTAAACGACTAAGGTCTAAAACTTTCTGGACTGATGGTCAGGCATAAGTTTATTTGAATCGTGAGAAAATCTTGTATCGCCGTTACTTCCGGTCGTGACCGGAAGTGATGTAAAAAAGTGAATGGTTAATGGTTAGCACGTAGGATTTTCACGCTGACGACTAGAGTTAAATCTCCAGAGTGTCTGAATTTCTTTTATCTCTTTTTCAGCTTGAATTTTCGTTTTTATTTTCAGAATCGGACGGAAGACCTCTCATTGCTCGCAATGAGTTTCTAGTTATTATTATTTTTCTTCTTCTTCTTCTTCTTCCTGGGTACTTTTTTGTCCGCGAGTGATCTTGTCAACTACTCATCCGATTGAGGTGAAACCTTTTTAGAGTTAATAGGCATGTTATGTAGATATGCGGAATCAAGGTCATTTTGCGCGCACGTGCATGCACGTGCGTGCGCGTGCAATGCGTAAAATGACCAATATACTTGATATAGCTGTAACTTTTATACTTTTTGATGAAATGCTTGGATACTCAAAATATTTATATATATTAAAAGTGTAGAAAAGATGACATGGTCATCATGCACATGCATGCATGCATGCATATGCATGAACGTGCGCGCGCGTGCAATGTGTTAAATGACCAATATACTTAATATAGCCATAACTTTTATATTTTTTCATGAAAAGCTTTGATACTAAGAATAAACAGACATATTATAAGTGTAAACAAAATGGCATGGTCATTATGAACATGCATGCAGGTGCGCATGCGTGCAATGCTAAGATGACCAATATACTTGATATAGCCGGAACTTATTTATTTTTTGATGAAATGTTTTGATACTGAGAATATAAAGATGCATTAATAGTATAGATGAGATGACTTGGTCATCCTGCACATGCATGCACGTGCGCACGCGTGAAATGCAAAAAACGATCAATATACTTCATTGCCTTATTTAATGAAGCTTACAGGAAATAAGACACCAAAAGGGTGTTGGGGAGCGTTTGGGGAACATCTGTAACGGTCCCCGTTACAATTAAAACTAGTTATTATTATTTTTCTTCCTGGATACTTTTTTGTCCGTGAGTGATCTCCGAAACTACACATCCGATTGAGGTGAAACCTTTTTAGGGTTAATAGGAATGTTATGTAGATTTGCGGAACGAATGTCATTTTGCGCGCACGCGCATGCACGTGCGTGCGCGTGCAATGCGTAAAATGACCAATATACTTGATATACAGTCCCTGAAACGTTCTACTTTCCCATTTTTCCGTTCGCTCACCGTTCGTTCACCGTTCGTTCAGCGTGCGTTCACCGTTCGTTCACCGTGCGTTCACCGTTCGCTCTCCGTTCACAGTTTTGCGTTCACCGTTCACCGTGCGCTCGCGTTCACCGTTCACAAAGCGTTCAGCGTTCGCTCTTCGTTCCGTTCACTTTGCGTTCACCCTGCGTTCAGCGTTCACCTATCGTTCAGTTTTCATTGTCATTCGGAACTCCGAAGTGAAAGGACTTATCTTTTTGTAGGTTAGGAGTTACAGGTTTTTTTTTTAATTTAATAACTTACATATCGTGTTTGAAGAATCATTATTTCATGGGGGAAAAATATCTACGATATATATTTTTTATTATTCTAACTTAGCTGTTAGGTTATTTATTAAATTACTCTGGAAAATAAATGTTGTTATAAGCACATTCTGTACCTATGTAGAACGATGCTGAAATATTAAATTTAACTAAAGGCAATGTGCAAGTACTTCAAGCACTGCAACATTTTGTTGTTTTGTTAAAGACGACAAATCGTTAATGGAGATATAATTATCCAAGTCAAATAATTACACAGCAAAATTACGAAAATATTTATTTATATTTTTTTTTTCAATTACTATAGAAAATATGATAGAACTAGTTCTGAGAGTTATACGTAGTACTGCGGATATCGTATTAATTTATTATCTTTAGAGCGAATTAAATTGATGGTGTGGTTAAAGGAAATATTTATTTAAAATGTAATGCACTACAGAATTTTCTCTACTATAATATGTAAAGTCTATAGTTATAGAGAAAAAAAATCTTTCTTCACCGTAACTTTATATGTTTGTCATTCGATATGATTAATACCCCCTTTTTCCCCCTAAATCGGTTACTTAGTCAGTATTGTATTTCCAGAATATTTTAATTAACATTTTAAAAAAAAAGTTAAGGTCTTTTTTAGAACAAAAATTTCAGTCTCAAAACAAACAGGCATCTAAAAAAGTCACAAAACAATAGTAGTTCAAAATGTACACGTGTCGGCGGTGGTATTTGGAATTGGCAGAGAGTATGTTTCAAATTCAAGTGTTAATGCCCTATGTATTTTATTCAATTATTATTCAAATGTTGGAATCAAATCTAGAAATGATAAAAATAAATGTTATAACTTGTTGGAAATACTCGCACTTCGTCTTCGATGTGACGAAACTTTCACACCTGCACAGTGTCGAATGATTTTGATTGACAGGACAAGCACGTGGACTTCGTGTGAACTTGAAGCAGGAAAATAAAAACGAGTATGACTGTCAAACAAATGGATTTGATTTGTTGATTTAAAAAAAGTTACTTTCACTGTCTGATATACTTAGAAAAAAATTTCCAGAGTTTTTGTTTGATATAGGTACAAACATGTAGTGAAGCCTGAAATGGGAGAGGGGGGGGGGGGGGCTAGCTAAAACGGAATATTTCTCTCTCTCTCTCTCTCTCTCTCTCTCTCTCTCTCTCTCTCTCTCGTTTGTCTGTTTAATAAAAACTATAACAGCATATTACTTGAATATCAAGTTCTGAAAATTGAATTTATAACAAATAATATGAATATGTATCTTTGTATTATTTTGTCCGAGTATAATCACGGCCATCTACAGATAAATGTAGAAGTCTGCTCAGTAAACATGGCCGTAGAAACCGAGGGGGGGCAAGGGGGGCGTGTCCCCCTCCCCAATAATTTTGCCGATATATAGATTATTATAGTAAACATAGATACTATATGCTTGTGTCCCGCAATAAAAAGTCTGATGATCTTTTTTTTTTTTCTTTTTTTTTTTTGCTTGTCAGGAAATTTTTGGTAGTGCCCCCTCAACTATCAACTGAAAATGTATGGCTGTGCCCCCCCCCCCCCCCCAACAGAATTTGCTTCCTACGGGCCTGATAAATCATCATGTAAAATAGAAATGACACATAATATTTTATTGTATTAAAAATTTAAAATACGAGCGTATAAATGCAAAACGTCCACTGATCTATGTAATTATTTTTTTTTTCATTACTTTACACGAAATCGCCTTAACACGGAGATATATGAATGGATGTTACAACCACTTTAATTCATTCTATAAGTCAGAAGTTTTCTCTGATTTGTTATCAAATAAGAATAAACATTTTTATTTTCCAACTAAAAAAATATCTCTTATACTTCAGCGTTCGGCAACAATTGCAATGTTTTAATGCGATAAAAATAATGTGATTAAAAACTTAATGTGCATGCATCGTCTTTCTCAGGACAATTTTGGAGAATTTATTTTATTGACTTATTTATTCATTAATTTATTGGTTTACTTATTTATTATTTATTTATTGGCACTTCACATAATAAAACAATAAAATAGTTTCAATGCAAGGGAAAGATCAGAGGCATTCCGAATATATCGTTCATCTTGCGTTCACCGTTCGTTCACCGTTCACTTTGCGTTCGCGTTTGCGCTCCGTTCGCGTTCTGCGTTCGCTCACCGTTCAGCGTTCACACATCGTTCACCAAGTTGCGTTCAGCGTTCACACATCGTTCACTCACCGTTCGCTCTGCGTTCGTTCAGCGTTCGTTCACCGTTCGTTCAGCGTTCGCTCACCGTTCAAGTGGGAAAGTAGAACGTTTCAGGGACTGTAGCTGTAACTTTTACATTTTTTGATGAAATGCTTTGATACTCAGAATATAAGGATATTTTAATAGTGTAGGCTAGATGACATGGTCAGAATGCACATGCATGCACGTGTGCGCATGCGCATTGATTGAAATAACCAATACAATTGATATAGACTTAACTTGTACATTTTTTGATGAATTGCTTTGAAGCTCAGAATATAAATATATATTAGAAGTGTACACAAGAAGACTTGATCAGCGCACACATGCATGTACGTGCGTGCACGTGCGCGCGCGTGCAATGAGTAAAAGACAGATATACTTGATATAGCTATAACTTTCAGGTCTTTTGATGAAATGCTTTGATACTTAGGATATCAAGATATATTAAAAGTGTTCACAAGATGACATGGTCAGAATACACATGCATGCACGTGTGCGCATGCGCAATGATTGAAATAACCAATACAAATATATAGACTTAACTCGTACATTTTTGATGAATTGCTTTGAAACCCAGAATATAAATATATATTAGAAGTGTACACAAGATGAAATGATCGGCGCACACAAAAAAAACCCCAATATTCTTAATTGCCATATTTAATGAAGCTTACAGGGAATAAGACACCGAAACGAAGTTGGGGAGCATTTGGGGAACATCTGTAACGGTCCCCGTTACAATTATTACTAGTTTTATTTTGTGTGTTGTGAACAGCAGGCAAGGCTTATAAAGAGATGGAATAGATACCATGCAGAAATAGACTTAATCTCACAGCCAAACAATGATATAGATGTACATTGTAAAAGAAGGACATTCTAGCACCTCACAGACTCCAGGAAATTTGAAGCGGCTGATGAATGAAAACACATGGAAATCAAATGGTACAGTGCATTAACCATTCTCATTATTCTTTTAAAAACTGCATTTTCAAGTTTTATTGAATAAATATCATTTACAATGCCAAGAAATTGACTAATTTTTGCATATATGTATTTATGTAATACATTGTAATTCGTTTTCAATATATTTGTCTTTTGGTTGATTATTCATAATTTGGACAAAGCGCAAGATATTTTTTATTTAAGTGTTCGTCAATTTTCACTGAAAGATAATTTTGGAATAAAAAGATTATGATATTGAACACAGTTTTAACATATTTCATTATACAAATCTTTATTATATCAAATTGTACAATGTAGGGGTTATCAACTAAAACGCTGCACCACTCTGTCCACTTAGAAGACCATCATAATCCAGGAGATAACACTAATCAGGAAATCAACAGCACCCCAGGAGTTCAAAGCCACCCACAAAGACCAACACCATCCTCAGGACTCCAACACCAGGACTCTAACACCAAGATTTAATAAGATTTAATTAAAAATGTGTTTTTAAAAGAAATATTTATCGGATTTCTGATTTCCAAAAATTCGGCATGAGCATCACGGAAGAGACATAATGTGTCGAAATGCGCATCTGGGTGCATAAAAATTGTTACCGTATAAGATTTACATCTTATCTTGGAATGTGTTCATGTATTAGGCTATTTTTTGACCACGCATGAGAATACAAAACTTTTGTAAAATGTTTGGGTTTTGTACCATGATTACATGTAATTTATAAAATGTATTTTTGTGAAATTTATTGTAACTGATCTATTGATAGAAAGTTAATTAAATGTTTACAATATAGATTTATATACTGGGTATGTTTTCCTTTATATAATAATGAAGGCATCTTAGTTAATAAAACAATTAAAATTTTAGATAAGTAATGACCAACCAACCCTCCCCCCAACCCCCCAACCCCCCCCCCCCCCCAAAAAAAAAGAAAGAAAAAAAAAAGCTGAATCAACTTTTATTCAATGTCTAATCAACATTGATTTTAAACATTGAATCAACGTTAAGATTTCAACGTTAAACTCAATTTTCAAAATCTTACATAAATTAAACGTTGAATAAACATAATTTTATAATCAACGTTGATTCGAATTTTTTTTTTCAATGTTGTGTGCCTACTGGGTATGTGGCATAATTATTTTCCCGATCGGACAGTGGGATTCTAGCAGCACTTTATAGGCATCAGAGATGTTTTTCAACTATATTATTTACTCAAAGATATTATCAAACCCCGGGGTAGTGTTGTTCTGCGAACTTTTTTTAAGAAATATTTTGCTATTAATAGCGGTCACGTGATGACGTCGAGGTGACGCACTACCTGGCCTCGGACACTCCGTGTCTTTATGTAATAGTTAATAATAGTTTACGTTTATTCAGAGACTTTGATAAATTATCGAACGCAGCACAGTTAAGGCTGCAGTAAGGAGGCGGGGCCTAATTTTTACGGGAAATGCTTACTATGACATCACACAAATGTATATGTTCTTCAAATTACCACAAAATGAAATGATTTGCTATTTTAAACTGTTGGATAGCTTTAAACTACATAAATACTTACTATTGCATGTATTTTTGTCGTTGGTTTAATCCCACAGAGCAATATATAAACAATTCACTGATCACAATGCACTTGTCAATGTGACGTCATATCGCAAAAATTGACGCAGTTTGTATGCAGTGAGAGGCGGATCAAGTTATATTTATACAATGAAAATGTATTTTGTAATTAAATAAAATATAAATTGTAGATATATAAGAGGCCGTTAACTTGGATGCGATGTATATTTTATGATTTTAATCATATACTTCCCGTACATTTCCTAGACAAGCGATACTGCCGTATATTTGTATGCAGATCCATTGAAGGGTAATAGAAGGGTCGTAATAAATCGATGTGTTGCAAGGGCATACCCTCAATGAATTATTACAAGCTTTTACACATAAACTCAAGAGGTATGAAGATATTTGAAAAGTGCTGCGAACCTGATGAAATCTTGCAAATGAATTAATTATATCTATATTTAATGTACTTGACCAGCAAAATACTCAGTATCCGGTCTAACAAACGTAATTTTAGCAGTCATATAGTAGAATCTATATAGGTTCGCAGCACTTTTCACAAACTACAAAGAGTGTTGAAAATAATTATAAATTAAACTTAGATTTTCAACGTGGTTATGCCCTTGCAATACTGGAATTTATAGATGACCTTAATACTGCAGGTATATTTGCTAAATTCACGTGACTGCCACATTACGTCACAAGTCTAGGTAAGAAATCTAATCGTCCCCAACATGTAGTTTTCAACCACATTACATTTGTCTGATAATAGTAAAGTCCTAAAAAGAATCGCCCATCCTTGTAAAGAATGTATTTTCTATATAAAAATTCGCCGATATTTCCATTTGTCACCTTAACTGTACTGCGAACTTAATTTTCTTTAAAAAGTCTAAATTTCCCGAGAAATATTTGTATGCTTCCTTAACAAACGCGCATTAGAAGAATTAACTGAACAAATGGCAGAAACTGAAATGTTAAAAACATGTACGAGAAATTTGGACGAAGAAAAAAAAAAAAACAAGAGGCCCATGGGCCACATCGCTCACCTGAGTAACTTTGGCCATGCTGTTCTTTACCAGATTTCCCCCTTTTAATATACCTATTGTGGCCCCGCCCTACCCCCAGGGGCCATGAATTGAACAATTTAGAATCTACACTACCTCAGGATGCTTCGAAATAAGTTTCAGCTTTATTGGTCCAGTGGTTCTTGAAAAGAAGATTTTTAAAGATTTTTCTTATATATTTCAATGTAAAACTTGGATTCCCTATTGTGTCCCGCCCTACCCCCGGGGATCATGATTTGAACAATGGATGCTTCCATATAAGTTTCAGCTTTTCTGGCCCAGTGGTTCCTGAGAAGAAGATTTTAAAAGATTTTTCCTATATATTTCAATGTAAAACATGGATTCCCTATTGTGGCTCCGCCCTACCCCCAGGGGCCATAATTTGAACAACTTAGAATCTACACTACCCCAGGATTCTTCCATATAAGTTTCAGTTTTTCTGGCCCAGTGGTTCTTGAGAAGAAGACTTGTAAAGATTTTTCTTATATATTTCAATGTAAAACATGGATTCCCTATTGTGACCCCGCCCTACCCCTAGGGGTCATGATTTGAACAATTTAGAATCTACACTACCCCAGGATGCTTCCATATAAGTTTCAGCTTTTCTGGCCCAGTGGTTCTTGAGAAGAAGACTTGTAAAGATTTTTCTTATATATTTCAATGTAAAACTTGGATTCCCTATTGTGGCCCCGCCCTACCCCCGGGAGTCATGATTTGAACAATTTATAATCTACACTACTCCAGGATGCTTCCATATAAGTTTCAGCTTTTTCTGGCCCAGTGGTTCTTGAGAAGAAGATTTTTAAAGATTTTTCTTATATATTTCAATGTAAAACCTGGATTCCCTATTGTGGCCCCGCCTTACCCCCGGGGGTCATGATTTGAACAATTTGGATTCTACACTACCCCAGGATGCTCCCATATAAGTTTCAGCTTTTCTGGCCCGGTGGTTCTTGAGAAGAAGATTTTTTAATGACCCCACCCTATTTTTGTCTTTTCTTGATTATCTCCCCTTGTAAGGGGACTTGGCCCTTTATTTTAACAATTTACACTCCCCTTTACCCAAGAATACTTTGTACCAAGTTTGGTTAAAATTGGCCCAGTAGTTCTTGAGAAGAAGTTGAAAATGTGAAAAGTTTTCAGACAGACGGACAGACGGACGGACGGACGGACAGACGACGGACAACAGGTGATCAGAAAAGCTCACTTGAGCTTTCTGCTCAGGTGAGCTAAAAATGATATAAAATTCCGGTGCGAGTGTGCAATTAAGTATTTGCCGAAAGGATTTTACAGGTAGCGGAAGATGCATATTCACCTGAAAAATTGAAAATCACATTGTTCAAAATCAGTTGGTTTACATATTTTGTGATGGTCTGTTGTTTGATTTTGTAAGAATGAAATTATTAAGTGTGGGGGGGGGGGGGATAACGCAGTTCAAATGGCAATGCATGAACAAAATCTGCGTAAACGTTTAGCATTAAGAACAAATGACACACTTAATGATTCCTTGTCGCATCAGTCTTTGATAAATCAGTCAGTTCCAAATTTATTTGAAACTCAACATTTTCCAGAAGTCCCATCTCGTGAAATTGAATCCATGAAAGTAGACGACTTCCGCAATCAGCGCTGTCACAGGTGTGGTAAAGTAGGTTACAAGTTGTTACGAACAGAAAAATATGGGAAATCAAAGGAACGGGCACGCGTACATGTAAATGAAATTTCAAGAACACCAAACAAGGAGGAATATAATTTACAGTGAAAATTATGGTCACATTAGCAGATATTGTCCCCAGGTATATTCTGGCCGTTTTGATAAGTCGTTTAGAAGCATGCCCACATATTACTCCTCAAAAAGAAACCCAACCCAACAGGAAAACTAAGAAAGGTACTCTCTTCATGTTGAAGCCGATGGAGAGGGGGAAAAAAGCGTTGGTAGTAAAAATGTATATAAAATTTGTTTAACTGGAAATCTAAGTTCTTGTATTATGAAATTGGGAAAAATAAGACATAGGACATAAGTATAGACACTGGGGCTAAAATTTCACTAATTAGTAGAGTCACGTTGATTTCTGCGGCTATACGTGATATATTTCAATTTGGGGAATAACTCGCTTGATTGAAGTAATGATCTCTTTATTCCGTATTTGGACAGCTCTACACGTGGGCAACTTCCAGGTTTGGATTGTCCTCTACGGTGGCTGTAAATATCCAAAGAATAAAGGAATAATAATATATTTTATTTATGAAGTTTATTAATTGAAGTCTTTGATAGAAGTGCTAATAATTTTCATAAACAGTCACCAGTTACAAAAATAATTCCATATATTATAAAATACGTTTTAAAGTTAAACCTGGTGACTGTACAGAGGGTTAAACAAATAACACCAAGTTTTCTATTTAATAAAAATCTGTGGGAAGACAGTAGAAAAATGTATAATAATCTATTTTTCAAACCAGCTCAAAAAAAAACGTATTTACAGGCTGCAAATGGTGAATCACTTTCAGTGATACATGTAGGTAGAGTAGACTTAGCATTTTCTATGAATGGGTTAGGCATGAATCATAAATTTTATGTCACAGAGGGACTCATTTGTTGTGTCATTTTAGGACGAGATTGGTTAAGAGCGAATGGGGTCAGAATATATTTTGATCTAGGGTGTTTGAGAGTTGGAAAACATATGTAAAACTAGAAGAAGATCTCCATATCTTATCTTTGGTGAGAATAAATAAGAAGGTTTTAATAAAACCGCAAACAGCTGCTGTAAGTCACGGAAAGTTAAATTCCGCCTTTCCAAGAAAATATAGAGGGTTGATAGAGATTTTTGTTTATTGTTTAACGTCCCTCTCGAGAATTTTTCACTCATATGGAGACGCCACCACTTGCCGGTGGAGGGCTACAAATTTTGACCTATACTCGGCACTGAGGGCTATTGAGGAGTGAGGGATATTTTTCGTGCCAGCACCTACTGCGACACGGGACCTCGGGTTATACGGTCTCATTCGAAGGACCGGTCTCCACGTCCCACAGTGGGATTCAAACCTGCGACGTAAGGATCAACTCCTTACTCCGCGACTCTAGAGCGAACGCCCTAACCACTGCACCCCGCGGGCGACTTGATAGAGATTAAAAATCTACATGACTGTCTGAATGAGGAACCCGGTCTAATGTTAAAAGAATCCGTGGGTGTAGTAAGAAATACGCGTAAGGTGCCAATCATGATCATAAATCAGTCTAATCGCGCGAATCAATTGAAGCCCGGGACCGCTGTAGGTACAGTTCAATCAGTTAAAACAAGCGAGATAAATGCAATCAAAACAACGGGGGAGATTATTAAACAGTACATTAGATATAAACGAAGTATATGCGCCCGAGAAATATAAATCTTATACAAGGCAAATTGTACAACGTAATAAAGATTAGTTTGCTAAAAAGGATAGTGAATAAGGGCACACTAAAACTGTAACAATGAAAATAGAAACTGGTGACCCCCCCACCCCACCCACCCCCCCACCCCCAATAAAAAAACAGACCTTACAGAACTCCGCTCAATAAAAGACAAATCATTGATAAAGCAATTGATAAAATGCTTGATGCAAAAATCATGCAAAGATCACAATCGCCGTGGTATTTTACTTTAGTAGTAGTTGGAAAGAGAAACGGAACGCAAAGAATGTGTGTAGATTTTTGGTCATTAAATAAAATTGTAAGACCAGCATCCTACCCACTTCCGCTTATAGATGATATCCTGAGTTTATTGGATAAATCTAAACATTTTACTACACTAGATCTTTAAAGTGGATATTGGCAAGTTCAACTAGATGAAGAAAGTAAAGAAAAAAACTGCATTTGCTTGTTATAAAGGTTTATTTCATTTTAACAGGATGCCTTTTGGTTTAAGTAATGCAACCGCAGTATTTCAAGAGTTTATAAACATTGTTTTACAAGGATGAGAAAAATTTGCCACTGCCTATCTCGACGATGTTCTTATTTTTTCGAAAACACCCGAAGAACATCAAGCCCATATGGAGGAGATTTTTCGGAGAATTCGGCAGCATGGTCTTAAATTAAAACTAAAGAAATGCAAATTTTTCCAGGAAGAAACGGAATACTTAGGTTTTGTTATAGGCCCGGAGGGGGTTAAACCTGATGAAAAGAAAATAATGGCCATAAGAACATTACCAGCGCCAACTATGGTTAGGGAGGTTTTTGATATGTGCAGCTATTACTGACGGTTTATTCCCAATTTTTCAAAAATAATGGAACCTCTCATAAATCCTATAAGAAAATATGCAAGGCTTAATATGGACGAAGAAAGTCAAATTGCTTTTGATTTCCTTAAGGAAAGTTTAACTGTTGTACTTTTGTTAGCATACCCCGATGTAAACAAACCGCATGTACTTAACACTGATGCTAGTGATAATTGTATTGGGGCGTGTCTTACACAGCAAAGTAATGAGGAGGAGGAAAAACCCATATATCTCGCATAAGCTCGGTGGTACTCAGACTAGGTAGTCCACAATAGAGAAAGAGGCATTTACTACATATTACGCGTTACAAACGTTAGATCATTATTTGCATAATGCCACTTTTACTATAAAAACTGACCACAAACCGTTGAAGTACATTTTAGATGCCCCCATGCAAAATAAAAAGATACAACTTTGAACATTAAGTATAGCAGGCTACAATTGTAAAGTAGAGTACATTGAGGGTAGATATAATTGTTGTGCAGATTTACTTTCCAGGCTTCCGTCTACAATTAGTAAGGAAAATAATGAGGGAAATGAGGAAGACAATGAACCAGATGTAAATGACAATGCTTTTGAACTCAATGTGATTAATTCTAACAGAATTGAACCCAAGAAATTTGCTAGTTGTGAATTATCGGTACGTGATGATTTAATAAAACCTTTTTTAAAACTACCAGAGGGTATTGATATTCAACAATTACAAAATTCCGATGATCAGATAATGAAATTGAGGGAAAAGTTTAAAAAGGGAAAAGCTACTCAATTTGAAGAAAAGAAATTTATAAGGATTGATGAATTGCTTTATTATTTGTCAGATGGGGATTCAGAATCACCAAAATTTAAGATTATTTGTCCCAGCAGAGTTAGAAGAACTTACTCTAAAACAATATCATGACAATTTAGGGCATATGGCTGTGGATAAGAACTATGATGCTATCCGACAAAAGTACTACATTCCAAATCTATATAAAAAAAAAGTTAATCAGTTATATAGAAAAGTGTTATTTGTCAGACTAGGAGTGCTAGAAAAAGTCAACCTCCTGTGCATGAGACGCAAATTCCACCTTATCCGTTTTGCAAAAATTGATCTTGATTTGTCAGGTCCATACCCGACTACTTTGTCTGGAAACAAGTACATTGTTTCATTGGTTGATATTTACTCGGGGTGGCCGGAAGCATTTATTGTTTCAGATAAGTCCGCTGACAACATACTACATATAATTTTGGACAAAATCTTTCCAAGAAATGGGTGTCCTTTACAGCTATTAACAGACAATGGTACTGAAAATGTTAATAAGGTGGTAGCAGAAACACTCGAGGAATTAAATATTCATTATTCACCAGAAAAATATCAATATTGACCGAGGCGATTCATATTACTACTTCTCAATATTCACAGGGTAACGGGGAGGTAGAAAGATTCCATCGAACTCTGCATGATGTAATGGCTAAAAAGGTTCAAGAAAACACACAGACTTGGGATCTTTATCTTAACCAAACACTAGCTGCTACTAGGTTTCACACCAATGAATCAACTAATTACTCTCCTTTCTATCTATGTAGTTTTACCATTAGATACTATATAGTGAAACCCAGAAGGAGGTATTTAGGGGAGGATCAATACAAAATTGCGATTCAACAGCAACATCAGGCATTTGTAAATGTTTAAAGAAATTTGAAAGAAGCAAAACATAAACAGAAATTACAAGCCCATAAAGGTAGTAAAGAAGAAACTTTTCAAATAGGTGACCCTGTTTATTTGAAAAATAATCATAGGACTAATAAGCTAGATAAAAGATGGATGCCCTATTACGTATTGTTGATCAGACGGGTCCCGTTAGCTTTGTTGTTAAAAATCAGTGAAATAATACCACCACTAAAGCTCACGCAAGGTACCTCCATCATGCTCGAATTATCAGTGGGAAATGCCACAAAATTCCGGAGAACGCGCCTTAAGACAAACTCAGCATGTCGTACCCCCTGAAAATGAGTCTGATAGCGAAAATTCTGAACAGGAAGTAGAACAGCCAGCCTTACAAAGACTGATAAATCGAAAACGAGTCGAACGCGAAAATTCCTTTGATGGAGACGATATTCCGTTACAAAAGTTAAGGAGGAGAATTCGTGTCCGTGCTTTAAACAAACGCGAAACAGACAAGAATGAAAATTCAAGCGAGGTAAATAATGACCATCTCATAAAATCTAAGGCGAATAACCGCGGTCTAATTACGGAAATGGAATATGACTCTGATTCTACTATTTATAACAATTTTCAATACTCTAATTCTGATTCAGGAAATGAAGAATATGGGTTAGATATAGATCCTACTATGAGTGATTCACCAGAGCAGTTAATTGAAGTAGAACAAGAAAGGGATGTTGACGGTATAAATATTAAATGTAATAACCACAAGTTAAAAAGAGGCATCTGTAATGGTTGTATGCCTAGAAAACGGGTATAAGTACAAAATAAAGAGTGTTTGCAAAGTATAAGTCTTAGTTAAAAACCTAAGGATGAGACATCAATGGGAGTCAAAAAAAAAAAATCCAGAAGCTAGAGATACACTGATGGCTTCTAATTTTAAAGGCGATATCACCGCCTGGCGTGGTGATAATTGCACTCCGTCAAAAGGACTGTATCCGTTGCGTAAATTTGAAAAGTAACATGGTGAACAAAGTTATGGAATATATCTAATTTTGATCTATGCCTAAGTGTGGAATGAGAACATTGATTCCAAAGCGAACAATATTGGCGAAGAGTAGTGAAGCGTAGTAAAAATATATGTCCATGCGTAGGTAGTGAAGTAAACATATATTGGACCCATTTTATCAATTTAACCATCTGCAATCTTATAGTTTGGACTAAACATCCGGAACAAGAAGAGGGTGTCCGCGAATTTCTCATGCTGTTCGATTATCTTCATCTGTGAGATAATAAATGAACAGTGACTAATAATTTTTCAAAGACTGAGGATTTTGTTTAATAAAAAGTGAACAGTTTTGTGGACCAATTCCGATCTTGTGAACGAAATGATCTGTGACTAAGTTTAAAATCATGTTCAGGAACTGAAAAATTTCAACTTGGAAATTTCTAATTGCGTTGGGACGACTGTACACCTATAGGGTTTAGAGTGGACATTTTATTTGAACATTTTAAACTTGGATTATATTAATTTCATAATCATTTTAGCTATTAATAGTGAACTTATTAGTGACAGTAAAATAAAATAAAAAAAAATGTTAAATAGGAATGTACATTGTTTGTCCTCCACATGCAGTGATTTTATGATTGGAGGAGAAGACTCTAACATCATGAACTGGATGTTGTTATTGATACAATGAACTATAATTTTGTAAAATCATTTGCAATGGAATTGATCAGAATAGACCATTCAAGCCCATCGATACTAAATAATAAAATTTGAACGGAAATGTAAAGTTACTATTAAGATTCTTGACTAAGAGTAATAAAATTGGGAACTTTGAAGTAAATAAGTAAAGAGCTTTGGGCTAGAACTCCTGTGGTGCAGAGATGGGGACTGAGTCCATAAATATTATAAATGTTGGTATACCTGGATTGGAGAGTGGTGCCATGTTGGGGTTTATAGGTCAACGGACAGACCTACGGACCAAGCGTAGGTGGTATGGCAATGGTAAGACAACCAATGAAAAGTATTTTTATATCCGAGACATGAATACCCTCTGAGCAGAAAATACCCTGATCTGTCGGAAAACGGCGTTCTTTCTTTTGACTATTCCTTGGCATCTATTGAGATACGCTTTTGGAAGATTCTTGGAATACACTTTGGAGTCTAATTTTTCGGACCTTATCTTAATTATTACTTTTGAGTTTTAGTTCTACGCTCTTCTTAAATATTTAGGACGGATCTTAAAAACTTTTGCTATAACAAGTGCATTGGTCTATTCCGATGAGATTTCAGAAACTATCATTTAAAATCTATACGATCACGGTAGATTAATAAACTTTTTTTTTTTTTTTTTTTAAAAAATTGTTATTGGCTTACACTATTAAACTTCAATAGATCTGCATACAAATATACGACAGTATCACTTGTGTAGGGAATGTACGGAAAGTATATGAATAAAATATAAAATAGACATCACATCCAAGTAAATGGTCTGCTATGTATCTGCAAATAATATTTTACTTGATTACAAAATATATTTTTTAATGTATAAAATAACCCTAACTTGATCCGCCTCTCACTGCATACAAACTGCGTCAAATTTTACGATATGACGTCACATTGCGATCAGTGAATTGTTTACATTTTGCTTTATATGATTTAACCAACGTCTAAAATGCATGCAATAGTGTGTATGGATGTAGTTTAAAGCTACCCAACAGTTTAAGAAAGTAAATCATTTCATTTTCTGGTAATTTGAAGAACTGAAATTTTGTGTGATGTTATACAAAACATTTCCAGTATGCATGTAATTTAGGTACCACTCCTTTCTGTAGCCTTAATTGTGCTGCGTTACCTTATTCTTCATCGCAGCAGTACCCTTTTTGGTAATTGGTAAGAGCTTGCACCATGCCCAATAGTTGTAATTAAGTAACAAAGATGGCGGATTATACCAACCACTCACGGCACCATATTTAAGGAATGTTTTAAATTTTGTGTGAGCTATTGGCGTGTAAATTACACAGACTTATCACGCAGGCATATTTTATGAAGCGCGCCAGCTCATCATAACTATACACGTAGCACGTTTGGTGTGGTATTTATACCAGTCAGATTCTTTGTAACGTCTAATGAATGACGATTTGGGACATAACTTCAAATAACCGAAAAATTACTGTGGGAAATTGTGTAGACTTGTTCTAGTCATCCGAGGCGTTCTGGACATATTTATTACATAGCCTGCCTGATCAGTATGAGAATTGAAGTGTTACGTTTTATAATTACAGACTATAAGTATCTGGCATCATTAGGTTATCTGATTCACTCAGGTAACCAATTGCTATCTGTTTTTGACTGTCGTCGTCCATTGTGTGTCCTGCGATGTATGCCGGTCGTTAACTATTGAAGATTTTCAGCTTTTTCTCTTGAACTGTTGAAAAATTTTAAACTATTTTGAAATAAAGAATCAATGAGTGAAGGGGTGAAAAGATTCTTAAGTGGTTCTAGCGCCCCAGAGGCCTGATGTAAGACAATGAGACAAATAGTCGTTTTCAAAGAGTTTATTTAACTGAGAGTTTGAGTCGTACAGATGGTCGTAAAGTCTCTCTTAGAACGTCGCTCCGAAGAGCCCCTATCAGAAGAGTGCGGCCAAGATGAGAGCGTTTGTTATTTGAATCTTTTTTTTATAATGTAAAATGCATAATACTCATTTACATATGGAATAAATGCATATAAGTAAACAAGTTATACAATAAATTGTGACAAAATCCTGGAGTTTTATAAGATAAATTGTAATTGAAACATAAACTTTAAAAAGCTTCAGTTCAACTTCCTAGTATTGTGCAAAAGTTAATATAATAGTGGGATAATTCTTAGCAATGTTCTGTTGCTGTTCCGTATCGACTTCCCAAGATAGATAAACATTCTGGTATTTTACGTTGTCCTTAATCCGATCACCAGGTTTGTTTAATCTTACGGCAAAGTCTTACGCGTTCATATCTCGACTGGATTTTAGGTCAATGCACTCTATCTTAAGTGCTTTGTAAATAGTTTAGTATGTTTCTTTCTAATTAAATAACTGTCTCAAACCCGAGAGGTTTACATTCGTCCCCATGCAATAAGAAATTTCGGCGGGAAATTTCTTAATTAGAACAAGACAATTTCACCATAATTCACAGTAGGAAACAAATGATATGAATTCTTCACATGAACGGAAACACTGAAACACGGTTCACATGAGTAATCAAACTATGCTCACAATAGTCATTGGATGTAATAGGCTTTTCTAGGCTTTCTCCCTTTTCTTGATAAAATTTTTATCACTGCTATATAAGTATCACAAGGATATAAATTATTGTGGATTATACAGTTATAGTATAATAAACATGGATATACGTGTTTTCACTCTTTTTTCACTCAAATTTGATGTGTATTATGGAATTAATATTATTCGGTTCCTTTGTTTAAGCAGGATTGGTGGTAAAGCAAGTTGTTATGCATTATCAGTTCATGGAATTGAAACACTCCCGGGGATTATAAAAAGTTATCAGTGTACCTTGTACGTCTTTTAACATGTTTGAAGTTCAGTCTCACAGATTATATTCTGGTACATTGGAACTTGTAATTAACTCAAGTATTGTTGAATCCGTAAAATAATGCAACAGAAATAAATTATATCATTAGTTTCCAGCGTTTTCTTTATTTGTAAACATCGTCTTAAGGACTGCTATCACCTGTCGTATTTCTCATTTCCAAGATTTCTTGTGAATTCCACAGTCGATATACTTAAAAAAACACGGTACTATCCTTTTCACATTTGCATTCTCGATGCGAATTTCATTCTGGATCTGTACAAACACACATGACGAACCCATCAACTTGGGTCAGACGTTATCTCCGCCCTTGGTATCAGACCAACGTCATATAAAAAAATTAATACCTAAAAAGGGGTCCACGATAAAATCTAGTATTTGTTTGATTATTGTTGCACTATTGTCAGAATTTGTCAAAACTTCAAAACAAATTTAGTCAATTTTCGAATTCCATTAAAATTGTGACAACAAATCTGACGTTAACTTCATTACCATTTTCTCTTGCCTGCCCATTTAAGATATTTAATTCTCGAAATGCTTATATTTAACTCTCGAAAAACTTATAAGGAGCGAACGTTACTTATTTATACCTAGTATATATATTCCATGAAAGAACCATTATTGTTAAACATTACAATTTAGTTGTGATTTTTGAAATTTCCTAACTTTATGAAACAGAACTTATTGACTATCTTATCTCTCTACACCTATTCTTACATGAATACGAATTTGGATGATTTTTAGGTCACCTGATCCACTCAGGTGACCTATTGCTATCCGTTTTTGTCCGTCGTCGTCCGTCGTGCGTTAACTTTTTGAACATTTTAAACTTCTTCTCTAGAACCACTGAAACAATTTTAACCAATTTTGGCATATAGCATCGTTGGATGAAGGGAAACAGAAATTGTGAATTTCATGGTCCTTGCTCCCCTTGGGCCCTAGGGATGGGGCTAAAACCACCAAAATTGATGAAATCTTTAAAAATCTTCTTCTTTACTCCTGGACATCAAGCAGTCAAACTGTTTACATGATTGTAATAAGCATTGAGCCCCCTACCAAAATTGGGAAATTCATGGCCCCAGGGCCAGGGATTATGATGCTAGGGCAGGACTATATAGATCATGTAGTGAAAGTGCATTATTTCTTTGAAAATCTTCTTCTCTTCTCCTAGATATTATTTAAATAAACTAAGTGCACAATTATGATAAGCAATGGTGCTTTTTCCAAAATTGTGAAATTCATAACCCCTGGCTTCAGGGGTTTTGGTGTTAGGGTGGTGCTCTATTGATTATATAGTGAAAATGAATTAATTCTTTGAAAATCTTCTTCTCTGCTCCTGGGTATTATTGAAACAAACTAAGTGCATAGATATGATGTGAAAGGATGCTTTTTTCCCAAAATTGTGAAATTTATGGCCCCAGGTATGGGGAAGGGGGAGGCTCTATTGATTATATAGTGAAAAAGCATAATTCCTTTGAAAATATTCTTTTTTGCTTCTGGTTATAAAGCATAGAAACTATGCGTGTACTTATGATGAACAAGAGTGCTTTTTCCTGAATTATGAGTTTTATGGCTCCTATAAAGTCAGATGTTCTGGTGTTAGGGTGGGACTCTATTAATAATTTAGTGAAAATGTATTTATTCTGTCAATCAATCCTGTCTGCTCCTTAGGGTTGAGCAAATAAACAAAGTGCATAGTTATGATGAACAATTGTGCTTTTTACAAAAGTTTTAAAACTTGTGGTCGTCAGGTTTTTGTATTTCTCGGGGGGGGGGGGGGGCTATATTTATTAATAATGTGAAACTGTGTTAATTCTTTGAAAATCTTCAACTAAGTGCATAGTTATGATGATTGAGGTACCTCTACCAAATTTGTGAATTTCATGACCCTGGGACATGGATTTTAGTGTTAGGGTAGGGGTGATTTGAATCTGTAGTGAAATGCATTATTTCTTTGAAAATCTTTTCTGCTCCTTGGCATATCGAAGGCAAACAGAATTTAAGTTTTAATAAGCAAGGATATTTTAACCAGATTTTTGAACATCAGGACCATTTGGACAAGTGTTCTGGTCCTGGCCAGGGCTCTATTAATTTTTATTCAACTGAGAGAAGTTATTCCCCTTTGCCATTCACTTTTGATAAATAATCACTGTAAGTAATGTATTTGAAAGTTAATAGAATAAAAGAAATTATGCAAGAAATTTTATTGAATAATAAAAAAAGTATTTTCATAGTTTTAATGATCAGGTACACTTGTAAATAAGAAATAAATAAAAATGAGACAAAAATAACTAATTAAATGTTCTTCAATGACCAAGAGAGCCAATGTGAGAGGTCACAAAATGGTGTTAAAAATAGTACAGAAGAACTAATAGTTTGTTAATAGTCTGCATGGTGATAGTGCTAAATGGGGGATAGATTAGCATTTAATGTATGAGTTGTTACTGAATACTAGACATTATTTTATTGATCCCGATCATCCTATTTCTCTTGCTTTTGGGCAACAAAGTTTCATCTATCAGTTGATTTTATACTCTATGGATCCTCTAAATTGTTGTATTATACTCAGGTGACCGTTAAGGCCCTTGGGCCTCTTGTTTTTATTTAAAATCAGTTAAGTTATCAATGTTTTTTGGGGTTTTTTTAAATATCAACCAAAATGTTTAAATATTCCTGAATAATCAAATTCCAAGTAAATGTGCAACTTGGTCAGGCTACAGGTACTTCTGGTTCAGAAAGTTTCGTCCTACCTTGTCACGCTTTCCTTCTGCGTTCGTCATCTTGCAGTACTTCGCTGGTCCTTGTCATGGGCACCAAATTGACTTCGTAGATGTAAGCCATTGAGACAAATAGTCGTTTTCAAAGAGTTTATTTAACTGAGAGTTGTGAGTCGTACAGATGATCGTATAGTGGTTCTGTCTTAGAACGTCGCTCCGAAGAGTCCCACTCAGAAGAGTGTGGCCCAGGTGAGAGCGCTTGGTAAAGTTTGAATCTTATATTTATAATTCACAATGCATAATACTCATTTACATATGGAATAAAAAAGTTGGATATAAGTAAACAAGTTATACAGTGAATTCTTACAAAATTCCGGAGTTTTATAAAATAAATTGTAATTGAGACATAAATTTAAATAAGCTTCAGTTTAACGTCCTAGTATTGTGCAAAAGTTAATAATAATAATAATTCTCAAATGTTGGGATAATTCTTAGCAATGTTCTATTGTTGTTCCTGTGTCGACTTCCCAAAATAGATAAACATCCTGGTAGCTTGCGCTGACCTTAATCCGATTACCAGGTTTATTTTTTCTTACGGAAAAGACTTACACTTTCATATCTCGATTGATTTTTATAGGTCAGTAGTAAGTGCGGACGTAACCCCCCCCCCAACAATTGTGTTGTGTTGGAGAACAATGGGGGGAGAACAATGAAGTGACCCTGACCGAGATCTAGTTTACGATATGACCCTGACCGTATTGGTTTCTGTGAATGAGCACATGTATTTAAATGATGATGAATTGGGATACAGGAGTACTTACACGAATGAATGAACACGGGTATTTAAATGTCAAAGTTGGGAGGGAGAGCAAGAAAAGGGCAACAAGTACTCTAACACTTTGTCATAAAAAGAAATGTTGAGATTTCTCGCACGCACCGCCGCTGCCGCCGGCCGGAACCCGTGGACTCCGGAGACCGAAGCTACCGGAAACCGTGGACTCCGGAACCCGCGGACTCCAGAACTAATTAAGACGATTAATCGTTAATATTTTATCGAATTGCGCAGACTGGTTTTAATTTGTGGGGTTCTTTTTTGTAATAGCATATAATACCCCTGTACTCGCAAATCTTTTCATTACTGCAGAGGATAGCAACAATGTACATTTTCAGATCTTCCGAAAGCAGAGACGTGTTCCCCGGCAACCAACCATACGATTTTACGGTTATATTACCGAAATGGTTGGTGTCTACGGACCAATGGATTGTAGAACTAAGCGAATTCTATGTCAAAGGCATTGCCAAAACCACAAAGAAAGAGCTCTCTATATACTGCGACGTCTGCGACACATCCGTGGTGAGCCAACAGTACAGACCGTTACTGAGACGTATCGTTTTGGAGTCTAACAAGAATCAAATCTTCACGAGACCATTCCAAGTGCCACTGCGAATCCAAGAGTTTGAAAAAATACGCGTAGAAATTAAAGATAAAGACAATGAACCTGCTACTTTTTTGAACGGGGAGGTTGTATTTTCGATTGTCAACCATAGGTAATCAATCGTATTCTTCTACTTAAAAGGATCTTCGTTTAGATGCGTCCTTCATTCGTGTTTCCGACGTTTACCAATTCACATCATGGATAAAAAAGACTACTATAAGAAAATTTATGTCTCAGACCCTAGAGTCTGGGCGACGAAAGACGTACACATCATTCAACGGAAGCCAAGGCATGGTCGCAAAACGGTTAAAACAGTCAAAATAGACAAGACTTTTAAACAGCTATACCAGCGATTTTCTCCGGCAGAGGCAGCAGTAGAGAGAGCAAATCCTGTGCTGAAAGAGACCGTCAAAGAAGGAAGACCACATATGCCGCTGAAGAGAAAGATCAAGGACAATGGTAACGCACCACCTGGAAAGAGGGTTCGAATGTAATAATTAAATAAGAGGTAAATCGGACGAGCCGTCATTTGCACGAAAAACACCACGTCGTCCACACCTTGCAACATCTGCCATAAATCTTTTTCACGCACAGATGCCCTAAGAGGACACGAAAGAACCGCTCATAAAGGGCAACATCCGTACCGTAGAGGCATTCATGTCGATGGCGGTCACAACCAATTTAAATTTCAGCATCCATTTACTATGGTCATTGCGGGTCCTACGATGTCGGGAAAGTCAACATGGATGAAAGAGCTTTTACTTCAAAGACAGAATTTTATCTCACCGTCTCCTGACCGAATCATTTGGCTGTATAAAAGATGACAGTCCTTGTATGACGACCTCAAGAGACAAACACCTATCCTTGAGTTCACCCAAGGACTACCGGCCGACCTTGACAGCGACGACTTTCAGAATCCCGACGAAAATACACATTTAATCATCGACGATCTCATGAAAGATTCCACTACAAATAAAGATGTATGTAAAATATTTGTGGAGGGCGCCCACCACAGAAACATGAGCATAGTTTGCATCATGCAGAACCTATTCAATCTATTCAACAGTGGAAAAGAAAATAGGACGATGAACCTGAACAGCCAATATTTGGTTCTCTTTAAGAATCCGCGAGACAAACTGCAGATCTCTACCCTCGCTCGTCAAATGTATTCTGGACATTCCAACATATTGTTAGATGCCTATCACAAAGCCGTTGATGAAACGCCTCGCAGATCCCTTGTGGTAGATTTAAAGCAAACCACACCTGAATCCAAGCGATTACAAACCAATATTTTCTTGAAAAAAATTGACTCCTGTCGATTTCAGCGAAGTTACACTCAAGCAAAGTGAGAACAACATTTTTGCCTTGACTGTGGTCTCGTGTTTGCTACATCTTACGACTTGGGTCGTCACACCGCACTTGGCTGCAACTGTGAGGAAGACTCAGAAGAAGACACTGACACCAGTGATCAACCAGATGATGGGGCGATACAGTCGGCTTTGATATGATGATCAACACCGTCTGGAACCAACACGACCCTTCATCCAAGACCAAGTTACCAAATTAGTCCAAAAAGGGGTTCCAACGGAAGAAGCCAGAGAAACGACCATGAAACGGATGCTGGAAAAAGACAGAGATTCACTTTTGAAAAATTATAAAGAACAATTAAAACTGTCTGCCTGCCTCACGAAAAGCGCGTTGCATAGGAGTATTCGTCAGGAAATTCTCTCTCTTATCAATGAAAATGACGTGCCTCTTGAAGATGCAATAACTTGTATTCTCGACAAATACCATGTAAAGTTTAATCACCTCTTTCAAGAAAATAAATAAACTAACACGTTTATTTTGTAATGATATTTTTATATTATTTTGTATTGTTGAACACTGAAATTAAGTCCGAATAAAATCACAAAAAAATTCATAGTGTTTTGTCTTTGTCAATACATTCTCCACCACCACCACCACCCCCAACACCACCCACAATATGGTGGTGCTAGTTTAAAAAAATAGATAAGTTCTATCTGCATTCTGTAAACCCGGACAGTATGCATTTTGTAAAAAGCACACATAATTTTTTCCCTTCAGAAATACTTTTGATATCTTAAATTTGTCTCCCAGAATGTTATTTATCATCTAAAATAGTTCCGGAGTCCGCGGGTTCCGGAGTCCACGGTTTCCGGTAGCTTCGGTCTCCGGAGTCCACGGGTTCCGGCCGGCGGTGCGTGCGAGAAATCTCAACATTTCTTTTTATGACAAAGTGTTAGAGTACTTGTTGCCCTTCTCTTGCTCTCCCTCCCAACTTTGACATTTAAATACCCGTGTTCATTCATTCGTGTAAGTGCTGCTGTATCCCATTTCATCATCATTTAAATACCTGTGCTCATTCACAGAAACCGATACGGTCAGGGTCATATCGTAAACTAGATTTCGGTCAGGTTCACTTCATTGTTCACCCCCCATTGTTCTCCTATTGTTCTCCAACACCAGGACACCCATTGTTAGGGGGGTATACGTCCGCACTTACTACTTAGGTCAATGCACTCCATCTTAAGTACATTGTTGATAGTTTAGTATGTTTATTTTCTAATTAAAATAATTGTCTCAACCCCTGTAGGTTTACACCGAGTGTTGGGGCTAAAGCCATCAAAATTAGTGTATAATTCCGCATTTCCCCTGGACATCAATCAGTCAAACTGTAGGCATGATTTTAAAAGGTTGGGCCCTCTTTCAAAATTATGAAATTCATGGCCCGAGGGTCAGGGGTTCTTGAATAAGGGCGGGGCTATATTGACCATTTAGCGAAATTGCATAACCCCCCCCCCCCCAATATTATGCATCTACTTTTAGATTTTTTTGTATGAGACTAATCGTATTTCTTTTGCATTTAGGCAACATAGCTTTATCTATCACTTTATTTTGTTTTATTTTATACTTCTCTGGATCCTTTACAATGTTGTAATTTATTCAGGTGACCATTTAGGCCTTTTGGCTTGTTGGTATTAATCTATTGTCCTACATGTAGATGTAAACATATGTACCTGTATAAAAATATATGAAACGATTAATGTAGTTTTATTGAGTGTTCCTCCTTTCATGGAGGAAATTCGGGATGAGGCATACATGTACACAATATGGTATTCTTCTTCTTAGCTCGCATTCTTAATTAATAATAATTTCAATCCTATCTAATTTAATAATATCGTGTGTTTAGATCTAAGCTGTCTACATGTTCGCTAAGATTTCCAATGTAAAAAATATATCCATGGAATCTCTTAAATAACCATAACTGAAATTAAAAAAAGAATTACAATTTTCAAAAATCTGAAAATGTTGAGTCACATGTAAATAAAAATGTTCATAGTAATGTGACATGGAATTCGACAAAAAGAAAGGTTTTGACCACCCCTACCCCATCCCGGTAAAATATTTGGCATATATCTTAAGTTATGATTTTGTAATTGAACTTGATCTAAAAAAAATTCAACTGATGACATATAGGGCTGTTGACAAAAACTATAGAGTATTTTAATTTCACAGAAAAATCAATAGTGTGAAAAATCTTTGAAGTCATATTGTCGTCGTTCTTAGTGATAAACATATCAGCTCAGTTCATGGCAGCGTTGACAGGAGAAAGAAACCTACTTCTTGCCTCAGCCTCAGTAGCATCCAATTCGTTCTTGCTCCTCCTGCTACATTATCCCGTCTTGCAAAGCAAGGGTGTGGACGTTACACTTTTATTGTTCTAAAGCTTTTATCTTTAATGTCAAGGAAGAATCTTATAAAGAGACCTTTCTCTGAAATCTCATTTTTTTAGATATAAACGATATATGTACATGTACACACAATACTTAATGAGTTTTAATCAGTTGAGTTATTTTGTTGTTTGTTTCGACAATTAAAGATGAATTTTATCCATGTTCACCTGGGTTTTGTTTTTCCACAACTAGGCGTATAGTATTTAAACGAACGTGGTACAGAAATATGGACTGTATGGATGATTCAAGAGGAAATTAATTTAAAACCTTAGAAAACTTGAAATATAATGAAGGGAAAAAAGAAACACAAGGAAAACTTTTGAAGTGGTTTTATGCTTTTTTTTCAAACAAAATTTCATTTGCTTTTGCCTAATAATTCATGAGTTATTGAATCTAATAAGACAGTACCCCCCCCCCCCCCCTTAAAGTAAAAATCAAATCATCTATGCCTTCCTCGCGCATCTTTTTTAGTCTTGATTCTCCCATGCATCGAGTTCACTCGTGCATTTATCTTTCTCATACGAATTTTATTCAACCATTCCGACAATGTAGACCTTAGCTGGTATTGAGTCACTTTGAATTTCCGACGCCTTCAAACCCTGCTGTCAAGTTAGTCAAACAGCTGTTCAATTGGAGAAAAACAAGAATTAAGGGAAAGCTTCTTAAGGTCCATGTAGTGTAGATAGCTTTTTGTTCAAATCATGGTCAGTCGCCCGCGTGGCGCAGTGGTAGAGCGTCTGCTCTAGAGTCACGGAGTAAGGAGTTGATCCTTACGTCGCGGGTTCGAATCCAGATGTGGGACGTGGAGACCGGTCCTTCGGATGATACCATATAAAACGATGTCCAGTGTCGCAGGAGATGCTGGCACGAAAAAGATCCCTCACTGCTCAATGGCCATAAGTGCCGAGTATAGGTCAAAATTTGCAGCTCTCCACCGGCAAGTGGCGGCGTCTCCATATGAGTGAAAATGAAAAATTCTTGAGGGGACGTTAAACAACGACAAACAAACAGATCATGGTCTCCGGGTCTAGGGTGGGGCCACAATTAGGAAAGTAAAACGTGCCAGTATGCAGGAAAAATCTTTAAAAATTTTGTTTCTAAGAACCGCTAAACCAGAAAAGTAAATTTAGCGGAAGCTTCCCTAGGTAATGTAGATTGTAAATTATTCAGATCATCGTTCGCAGTTGTACGTTTGGCATTTTAATGGGGAAAAATCTTTAAATCTCCTCTAGTGAAGTACAGCAAATTTATTATGAATAATATCAATATGAAAGCATCCATTTATAGTGTAAATTCATTTTCCATCAAATCGAAGGCCCTGGTAAAGGTTGGTCCAAAAACAAATGATCAAAACTTCACATAGCAATACATGTATAATTTGGGGAAAAAAATGATGCAAAACAGCAGGACCAAAGTGATAAGCCTTGTCTCTTACCCATGAGTCTCTTGTTCATTTATTATAACTGATACGACTGGAATACAGGACATACGTTTTAAATAGAAAAAAATAAATAATCTTCAGTAACCTTATTTCAGGAGATTTTAGGCAACATTATTGATAATTTAATAAATTATTAAAATATTATGCATTTTCTTTTTACACAGGTGATAGTGAACCAATCCCACACAGCAAAAGCAAATATAACATCAATACAATCAGAATCGTTCCATTTAGATATTTTGCAATTAAACCAAAGAAGCCCTTAATTGTTTTCACAGTTTTGGTAATGTATCTAGTTCAAGCATTTTATGTTTTTTTTTTTTTTTTTTTTTTTTTTTTTTTTTTTTTTTTTTTTTGAAAATCTTGATGCATACTATTAAATGGATACATGTATAAAAGTGCTGCATTAAAGTTTTTAAGAGCAAAAAGATTTTATTTTGCAAGTTATTTTCAAGCCAATTTGTTGTTAGGTTAAATTTGATAAGGGGATGCTCTGCAATCAAGTTCCTACAGAAAAAATTGAAGATATATCTATTAAACTCTATATAATGATACACTTTCCTTAAACCTAGACATTACATGTACCTATTCATTTCATATTTTGCATTTTCGATACTTTTTAAAAAAACATTTAAAGATACTTTTTTCAAACTTTAGAAAAGATGCAAATCAGTATGTTTGTGCAAACATATTATAATTTTGCGACCTTTGCCTTCTATATTACCATAAACCTCGCTTTCTAAGATATCGCTATCACACTTTACACAAAGCTACAATAATTTACTATAATTTTCCGACCTTGACCTTCTGCTTTTAACTTTCCATGGATTAAAATTTCACCTTTCATTGTTTAATCAAATTCAAACGCAGACATCGCTGGAGAACGATTCAATCCTGTAATAATTTGTTGCGTATGTAAAAGAAATATGAACGAGTGGTTTCTAAAACAAAGCAATCTACTGAAAACGAAGTTGATGATATGAGTGCGATCTCTCTGAAGTCAACATTTCGTAATTTGTTTTTAATACAATAACCATATTTGCAAATAAAATCCCTCATTTGGTCGAATGTCGACAAAAAATTGTTTTCCATGCCAATTGTTAGACCATTATTTTTATACCTACTTGACTATGGATTTCTTCTTATTACCCGATCGTGATGAAAAGCACACGGTAGGTGTAGCCCATCAACAGGGACAGCTTATTCCTCCATCGGACCTGATAATAGTAGGCCATTGTGGTTTCAATTTGGAATTTAAAAGCGTTATCTGTTTAATATGTACACGAATCATATCTACGACACTGTAAAGCTTGAGCCAGAGATCATTCGATTTATTAAGGTTCTGCACTTTTGGGATATGCGTTATCATGACCTCATTTTGGAATTTAGTACTATAAATACTAAGTCGATTTATATTTTACCCACTGTGAGGTCTAGGACAGCCTAGCTTGGTCAATTGATACTTCTTACAGGGAACATGTGTCGCAACGTAAATGTTATCACCATGCCCTTATTTTAGAGTGTACATAATCAATTCTATGTTTTATACGCCTTGAAGCCTTGAATCCTTGAACCATCGTATCGCAAACCAAACGCAAGTCATTGTTGCATTATTTTAGAAATATCTAGCTTTATTTATCCAATATGTCCAAATCATGTCTTATACACAGGAAGACCAATAAACAGTACAAAATAGGAGCAGAGCAAACACGTCAAACCTCTAGTTTTTTACCTTTTCTTTCACTCTTTCAATAGCAATCAATGTAATTTTCTTTATTACAGAAATCTCCATTTTACATGTACAGTAACTTTATTCCAATATTGCAGTTGCATAGCATAGTGTCACACTGTGTGACTATGCGTTTACATCGATAGATAGACAGACTATAAATATATCAAGTACATGTAAGTGAAGACGGGCATGTCATTTATCCGTGTTTCTCCATTTATTTTCAGATGTTAGCAAACTACGCAAGTGGATTTTGTCCAATGTCTTTGGATACAATGCAAACGGTTAAGAACTGTCCAAAAAATAAACAAGATTGGAATCTAAGGGCTGAGCTAAAAAATTGCTCCCAGTTTCATCAAAACTGCACAGACTCCTCAACGTTTCTTTACCACTGTCTGCCTAACACGAATCTGCAAACCCTGGTGGAGGTTTGTGCTCCAATGATATATGCATCAGGTAATGTACAAAGCATCAGGATTGTTCTTTTTATCAAAGCTTGAAAAAATAATCATTAATATTTTATTCATATACTTTATCCGGATCACATTAGTTTCTTTTTACTTCAATGGTTTAGAATATCAAATTTCTGAACTTTATAAGGTTGCTCTGAAAACTAAGATACATGTAACATACATTTTGTTTCGGCTGCGGATATCAGCCTAGGTAGTTAAGTGATGAGGGCTCTCGGGTTCGATTCCCGATCCAGTCATACATTTTCCCCTTTCTTGTTACAGTGTGTTGCGTGACATTCAATTTTGCACTTTGTGTTGATTGTTTAAAATTTTCTCTTCCATTGATGGTTATAATTATCAAAAATCACATTGCAATGTTTAAAGTTAAAATGCAGTAATAAAGAAAAAATATTAACAAAACGAAACATAATAGTAAGAAAAAAAAAACAAAATTAAAGAAAAAAATAATGAAGTACTTATAATTGATGAACTATTGATTTGATTCATTTTCAGAGGATAATATATATTGTAGTTTACTTATTATGATTCAATATCTTTTTATCTCATTATATTGAATTTTATATTTCAGAATTTTGTTGTGAATTCAACAGTCTAGGAGCTGTAGTACAACGCAACTATAAGGCAGATTGTAGAAACTATTCTCAACCTTGCACCCATTCATTCCCATCAACGGAAAGTTTTAGATGTAAGACAGTGATTATAGCCAAATAACTTCATAACGAAAAGACAATATACATATACAATTACATATATATATATATATATATATATATATATATATATATATATATATATATATATATATATATATAGGTATATGAGGTTGTTTGTGGGCACCGACCTTCTAAACAGGTTTGTGGGATCTCGCATTTCTACATTGCATAGCTATGTCATATTCATGATTTAGGCGTTATATATGGTCATTATATAATATATAATATAATTTTTGAGATAAGATTAAAAATGTTGTATATCATTGTGGGTCATTAAATTCATATATATAGAGCATTGTGGGATAAAGTATATACATCGCACAATGCTCTATATATATGAATATCATGACCCACAATATTATCATATGCCATATATATTATGTGCTGCATTTCACAATATTAGACATAAGAATTAATGTTTGATATAAATATATATGTATATTTACATATGTACAATATGGAATGAATCATTAAGAACAGTTTTGCTGGATTCAATATAAGATTTTAAATATTACTTTTCAAGTATTTTGGGGTCATATTACATAATGACTCACTGCGATATACGATTTATGAGATTCTTAACAAGGTATTTTAGGGATATCCTCTCTCTCTATATATATCCCACAATTTCTTACATACACAAATATATATAGTGACAAAGTTGATTTATCAAATAATGTCCACCCCACAATGTATTATTTATAATTTATTTATTCATTAAGCATTGTTAGATATTGAACAGCATATTTTATCTATATGCCTACTTATCCCAGATTTTCTTATATACATGTATATAGTGAACCACATTTAAGCATTGAATTCTTATTTTTAAAAGTAAATATACAGATTTAATCACTGCATTGATTCCATAATGTCCAATCTGTAATGTATTTTTATTAATTCAACATATGGGATAGCAGAGTAATATTACAAGATTCTACACTATATTTTTATGCAATCGCCTGTCCCACAATTCGTTATATACATATATATATATATATATAGTGACCCACAAACAGCTATCATCACTACATTTATAACATAATGACCTTCCATTCGTGAATTATTCATTTAAACAATAAAGAGCTTATCAACCTTATATTATGAGATTTTAAAGACAATATCTTACGTATATGCTTTCATATCCAAAAGTTTGTTATAAATATATCTATATCATGACCCACAAACAGGTATAATCACTATATTTATCCCACAGTTCATATATACATAGATACATGTACCGTGACCCACAAACAGGTATAATCACTATATTTATCCCACAATTCATTATATACATATATACAGTGACCCACAAACAGGTATTATCACTATATTTATCCCCCAATTCATTATATACATATATACAGTGACCCACAAACAGGTATAATCACTATATTTATCCCACAATTCATTATATACATATATACAGTGACCCACAAACAGGTATTATCACTATATTTATCCCCCAATTCATTATATACATATATACAGTGACCCACAAACAGGTATAATCACTATATTTATCCCACAATTCATTATATACATATATACAGTGACCCACAATCAGGTATAATCACATGCAATATATATATCCCACAATTCGTATATACAATGACCCACAAACAGGTATAATAACTTCATCTATCCCATAAGTCAATCCCTTATCGTAATATATTTACTATTACCATAATCTATTTATTCAACATATAGCTTATCAGCCTAATATTAGAAATTCTCAACAAGAGATTTCATCCCCGAGCCTACATATCCCACAGTTTCTATATACGCATAGATAGTGACACAAAATAGGTATAATTACTACCTTAGCCCGATAATGTCCATCTCATAATATTTTATTTATTTATTCAATATTATGACATTATTAAAAAGATTATTTTATGCATAACACCTACTCATCCAATAATTTCTTACATATACATGCAGTGACCCACAAACTGGTGCATTCATTAGACTGATCCCATAATGTTCATCTTATCGTACTAATATTTTATTCATTTATTCAATATAAAGCT
This sequence comes from Saccostrea echinata, assembly GCF_033153115.1. Classification (NCBI taxonomy): domain Eukaryota; kingdom Metazoa; phylum Mollusca; class Bivalvia; order Ostreida; family Ostreidae; genus Saccostrea; species Saccostrea echinata. The sequence goes on along the minus strand of NW_026889801.1, from coordinate 14,934,926 downwards.
AATAAGCCTTATATTATAACACTCTTGCATGTTACACTTTTTTTTTGCAATCGCCTACTTTTCAAACAATTCCTCATATACATGTAAATTCGTGTATATAGTGACCCACAAACAGGTATTAGCATGAACTATGCATTGATCCCGTAATGTCCAACTCGAAAGTGTATTAATTATTTATTCATTATGCAACGTTTCATCCGAAATTATTAGATTCTTAACAAGATATTTTATCTAAACGCCTACTTATCCCAGAATTTCTTTTAAACATAATTATTAATTAACCAAAAACAAGTATAATCATCGCGTTGATCCCTTAATGTCCAATCCATTACGTATTTTTTTTCTTTATTCAATATACAGGTTATCAAATTAATGCTATGAGATTTTCACAATATATTTTATGTAATCGCTTGTTTATCCAACAATTCGTAATATACATATATTATAGTTACCCACAAACTGGTATGATTGCTACATTAATCACATAATGTCCATCCCAAAATGTATTATTTATTTATTCAACACAGAGCTTATCAACCTTATATTATGAGATTTTTAACAAAATATCTAATCTATATGTTTCGTATCCAATAATTTTTTATGCATATTTAAATATAGTGAACCACAGAGTGGCATATAATCACTTTATTTATCCCACAATACATTTATATATACATTTGTACAGTGACCCACAAACAGGTATAGTGACTATAGGTATCCCACAATTCGATATATACATATATATACAGTGACCCAGAAACCGGTATAATCACTTCATTCATCCCATAATGTCCATCCCATACCATAATACCATTATAATCTGATGATATTTTTATCAATGAAGAGAAAGGTTTAAAGCGTCAAGTGCCTGTGCATTGATCCTAATAATTTACAGGAAGGGGGTGCACCCTGTGAAAATGTCTACATAATGTACAGTAGTTACGAAGATTTTAAAGATTGTATGAATTTTGATGGATATATGTCGACACAACAAACATTAAAAGGCTAATCTAAAACTGCAATATTCCGATTAGTATTATCTGCAGAAAACACTCAACAAAATATATCTGAAAGCAAATATATGTCTAATTTGACAAGAAATTTTACTCCCATTTCACAGAACTTGAATATTATTCAAATAGAATTACTAAAAGTTAAACATCTCATTTAATAAATATTCTTATTATGATCGACCTTCATAATCCACCCATTTCAATTCAATTGACGGAGTATTAACGGAGAATATTTAAGAACCCGGGTTTTTAATTTGCCCGTACAGGTCCGACAGCACCAACCCATTTTACCAACACTCGAATTTTGACAATGGAAGGAAATTTTCAATGAAGAAATGATAAAATTTATACCGAACACATCTATCGTATTTTGTATCATAAACCGACAATGCAAATGGTGTGATATCTTACATGTACATTGTGAACAAAATACAATAAGTTTCATTTTGATAACTGGTCATCATGGTCATTATTTAGGGGATTATTATTGAAGAATGATTCAATTTGATCCTGAGAGAGGATTTTGGGGCGGGTCATGTCTCTTATTGTTTCCTCACAAACCAACCTAATTTGAATATATAATTAATTTTGTACGATATAGGTATCGATACACACAGATTTGAAAAAAAAAAAATGTTTCGTGATACATGTACGTTGATATTAAAACATATATATCATTTTTCATTCTTGTTCTATAAGTTAGAAAAGAATATCAAAAATTATAAGAGGTTTGGTATAAGTTTAGGAGTAAGGGTTTGAACGGAAACCCGCTGAGAAAATTGCATTTAAAGAGATTCGCTCCTCAGCTTTTGAGCATGTTTTTGGTTCGATCTCTATTTAAAAAAAATCTGCATAATATTTTAGTTCTTACAATAAATTTGAGTCTACAATGTCAATTAAACTATATTCAATTAAAATTCCAAGATTAAATTCCATACCAAAAGCATTAGAAAAATATTCTGACGGAATTTTTTTTTTGTTTTTGTTTTTTTTTTTTTGTTTTTTTAGAAAAAATGATAGATTTTTCTCTTTCGAAGTATTTACACCACTGTTAAGTTTGAATTCCTATTTTTCCATGCAAGTTGCACACAGAGTTATTTTGTGCAGTGAAATGTTTTATGTTGGTCACAAATTATTTATCAAAATATCTGCCATGAATTCTATTATCATCTTGTGACAAATATAGCAAATTTATTGTGAAAGTCCAGATAAAAAATAGCCTCACTTTATGATAAAAATTGACACATTTTTAATATATTTTTTTTAAACTACATCATAAACCCCCACATTTAATTTTCTTTTCTGAATATATAATATAATTTTAACCATTCTGCTGAAATTCAGCAAAATCTTTATATTCTAAAATGATTGACTGCTTGTTTAATGTTTAACGCCGAGTCGGCAATATTTCAGCGGTGGATAATTCTGTTTATATGATCGGGTTTTGAAAGTTTTGGTTTCTTTGGCGCCCCCCGATGAGCCTACTCTTTTTCGAAATCCAGAGAAAAGATCCTTTACGTGCCAAGGGGGTTGTAATCCTTGACAAGGGGCACCATTTAATGTCCTATCCGACGGACTTAAAAATACGTAAACTGTTAAAAAATAAATTGAGCTATGTATATTTCTCATCAAAATTGCTTGAATTACTTACTTCTAAATTTTCCTGTAAAAACCAGTTTCATGCAAATATTCTAAAATTGTATTAACATTTGTAAGAAAGTTCTTACATCATTCTCACATTAACTAAAAGTCTCCTTTGAATAGGCGAGAAATCGGAACATTCCAAAGGAATATGATTAATAGTTAGCGGACAGTCACAGGATATACATTCTGGCTCAAACCCTCGTTTTAATATTATAAGTATGCATGTTAATTTTTTGAATGAGCAATACGTATTCTTGAAATAATCACTTCGTCTTGACGTTTAAGGTTGAAGTCAAATGATTTATTAACTTTGTTTTCTATAGCATATTTTAAAATGATTTTATTGCTTCTTATTTTTTTTAATGCCAGAAAAATGACATTTTCTGAATGCAGAAAGGTCAAATAATTGATTATGCAAAGTAATTTGAAAATTTTTCGTTGTCATAAATTTTAATGTGTTTATTCTGGATAAAATAAGACTTTATGATTTGTTTGGATAAGAAATATTGAAGGAAAAACTTCGAAAAATTGATATATTTGTTAGACATAATTACAGTGCAAAAAGGTCATATAAAATGATCCAAAGTGCCAAAAAAGAGCACTACCACTCATTTTTTGTTTTCATTTTTAATCAAGCTCTATGTGTAGATTAAAAAATTATACTACTGAGTATTCTTAATGCTTTTTGTAACATGATCCAATCTCCTAAATCGCATTAATTATTGCGTTTAAACAAAAAAAAGACTGCGTTTAATCGCAATGTTTATTGCTTTTAAATGCAAAGCACAACTCGTAAAAATGCATACGCCATATTAGTTTTCCTATTTCCGATATACGCAATGGGGTATACTTTTCGCATTTGTTACACCTGACTGCTTTCTTGTCAGGGGTATACCTGCGTGGAATGTATGACAAGTGTTCCTGTTGGTTATGTTACATTACCTTTGTTTACATTTTATTGCAGTTTACGTGTATTAGTGTTTGTTTTGCACTGACCTGTGCAACTGATGTTAGTTTCTTTAGTAACTTTTTTTTTCTGCCGTGGAAGAAGCACAGTTACTTTTGTCGCTACCCGAGAGTTTTACAATAGCTATGTAGAATACAATTCGTCCGTCACCGATGAAAACTGATTACATTGAACTGTGACCATGATAACGGCTTATTTTGGGTCCGTACAGGTAACGGAAAATGCAAAGTAATATGGCAGACAAACCTAGATTTCTACCTTTTACGAATCGTGTTCAGCTTTAACTTATAAACCATTAAAAAAAAAGGAATTTTCTGGCCGGTTACATGTACCGACTGCGGTCCAAACGTACATTGTATCAGGATATATCAGTATATCATTACAACACTACATAAGCATCAAAACAATTCTTGAAAATTTACAAAACATTGACTTTTTATGAAATATTTGTAATGTGTAAGGATATTATTTCGAACAATGGGGGATGCAGTTGGGAAAACATAAATTTGGCTTAAAGATTTTCAATCCTCATGCTTTTTCGGATACTTGCAGTTTCGGCCCAAGATACAGATCATCGTGTAAGATCTCATGGACGGCAAAATCAGACTTCCGCGTATATTCCAAGTCATTAACATGTCTCTATTAATATATATATATATATCGAAGTACAGTTAAGGTGCGCAATGGAAATATCAGCAATTTTTGTGATTAAAAAATATATTCTTAATCAGGATGCCGATTCTTTTTAGTACCTTATTTATATTGGACAAATGCAATTACGGTTAATAACTACATATTGAGGACGATTAGATTTTATATTTAGACATGTCACGTGTAGCGACAGTCATGTGATTCTAGCACATCTACTTACAATATTGAGGTCACCTATAAATTTCACTAGTGCAAGGGCATAACCAAGTTAAAGTTGTAAGTTTAGTTTATAAATATTTTCAACACGCATTGTAGTTTGTGAAAAGTGCTGCGATCCTATATAGATTCTGCTATTTCATTGTTAAAATCAAATTTGTATGACCGCATGCTGTATTTTTTGCTGGTCAACGGCATAAAATATAGATATAATTAATTCATTTTCAAGATTTCATCAGGATCGCAGCACTTTTCAGATACCTTTATACTTCTAGAATTTATTTGTAAAAGTTTACTATGATCCATTGAGTGTATGCCCTTGCACTAGATCGATTTATTACGACCCTTAAATTACCCTCCGATGTACTTGCATACAAAAATACGGCAGTATCAATTAAATAGGAAATGTACAGAAAATATATGAATAAAATCTTAAAGAAGACATTGCATCCAAGTTTATGGCCACTTAAATATCTGCAAATAATATTTTATTTAATTATAGAATACATTTTTCGTTGTAAAAATATTACTTGATCCGCCTCTCACTGCGTACAAACTGCGTCAAGTTTTACGAAATGACGTCACATCGACAAGTGCATCGCGATCATTGACTTGTTTATATCTTGCTATGTGGGATTTAACTAACGACAAAACAGCATGTTATAGTAAGTTTTGATGTAGTTTGATGGTCTACTACAGTTTAAAATAGCAAATCATTTCATTTTGTGTTATTTTAAAGAATTGTTGGTTTTGTATGATGTCATAATTAATATTTCCCGTACAAATTAGGCTCCCCCCCCTTTTGCAGCCTTAACTGTGCTGCATTTCAACATAATTTACTTTAAACATTTTAGCATAATGACAGTTTTTTCCTTTACATAAGGCCGCATGTATATATATATATATATCAACGTATCTTTAAAAATATACATATTAGGGATGTTAATTTACTCGGGTAGCCTAATAGAATAACCGGGGTCTTTGGTCAAGCGATAATCGAGTGCTCATTAAAATAATTTTTGTCTTATCTGTTTATCTGTACTTTCTTGTCAAAATGCTTGTACACTCAATATTAAAAGCAAGCCACTGTCACACCTATAATTTATGCTTCTGTATATAAATTAAAATTAAAATCTCTACCGCATATCTTGTCTTTAAGTTCACTTTATCAAATACTAACTATGGTGTGTAATTTCGTCTCCAGATGCTAATACATGTATAAGTAATTGAACGATCAATCGTGTCTATAATTCCAACTCATTTATTGATCCGCTTGACAGTGGAACAGTTAGACTGTTCTTTTCATCAAAATTTAAGAGAAGCCTGTGATAAATCTTAATTATGCAAGTTTTGTGTGAACAAATGTGTTAAATTAATTCCATGGTGGAATTTAATGTTCACCATGGAATTAATTTAATTAGACATTAAGTATGTAATCATTCTAGTTAAAAATAATTCGTTTCGCAAATCAAAGGGTCTAAGCTTTGATAACAACCGAAGATAAAGAAAAAAAAAAGCGATTTATAAATGAATTTAGATTACAATAGCACATTTTTAACGAGTAACCGAGTAAAAAATATTTAGTCGATAGTCTTTATGACCGAACGATAGTCGAGTACTCGATGACATCCCTAGTACATATAATAAGCCTAATTATGTTCTATCTTTATGTAGTCTACCAATTTATGTTCCAAGTTTTATTAAAACTAGCTGCAGATCAGTAGCTCGCTGCTCTGAAAAAAAATTGTGATGGATGACCAGAGAGCTACAGTGCCACCCATAGAAAAAACTGTATATTTATTGCGCACAAAAAGTTGCGCTCAATTTTGGATTAATTTCTCCAAATTCTTACCTCAACTGCAGAAAAGCTCGATATTAAAATATTCCTTTGATTTCTATCAACTACTCTCATATTTGATATCTGCACGAAGCGCGTTGGACTGAATTATCTTGCCGTCCAAAATGGCAGTGTACATAGGCAAAATTTTGATATTTCACCGAAATTCTTGGTAAAATTATTCCACACCAAGGGCTTTTGGAGAAATTATTTGTGATAGCCTAAATTATTAAACGGCTATTACTTTTCTTATTTCTGGGAATTAACACCAGCACCAATTTTACACCGAAATATTTACCAAGGTTTTGTGTATTGGTGACTTGGTTAATTTTGGTAAACACCGAGCCGCACCGAAATATTTACCAAGGTGTAGCTCTGGTGACTGATTAATTAGGGAATTGAATAGAAAATAAAATATTCATTGGTAATTACATATAACTTTGGAAATTATTAGGTAAGTGAGGTGAATAAAAAAAGTTGGGGTGAATTAATCTCATTATGTTCATAAGTTTCTTTATTTTCTTTAAACTGTAAATAAATGGTAGAATAAAATTGGTTTTATTTCTTAAAGAAAAGTAAAGGTTTATCTATTAATACAAGGATTACTTTATCAAATTGATACATTGGGATTTATATCTTGGGATTTACTAGTGCAGTGGATTATAGTTTGCTTTACATTGTGTGATTCAGTATTGAGTATTAAATAATTTTAACAAGAAAAACCACGTTCCCTATAAAAATTGTGTTGACGAGTTCCACTCGCGTCAAAGTGTAAACAGGATATTTTATAAATATTGTTGCGTATGTATACACGTTTTATTTCTGCTTAAGATGGTTTCAGTTATTTAAACAAATTTTATTAACAACTGAATATACAAATAAGTGTATCTTCATTTTCAAACTTCAGAATAATGTCATCTTGACATATTATATTTAGTGTTTGTGCATCAGATTCCCAAACCTAAAAATATCTTCAGAAACTTTTATGTTATCCGTATGCTCTATAGGGCTACTTGTTGATATGAAAGTTCATATCAAAAGATTACGCTCCCAGAGAGGGAATTGATCCATTGAAGCTTCTTAATGAAGCGTGAATTCTCCCGAAATTACCTACATCTGATACAGAATTAGTGGTGTTCAACAATAATTCTGTTGGATAGCGTTTTAACTTGAAATACAAGGCAACTTTCAAACACTTACACACTATAAAATGTGTATACATATTATTGACGTGTAATTCATACAGACTTGTTAAGTAGGCATATTTCAATAATCTACTTTTAAGTTCATAAATCCAAATTTCTCTGTGTACATCAATACGTGTGAGTATACACGAAAATCGTATTCAAATCGAGAATCAAATATTAAGATTTCATGAGATTGCATGTTCACTAAATGACAAATCTTTTTTTTTTTTTTTTTTTTTCAAGCACAAGTGTCATTTTTAACTCCGTGGAAGCAGCTGCAATAAAAATGCCATATTGCATGTAAAACGTGTATTCAGGTTGTTCTTATGATGATGATTAACATGATTAAGAGATAAAGATTCTTTAAAAAAAAAAAATAAAAGAATCTCTCTTTCTCCGACCCCAGTAAAACATTCTTTAAAACGATATTTTTGGTGATAAAATATGTAGAAGTTCGCTGCACTTACATTGTATTATCACATTATGACATTATGTGCCGATATGTATGCATGGACCATTCCATCGTCCATTCTTCATAAAGAGAAAAAAGTATCAATTTGTCGTCGGTGTTAATTTGTATCAATGAACGACATGTACAGTAAGGGTAGCCAGGTACATATTATCGCCGGCGAAAAAAAGTACAGGGTGGCGATATTCACTGTCAGATGCATCCCAAGAATTCCGTGCCAATTTAGCTTTGAGCTGAACTCCATAAAAGTGCTACCGGTACTCCCCTAAGAATGATTCGAGAAAAAATGACTGCAGCTAGAAGCTTGGAAAAAATAAACTTTTCACAAATATTTCCTTCGAATGTCATTTATAGCATTCATTTCCTTTATTAAATATGGTCAATTATTTTGTTACCATGCGTTCTTCTTTTCTTACATGTGGAATGTATTTCAATTTTATGCAGAATTAATTAAATTAATCTTGGAACACAGCAATTTTTTATTCAAGCCCCAAAATATTTCTGAATCTAAGGAGAATCCATAGTGTGCAAGTACTGCTAAAACACCGCAAGTTACATGTACCCTACCCTGCATCTTTCACTTACCCCTTCAGTAGATCTAGAAGGGAAATGTGGCCTATTCACACCTTTTCTACTACGCATTTAAAGACACATTTCTCGATATTTTTTTTCACAGACACTCTCCTTTCCATCTATGCCCTTATATCAGCCCATTCAATCCCGTATACATTTCCAGACATTTGTATGGAAAAAATGTATTTTTTAATTGGTATTACTTGCATGGTCAATGAAATGGGGTAAAATCAGTACTTATGCTGTCTATAACATCAAATTAAGGGTTACAGTTTCGAACATTTATTTTCTTTCTTTTTTTTTTTTTTTAATTTTATTGTTTACTAGTTTATTTCCTGCCATATGTTTATTTTATAGTTTTACTCATTATTATTATTGAGCACGTAGGATATTGAAATCATTACCTCCCCCACCTCCTCCAAAAAATGTTGAAAGGCCTCATATTGTTCTCTGAGAATAAAGTTTTAAAGCTTTAATTTGAAATTTGTAAAAGTTTTGCATCCTTTCCTCAAAACTGCTGACATCATTTGCCTCGCACCACTCTCATGGGTAATATAAAGATTAGCGTTAATTGCACTTCGATTCAGTTCAGTCTAAAGCTACAGAATTTCTTGACTCAGATCAGCAATCACGATCCACACTCACTAGCGGCCGACATCGGCATTATCCAGTACTACATATATATGATTGTGGGTCACGTGAAAATGCAATAGTCGGGCAGTAAGATATTGGATGCAAGTGAAAAGAAAAAGCATGCGTATTTCAGAATTTTAAAAGATTTTGAAAGAGTTATTCTATGAAAAACTTTGATAACCTACTGTAGCCCCACCCTTCTCCCCGAGGGGCATGATCTAAAAGAACTGAATTACACTTTATAAGAAAGCTTTCATATGAATTTTAACTCTTCTTACAAAGTGGTTCTTGAGAAAATTTTTTAAAAGATGTCACTAAATTTTCACTAATTCATAACTATACTTCCCTTGAAAGAGGGCATGGTCCTTCATTTGAAAAAACTTGAATCTCTTTCATCCACGGATGCTTTGTGGCAAGTTTGGTTGAAATTGGCCCAGAAGTAGATCTACTTATAATAAGAAGAAGCTGAAAATGTGAAAAGTTTACAGAAGGATGACAGACAAATTGTGATCAGAAAAGCTAACGAGCTTTCAGCTCAGGTGAGCAAAAAATGTTAACCCCAACACCAAATTGAATTATATCGGCACATGAATAAGAATCACGCAAAAAATAATTTCCAAAAATCATTACTACTGAAAAAAAATCTATTTCCAAGTATATATAACGAGGAAAAAGGATAGACTGATTTATCAGATATCTCAAGAAATACGGTATCTTGACATATCATAGTGATTTACACCAATCCTGGACACAATTTTCTGACCAAAACTTTTTTCCTACATTATTGCGAGTTATGCTAAATAAATACACCTTGTTTACTTATTTATCTGCCTTACAACTTTGCCTATCCTTCTGTGTGTGTGTGTCAATCTCTCTCTCTCTCTCTCTCTCTCTCTCTCTCTCTTTTCACGACCTTAGTAAAAACTCTTTAACACAATATATCGGCGACAAAGTGTGCATATGTTCACAGTACATGTTGTCACCGACGACAGAATGTGCTCGACACATTCCGGCCCAAACGTTTCGAAGGTCGACTTTAAATTCAAAGTAATACGAAATTGACCAAGCTGTTAGAATAAATTGACTGTATTGAATATTGATTTTTTGTTCTCTTTTTTAATTGAATTGTATTCTTACCAATAAAAAGTGTTTGTGATTTGTACAGTTAATGTTACATTGACGTAGAATAATATGCTGTTGGGGTGTAATCAGGACAAGCTAATTCAGAGAATCTGTGTCCCCCGCTTAAGGGAAAAAAAGAAGAAGAGCATGCAGTGATGGGGGGGGGGGGTTCACACACACACAGAATGTATGAATTTACGACTTTGACCTTTGACCTTTTGACCTCAAAATCAATAGGGGTCTTTCTTAAGCCATAGGGAGTTGTGGTATAAAATTTCACTGCAAAATCTCAAAGGCTTCTCGAGATATCGCGCGGAAACGAAAATGTTAAAACAGACAGAATTTATGAATTTACTACCTTGACCTTTGATCTTTTGACCTCAAAATTTATATGATTCTTACGCCATGGGAAGTTACTGTGTAAAATTTCATTGCAGAAGTCCAAAAGCTTCTCGAGATATCGCGCGGAAACGAAAATATTACAGACAGACAGAAATACATGTGTACAGACGGACTGCCCTACGGACGGACGGACGGACCGAAAATAACATCCCCCACTTTCAGTAAAAGCGGGGGACAGTTCAGTCTTATGATCTACACATCTATTATTAATTGTAATATTGGCTTGATCAGTGACCTCAGAATAAAGGGATGGTTATTCACATACCGAAGTGGATGTTATCTTTATAAGATCATATGAATCAGCAACCCCACCCCAACCCACCAACACTTAATTCTCTATAAGTTACTTGTATCATAGATATTCCCTGTCTAAATTGGCGAATACACGTATATTAAATATTTCTTCTATACTTCATACAATTTACAAAGCTATAACATTTTTTTTTTCACTAATCAAGATTCCGAGCTTATAATTAGAACAGCAAATTAAATATATACACTGTACCTATATGGTATTTAGAATTGTTGATTAGATTAAAAGAAGTGTAAGTCGATCACTTAAAATACATATGCTTAGGCGAGTTATACATGTACATGTACGTGTGAATATAACGAGTTTTCCCGACGGTGAGTCGATTCTGACTGGGGTGCATAGTCCTAAGAGCGAGTTGTCTTAGCGATCTGTCAAGCGCTCAGGTGCATGTGCAAGCTGCATTGCATCCAGTTTCAATTCGCTTATATATTTTCTGCCTGAAGCTTAGAACCCTCCACGCAATAAAGAAAAGTTACACTTGCTAAACTCATGAATTCTTAAAAGTTTTGGGATTATATCTCATCAGTACTTTCTAGAAGGTCGAAGATCTGGGCATAATGTTTTTGTCCACCTTTCAGTCTGCGAAAACTTCAATTTTTCATATTTAGTAAACTTGAAGTTTGGAATTAATATTTTAATATTAATGCCCTGTTAAATGTATTCATGAGTGGCCATGAGTCGGTCTGTTTGTCTGTGATCTACTACCCGATCGGATTAACTCATTATACACTATATATAGTCTGTCCAACATGAGCGCTTCAAACAAATTTTAAACAATAAAAAAAATGTGTTTTTAAAGAAAATATCATTAATCATTAACGTTTCATAATTTCCAAACCAGTTTTAACCAGATTCGACGCATACAACATAAAACACGCACTTGACACGACTTTGTTTGTAGGAAGTATTGTTACAATATCAATTATTTCTTGCTCAATAATACATATACTACTAATTTCACTGTTACATACATGATATGCCTCAGGTAATTCTGAACCACTATCATCAACACATGATACAGATGTTAAATAATTATTGAGTACATCTATTTTTTCTTCATTTGAATAAGTAATATTTGTACAACCAGTATCTGTTATATATTGTAATGGTGGAATATCAGAGGTAACCTTGGTTTTAAAAACATCCTTCAATAATTTCCAGTATAGTTTCGAGTTGTTTTTGCTAGCGTCAGTAACATATTATTCTAGATTATTGTTGTAATTTTCAATTGCACGTTTTTTTTCATATTGTTAAACTTATTTCTCACTTGTTTAAAATTTGTCCAATCAGAGTATTTTTTGCTTATTTGGGCTTTTCGTTTAAGTCTATTTTTATACGAAGAGTTTTGCGCAATGCAGAATCAAACCCTGGTTTATCTTTCGGCCGTATAATAACAGATTTTTCTGATATACATTGTCTAACTATATTCATGAATGCCAAAGAGAAGTTTTCAGTTGCCTGATCAACATTTTGTGCATTACAAATGAGGTTTGTCCAGTCGGTATTTTCAATAAGTAAATTTAGTTTGTCTATGTCCGCATTTTTATATACCCACACTTTACGTTCATAAGATTGGTCTAAATTAACGCTTGATTTAAGAAAAATATATGTCCCTTTGTGATTGCTTATTGCACTGTCTGTGTGTAACACGCCTGAGTGAAGAACTGAAATATCTGGATTTACTAGAATCGGGTCAATAAGTGTGTTCGATGAGCTCGTGATACGAGTGTCTTCTTGGATAGTGTTTGTGAGATTGTATTTTAACAGAATTTCATTCATGATGTGTGTTCGAGGAATGTTAAAGAAATCTACATTAAGATCTCCAACTAAAATTATTTTACTGGAAATATCAGAAGCTTTTTCTATAGACCACATAAGATTATTCCAAAAGGATTTGTTGCTATTTGGTGGACGATATACACAGCACAGAAAAAAAAATTACAGGTAGGTACACACACTTCTAACCAGATACATTCTATTTAAGTGGGTTCAAGGTCATCGCGTCTAATGGCTCGAAGAGATTCAGATATATAAACAAGAATTCCTCCTCCGTGCTAATTCCTATCTTTTCAAAATATTGTATTAAATCCCTCAGTTGAAATTTCGCAATTACATATACTTGCGTCCAAGTGTGTTTCTGTAAAGTATAGGATATCGAAGTCAGTTACATAAGTGGTTAAGCTTTCTATTTTGTTTCTAATACTCCTAATGTTAAGGTGAAAAATATCTAAACTATGAATAGGAACACCATTCGGACCAGGGGTGGTTTCAATGTCGCCAGACAATAATAATAGTAGATGAATAATTTGCAAGCAAAAATATACATGAATAGTGCTTTTCATACTCTGGGTGGCTATACATTTGAACATTTGAAAGTAATAGTTATACACATGTAATAGATACAAAAGTACGTTTCTAAAATCAAAGAATAGCATTGATTTGACTGTGCATCTGGTTTTTGAGTAATAAATTCCTATTGCTGCTCGATATTGTGACACTGTGTTACCTGCCATTGGCTAAAAATTTTGAAGAAATGAAGTAATTTGATTGTAAGAGCCGCAAGCAATGACAAATATCAAAATAATTTGAGTACATGTTGGATAAACTGTGACAACAAAATAAGGAGTTAAAATAATAATAAAGCAAAAACAAAGAACAAAAGCGTATATACAAAGATAAATGAAACAAGTTGAAAATAAAAATAACAAAAGTGGCAAATGTGTGTCACTAAACAAAAAAGATGCGTAGGGGCAGAATTGTTGAATATAAACAGTGTGAAAACTATATACATGGCTTTCCAAAAAACAGTGGTCATACTGTAATAATGAAAGGAGAGAGAAGGTTTTTTTTTTTAATTTCAAACTGTTACCTTGTAGTGAATTCATACTTTATTTTAGGTATTCTTATTTAGTTTTTATTAATGAGAGCTGAAGTCAGTAACCATGGTAAATTATTTTAGACACATTTTAATAACAAGTCGATAATGAAGTCGCTAATACTGGTTATAGGGTAGAGCGGGGCCACAATAGGGAATCCAAGTTTTACATTGAAATATGAAGTAAAAATCTTTAAAAATCTTCTTCTCAAGAACCACTGGACCAGAAAGGCTGAAACTTATGTGGAAGCATCCTGGGGTAGTGTAGATTCTAAATTGTTCAAGTTCGTGCAACTCTCTAATTGATCGGATTAGGTATTTGTGACCTTTATCAGAGAGCTTTGTGAAAATTCTACCGTCACTAGTCCAGAATGCTCTAAAACTCCATTTCTTATTTATTCCACGTCCACTTGCCTGGATCTAGAGGGGGTCGTAGAGGGGGTCCAGTCTCCTCCCTCAGAATTTGCGGAGTTATCTAGAGTAAAGTAAGTAAAAGATGAAAATGACATCGGACCCCCTCCTCGTAGAGCGTAGACCCCTGTTAAAGAGTTGATTTAGAAGGTTGGTAGAAAGAACCATATCTATGAAGTTAACTAAAAGGAAATGAGCCCCCCCCCCCCCCAATAAGTTTTCAGGTTTGAGAAAGAAAATTACGATTTTTTTTTAGCTTGTCAACAAGTTTCGCAGATGGAATTTTTGTTTACTGATGACCCCCCCCCCCCCAAAAAAAAAAAAAAAAAAATAAATAAATAAATAAATAAACACAAATCAGGGATCCGCTCCTGCGTCTATAGAAAAAGTTGTAGACGTTCTAAAGACGAGAAAGATTCCAGTTTATTTCGTAAATATACTTGAAAACTTGAAAGTCATAATATAACCTGATATTGAATACAAAGAAAAGAATATTTTATCTTAGGGATAGGGACAATAAACTCACTCGAGAGCTTCTAGAAATCATCTGATTGAGAAACCTGACTCGGAAATGACTGTAATTTTACAATAATTACGCCCATGTATTACAATACCTTAATGTTTAAATAATGAAATAAATTCCTTAAAAAATGAAAATGAATATCAATGATACTTGCCTTTTAAATTTTATCGGGGAAAAAATCTGCATTTTTAAAAATAAATGCTTAAATTTTTAAGAACAAACGGAATGGCATACAAGGTCATGTCATATGGCATACAAAGTCATGTCATAAAAGAAAATCTTTATTTTTTTCATGATGATGATTATGCATATTTTGTATCATTTTATCGATCGATCCTTAATAATTTAGTAGTCCATCCTATGCACAGTTACGTCTGTACATAGGTATACAAGTACATAAAATTGTAACAGATTCTCGATCTCCCTTTCTCTCTTCTTCCTTACTGGAAAATTAAATTTGTATCAAAACCAAGGGGGGGGGGTGTAAATATTCCAAAATAAATATTTTCTCTCCATTCATTTACAAGAACATTTATTTCTTTTCTCAGACTTTGAATTTTGGAATTTGATCAGTTGGTATGTTGTAAGTAGTTAGTATTTTTTATTATATGATTGAATAATTCCCATCTCTCTGATTGGCTGAGATCCAATAATGTAAGAAAAATACTGTTATATTGACCTGCACGTGACCTTCCAGGTCAATATAAAGAATTATTTATTCTTCATTGGACCAACAGATAGGGAAATTTCAAATTGATGTAAATAGTTTTGGAAAGTTATTTCACTTGCACCTGACTTCCACTCATATGAACATAACATTAACAGGTCGAGGAATCTACCATATATGGATATTGTCGTCATTGCGCACAGAGGTGCTTACAGCGAGAAATCGTCCAATCCAATGAATGAGCCGAAAAGCATGATGGTCTACTACTGTTTATATTTTACTACAAACACATGGGTCAGTCAAATTTAGGACGCGATTTCAAATGACTGCGGAAAAGTCAACTAATAATCATTTTTAATGTTTTTGTGAAAAACACGAAGAATAGGTTCTAATTAAGATTTCCATGCTCACATTAACAAACAAAGTTAATTTTTCGTGTTAATTAGTACATTGAAATACCGCTCACAAAGTCTTCACAAGTAAATAAGAACCAAGTTTTTATAACTTGATATTCGTAAATTTGCCATGCTACTGGTGTTATTCGTTGTTACTTTGTTATTTGTTTACTAGAAATTAAAAGTTTATTCAGTTATAAAAAGAACATAAGTCTATTGCTGTACGGTTTTTTAATTCTCATGCACATTGATCATAGAACGTGTATATTGAGTAGCATACATGTATATATCGAAGTTGTATACGTAGTAAACAATGACAATACGTGAGTACACCTCAGAGTCGATTTGTTTTGGACCTGGGAATAGTCAAGTGAAATTCATACTGACTGATAGTACAGCACGGGAAAAACTGCCAGGCTATTGTCAACAAACGGACTTATACAATGGAGTAGAGAAAACCCAGATTTTCCCGTTGTAAAACATTTGTATGTAAATGTGAGTATGGAACTAGTAGATAATGATGTACATATTATATTAAGTGTGAAAAATTCTTGGAAAATGCATCATGTCTTTCCGAGAGCGATTTCAAAAACTGGCATTTACGAAACGTATATGTAGTATTTTTTGTAGTAACCCATAATGCAACTCATTTAGCTGAATGGTCAGTTTGCCAGTCAGTTGGGTGCCTCATTTAGCATGTAAATTTATTCTGACGTCACAGAAAATAGTTTCCTCGACCTGATTAAGGCACATAGATTATTGGGTGAGGGGTGGGGGTGGGGGCTGCAGGTGGCCTGCCCCTCTCCCCACCTTTTGAGAATGTAAAGTTTTAATTTAAATTTTAAGGATGAAAAATTGCAATGAAAGCTCCCCTCTCTTCTCATTTATGGACCTTTACATCCCACTAAATAAAATTTTGAGTTGGGAGAATTCTTTTTTTTTTTTTTTTGGGGGGGGGGGGCTAGTCAAAGATTTGTTTTCAGGTAAGTTGCCATTTTTTTCTTTTAATACCCCCTTTTTCAAAATCAATCCTATATATGTACTTGACATTTATTTTTTCTACATTGCACCTAAACTAGAATTAAAAATTCCAAAATAATACATTTGGTTGTTTTTTAACCCCGTTTCTCTCATTATGTTTGGCTAGTACTTCAGTAGATGTGAACAAGTAAGATGGCATGGATTGCTTAATAAGTGTGTGTCATTTAATCATTGAATCATATAATAAAGCAATTATTGCTGTTTTTTTTCCGGTCAATACGATGATTTAGACACCTTCGAAGTACAATATTCACCTCACCCTTATTGTCAGGCCTTTGTTTTTATACTTACTAGGGATAACTCTTTTCTACAAGGCCCCTAAAAGTTAATGTAATTTTTCATTTAAGTTATCTTATTTTTTTGAAACCGATCTATGAACTGCCGGTCAATAAACTGCGATCTATTGGACCAACTGTCGGTCAATAGACTGCGATCTATTAGATCGCAACGTATTTCGGAAAAACCGATCTGGGTTTCGAATTTATATGTAACATTGCGCAGACGTCAATGGTAAACAATAATTTGAAACAATGCTAAAAATAATGAAAATGGAATTAGGTAGCAAAATAATAATTTAATGCCTGAGCAATCAATAGACGAGAATATTTTTCCCGAGGTGCAGGGAGCAGCTCAGTGTATTCTATTGCCCTCGGCTGTTGGCCTCGGGCAATAGAACACACTGAGGCAGAGCTGCTCCGTGCACATCGGGAAAAATATTCTGGTCTATTGACTGCTCAGGCATTAAGGTAGATCGCGGGTTTACTGTGTCTGAAAACATACGCTGAAAATTTGTCAGCTAAATCCTTTCGTTTTAAATTTTTCTTTCTGAAATTTTTTTGAGATTCGTCTGCGTGGTTATGTTGTAATTGTATTTCAAATGCACTAATGTTAAAGAGAACAGGTGACACTATTTCAATGAAATTTGTTGTAAAATATGCCTTTCACGCCGTTATATGCATTTCAAAACCATGCTCATAATATTAAAATGAAGCAGACGAATTTTATATTACTCAACACAATAAATGTGGAGTAAATTTAGAATCGATCTATTAAAAAAAAAATAATATGTACTCTAGCTCAATTTCTCGAAAAAGAACTTTAAAGTTTTACAATTTTCCATCAAACATTATATTTTCATCACGACGTTATATTACGTTAGTGCGACATCATTATTTTCGTATACATTGTACCTGTGTGACCAGAAAAAAATATTAATTAATCAACAATTCACTCAAAATAAAGCATATCATCCGTAAATTCAATTTTTATTGATTGATGATAATGTTCATGTAAAAGTTGCCATACTTTACCCACAGCGTGGCACTATTTCATTGAAACACAGGAAAGAAGTCATATGATTTTTTTCCTCAATAAACTCAAGCAATGCGGAAAAATTCTACAAAAAAGGACGTCTTATCCAAGGGGAAATTTGGCCAATTTTGATCAGTTTAGCATGTTTGTTTTCAGCTTATGACTTCTAAATAAATCAAGTATTACAGTGGCGGATCCAGAAATTACAGAATGAGAGGGACAACTCTTGCCTTGACCCCACCCACCCACACACACAACACTATCAGCAGGTCTACATGTAACGCAAATCACTATTGGACGACATGCAAGAATAGATGGCAACTTAGAACGTACATATATTTTATTTCATGATGTTAACTACTTTTATTTCTTTTTTAGAATCGATTTCTACATATGATTAAAAACAAAATCACCTCAAAACTATATTGATGAACGCCTCCCTTGTTGAGAATTATCTAATTCATCAATGACACCCCCCCCCCCCACATGTAGATATGATCATACTATTTTTTTTTTCACATAACTGTGCATGGCTAAGACAATAGTGTTGATCTTTAAAAATCAAATTCCAGATATTACAAATTCCAAGTGCGCATTTCATCAAGATAATAACTTTGTAATAATGATTTAGAGATATGTAACCTTATGTGTAAAACAAATTAATATCTAGTCACGTAAAGTAGCATGAAGACTAAAACAAAACAAAACAAATTTTACAAAAGTACCGAATAAATCATCAAATAGGAGGGCAGGCGCTTGACACTCCGGCGCTGGATCAGCCTTTGTATTGTATCAACATAATGACATCTTAGAAGGGTACACAAACATATATCATGTGAAGGACTACATGTAAAAGACTGCCTTGACCTCAACATCGCTGACACGCCATTCCGGGGTTAAGGGGGGTGTTGTTCAAGCTTCCATTTTGGGAATTTTAATCTGTATTAAACTGATCTGAAATAAACTAAATCAAATAACATAATTCACGAAACTGTGCCAGTTTGGTGTTGATGTCAAAGCAACAGTCCTTTGCCATTTGTGTTGTGGCGTGTTCCTGTGGACACGGAATTCGTTTTGTCGCACTTACTGATATTCTATATAGAGAATGGATGCCAATCCGTATTTTATTTTCACCAGTGCAAGAAAAGAGATGTAAAGGTTAATTGAAAAATACACACTCTTTCAATCCCTCTGCAACAATTTCAATTCAACTACTCGCCTCCCTGCCTCCCATGAATTTTCGTCCGTGCAGTATTTTGCAAGTGCGGGAGCATCTTCCGACTTTTCTTTGTGTTGTGTTTTTTGTTTTAAAAACCGAGTTATTCAAGCTTGCTATTCTTTCCTGTTACACAAACTTTCCTTTATGTTCATTGCGAAAAGGTTTTGATGGTTTGTTGTTTGTGACGCAATTTTTTTTTTTAAAAATGATGTAATTTTTTAATTCCGCAAAAATAAATTGAATGACAATTATATATGCAAAGAATGAGGAATTATTGCGTTTTACTTTGATAAACAGAATTAGTTTTAACCCCTGAATTTTCCAACATAAAGAACACTCTTATTTTAATTAATGATCCATCCTTTAGCTATAATTATAAATGAATAAATATTTTTACAGACTACACAAGCTTTACTGTATGTTTCATTTAATACCGTATACTGCTGAAGATATGTTTTGCTTGTTTGTAGTTTGATACGTAAACGCGATAGGCTTTCTACGTCGAATCCTATTGTGACGTCAGCAAACCCGCGATCTACCTTAAATAATTGTATAGCATAGGCGTCAAAAGAAAATTAAAGTGAGGGGCTAATTGAAAGTGTGTGTGTGTGGGGGGGGGGCTAAATCTTAAAAAAAAATGTAAGCCTCAATTTTAACGCCTATATTATGTATATCTTAGCAAAAAAGTGGGAGGTTAAGCCCCCCTAGCCCCCCCCCCCCCCCCCCCTGGTTCCGACGCCTATTTATAATGTGGACCGAGGCACTTCCTGGTATCGAAGATGTCGAGTGTCATCCCTTGTTTTTTATGTACATTGAAATATGATTTTAAAAAAAACTGTGGATTTCAGTGATTTCCGATTTTTAATATAATTAGTGAATTTAAACACTCAATACACAAAATACACTATCCCGAAACAAAGCTTCTTTGACTGGAAGCAATGTATCTCTATAATATAAGTTACTAAGCAAAATGATCGAGTGCGAGAAGTTTCTTGGTGCAAAACTTTCCATTGATTAAGAACCGCTGTGTTTATGTCTTACAAAACAAATATCTGGTCAGATGCTGAAGACTTGTAAGTGGCAGATCAACATGCGTATATATTTCTTAATCCAACATCATGACCCACCCTTTTATTTTAAATAAATTTTAGAGACATTTTATGTCATTAGTTGATCTATTTTTAATAAGCTAGTTTATATAATTTAATATTTAGGTACAATGTATGTATGATATAATTGTGGGTCATTAATTTGTATATATATAATGTTGTGGGATCAATGTGCAGTACGAGTATATTGTTGTGGGATAGTATATAAGTATAAAGATATACGTATATATCCAAAAAAGTAAAAGAACATTGTTGGATATATACTGGGTTTAGGCAGTTAACGCTTTATAAACCGCGAAGTGGTCACCTTTTCAAACCTTCAGGGACCATTCAATCGACTGAATGGCAGAGGTTCATCCCGTGGGAGGATGAAAGCAAATACTCGAGGCTATTTAGCGAGTAAAATGGTTAGAGATTGTCCTATTTTGAATTACTTGTTTTATTCAATACGTTTTTGACGTAATTTTTTTTGTTGTTCCCAAATCTTTTATCTCTTTCTCTCATGAAGATGTGTTAATATTATAAACACATATATTACATAAATATATCTATATCAAGGTTCTACATGTACATGTAATGCATGTATCGGATAATTATGGGTCATTTATATGTACATATATATAGATATAGAATATTGCGGGATCAAATTACAGGCAACTATACATCATTCTGGGTCAATATATTGATATAAAGAACATCGTGGGATATGTACAGTTGTACTTGTCTATCTATAAAATATTAAAATCACTGTTGATTTGATTACACTTCCCTAAAATCTTAACGCGTAATAATTTTTTTCTGAATAATCCTTGAGTTGTGAATGATTTTCTGCGACTTCATACTGACATATTTCTTTATTACTTAAACTTCACAGTTCACATCAGGGTAACGCGCCTTCTTTATAGTAACATTTTAAAGTAATTATATCTTATAAAATGATATACTTGAAGCTTTCTTTCATATCTGAATAATTATATAGACTTTAGGAAGAACACAACTATAGTACGATTAAAACTTATAAAATTATTTAACCTTATTTTTTCTAGATTTATACAATGTATTACATTAAAAGCAAAAGCTCATGCATGGCATGACATACATGTAAATAAATAATGCGTTACAATCTGATAATGATTCACTGCAATTAGGCTATAAAATCTAGCTGTTTCCCATAATCCCTCCAATACTCATGGGGAAGTATATAAAAAATTGTGGGTCACGCGCGAAATTCTGCCAATCCACAGAGTGGTAAGATTTCATATATATATAATTGCATTGTGGGTCATTTTTTGAGTGTGTAATTATGGGTCAAAATTTTTTTTTTTTGTAAAAAATGAAAATAGTAACTATATTATTGTCATAAACAAATTTTTAGGCACATGGTTTGTGGGTCAATATATAATGACCCATAAACCATCCATGATACCCACAACGTGAGTGAAAAAGACACAAAATATCCCACAATCCGCATGGCACAAAACTATATATATATATATATATATATATATATATATATATATATATATATAAAATCCAAATTTAAGTGAAAAACTCAAACTTTAATCTATAGCGCTTTCGCCCCATGCGAAAGCGTGATAGATTAAGGTTTGAGTTTTTCATTTATATTTGGATTTTATTTTATCCCTATACCAAGGAAAAAATATTTTATTGAATATATATATATATATATATATATATATATATATATATATATATATATATATATATTTGAGTTCTCTTAAAACATTAATCGTGATCCCCAATGATTGCAAACATACTGTGTTTTATTCAGTTTATAGTTTTCAAAAACAACTTCCTCTTAGATGAAGTAAAGAAGTTAAAAAAAAATCGATCAGGTCCAATAATATGTACCTTCAGATTAAGAGTTTTAACAAACATACATTCATGAAGTCAGTTTGGACATACTTAAGTTTATGTGTACATAAATTTATATATTCTATATTAACGCAATCACTAGGTATGAAGTTTTTGACGTAGTCATGAATTAGTACTAGCCATGTAGCGCTTAAAATAATAGCAAGTTTATCCTTTAAAGAAGAACTGCAATACGTGGACCATAAGTTTGTGTTTCTAACAGAAATTTAAAAGAAGTTCTGGGATTCAATTAAATACGTTTTACAAAAAGATTTTTTCATCTTGAAACATGTCAATTTTCAATTATAATTCAACTTTATGGTCTAATTGCTAAAACTGTAATAAGAATGAAGAAAAAACGTCCTGATCAAGGCATATATTGTTTACTATATGTAGCCTTGACCTTCAAATAAGGACATCCATTTATCACAAATACCCCACATGTACACTGTTTTGCTCGTGTTCAGATTTTATAATATATAAAACGTTTTTAATATTAATACATATAATATTTAAAACGGAATGACTTTAACTTTTCAATCGTCAACATCCCTTACTTATGCAGCAATATACCTTCATCACCTGCATACGGGGTATATATCTCTCAGTTGATTCGATACGCAAGAGCATGCTCTACATATGTACAATTTCTAAAACGAGGTAAATTATTTACAAACAAGTTGATGAAACAAGAATATCAGCTGTCTCGTTTAAAGTCATCATTTCTATGGTTGATACAATGACCTTGTCAGCAAATACAATTTATCATTGAGTCAAATGCTGACTGACATTTTTCATACTAATTGTTAGGCCATTATTTACGCACTAAATTGTCGACGGATTTTTCTGTTATTTCCCGATCATGACAAGGAGCACACAGCGGGTGTGACCGGTCGGCAGGGGATGCTCACTTCTCCATGACACCTGATCCCACCTCTGATGTATAGAGGTCCGTGTTTGCTCTGCTCCTATTTTGTACTGTTTAATGGACTTTTGAGCTTGAATACTGTTCGTTATCTCCATATATTTCATTGTCTAGTTTTTTACCCCCTCAAATCTTTTTTTTATGTCAGGTCCTCGATCACCCCCTCCCCTTTCAAAAGAAAATGCGTCCTTACGAGCGCCGGGATGCAGAAAACGGATGCCGATGAAATTTGTCCTATCTTTTAAAGTCTGATCATTGAATTGAAACATACTATTTTGTAAATAAAAAATGTTCTAAACAAAAATGTCTGTAAAAAGATATTAAATGTTTTACGTTGGAATCCATTCTATGAAGAAGGAACAATGTGTGATGCTCCACAGCAACAACAGTTTCTATACAGAGATTTCGCATTTTCCTTTGCGAAGGAATCTCAGATAAGTTTTACAACGGCCGTCAATGCATCCTTGGACGAGTTCATTGGTTACTCTGAAAAGTGACACAGCACAGGTTAAGCCATCGGTAACATTTTCTACAATGGTCTGCCTGCTTTGAGTGATAAATCAGAGTAGTTTAAACACACAAAATTAATGTAAAATTCTATCCCTGATAGATCTATATATTTTTATTAAAAAAAAAAATCGGACAATTTTTTGTAACATTTAAAGGCTAGGAATTGTTTGGGATTTGTACGGAAGATTCTATCATAGGAAAGATACTCATGCAGCACATATCGACTCGTATGTCTGAGCCCCCTCTCCCCTCCTCCACTTCGATAAACTTTGCAACAGGCGTGCATGTGACAAGTTCTTTGGATTGCTGTAAATCAAATGTTGCAATGTCATTTAGTAAATAGTAATACAAATGAAACACGTAGTAATAAGTATATTAAAGGTGCTTGGACACAGATTTGAAGTTAATATTTTCTCAAATTTTCTGTATAATTTCCTGACTTATGTGTTGCTATAGAATTTCATACTAAAATATTATAAAAATCTTATTTCATCTCGAAGTTATCAAAACTTCGAGTTTCTGGTCGTGTTTGGTTGACACATCCTTGCGCTTTCACATATTTTAATTTCATTCAAGTGGCAATTTTGTTGTGTATTTATGAAAAATATTAAAACTATAACCCAGAAAATTCGAGTAGAAATGTTCGAAAGCAAAACCTACTCACAGTATTGTAAGCCCGTGCTCAGTGGTGTGTGCAGAGTTTAACAATTGAACACACCCGGTGAATCGTAAACATTAACAATAACAACTCGTGCCCTGTTTACAAAAACAGTTTACGTTTCACGGGTGTTTTTAATTTTTTAAACTCTGTACACATCACAGAGCACGGACAAACAATACTGGTGAGTTGGTTTTGCTTTCGAACATTTTTATTCTGAATTTTCTGGATTATAGATGTAACATTTTTCACTAATACATAACAAAATCGCTTCTTTTCTGAAATATTAAGGATAAAGTTAAAATTTGTATAAGTGCAAAGATGTGCTAATCATACGCGTCCCGGAATTTGTAGTTCCAATAACTTCCATATTAAATAAGTTTTTAATTATATTTTCGTGTGAAATGCTATTGCAATATACAAGTCGTGATATTATGCCGAAAATTTGAGAAAATATTAAGTTGAAATCTGTGTCCAAGCACCTTTAATATACTTATTACTACGTGTTTTATAACTATAAATGTAGTTACATGATGCTTCAAACGCGGGTCGGTATTTTCTGTATAAAGTAGAATCAATGTTCATGTTTTTGACAATCTATAATTATTGATTTTATTGTGAAATGAAATCCCTCTTTTAATAAATCACAATTTAGATATATAAGCGGTTTTTTTTTTTATTTCATCCGGGTGACATTTTATATTAAATTATATATTTTTTATATTAAAATTGATGCTCAAAAATGAATTTGAAGAAAATTTAACTGACATTTCAGCATTGAATCATTATTTTTGAAAGATGCAGTCTCATAACTGCAAAGATGTGTGCAAACAAAGAACGAGGGCGCTTTTGATTGAAATTCGGCAGGAATCTGGGCGCACTTGAAAAGTAAAAATTTCATTGATCTGTCACATGAAATTTTAGCAGTGTTTTGATGTATCGGGTTCCTGTGAAATAGGAAAGGGAAATATTTTCTCGATATTGTATTTTGATTTGCAAAAAAAGAACTTGAAAATTGGCTAGATGAGTCATTTGGTACAAAATGTTACATTTTCAAACATGTTTTTCTAAACATTTGCTACCTCTGGGTTATCTCTCCATGATTTTGAAACGTTATTTGTGTGCGTTTTAATTCAAAGAAACTAACAAAGATTTGTAAAAAATGGAGAGAATACCCAGAGACGATAAAGAATGAACTTTTTCCCAAAAAAATTCCAATGTGTAAATGCGGTGCTATGTTGTCGCTTTAAAAACCGTAAATAGTGTGTAGCAGTGATAGCTCAGTAGTCCAGTGAAACAAAAAAAAAATATTTTTGGTTCGATCCTCGAATGGAGCGTTACTATTTTTTTTAGTAGAAACAATCAAATTTTTTGTAAGTTTAATTTTTTGCACTGATTTTTTTCCAGATAGATAAATTCTGGTTCTGTTGCACCGAAAGCGAAGCAATTCTTCCAATCTACTGATACTTTGATATATATATGTAGTTGTTATTGCATTTAACTACACCCTGTAGGTGTTTATTATTTATGTGAAGCTTTACTAAGTTTTACATGAAGTATTTATTTAGATAAGCGGACTGATATATTAAATTTGACAAAATATTTCAAACTAAATGTAACATTTTCCCATGTGTGTAACTTTGTAAAGTATGACCAGCTGCGGTCAGCCGACCAAATCGTAGACATTTAAACTATAAATGTTTCGTACGCCTTATTCCTGCAGATCACACACCAAACACGCCCATCTTCTTTGAGTAACGCGCGTTAGCGTTGCAGTTATGAGACTACATCTTTCAAAAAAATAATGATTCAATGCTTACATTTACATTTTTTAACTCTTTGTCTTGACTACAAATGTGATTTATATTTCAAATCCCTGTTTTATAGTTCGGGTAAGTTACAATTAATGGAAGAGCCACTGCAACAGCTTCTGTTCAATGTGAGCGTGAATTTTGGTTTTCGTTTATGACGTTGCACTTGCACGGCGTTCAAAGTTTTTGACGTAAAAATAAAAACATAATTTAACCTTTTGATGCCCTGTCCGTGTTATTGTATTTTGAATGCCGTCGCTTACCATACACTTTATAAGCAAAAATGAATGTTGAATGTTTTGTTTGTTTGTATGTTGTTTAACGTCCCTCTTGAGAATTTTTCACTCATATGGAGACGCCACCACGTGCCGGTGGAGAGCTGGAAATTTTGTCCTATATTCGGCACTTACGGCTATTGAGCAGTGAGGGATCTTTTCCGTGCCAGCACCTACGGCGACACGGGACCTCGGTCTATACGGTCTCATCCGAAGGACCGGTCTTTACGTCCCACAGTGGGTTCCAACCCGCGACGCAAGGATCAACTCCTTACTTTGCGACTCTAGAGCAGACGCTCTAACCACTGCGCCACGCAGGCGACAAATGTTGAATGTACAAGGGTTGTCCGGTAAAATCTATTTTATCATTTATCATTTATCATATTGAAGTGCATCTTATTCTTTGAAAAAATATAGACAAAAATAAAGATTTTATTATGCTTGAATGTACACGGTACGTTCCTTCTGCGCACGATCAAAAAACCAGAGTTTCATTAAAGAATACACAGGTATTATTTCGAAATAAAAGTATTTAATAGAGAAGATTGGGGTAAAAAATATCCTGTTCTTAATACAAGACTTAATTTTGGCAGTTTCCCGAGCATTTGAAATAGTAGACTTCAAAGTGGTACACACAACACAAGAAAAATGGCGACGTTTGATGACGTTACGTACGGCGCACGGGAGAGCAGTTTAGTTTGATTTAGATGTAGCAATGACGCCCTAAGAGACTTTAAATGACTACGGATGATAAATATAAAAATATCACTAGATCTTAAATGTAAAAGTGAAATTGGAATTTTCTAAGCGAAATCTTTTTGATCTAGTACCCGGGTAGAACAAAACATAGGGAGAAACAGCTGCTGGAAATAGCAATAGGGAAAAACGCTGTCACTGTAGACAGTCGACATAAGATATCCTATTTAATGGAATTTTTGTGAGAGTATTGCCCACAACTTACTAGTAAATTTAAAGGTCCCATGTGTGTACGAGATTGATTCCTCGACTGTTTATGGAGGAATAAAGGAAAACTCAACTATGTGCATCAATGAAATTCCCGAATTTATGTGGGGCTTATCCACCTTTTTTTTAGCAAAGAGGAAACGTGACACTGCTTTCTTAGACACTATGACGTTATCATCTTTGCGCCATAAGGCGATACCATACATAACATAAAAACTCATATTTTGTTTATTTATGCATATATCTATTTGAAATTTGCTATGTATATTGATGAAAAATGTACTAAAGAGTAGTAAAAAATTTAGAACGCAGTGATGATTATTTTTTTTTCACTTTAGACAACTTTTCCATGATTTTACCGGACAACCCTCATATATTGCCCGGTGAAATAGGCAGTTTAAAATGTGCTCGATGTCAGAAGCCTGAAAAAATGACGGATTAAATCAAGAAAATAAAATATATCATACCGTATTCATGTATTAATGGTAATCATGAATTAACGCATCGTTTTCTGTGCTAAAATTTTAAGCCCGCTTTTTGAGTACAAATACAGGATTATTCTGGTATGAATCTTTTAGAATACCATTACTGTCTAATAAGTCTTTGCTTGAAGATATCATCCGATTAGAAACAATTGGAAAATTGGGTGGGTGGGGGGTCTTTTGAAAAATCCAGAAGCAAAGTTCTAAAAAAACAAAAATAAATTAACCCCCACAGAGATGAATATGCTTTTATTTTTATATGGAAATGTTCCTGTATGCACAAATTGAATTTAAATGTGGACAATTCTTGGTGCATAAATATCTAATTTTTAGGTTTCATATATGATATGATCAAGCAATAGGCTTGCTTGATAATTTGCATAAAATTATCTCACAAGCAAATTGCTTGATCATCATCATTAAACCAAAAAACCCCCCAGATATTTCTTATATTTACATGCTCTTGATTCCGTATATTCACATACAACAAGTCCCACCTACTTCTGTCGCTCTGTGTCCAGGCCCGCACATGATTTTTTAAACCAAGTCTATCGATGAACCAGTAGCTATTGTAGAAATGAAGTATTTTTATTATTTGGTTTATCTCGGACGAAGAAAGTTAAAAGTGTGAATGTTATTTTATTATATACTAAGGTTTTCATATACCCATACATCTATACACAAAACATATTCTGATTTATGTAGACTACAAATGCATGAAAGTTTTTTTTTCCAATTTGTAGATCAGGAATGTTACACATTGAATTCACAAGTTTCTGTTGAAGTTGATGATGGTGCTGATAAATCAAAGTAATTTTTTGCCAAGTTTTTAGTTCTTAATCATTTTCATAAATAGTTTAATCTCTTTGCAATAAACTGAAACAAATACTTGTACATGTATGTGACGCATGCAACTTTTTTGAGAGTCAGGTAAGTGTTTGTCAATGAACCTTTAGCTTAGAGATGTTTTTTTAAATTCTGTGTTATGTAAACTATTTATTGTTTACTTGCTCTTAATATACAAAAATGTAATGTTTAGAAAGGAGATATATCATCAATTATCAGGTCTGAGTAGGGTTAACACCCTTCGAGCGCAAGCGCCCTCGGATGATAACCCTACTCAGACCTTATATTTGCTGATGTCTACCTTGTAAACAGTCCATAATTTTTTTATGATCATAAAAATCCAAATTATTTAGATAGAGCAGAACATACCTGTTAAATACCCTGTTTTCTCTTACCTACTGCTCCCATTCCATACTTTCAAAATGTATCGAAAGACAAATTTGAGTCACCGTGAGAATGTATTGTTTACTGATCCCGTTATGTTGTATAATTATAAATTTTAATGACAGAGCTAGAAAATAAAAGAGGAAATATGTTACAACGAGTCCTGTATTTTGTATAAAATGGCATAGAGTGAGTTATTTCTGAATGGAAGAGGTTCTGTATTAGAAGATTAGTGGTTTTTCAAAAAAAAAAAAAAAAACGGATTTCCATTAAAAATGGAAATAATTAGGAATGTGATTTTAACTGACGGGCATTTTAATGTTACAAGTCTATCTTTTGAAAGCTGAGCTATAACGTTACAGTAAAACATTTGAAGACATTGTCATAAAATTATGCTTCTGGAAAAATTATAAGCAAAATAAACATTATGTGATAAAGTTTTTTTTTTTTTTTTTTTTTTTTTTTTTTTTTTTTTTTTTAATTGTAAATGGAAAAGAAAAAAAAAACAGGAATATTTAGGCAATAGAAATGACAGAGCGACGCGACACTAATTCGTTTTGAGATAGGAAACCGACATCCTTTAGTTTTTTCCCAAATCATGTTCCGTTGAATTGGGTGGAGCAAAATTCAATTGTCATATCTCTCATTATAATAAATCTTTATATTCAGAAAAGCAAATTCACATCAGTCATAATGATATTCATAATAAATAATATGTAAAGTGAAATAAGATTAGGTTGTAACAACTTTGTGATAGATTGGGTCACAATATGAGGTCAGAATTTTCATTTTAAATATAAAAGAATGAAGTTTTTAAAAAGTATGCAAGGTAAAGGCGATTCAGGTAAGTCTTTATCCTAAATGACCTCTCGCTTAGATTTTATAAAGAATATATGTTGTGTTAAATAAAGTATTCTTTGTTTGATTGCTGTTACATACAAAATGTTTTCAATAAGTAATAGATTCACTCTATTCTCTTGAATAAAAAGAGATGATACTTCTTTTGTAGGAAGGAAGGATTTAGTATTAGTTTTGGTAGTGTTATCCTGCTAGGTTTTCTTGCGGCAGTTTTAAGCATTGGAATGATACTTGGATTGATGTACATATGGAAAGTAAAACTAAAACGTTTCAATTATGAACAACAGGACACAGGAAGTACTGAACAAAAAGGTATTAGTGATGTCAATTTTTTTATTCCACTCTCGCTTTGATGTTGACTTTGAATCGATGAATAATAAAATAGATTTTTGTAGTTTTAGTATATCTTGCACTTAAATAATGCTTATAAAACGAGGTTCAAAGTTAAGACGATTCCTCGTCTTTATTTTCTTAGTTTTGAGTCCCCCTTTCATTCAAAACCTACGTACTTATTCACACACGCACACACACCCACACACACACACCGTTACCCTCAAACACAATACTTTACAGTATAAAAACTTCAGCAATTCATAGGAATTCTAGCTATCTCATAGAAATAAATATGCCTGTACATATTTTAAGTATTAAATGCTAGGTATAAAACCAATTTGACAAGAAGATAATGACAGACCAATTAAAAAAAGAAGTTTGCAAATTTTCTAAACAATTGATTTTGTGTGTTATAATTTGGGGTATCAAAGAACAAGAAACACGCGCAGCCAATCTTAATAAATATCAGAATGGTAGAACACACACACACACACACACACACACACACACACACACACACATTCTTTCATTGACTTCATGAATTAACTTTTAATGCATTAGGTGTTTTTTAATGAAGGCAGGCCTCTAAGTGGCATCTAAAATTTAGGCGCCAGCTGGCTCCTAATCAAAACAAATTTAGTCGCCAATGCAATTTTTTAATCGCCAGGCAATTTTTCTAAGGTGCCAACTTTAAAAGTAAATAGAATATAGGGACCCATGACGTGCCTAAGAAAACACGACATGTCCATTGCTATAAATAATTTCCTCTTCTTTTAAATTTCTCTTCACTTTTTCAGAAAAATTGTTAAAAATATGAAAATTTCCGGAATTCAACGAGCGCCAAGTCAATTTAAAATGGTCGCCAATTTGGCAACTAACGGAAAAATTTTAGGCGCTAATCAAATATTTTAGGCGCCATGGCGACTAAATTAGTCGCCAATTAGAGCCCTGTAAGGTATGGTACATATTAATGCATTAAATGAAACCTTTTTGCCACTGTTACATTCCGAAGGACGTTTTCGTGTATAAGTTTTAAAGAATACCAAGTTAGAGAGTAAATACGAGAGCTGTTCCAAAATGTCTATACATTGTAATTGTAAACATTCAACCAATACTGACCAAATTTTGTTCGACTATCAGTCATCAGATGTCCATTACAATAGTGAATGTTAAATGAGCATCAATATTGAACCCGTGCAAACCGAACTTTGCATGATATTCAGTCATCAAATGACCATTACAATAGTGTAATGTTTTGTTTTTTGGGTTTTTTTTTTTTCATAATGATAATGCTTTGAGAGTTTCTAAGGAGGTCGAAATTTGGCACACTCAAAATCCAGCATAATGTATGCATGTTACCATTCCGATTGCATTTGTTTTCCTAATAATGTATGAAACACTAAATTCAAATTCATATCAATTAAATCAGAAAACAAACCTGCTTTATGTATTAAATTATTTTGTAAATGGAATCGGTGACAGGGGAGTTGTGGCACAATTTTTAAGGCGTAATCTAAATCAAGTTTTCTGCAAATGACCTCGTCAGATGCGTTCCTGGCGCACAGGAATCTAATAAAATTTTGGTCTGATTTGGTATCGCCCCCTCAGAGACGCAAAAAATATAAAGGTGACATGAAACATTTCATAAAACGATTTTGGTATAAATGGCACAAGAGATTCCGGACAGTTTTACCTCATCAACGAAAATGGCAAACCTAGGAAGCAGAATTACGATTAAAAAATTAAGAATTTGAGGAATGTTATCGTTATGGGTCATGGTCATTATAAAACTCTCAGAAAAAGGGGATTCCCCTTCCATTAGTCAGGTGGCTGTGGTAATATCAGGTAGTTTATATCGTTGTGTCTAGGTCTGACCTTGCTAGTTTGAACAAAATGACGTTGAACATGTAATGTTTAATATGCATTTGAGATGCATAATCCTTTTTTATGTAGAGTTCCTAAGCCTAAGGAATGAAGAAAAAACCATTGCTAGATATTCTGCTGGAGATGATTCTAAAACCCAAGCTGGAAATGGTAAATTATAAATGTTGCAACGAATTTTTTTTTTTTTTTTTTTTTTTTTTTTTTTTTTTTTTTCAAAATCCAATAGCAGTTTTAGTCAGGGTCTCAAAAGTTTTAATTTTACGCTGAAATGGGGTCAAATGACCAAATTATATTCAATATGGTAATTTTATCCATGTTCTGGCAATTATCGATCTATTCATGCATCATTTTTTTTTTTTTTTTTTGCGTATTGCACCCAATAAAAATAATTTAAATTTTGTTAAAATTGAAATTAAAAAAGTACTTACATAAAATTTATCAATCAAATTTTATCAAATCAGTTTATGCACTAAATAGACAACTTAATACATACAGCTCTACAAAATTTACGTCTACCAAAGAATTAGGCAATAGAGACATCTAAATGTTTCACCTTCTTGAAGCTATATTTTATAACTTGATTTGGTTGTCATGACTACTATTGATAGAGAAATCGTTCTTTGAAAATTGTTCAAATACTATTCATACTACAGTTTCGGTGATTCATCGAAAGCTAGGTATGAATTCAAGTGCACTTTCTCAAGATTTAAAATTCATTTCACAACTGTCATAAACTTTGATAAATAATGATGACATGGTTTCTTAGGAAAAAAGAAATTTTTCAAAATACTTGCATAGTGAATTGAATAAAATTCAATGATTAAATAGAATTTTAAAAAAATCTAAATTGTGTGCTGTTTGTCTGATTTTGATGATTCGTATTGCCTTTGCTACAAAATAAGAATTTTTTTTAAAAATACATCATGACTTTTTACATTTCCCTCAGTTTTTCTTCCTTCTGATAAAAGTCCATGCATACACTGTACATAGATTCTTTTAAGATACATTTTTTTAACATCAATTTTGAATTAAGATAAATAATTTGCTAAGTAACTATTACTAGAAGTAGACTTTTTTTGTGAATTTACATTTAAGAGAGCCGACTGGAATTTTATTGTGTGAAAACTACAATAGAGAAACTCTTTAAATCTACCGTCTAGGTAGTTTTTAGGGACCGTCCCAAAATACAGGTACATTTACTATAGGATTATATGGGAGAATGTTAGTTTTTCGCTCTTCAAAGCAAATTATACAAACTTGTTGCTCAAATTACATGTATAATATGTGATGAGTAATACTATGTTGTGCATTATATGTAAGAAACACAAAATTCTGCCGTCTAGTTTCCAATCTCAAAATGTCAAAATTAACGAAATTTCTTGTTTTTATGGAGTACTACAAAATATGACAAATACAAAGGATTTATGCAAAAAATTATAAATATAACTGTGAGATCTCAAATTTCTATGTTTAAAATTTCAAGAGCTTATAATATACGCTTTTTTTCTTTTATAACACTTTTTTTGACCCCCTTTTCAGTTTATCCTCACAAATACACTATTACACCGTCAATATACCTATAGGTTGAAAAATCGTTTTACAAATCAGTTACATAAAATTGTAATTAGTTTTTTTTTTACCTGTAATTTCTTCATTTTGTTAAATTTTATTAATTTTGTGAAAATAGTTTAAAGGACATTTAAGCTTTATTCTACTATGATCCGTGAAGTATTGCACAATGGAAACCCCAAGTCGGCCCCACTAAAACCTACTACTAAATTTTCATCATTTTATTTGACATTACGAAGATTGAGAAAAAAACCATAGAACTCAAGCCTTTTCTGAAGCTATTTGCTCCAGTACAATTAGTTGAAAACAGACTGAAGTCATATATCAGATTCTAAGTATATGTATCTTGATTTTTTATTTAACAAACATATTTATAGAGATGCGAATTTAATATTATCTAAATGCAAATACATGATAGAAAAACTGCTTTATTTGAATATATATATATATATATATATATATATATATATATATATATATATATATATTTGCAATATTTCATTTACTTTTTTCAAATTTTGACTCAAGTCTGTGTAGCTTCAATTTATGGTCTTGTAACCTGTTTATTTTGTCCCAGTTTGTAAAATTATATACCATTTATGACTTTTAAATTTTTCTTGATTTGATTTTTTTTATTTTAGATGGCAATGTTGAGAAAGGGACAGACATACAGCTTTTGGATGAAAATGTTTCCGTAGCAAATTAGCTACTTATAAGCAGGACTGATAATCCAGAAACAAAACCTTTAATTGCAATTTGCATTTGCAACCTACTCATGAAAAACCATATGTAATGCATGCCTGACTTTCCTAATAAATACGTTCTTTTTCTAACCCTTTAATCGAAGAAGAAATACTTTTAAGATAAGATAGACAACAATGCGCAAATCTTGTTTGTTTATTACAATGTACTCAGCAGAGATTGCCCTCTTGATAGTCCACCACGATGTCTAATATGCATTAAAAAGGACCAGAAGGATGTGTCTCCAACATGGGATTAAATATCAATCTATCCCTAACAAAAAAATACTATAGTAAATTATAGTTAACTATAGTTTACTATAGTTAACTATAGTAAATCAAAGTTTCAAAGTTTACACTATAGTAAATCAAAGTTCCAAAGTTTTCACTATAGTAAATCAAAGTTCCAAAGTTTTTACCATAGTAAATCAAAGCTCCAAAGTTTTCACTATAGTTTATCAAAGTTCCAAAGTTTTTACTATAGTAAATCAAAGTTCCAAAGTTTTCACCACAGTAAATCAAAGTTTCAAAGTTTTTACTATAGTAAAGTTTTTACTATAGTTAATTAAAGTTTCAAAGTTTTCCCTAAACTTAATCAAAGTTTCAAAGTTTTTTTCATTAGTTTTACAATTTATGTATTTTTATTACTTTTTTTTATTTATTTAGCCGTTTTAGGGGAGGGGGTGGATATGGGGTTGATTGGGGCTTGTCTTTTTTCTACATCTTTATTTAAATATACAAAGTAGTTAATTCAAATACAATTTTTTACATTTATAAATTTAAAAAAAATACATGTTGACTGAAGTTAATGAAGCAGATATTTTGATTCTAAATGACACAATTTTTTTAAATAATATATTATTTTTTCTCCATAAATAAGACTTACGTTTCATCTGCATAACATCAAAATTAAATATATTGAAATAAATATTGCTTATTTATCGGCGCAAGCGACAACCTTTACATTAAAATTCATATTTTGTACACTATTTTTATAGGGGAGGGGTCGGGTTTTTAAAAATGTCCTACGAAGCTTTTATGAATCTTAAACTTGAAATATCATAAAATATAAAGAATTGGAATCAAAAACATTATTCCACGGGATTTATCGTACTTAATCAAAGTTCGAATGTTTTCACTATAGTAAATCAAAGTTCCAATGTTTTTACTATAGTAAATCAAAGTTTCATAGTTTTTACTATAGTAAATCAAAGTTCCAAAGTTTTTACTTTGGTACTATAGTTAACTATAGTAAACTATAGTTAACTATTGTATTTTTTTGTTAGGGATCAGTATACTACATATTTAAATATGTAGTATTTAAAAAAGACTTCATTTGGAGAACAGCAGACTACAACATATTTTAAGAGCCACTGAACTGTGGCACAGTCATTTGAAGAATATTTAACTCTCTGTGACAAAAGTAGTTTATGTGTGAAATGTAGAAAAAAAATATTCAGTATTCTGTTTTATATTTACATTTAATATCTATTGAACAATCATGTTTATATCATGAAATCAAATTTTACAAATGCGACAATATTTTACTTAGTTCAGTTAAGGCTACATAAAGGGGACAGGGCCTAATTTATACGGAAAGTGCCCACTGTGACACCACACAAATAAGCAATTCCTCACAATGCCAGAAAATGAAATAATTTGCAATGTTTACCTGTTTTAGAGTATTGCACTACATCAAATCGTTTTTGTCGCAAGTTGAATCCCAGACAACTACGTATAGACAAGAATGATCGCAATGCATTTGTCGACATGACGTCGTTGTGGTATAATATAAGGGAGTTTATGTGCAGTGTAATGCATTTTCACGATGAAAAACTTTTTTTTTTTTCATACGCAGTACCTTATTTATAAATGTTAGATTGACTATTAAAACAAATGCAAAACGTTTGTTAGACGCCATTACTAAATAATTATAGAGAGATTAACTGATGAATTGAAGTAATTATGTTTTTGTGTACAGGGTTGGAAGGTTAGACATCTTGGTGTCTCATTGGTGTCTCATTAAGTGTATCGCCTTTTCACAAGGGCATACGCTTAATTACGGAAGCGTAAAGGGTTCTACACTTGTTGTGTTATAACTTGTATATTGTCTTATATTTTATTGTCTTGTCAACATATAAAGTGTAATAACTCCTTATTTATACATATATTTTGAATTGTATTTAGATGTTTTTTATATAATTTAAGGCACCTTCTTTTATTTGATTGATTTTATTGCTATAAGTTTTATCGACTTAAAAATATTGATTTTAAGATATTGATCAAAGCAAGATACTTAATCCTATTAATAAAGTAATGTCGATATGTAAAATAAATATGTAGTTATATCGATATAAATATATGAATATTTCCTAGAAAAAGTGAGAAAATATTGTTATTGAATTAACTTCGCGGGGGCGGGAATTCTAATGAATCTTCACTAGTACTTCACTCGGGATTCAGTGAAAGCTCCTGTACCATGTATTTGCTATCGTATTCGATTATAGGCTGATACAGATTCAAAAATATTTTTTAAAAAAGGAGATGGAACGAAATAAACAGATCATAGGCATAGTCATAGGGGGCTATTTATTGTACTATAAGCACTTTTAAAGAAGGGGAGAGGCAAGAGTATCTTTGTGCCCCTCCTCAAGCTTTTTTTAACCCTGAGTAGAGATCCGCGAATATATCCCAATAATAAAGAAATAACTCGCAGTTGGATAATTAAATCTCTGTTTTTTTCTTGTGATATATTTTATTTCGCTGACCCCACCCTTTCCCTCTTTTAATTGGCTGCAATGAAGCACAGATTATTTTACATTATTTTAACCCTTTAACTACCAGAGATTTTGCATTTTTTCTGCAAAACTCCCTAAAAATTTCAAACTGAAATTTTAACATTTTCTAGTCACTTTTACATAAAACAACCTATACATTTTCTGAAAGGTAAAATCTTAAAGTATTTAATTATGCAGAGTAAAATGATGTCGTGGTTGCCATGGCAACAAATGAGACCCATAATTGCCAAAATATGTGATTTCCCCCTTTTTCATCCCAGAAATACAAACAAATTTACAAATAATGTTTCCATAACGGAGGATTTAGTGATACTATTAAAATAAAGCATGCAGTCAATTAGTTTTTAGTTATACTGGTCAATTTCATTTGATAGAAAGAGTTTATACAATTACACAATGTCCGTCATCCGTAAGACTTTGGCTTTGCAGCTGCCTGATTGTCGTAATTATAAGCAATTTTCAAATCGCTTTCCCTCCTACAGTTTTTGCCTGACTTCAATAAAATCTGGTACACATGTAGAGTATACTAAGATACACAATTCTTTATTTTAGTATTTTTATTTCAATGAACAATGTTGCCATGGTTACAAGAATAGCAATTTTGAGAATGGGACTTTCAAACAAAACACGGGTATACTATATTAAGCAATTTTCAAATCACTTTCCTTCCTTCAGTTTTTGCCTGACTTCAATAAAATTTGGTACACATGTTAAGTACATTAAGATACACAATTCTTTATGTTAGTATTTTTTTTTCAATGGACAGTGTTGCCATGGTTACAAAAATAGCAATTTTGAGAAGGGGACTTTCTAACAAAACATGGGTACACTATATTCAACGCCATGGTACACATTTAAATTACAAATATCAACATTACAAAAATTGACATCAATAAAACGTTGGTTGAAGGGAGAGGAAGAGGGATATTGCTGAACATTGTCTCTAATTCGTTTGTTAAATGTTGATTTGATGTCAGTTTTGCCATTAATTTTTTTATTGCAAACAAGAGTTCATGATCACTAGTTTACCGGTGGCAGTAAATACAAAACTTACAATATGACAACTTGTCATATTGTAGCTTTTGTATTTACTACCACCCGGTAAATTCAAAAATTACAATATGACATTATTAATACCAGTGTCAAATTGTTAATTGCTCTTAATTACAACTCTTTTTATAAGGGGGCTAGATGATGTATATCCATTGAAATCAGGCTTTAAAACATCACCAGATTTTAAAATAGTACTCAGATTTTAAAATACTCATGGACACGGATAAATGATCCTTAATTTTTTCCATATGTTTAACTCATGTAAATTTATCTGTAAACACCCCCCCTCCCCCCCCCCCCCCCCCCCCGTGAAACAACAAGAGCTTTGGTATGAAATTGTTAAATAATAATTCAAAATTGCTGTAAAAGGAAAGGGGATGTTTTAAAAATATTTTCCTTTGATTTCTATTGTGAAAAACACAAGTTTTACCAAAATTATAAAGCTTAGGCATAGTTTCCGAATACTTCTGATTGTACTTTCATTAACATTTTCGACAGCTTTTAAAAAATAGCAAAATGGCGGGGTTTATATTCAATAGCGCATTTTGCTATTTTCGCGCAATGTTCTGGCAAATATTTTACATACTTGCCCCGTTTTATTTTTGTTGTTGCAGTAGATTCAACTTTTCAGCTTCCTCAATACACATACTTGTAATCCTGGCTAATCTGTAAAGGATTAGGCAATAAGGGAGAATTTGTTAGTTTATCCCAAGTTTTCCATTTTTATCCAGTTTGATATAGACTTGTTCTTAACTCTGTAAAGACTGAAAAAATGAAGGGAACATGAACAAAGAATCCTGAGTTTCCTGGGTGTTTATTCAAAAGTTATTTCTATAAATATAGCAATGTGATTAAAATCAGCTGTTTGTTTGGCTACGTTTACGACGTACTACGTAGTACGTTGTAAATGTAGCCAAACAAACAGCTGATTTTAATCTGATTGATCAGTATAATTACCTGGGAGTATGTAATTGCAATCTGTAACGTATCCGTATAACAAATTGTGAAATTTTTCTATCGTGATTAAATCAAAAAGACTTACAGTATTAATACGAGTTTACATGACTTTTGAGCTTTTTACTGGTCTACAAATGAAATGAAAAAGGTGAAGACAACGAACAGTGGCCGATCTTAAAAAATCTACAAACAATACAAATTTGTGAACAGGACAAATAAACACGGAACCCCGGAAATTCCAGAGATGGGATCAGGTGTCTAGGAGGAGTAAGCATTCCCTGTTGACCGGTCACACTGTGAGCTCTATGTATTGATCAGGTAGACGGAACATTCCGTAGTCAAATTAAGTGTTAAATCAAAGGCTTCACTGTGTCTAAATACTCAGTACACCTGCAAAAACCAACTGTATGTAGTAAATAAAAAGAAATTATCAAACCTTCATGCTGTGGCAAATATATGAAAATCCTTTTTTGGTGGTAGTTGTGGTGGTGGGGGGGGGGGGCATAACTCACTACTGTACTCGTGAGTTTTACTTTAGATCCCCACTCCACTTTTTCCTTCAATGAAAATTATCAGGTGCCTATAAAAAAAAAACAATAATGAGAAGGTCTTACCAAGTACTGCACGTGTCTTCCATTACATGGTTTATCAATACCCATGACCCTCCTTCCCGTAATATTCATGCTTTTCAATGCAAATGCAAAATAAACACTGACTGTAAGCATCTACACTAAATAATCCAACCAGGGCATGAAAAGGAATATACTAGTAGCTGTTTGATTCCCATTACATCTACAACCCAAAGTAATCCTTTATCTCCATTTACTGTAAGACGAGAAGGATCGTTTTCTAAAATGGGGTGGGGGATGGGGGGGAGGGTTACCGACGAGTAAAAAAAAAAGGAAACGGAACTTATGTGTGGGATGAAAAACAAATGGAGGGGGCAAATTAACAGCCTTTGAAAATTTCCTTACTAAATAAACACTAAAAGACTATTCTCATGTGACCCCCTTCCCCCCTAAAAAAGTACGAGAATCTAGTTTAGTCCAGTTTGGGTCACAATATCGACCATGTTCTCTGCCCAGAGTACATGTATCTGTTTAATTGCTATATATTTTGCAAAGAAAAAGCAATTTCACCAAAACGTTTTTTAGGGACACACCGTATATGCTTTGTAATCTAAGGTAAAATACATGTATTGGAAAAATTGTTCAGGTGACACATACTTCGCATTTTCTAGTGCAGAACTGGTGTCTATCTAACCAAGGCCAAAATGTAAGAATAAGATACACTTCTAATCTGGAGGCTATAAGCGGACTCTGGACCGTGGCTTGAGATGTTGATTATCGCAGTATTTAAGCTTTCACAACGAACGCATATATACTAGTATTCATACATGTTCAAAGGTGACATATAAGACTTGCACTTGCATGCAAATGTCTTTCCTTGGACATGGTACATGTATAAATATATTCATAATAGATAGCATAATTTCCAAGAACGTTTTACAGTTCTGTAAATAATACTATGATATATTTAAACCTGCAATATTAAGGGAATGGTTATTGGAGGGGTGCCCTGTCCATCCTATTATAGTTTACACAGACAAACGAGTTTCTTGCAACTCAGTGTCGGCATCTCTGGCGCAGCATTTTTCTCTCTTTCTTTATTCAAAGTCGCAGTAGAAATGCCAGAATCTGAATCGCTACCCGAACTTACATGTACTTCCATGCTATGTTCCCCCTTCCCCCTGTGTACATAAAAACCATGGTAACAGAAAGGCAAATAATTCAAACGAAAGTTTCCTGATTTATTTTTATTTTTTTTTAATATCGAAATGTATTTTTTATTATTTCATTTTCATGTTCATATACATTTATTTTATATTTGAAAAAAGGAAAAGAAAAATTATCGCTTCATTTCCATGCAGTTTGTGCAGGTAACAAAAATATATCCTTCATCGACAAGAAAATTTAAGACCTTATAGTATTCCCAGTAATTTCCATTATAAATATGGATGCTTTTGATATATTTTTTCATTGTGGCAGGTTTTTTTTTTCATCTTTTAATCATAAAAAAGGCTAGCTGCGTTATCTATCCTGTCGGTTTAATAAAAATGCACTTTTCCTTTCAAAGTACACCAAGTACTCGAAAAAAGATTCATATGCTTTTATTTTTTTTTTTTCATTTTTAATAATAAATCTGAAGATTAGGAAAATGGAAAAGATAATATTTAATTATTTTATTAATTATTCCTACCACATGTAGGACTGACACAAAATTTGATAGGGATTTCTGATACAATGGGTGCACGCAATCGGGGTGTTGGGCCAAAGACTATTACTACATGTATAAAATATGTCTCCCAAAGCTACGGAAAATTCCTTTTATTACATGTTTATGGCTCAAAACGTGTCGTACCTTAACTCTTCTTTACAAATAATTCATTTTAAAAAAATAAATCTGTTCCATAAATCAAAAGAACCAGTTTGTTTTACACTGAGCTCATGAACGATTCCATTGTGCATGTAAAACGTCGAATGACGTGTTTTTTTACTCGTAAAAGTTCCAATATTCAACAACAAATATCTCTGTAACGGATGCACGTACCTTATAATGTCCGGAATAAAAAATGTAGGAAAAATTCCCAGCTTTCAGGTTATGGCATTCATTTTTTTATTTTCGTTTGCCAACACCTTTCATCAGTCTATCAAATTTACAGTAGACGTATCTAATTCGAAAAACATATTCCTAGATACTACATCTACCCTGACTGATGGTGAAATCGAGTTCAGTCTCCACACGAAACCCACAGATTCCCATCTGTATCTTATGCCAACTAGCTGTCATCCCCCACACACATTTAAGGGGGTGCCTAAGGGTCTAGCCACCAGAATTCGGCGCATCTGTTCATCCCCTGCCTTATATCAAGAACAAAGCGGTCTCCTTAAGTCCCACTTATGCAAGAGAGGCTACAATGCCCGCACCGTACAAACTGCTATTGATGAGATGGCGGGACATGACAGGCAAAACCTATTACGCTACAAGGAAAAAGACAATAGCGACAGGGTCCCTCTGGTAACCACATACCATCCCGTCCTTAAGAACCTCAGCGGTATCCTTCAAAAGAATCTGCCAATTCTCCACTCAAATAAACGAATGGCAGAGGTCTTTAAGGAGCCCCCATTGGCTGCATACAGACGCCCGAGGAACCTGAAGGACATGGTAGTAAGAACCAGACTGGACAATCCATTACCTAACGGGGGCTTTAAAACTTGCTCTGACAGAAGATGTCTTCTCTGTAAGTACAGCTCTGACACAGACAGTTTTAACAGCCCCGTTACAGGCCGCAGCTACAAAATACTAGGGAATTTGTCCTGTCAAACAGACAACTGCATTTATCTCATCAGTTGCAAAGTTTGCTCCAAACAGTATGTTGGTGAAACAGGAGATCTCCGCAGGAGAGTCAATAATCACCGTTCTACCATTAGGACCAAAAAACTCAATGAACCCGTTGGGGAACATTTCAACCTTGAAGGTCACAAATGGGAGGACATGACAGTAGTGGTTATTGACCATAATCCAAGATGGACAGACGCGCAGAGAAAAGGCAAGGAAAAGTTCTGGATGCACAGGCTGAAGTCATTCCGCCCTAATGGTATTAACAAACTTAATGACTTCACCAGGATGAACGTGAACTAGACCCAATCCCGGATTGTAACAAACAAGTTCATTCTCTCTATTTAGTGTAAACTTTACCGTTAATTCGTATTAGTAATCCTGGAACAACCTACCCAAATATTTACAGCTCACATTTTTGTTTATTTCTTTTTTTCCTATTTCCAAATTTATAATATATCCAAATTCATATTTCTAAATTGTCCTTCCATATTATCTTTCTTTAATTTCTTTTTATCATGCAGAGTTACGCTATTTTGAGAGAATAAGACAATGTACGATTTACTGATGGCCGTAATTAATTAGCGATAATTAATTCGTTCAATTATGTAAATCACACTTCACCAGACTACACCCGATAGACCGGACGGAATTCATAGCGCTCCGGATTTCTTTGTTCACAACTGTTTATAAACTCAAAATTAAACATGTAACATTGTAAATATTTAGTGTTTGGTAGTTTAGTAGTAGTGCTAGTTGTTTTTGCTTCTCTATTTCCTTTGGTTTTATGACTTCTTAACTTTTTTCTTTGTCCTGAGGAAGGGACAGGTTGTCCCGAAAATTTGACAATTATTATTGTTCGTGTCGTTGGTCATTTTTAGTGCTTTATATAAATATATATATATATATATATATATATATATATATATATATATATATATATATATATATATATATATATATATATATATATATATTCTATCCTGATTCACTGCTTAATTTTTTGAGTTCGGGGGGGGGGGGGGGGGGGGCTTGACTTTGGAGATTCACAACTATGTGGCACATCCTATGTTTACCACAGAATGATAAAACATTAAGTATTTACAGAGTACATAGCCAGTGTCACTTTTATAATATTTTACATTCTACTTTCGCTTCATCCACAAATAGGACAAGTACTAAATGTATTTATGTATGGAACATA
Source organism: Saccostrea echinata (assembly GCF_033153115.1). Classification (NCBI taxonomy): domain Eukaryota; kingdom Metazoa; phylum Mollusca; class Bivalvia; order Ostreida; family Ostreidae; genus Saccostrea; species Saccostrea echinata. Next base: position 14,890,824 of record NW_026889801.1, on the reverse strand, counting down.
AAAACAATGGAAAAGGGTAGCTGTCCTTATTTTTTTTAGTCACAGCATATTTGTTATGCATACTTTGCTAGCATTTAAATTTTATTTCTAAGAGAGCTGGACGATTTTTATTTATTAATAAGAAAATATATTAAATTATTACTAGACATGCATATACTAGTAGATTTCATTTCTTATTAATCAGAATGATTTGATTATAATTGATATTTGCTTCAATTGGGGAAAGTCTTACTGATCACCTCCCTCTCACCCCCTTCTTCTTTAATTTGTTTTTCTCTATAACCATACAACAAATATTTAACACATTACACATGACACCGTGACATTGTGCATGTGCCGTCAATAAATCTGAGAGATGTGACGTTTCATCAAAATTCCCGCTCCCGCGAAGTTAGTTGGAGAACAATATTTTCAAACTTTCCCCCTAGAAATACTAGCATATTTATATCAATTTAACTCTTATGCATATATTTTTATTTTGTGTGTCGAGCTAACTACATCGATATCTTTAATTTTCATGCATAAAACAATATTTTTCACATCGATATTTTTTTAAGTTGATATAACTTTAAGCAATAAAATCCATCACACAGAGAAGACGCTTAAAATTATGTGAAAATACCCAGATACAAAACAACATATGAATGAAAATAAGAAGTCATAACAGATTATATATAGATAAGACAATAAAAAGCAAGACAATGTACAGAAATATAACACAACAAGTGTAGAGACCTTTACGCTTCCGTACTTGATAGAACAATTTATGAAATATACTTAAAGGCAATATTCCTTAACTTGAAAAGTGCTGCTGTTTTCGTGACAATCGAGAACATGACTTAAAAAATACCTAAAATACTTTATAACTGTTAAACATATTTCAGAATGGATCCAATTACTTGAAATTTAAACTAATAAGATACGAATTCGTTTTAAAGTAGCAACACTTTTCAGACATAAGTAGATAAGGAGAGATAATATATCACTTAATTTTTTTTTTAATTTGAACTTCGGTATGCCCTTGCGATAATGAAATTTATTTATGACTTCTATGCGGTACACATTATATGCATTTATAACGTGACTGTCGAATCAACTGGTCAAGGTTAATTCAATGCATACTGAGGTTTACTATGTTATTTGAATAAGTATTCAAGGCAAATGATAATATACATGTAACAGTTTTACCCAAAAAAAATCAGCTTTAAAAGTCTCTATTTTTGCACGTCTATATTCCGTAGATTTCTTCATAGTACGCCTTAATAGTGCTGCGTAAAAATAACTCTCAGGTGTGTTGAGAATCATTGAAACTATACTCTGATTTCTTGTATTTACATTATTATTTGATATAACAATGTTAATGTTAAGACTTAGAATACACAATACATTTCATATAAATATATCACTTTATTTGTCATTCTACTTTTTTTTTATTATTCATTAATATGACATTGTACTTTACGGACTAACTATCTATTAATCATATGAATAACATGCATGCTCAGTTGTTGAAAAAACTTGTAACACAATAGGAACACAATAGGAACTTACCTTATATATAAACAAACTATATATTAACTTTTAATATATGTTGTGTGTCGTGTATTTGATTAATAAGGACATATGTGTACAAGGTATCACAATCCTTATATGTCCTTGAGAGCCATTTAGGTCCTTATGCATTCTTTTTCTATATACTAATTGTGTGTTTGTTGTAGTTCAATATTGATGTTAATATCAATGTGAAATACTATGGGACATGTCAGTCGGACATTCAAGATCCATGGGCTGTAACTTGTCCGTCGTGCTTGGTGGTATATACACAATTTCAATATTCTTTGTTTTTTTCAAATCATCCACGAACTCTCTCGACATCTGCGCTCGGAAAACATCGAAAATACACAGTGACTTTTGAGTGTTAGGTAGCCCAAGCTTTTTCTTGGTTTTATCCATGTGAGGTACTAGAACTCGCGATGTGTATTCCATCTGTGTGTCTGTATTGGCCCAATGATTAGGACTGTGAGTTATGTTCCAAGCCAGTGGAAAATCATACTCAGGATGACAAGCAGAAGTTTTCCCCTGGTATATGACTTGTGGAGCTAGAAAATCCCCACTCAATGTGCCTAAAATGATTAAAAAATTAATTAGAAGATATCAGTACAGTTAATTTTGTTCTGTTTTTTCCTTAATTGATACTACAAGCAAAATAATAAAATTGATAATTATCTACATTACCTGCGAAAACAACGGTGACTTGTCTTTTGTCATCAAGACCAATTATGGGGACTCGCTGGGTGCCCTCCACCTCCATTGTCCATGAGCTGACAGGTACATAATTGATACCGGTATGGTCCCAGTTGTATATTAACTCGGGAGGAATGTCATGTTTTTTCACCACACTGTTTATTCTTTGTAAAAACTCGTCTTTAATTTTGTTGATTTTTGCCATTTTGCCATTTTGCTGGCAAAGCGTGAAGTGACTGCTAACTACGGGGTATTCACTGACCAATTATCGATACCTGTATACGCAACGAAGCGTGAATTCGGACTCTATGAAGAGGCCTCACAAGGGGTATTTTTATGGGGACATTTTATGACGTATTTTTTGCGATTGATTTTTTTGCGATTAAGACTTGATCGCAGAATTTCGCAAAAAATAGCACCCCGTAGAAAAATCCAGTTATACGGTATATCATAATTGAACAAAAGACCGTTAGGAATCTGCTTGTATCTTAATATTTATGTGGTCAGTAACCCATTATTGGTTTCTAAAAATTAAATGTATTTGGAAATGACTTGATAATATCAATACCATACTCAATATTGTAATTGAACACTTTAGCAGTGACTAATTCTGAAAGTAAATTGAACTAGGCAATCTCATAAATTTACAGAATAATTCAGAAATTAAATTCCAATAATAATATCATGTTAATGAATGATCTGACGATTAGAAGTATTAATATTTATTCTGAGACTGGGCAGGCGGAGGAGAGATAGACATGAGAAAAACACACAGAAACTAACCACTATACGGACTATAGAACTTTATGCCTCCCCTGTACTAGTAACAGCTGAGTAAGGCTTCTAGTGGACTGAAGTAGTAAACAGTACTAGTGATTTGTACTAAGGACTCTTAGAAGCTGTGCTGACAATTTGTATAACTGTTCATTTACATGACGTCTATTTACAACTGTGACTTAATAAATATATATAACCCTAGTTGTTGTGTTATAAACTTACCTTGACACGCTGATTTAGAAGGATTAGCATAGTTATAAATAAAAATAGTTTTTTCCTTAACTATATACTTGTAAATTATAATTTTATGTGAAATTTTCATGTCAAATTTACATTTATTTAACCTTTATTCTAACCTTTATTCTATTGTTGGCATTTTTTGCAGTTTCATTCGATGCTTCGCTGTTTCTAGAATAAAAACATATCAGTACAAGTAAATATCTATGGCTGTTAAGTTATATGCCAATATGCTGTCAGGTGATTCGTATGGAAAAAAAATGTCATTGGCCAATTTTGTTCTGACTGGTTCAGGGTAACGCGTTTGATATTATAAATATTTTTCTTCAAAACAATTGGGGGATAAAGGCTGTCGCCGACGACAATATGTACAAAACGACAATATGTACCGTCACATGCGTGTTGAAAATATTTACACTCTAAATTTAGAATTTTAACTTGATTATGCCCTTGCACATGTGAAATTATAGGTGACCTCAATACTGCAAGTATATGTGCTATATCACGTGACTGCCGCATCACGTGACAAGTCTAAATATAAAATCGTATCGTTCTCAATATGTAGTTATTAACCATAATTACATTTGCCGGATATCAATAAAGTACTGAAAAGAATCATCATCATGATTAAGAATATATTTTCAATCACAAAAATTGCCGATATTTCTATTGCGCACCTTAACTACACTGCGTTTTCTTAATTTTCAGTAAGCTTTAAATCAATTTAAAAAAAAAAGTTCATACAGTTAGTGAATCCCGAAAAACAAAATCGAAAGACTGATTGTTGACCATCATCTTAAACAAATATAAAAGAAAGGATATTTTTTTGATTTTTTGTTTCCTTCGCCAGGCGCCTGACATTAGTAGCAAAATGTAAGGGTATTTTGTATACGAACCTAAAAGAGGAAGTCCAGTGTTACGTTTGGCGTTGGCACGATAAAGAACCCTCACTGTCCAATGGCCGTTATCCCCGAGTATAGGTCTAGATTTGAAGTCCTTCACCGGCAACTGTGGACGTCCCTATCCATGTATAAGTGTAAAAACTCATCGCATGAGACGAATAATAACAAACAATTATTTTTCTTTCTGTAGAACATAAGTCAGGCTGTCTGTGCATACACATGTTTCCATGTCAAGTTATTTTTTTACCAATGAAAACTTCCATTTTGACTTAAGACGTCATATTAAGATTTCAGATAGATGAAGCCTTAAGTGGGCCCTTTGCAACTGAAAAGTTTTAACATAATTTGTTAACTTTGCAACTGTTCTGTTGACGCTTTCGTCAAATACTTGCTACGTGAATACTAAAAGTCTATCTTAAAGAATACTCTTGCGTTACGAGATTTGATATGACGTCGCATACATTGAAAACTCATCAGAACAAGCATACTGCAACATGCAATATCAATGCTAAATACAACCCATCATGTTTTTTTTTTCAAACCAAACAGTGAGAAAGAAGAAAAACACGGATTTGTTTCCTATGAAAACATTTGCAAATATGTCGTAGTGATTTGACGGAGTAGTGTCCTTTTTACAAATTGTGTTAGTGCTCTGGAAATGCTAACAGAGACCTTATATTTGTTTTATGAAACATTCACCAAACCAGTGGAATACCAGACTTCTGTCTACAAACATCACAGGATACTTTCATGTATTAGGACTTCAGTAAAAAGGCAAGCAAGGAGTGTATACGTACGGAAGTCGATGATTGACCAAAGCTTTATTGTTAAACGTGTGTATGAGGGCAATCGACATCACACAATCTTTTAAAAAATATCCACAGCTTAGAAATTTAAAAACAAGATAAAATTAAAACTGGTTATATAGTTTCAAAGTTGGACTTATTTGTTTTAAACACAAAGGTATATACGTTGAGAAAGTGAATGTTCGAATTTTTTTTTAATGTCCTTGACGTCGCTGTGATTTCACATATGTTCTAACTAATATAATCACTCAAAATTGCATTTGATACATGTATCAATTTACAATATTTTGAAACGATCGAGACTTTGTTGACTACTTAATAAGTTTCTCTTATTGTAATATGCGTTACCTTTTCTGTGTTTATGTTGTAAAATTGTAAAATCCGCGTCCTTGTATTTCCTCCATTTAAGAAATTGGAAGCATCAAATCAACACATAAAGGGTAGATAACCGCCGAAGATTTAGGGAGATACCAAGAGTAAAGATAGCTTCAGAAGGAGATTGTCTTCAAACCAAAATGTATTCCAATAAATCATGTGGAATCTGTTATTGCTTAACAAAAAGGACGGCCTACTTTCACTTCCATTAACCCCCCCCCCCCCGGATTTTTTTTGTGGGTATACATACTATAGAAACCATAGAGAAAGTGCCCACTACTTGTCAAAGGTGAAGGATTACTGCATTATTATTGCAGGTTTATGTTATGCGGAAAATTGATAATTTTATATTCTAGTTAGTTAATCTATTCAGGTAACCGGTAGCGATAGAGATACATGTAACATGATCACATTTCAATCAAACCTTAAATTCTGGATACCACATTTGGAAACTTTTCATTCTAAAGGTTGTTTCTTTTCTTTTTTGCAAAAAAAAAAAATGGAGAAAGGCGTAAAATTTAAATGGTTAAAGTAAGATTTAGACAACGCAGTGAACAATTGTAAAATTCTAATGATTTCGAAGAAATGAAAGTGATTTAGACAAAAAGCTAAAAAACCTCAAGCACTTTAAAATCGATAATACCATAAATTAAGTAACTATTTTTACCACAGTGTGTGTTTCCAGTTTATGTATTGTCCATAAAACTTTACAATCTTCCAAGTATTTTGTTAGGTTCATCAACAATATTTTCTTGCTATTTGAAAAATGCTTCCAGATCGGACTTAAATGATTTCAATTCATTGTTTACCTATAGACTTTTTTTCATAAATTAGAATAAACAGCATCAATATCTAGGAGAGGACGTCCGCTGAGAAAATTAAAAAGTGGAGAGAGATATAATTTCAAAGTAAAAACAAGGAGTCCCAGTGTGTGTGTGTGTATATATATATATATATATATATATATATATATATATATATATATATATATATATATATATATATATATATATATATATATATATATATATATATATATATATATATATATATATTGCACAATCGATCGTTAATTACTAATTTTTGCAATAATAGGTAAAACCAGGGAGGGGGTAATTAAAAAAGGTAATTGTAATTGAGTGTAGTTAATTAAGTTTTTCAAAGTAATTGGAAGTGATTTGTAATAGACAATTTTTTTTTAATTACTCGTAATTGAATATAATTAATTATATTGGAAAAAAAATACCCTGTAAACCACTTACTTTTCAATTACATTTCAATTACTTTACATAATACATATTTTACTTATTTTACAATTATTCTGATTTATTCATATTCATTATTCATATATTTATTGGAATTCCCATGGGTACCAATTGCGCCCCGTTATTACCAGACCTTTTTTCTATTCATATGAAGTATAATTTGTCCAAAATCTTATACGTGAAAAGAAGAAAACACTTGCTGTGGCCTTCAACTCGACATTTAGATATATCGACGACGTATTGTCAATTAACAATGGTTATTTCCATTCTTATGTCGATACGATATATCCCGGTGAGCTTGAGATAAAAGATACCACAGAGTCTGACACATGTGTTTCATTACTGGATATTTTACTTGAAAAAGACGTTAATGGTAATCTAACAACCAAGCTTTATGATAAACGTGATGACTTTAACTTTTCAATCGTCAACTTCCCTTACTTATGCAGCAATACACCTTCATCACCTGCATACGGGGTTTATGTCTCTCAGTTGATTCAATACGCAAGAGCATGCTCTACGTATGTACATGTTCTAAATAGAGGTAAATTATTTACAAACAAGTTGACTAAACAAAAATTTCAGCAGTCTCGTTTAAAGTCATCATTTCGTAAGTTCTAAGGTCGATACAATGACCTTGTCAGCAAATACAATTTATCATTGAGTCAAATGCTGACTGACATTTTTCATACTAATTGTTAGGCCATTATTTACACACTGGAATGTCGACGGATTTTTCTGTTATTTCCCGATCATGACAAGGAGCACACAGCGTGTGTGACCGGTCGGCAGGGGATACTCACTCCTCCATGGCACCTGATCCCACCTCTGATGTATTGGAGGTCCGTGTTTGCTCTGCTGCTATTTTGTATTGTTTAATTGACTTATGAGCTTGAATACTGTTCGTTGTCTCCATATATTTCATTCAAAGAAGCCCTTCGGTGTTAAAAATCTTAAACTTTGTTATATCTTGAGAAATGAATTTGATATATGAGTTTGTTTATAAAAATATTAGTTTGTTTTATAATTCATAATTCACATAAAGTATTATTATTAATTTAATGTTTATCAAAAAAAAAAAAAGTTCTACCTCTCATTTGTATAGGCATGAAAACATTTGTTTCTTGATTATCAAAAAGAATAGAAGATAATTTAATGTGTCATTAAGACCTGTCTTGTTGCCCTTCAACTCCCATTTGTAAATTGTTTTATAAACAACCCATCATAGTTTTATATCATTTTACACCATGCTTTGTTTAAATTCAAAGATAGTGATTTATTAAATACTATTAAGAATGCTCTATTGTTTATATACTTCAGAAAAGAAATATATATTGAAGCACTATTTTAACATTTAAACAGATCTTTATATACATAATTATATGCATTCGGTATCTTGACGGATGTTTATGACCTTCAATGCCAGGATCTGGAACAGGAACTAGAGAGGAACGAGCTAGACATGGAGAAAGCTTGACTTCATATTCATATTTTACAGTCATTGTGGGAAAGAGTTGCAGCTGGGGAAAAGTGATCCTTTGATGGAGTTGTTTTCCACCTTGAGAACTTGAGAGGGAGATTTTCATACATAATTATGCATTAATAATACTGAGAGAGAGAGAGAGAGAGAGAGAGATTAGCATTAATTAATTAGTTCTTTCGTCAAAAGCTGGAGTTTTCATGTCAATATAGACATTTAGCATATACAATCTTGCAGCATTTTGCTGATGTGTATTCCTGAGCTTCTTTTGCTTGGTGGAGACATCTATGAAAAATGATGTGACTGTCTCTCCTGTATTGATTACAGTACATTTCTTCTGGTGTGCACAAGATAATCGTGCATGCTTTAGAGGGATACCTAAAGCAGGATTTTCAGAACTCCAAATCATGCTTTGCCTGATTTTTTTAAAAGGGTGGGCAGGGGTCCATGCTCAATCAAAAAAGAAAAAAAAATCCAGTCCGTAATTTTTCGGTCTAGCAAATAAAGGAATCGTAGGGTAAGAAAATCATCTTGTTAGAATATTTTTAAAGAATGTTTTATGCTTGCATGTGTGTGGTGTAGGGGATGCAGGTCAATGGAGGGGTCTAGACCCCCACCCTCTAATTCCCTTTTTGATTAAACCCTCAGATCTATGCATATTTTTTGCATACTTATTAAGTATGTAATTACCAAATTTATAATTTCTGAAGAAATTCTATCACAAAAACATGATGTATTGCAAGAAAACAACACATGTACCACATCACCCCGACTGTCTCTGTGACCATATACTTCTACAAAAAGTTTGCATATGTGAAATAAACTTCATCTTAGTAACTTTGGACATTTAAGCTATTATATTAAGCAAAAAATTTATTTTTGAAAAATTCATCATTTGGACTTCTATTCTCATGGCTATTTTTTAAAATGAAAAACTTGGTGCGTACGTTATCAGATCTTCGGGTTCCATGGGATTTGAACAAGTGACCAACCAAGTTCATTTCCCAGTGAACTTTTTAACATTGTTGTTTATTTCACAATTATTTCGGATATAGTGCCGCACTGTATTAATAGTTACTGTGATTTATCGGTGGAGGGCTTTAACTTTAGAGCAGTTGACATCACTTATAATCATTGTGTAGATAGTGAGAAAGAATTCTTGTACTACGACAAGGACCTCAGTTATTATGGTCTTATATTGCTTTACTAATAATGGGACCTTAAGGTAGTATGAGTGTGAGATCAAAGTAATGGAAAACAAATGATTTTGGTATCAATGGATACACATATGTATAAAGGATGCTTGATTATAAAATAAAGAAAAAGAGTGTAGCCGTTTGCAATCTAGGGGTTGTCAAACTAAGGGAGGTAACTCTGTGTAATTTTTTCCTTAAAAATATAGTCCGTATATCAATTTAAATAAATAAGTCAAAGATGACGTAAAATTTTAAAATATTTATTTTTAGTAAACATGTAACATCTGTTCTAACATTTAAAACAATAAAAAAAATTATAACAATTTCTACACTTTACTCACAGCGCCACCTATGAGGTCTAATTTTGAACAGCAAAATACATAAATTGTGGATCTTAATCAAATTGTAAAGCACAGACAGAGTAATGGAAATAGAAAAAGCAACTTATTTTCATAAAATATAATAACAATCAATCAATGTGTCCAAATTTTTAGAAAAAAGAGTGGAGCCATTTTGAAAATATTCAGCCCGAATTTCCTCTGATCAGCTTTTCTCTGCAAAATTTTCATGTTTACGACTGCTCTAAAATTGTCTTCAATTACAATTCAATAAGAACAAATTAAATGGAAAATGAACTTGGTACAGTATTTCATGAACTATATATTACCTGAACAACTTTCATTTGTAACATTTAAAAAAAGTTAATGTTTCATAATGTCCTCACAACGCCACCTATATCGTCCATTGACTCACAATGAAATATGGAAAATGTGAATCGTCATCACATATTTTACAACATACAGAATAATGGAAATAAAAAAAGCATATTATTTTTATGAAATATAACAACAATCAATCAATGTGTCCAAATTTCAGAAAAAAGAGTGGAGCCATTTTGAAAATATTCAGCCCGAATTTCCTCTGAACAGCTTTTCTCTGCAAAATTTTCATGTTTACGATTTACAGTAAAATGATTCTATTTACATTTCCAGATTATACATATATATATATATATATATATTGAAAATGAACATGGAACAAATTTTATGAAATATATATTATACCTAAACTTTCATTTCAAGCAATATAACAATTATTTCATGTTGTTTGATGAGCTTAGGCAGCATTAACTTTTTTCGAGCATATTTCACAGCAAAATACTACAAGTGTGAGTCAAAACCAAGTTTGACAACAGAGTAGTGGAAACATTAAAAATAACTAATATCAGCAATTTCACATATGATTCCGTAGCTCAATTGGTAGAACGTTAGCTCGGTAAGTGAGAGGCCTGGGTTCGATCCCTGGAATGTGACGTACATAAGGCATGTATTAGGTAGCAACTGTTCCTTCTGCAAACACTCAGCATTTGAAGTGAAAGTTGTGGGGTTGTTCGGATGAGACCATTATCCTCGAACACCTACATTATAAAAATAGGTTATGTGTCACAGTATATGCTGGCTCAAAGAAGAATTCGAAGAATATTTCACTCTAATGGAGATGTCACTGAATTAATTAGTACACACCAGCAGCAAGCTTTACATTTGCAGCCCAATTTCTGTCATACCTCTTCCCAGTTGGTATATTGTTTACCAGCTTGCAGGATGTATTACTGCAAGGTATCTGCAATTGAACAAAATTACATTCAATATTACATCACGAGTGCTCAATGAATGGAAATAATATATATATATATATATATATATATATATATATATATATATATATATATATATATATATATATATATATATATATATATATATATATATATATATATATATATATATATATATATACTAGTATATGTGTGTGTGTGTGTGTGTCATTTTATTTCTCATATCAATATTTTATACTAAAACCATAATAATAACAAGAGGCCCACTGGCCTTCTCGGTCACCTGTCTACCACTTGCCCAATGGGCAAGAAAATTACTATAGCTTTCAAATCACCTACCTCCATTTCAAAACTATTCAAAACTTGTCCAATTTTTTTATTGTAATCAATATAATTGAACAAATAATTCACTGTTAATTGAGTTTTATTTCCTCTAAAAAAGTAGTTAGATTTTTCTGTATTAAAAAAATTCTTGATAATATCTCTTTAAAAGTGAAGCTACCCCTTAATTTAGACAAAATTGAATCCCTTCAACCTTATAAGGGTGCTTTGTGGCAAGTCTGGTTGAAATTGGCCACATAGTTTTGGAGAAGTTATGAATGGATGACGCACACACCTACAGAAATAGGTTACCTGAGTAACACGGGTGACCTAAAAATTCTAGATTCTTATCTATGCCCACATTTATTTGCCTTTGCTCTAGTTTTTATTTATATGTTTTCAAATAACTAGAAATAGCGTTGAACTAAAATTAGGCATCTTCGCTAGCCAAGGGTTTCCGATCTGAAATCTACTCTACAACCCAAGGGTTGGCTAGCGAAGGGTTGTAGAGTAGATTTCAGATCGGAAACCCTTGGCTAGGAAAGATGAAATTAGGAGATATCCATATTCTGTGGGACATTGGTTTCATGATAAACATTCTTTGATCACTGCTAGTTATGCTGTTGTTCGGTGTTTCACTTAGTACATCATTAAATAAAATGTACATTCAATTCCCATTAATTACAATAAATGGCCAAATTATGCTAGAGCAATCTTGTAAGACTATATACAGACTTGTAAGGCAAACTAAACAGCCAATTTGTTTTAACTTGTAATGTAGGGCAAGCCTTACTACATGTATGTGTACCGGCTTATATGGATAAATATAAACAAAATAAAAATACCTTTAAAATGGCAGAAAGATCATATGTTTGAATTGTGGTTGAAAGCGCCTACTGAAGAGGGAGACCACACTTCTGGCAGGCTTGTAAGACACCAAGCTTCACAATTCTCCAACCCTCTGTCCATCCAATGCTTTTGCTGGTACAATCTCTTCATGATCCACAACTTGAAAACTGGGAGTGCCACACCCTTCATCTATTGGATATTTATTTAAAAACAAAATTGAAAGTACTTTTTAAGATTTGAGATATATTTTCAAATGTAATTTGTATATAAAACAAAAATTGTATGCATTCCATTAGCTCAAGATTTGATACTTAACCGATACTGATACAGAACTGGTTATCTTTTTTCATACTTGTATGAATTTTCTGTAATGAATTTAACATATAAATATTTTAACATTAAGTTTCTTGCCGTTTGACCCAAAGTATACTGATATGACCTCGAATGTGATCCTGACTTTCACTATGAATTGACTTTGAATTTATTTGACTTTCCATTCAAACTTCCTATGGAAGTTATTAATAAATCACAAGAAATTGTGTTGTCAAGTGATCTTGAAATAAGATCCCTTAACCTTAAAAAAAATATGTTAACTTTATGCAGACCAACATTTTTTTTCCACACCATAACCCTAACATTACTTCTTTCATATGTACAGTTGTATCCCTTATCAATCCTTACAGTGTATATAAATAAAGATAAAGGAATTAATCGGTAATAAAATTACAGTATTAAAATCCTTTTGCAATGCAAGTTTAACTTTGATGGTCAATTAAAGTTTAACATTTGACTTGTCTACCAATTTTGCACTGCACTAAATGCCCATGGTGGTGACCCATGCAGTATTGACATGTTTTTGTTCGAAGTTCCTACACAAATTGAATTAATAATTAGTATTATGAATCAAATTCATTCAATTTTAAAGACATATTTTCCAACAGAAAATCCCTCCTATTCATACCTGGGTCTGAACTTACAAGTGTATGAGTTGAACGCTAGTGCTACCCACATGGGGGGGGGGGGGGGCAGATTTCTCAACGAAGAATCTTGGTTGCTGATGATATCACTTGGCATTTAAAAGTTTATCAACTTGCACAAATATTGATTAATTCAATAAAATATCTCCGAACTTTACATATTAGTTTCCTTGCAATCTCCGAGCATTTTGTTTACATAAATGCCGGGGCTACGTACTTTCTATTTCACAACGGGGAATAACTCTAATCAAAAGAAAGGACTTCTTGAAGAAAAATGTTATCATCAAATGTTATCATTAAATGTTACAAGGTTAGCTTTTTAAAAAAAGCTGAGAGTCAGCCACTGGAATACAGAAAGTTTCTTTCTTGTTTTGTGATGGTATATGATTTGTTTTATCCATCATGCTGTGTTCATTAAAATTTCAAAGTCATTGTCGTCTAAGTCAAAATTCGCCCAGTCGTTTTGATATTTGTAACATAATGCTGTACATAATAAATAATAAAGCATAGAATAAATTTTAGTTAGACTACATCGTGATCTTTATGATGACCTCCAATTAATTTCTCTTGGGCGCGGACATCAGATAAAGTTCGTCTCAGAAATGAACAATTAAAGCCACTATGATCCCAATCATTGAACGTTGAAGAATGTATACATTTTCATTTTTACTGTTAAATTCTATAAATGATATTGATTATGATGCTTAAAAGGAAGGTAGACCTTGGGTTAGATTGTGTTAATTATTATTAGATAAAAGTTTTTAATCGTGCAGGTTCGAGGCAATGCATGATAAGGGAAGGGGGAGGGGTGCATACTGTATGTATATTTAATTCAATTTCTAAATTTAAGCATTCATTTTAGTGTTATTAGGAAAGAAAAGAATTGCTTCTAAAGTAAAGTAAAAAAACTGGAAATTCAAAATATTTTATACATACAGTACGTATACCCTTAAATGATACTGGATTCCATCTCGCTCACTCTCTCTAATTGGGGGGGGGGGAACTGTCTATAAATCCGCGCAGTTTCTCTCAACTATCGCAGTTCTACTGTGGTCAGTTTTTCATCTGTGAGCGCGGTTCACGTGCACAAGCGGCACTTACATGTCTATCCTCATGTAAATTATAAGACTTTACACATCTTAAGTGATCTTCTGTCGTTTTCATAACTTTCATCATTAAAGTGAAAAGAGATTTTTTTTTTCACTGTTTTGGGACCTTTGTGCAAGTGGATTATTGTATGAATTCCGACCCGTACATGTATTATGCAAGGTATTGATCGAGGGAGTCTTGCATCAGGCATTCAGAGGAATACACACAAATCCGTGAACTTGTAACGGCGATTGAGGGTATATATATCTAGTGTCAAATGTGCTCTGCATATAAACTTCTCATCTTCTATAAGAAGCACTGAAATATTTTCATAGTATCATATTTCCCACTTAGAACAATCTCTTCTTTAATTTTTCGTCGAGAACGACGAAGAACAATGCAGTCTATAAATAGATCGAGGTCGCGTCTTTGTTTAGAGGGTGTTTGTGAAGAATCACGCCCTTTGGTTGGAGCAAATAACACGAGTTTCTTTAGAACAAGTTGTGTACATCTTTTTCCCAGAATTCCAAATTACGCAAGCGCACTTGCAGTTTCATCCCACCGTAACTAGTCAGCCCGGGGGCTGACTAATTAATCGCTCAAAATTTCTTGATACGGCTGATTCCTTGTTAATTAATATATGAATTCCAACAACATTTTTATTATGGCTAGTAACATTTACACAGTCTGAGATCGATTAGGGATATGTAATTTTTAGCCTTCGTAACCGCCGTTTGATGGACTAGGCCTACATTATGATTTGCCGCTTTTCTTACCGGTTTTTGAACACATATGGTCACTATGACACCGCATCCACCTCTGCCTCTGGGCTTCTGACTGGTTTTTGTACAAAAAATTCCGTTTGCGGGTGGCAAAGCCGCCCTTTGCATGTCCCATTTTCTCTCGTCTCTCAGTTCGGGAAATCGCGCGTTGTAGTTACTATGGAGATCGGAAACGGGTCAGTTGTCGTAATAAAAACAAGACGTACTCGTTGGCAATGCAGATAATTTTAATTCGTATTTTTATCGAAAAAATATATGCGGGAAAGGTAGATGCACAGCATAATTAATTATTTAATGTTTCATACACTTCAACTGACGTTACACTGAATGCAACTTTCATTCCACTTTGTGTTAAAAAAGCTCACACTCATTCAACCTTAAATTATATGGTCTTATCCGAAAGACCAGAAATCTGATTTTTCACATGAAAAGTTTATTTAATGTTCAAAGTAGAGCAAACATTTGTCACAAAATTAAAACCCCTTTGTAAAAGAAAAGTGTTTTTTATGGTAACAATCAAGAACGATAACAATGAATGATATGTTGATCATTGTTTCATCAGACAATTAATCTATCAGGGGCCAAAAAGGAGGGTAACCTACACTTAAATATTTAAGCTCATTAAGAACTATATTCTACAGTTAAACTTAATACCTACTTGAATAAGTACCTGCAAACGACTCGGGCTCAAAGTAAAGTAAAACAACTTAGCGTAAATACCTGCGGCTAAGAATTGTTACCTTGAGTATTGCCGAAAACATGTTATTTATTTCCGAGCAGTTCTAACTTGACCAATAATGAAATCTAATTTGTTTAAAAAAAACAAAAACAAAACATTTGTGATACACTTTAATGAACCTTTTTATTCAACATTGATCACTAGTTCTAAACAAATTATCAGTAAACTATTCCGAACATTTTGTACATTGAATTCTTTCGGCTCAAGCCAATTCGAACAAATATTAACAAAATCCTGAGAACTCATTCTGGACAAGAACAACCTATGTGAACTTAGCTGTGTGAACTATTCTGAAAATTCGAACAAACCATCCGGACTACTAATGAAGCATAAATGTCACCTCTTAGCTAACAAAGAAACTCTGAGCTTGAAAACGATTGTTTTCTTGAAAACTTTCGGTCATAAGCCACTACATTACATCTCCTTATATCTCTGAATATTTTGTTTTAGTATGAAACAACCTTAAATTAAAGGGATGAGGGATGTAGAATACTAATATGCTGAAGCGTTATTCATTATACAACCTTCTACCACCAAACAATCAGCGTTTACCTTTTTGTCTGCAAAATTTACACCCAATTAAAGCGCTGTACGGATCTATGGATATTCCTAACTATTCCAAATTATAGAACAAGCTGAAATAAACACTTTTTAAACATTTAATTTAAAAAAAATACAAGACCTGGTCCGGGTTATCTACGTCATATGAATACATATTCTTCTCTATTTAAATACTTTCAAATATAAATATATATGAGATTATCATTTGTACGGATTTTTTTTCCGTTATGCCTGCAAGCACTAGGCTGATTAAACTATGTTCGTGTTAAAATGAAGTAAAGTAAAGTTTTAGTTCATTACCCATGACAAATAGACAATTAAATTATAATTGTAATGGCAAGGCAGTGGGAAAAAGAAGCAAACACAGAACGAAAGTGTCAACGAGATCAGTGATGAACCGAGAACGTCTTCAATAATTTTCTTGATGAAATACTTACTGAAAAGTGCATGTATTTTTGTTTTGAAGTTCTATAAAATTTCAATGGCACATTCCAATTGTACCAGTGAGTCAGTTCTTCCTCGTCTGCATAAAGGAAGAATCTGACTTTAAAATACGGAACTATAATGATAAGTACATGCAACAATTCAGACGTAGTTTTTTTTAAGAATGCTGAAAACGTTAACAAGTGCTTTTCTATTACTTTTCATCCAACTAACCATCATCGATGCTAGTCCCCAAAGAGGAGTTTGCGGAATAGATAAGTAAGTGAGTCATTGCATGTGTAACGCTTACATGTATCATTAACATCAATTTACGCAGCAATGTTGTCGCCCACGTGGCGCAGTGGTTAGAGCGTCTGCTCTAGAGTCGCGGCGTAAGGAGTTGATCCTTACGTCGCGGGTTTGAATCCCACTGTGGGACGTTGAGACCGGTCCTTCGGATAAGACCGTATAAACCGAGGTCCCGTGTCGCAGTAGGTGTTGGCACGAAAAAGATCCCTCACTACTCAATGGGCGTAAGTGCCGAGTATAGGACAAAATTTGCTGCTATCCAACGGCAAGTGGTGACGTCTCCATATGACTGAAAAATTCTCGAGAGGGACGTTAAACAACATTCAAACAAACAAACGCAGCAATGTTAAGACTGTTCAGAATTTTATTATTCGTTCTAAATATAACATTAAAAATCGATCTTTTTTTTTAACTTCGTAAGCTTGGCATATAAGTATAAGCATAGACCTGAAGCAAAGGGATCGCCGACTTATGACGTCATAGTAGCGATCTCCTTGCAATTACAGCGTCCTCCCCGGGATGTATAGAAACCAACTTCTTGTAATGAAATAAGTATTTTCGCTTCAAGAATTGTTGCATTCTTCTGGAGCAATCAATCACTTCTCTAAGCTACCTTCGACGAAATGATCTCGGTTTATTACTTTGGGGGTTATAGCTTTACGCTGTAGAGTCCATGGAACGTTTTAAATACAGAGATCAGCTGACCATGAAGTGACATCTCTCGAAAGCTGTCTGCTTTATTTTATGGTAGTACTCGATTATCTTATTATTTATTTTACAAAATAATGACACAATTTTTTATCTGCCAATATTTAAACAACGACAAATTTTAGATCTACGTTGAATTGAAAATTTACTTATTAAATAAATACGTCTTAAACTGCCGTTTCTAAAGACCAGATTAGATGTCCTATTGACAATATATTTGTTTAGAACAATTATAACGCTCAAAAGATTAATCTAATTTTTTAAGAATACTGAATAATCTGTAATTTAAAGAATTTTTAGTAGCTTTTTTTTCTTTTTCACAGATTTTGTGGAATGGGTCTGCCTTGCAGAACAACAAACCCTATGGAAAATGTTGATGACATGTACCATCTGGTGTGATAAATTATGCCGAAGTATAAAAAAAACACTGACATTCTGGTCATCCTGGCACTAAGTGATGATGTGATAGAACAATGATTGGTTACAAACCTGCACAGGATAAAATCAACAAAAGTGGTGTATGCATGCATGAGTTAACTCGTGACTGGATTTCATTGCAATAATATAATTATAATATATGTTTGAAACTCCAATCTTTTCAACTATATCCAGATTATTAATAACTTGTGTATATCATAAATCAGACACACTGCATCAATTACAAATAAATGTTAAATAAATTGAATATGACTGTAATGAAACATTATTAAAATCAATGTTGTCGGCCTTCTAAGGATCAATGTCATCAACAGTAAACAGTATGGATACAAAATTGTGGGAGAGGGTGTTATTCCCTGTATTCCCAATCATTTACTGTAAATTTATATTTAAAGCATCGAGTTGTTAATAAAGTTCATTCAAAGGCAGGTTGACCTCCCAACCCATTTTTCCTGCAGCTTGATACAGTAAAATTTTCCAATGTTGAAGCATTTTTTGATTAATAAAAACTGTAACCCCCCCCCCCCCCTCTCCCCCTTTGAAAATTGATTGTTTTCGTATTAAGTCAATTCTCATTATTTATTTATTTATTTATTATTTTTGCTTGTCAAAAAACATTCTTGTTTGTTATCAATTTTCCCCTTCCTTATTCGTGTTGCTGTACCATGATAGAATGACATTTGGTGATGTACAGGGCCTGTTGCTGAAACTGAATAAGGATCATCGGCTTTCTCTAATCACTGCTATAAATCAAAAGATCTTTGTGATTTAAAAGTTACAAGCAATAAATATTTGTTTCTTAAATGTTAATCCTTTTTTTTTCAACGAGCTGCACATTATGCAACCTAGCTGACATATTAGAGCTGTTCTGTGATCATGTTATAAATTACTGTCGAGTTTATTATTTTACACATTGCGAAACAATAAATACCTCAAAAGCTGCTCAAGGAACTCTTTAATTTATTCAAGGCTATATTATCTCGACAAAGTAGACGTAAACAACGTCATGTTCATGATTTCGGAAGTTTTCTATTCATTCCGATTAGGGCGCTGCAATCGCAAGGAGATCGTATAAGGAAAATATAATTGTGACGTCATAAGTCGGCGATCCGTTTGCTTCAGGTCTATGGTATAAGGAGTTCGAAATAAGTATTGTGAGCTTTGCAAATAAGCACAGCCAATTCGAAATAAGGGTTACTTTATTAACATAATTATAAGCTTATTGTAATATTACATGACTTGGTTGAATACATGTATATAGTAATTATTCGTTGATCACCTGTGCGAAGTAAATGGAACGTATACCCGCATCGTCGGCGTCAGTGTCGGTCTGTCGTGACTTATTTCAAAGTAACCCATGTACTCTATTAATCAGAATTTCATGAATGATGAATCGATTATGTTTCATTGTATTATTCCGGTTTCATATTCAGGTTGCAAATTCAAACAAGACATCACAGAAAAATGAGGAGGTTGATGATTTTGCAGCAGGGTATTTTTTTTTTCTTTTCGTATCCTAGAAAGTACAAGTCACATGATGATTTTACTTGCATTGATAACTATGCATACTAGCAGACTTGCCTCAGATGCTGAATCTTTACTTTCACGAATAACTAGGGAAGCACAATAACAGACTTAATCTACAGCGTTTTCCTCTCATGCGAGCTCATCAGTAGATTTGATATACAGTGCTACCTCGGTATATTGCCCCTTGCTTACTGCCAGGAATTTTGGAAGAAGGGATTTCTCCCTGTGTTAATACACCCGTTATATTGCGATCCCCGCTTTTTGCCATCCGCCACTGGTTTTGGAAAACAAAAGATCAAATTACTTATACAGAAGAAAAACCCTCAATAGCAATACCAATTATCTAGAGCGTGTCCGCGTCGGTAATTTTGAAAACACACCCGTGCTTTTACAGTGGTTGCGGTGAAGCGTGACTGGCTGGACAACGATTTCAGCTAAATTAAAAATGATTGTTGACTAAAACTCAAAGTTAGCGATGTCTTTGTGTTTTTATAAGATAGAAGTCTTCCGCAAGTGAAAATATTAGGGATTTTGTTACCCCTGAAATTTTTATAAATTGTTGGGCACGTATTGGGTTGATTGATAAATATCAAAACAGAATCGGAAGAGAAGTACACAGGTACTAGCAAACATAAGACAGCATGTTTATTACAACAGACTGACGTACCCTGACACGTGACTTACTATTCGTCAGTCATGACACTTTACCAAACAAACTTTATATTCTTAAGACGGTGAAAAAATCTACTTTTGATTCAGATGAATGAATGATTATTCTCAAAAACTTCTTTTATACCGAGAGGTTATAACGGCTACTGACATTTTGTCATCGGATTATTAATTCCTGGAGAATGGCGAAAGCGCAGGAAATTGATAAGTATTTAATATTCTGACATTTTATTTCTTTTCAGTAAAAATAGTGTAAACCCGAAAAAATGAGATTTTTCAAAAAGATATGAGAGCTGCCCTTATATATATATATATATATATATATATATATATATATATATATATATATATATATATATATATATATATAGATAGATAGATAGATAGATAGATAGATATATATATATATATATATATATATATATATATATATATATATATATATATATATATATATATATATATATATATATATATATATGTATATATATATATATAAGGGCAGCTCTCATATCTTTTTGAAGAAGAATGTATACAATTTCAAGTTTTGGAAGGAAATGGAAGCAGGCCAACTCATGCATTAAATATCTGAAACTTAGAGGAGATCTCGAATAATTAAAAGGAGATTTTTAACAGGGAGATTGTCTACTTGTACTCTTGCTTATATTGAGAATATTAAAATAGTACATGTATAAAGATAGTACACACTGAATTGTCGACGGGATTTTCCGTTATTTCTCGATCATGACAAGGAGCACACGGCGGGTGTGACCGGTCGACAGGGGATGCTCACTACTCCATGGCACCTGATTCCACATCTGATGTTTTGGAGTCTGTGTTTGCTCTGCTCCTATTTTTAATGTTTTATGAACTTTTGAGCTTGAATACTATATAATTATGGACTCTTTTGGTGGTGAATATGGTTTGTTATTCACCAGAAAAATATCAATATTGACCGAGGCGAAGCCGAGGTCAATATTGATATTCTGGTGAATTATGTTCGTTATCTTCATATATTTCATATGAAACAAAGAATTTTGAATAAAACTTTTACGTACTTTTTTCCAGGGGGTCATACTTCCGTAAAATGATAATTTCTGTTTATTTCACGGGTATAATATTATGCGGATTTCTTAAATTCCCTTATCATAACTAAAATGCACTTAAAGTAAGCTGTGACAAATTTCCGCAGGAAATATGAGTACATATAGTAAATTAATCATTTGAGGAAAAAGTACGTTTATAATACATAAAATTTTATAGAATTATTATATATAGAATATCTTAATGTTTTTAAATTCTATAAAGCGTGTCAATTCAAAATTTGAATCCATTTCTAACTATCAGAATTCCGTAGTTTCTAGTTATGGCATGTTGTCTTGTAAATTGGATAAAAATAAATTTCTGTTAAATATCAATTTTGTGTTAAAAAACTGCAGAACGAATATCTTGGCAAAACATCCACTTTGCTACAGGATACAAGCCATTTTCATTTAAAAAAAAAACTGAATGTTATTAAGACGACTAGAAGCAAGTTTGTATATTCTAATAAGTATTTTTAAAGGAGCCATTATTGTTGATGTCATTAGTAGGATATTAGTAAAATACAATCAACAAGAAAACCATACAATGTGTATTTTAAACTATCTAAGTCCTCATCTCATGATTTTAACGGTTTTTCCTCTCTCCACAGAGATCGAATTGAATGCTGCGACGGATATAAATTTAATGCTACAAGCGGAAGCTGTACAGGTATTGAGATTATTTAAGTCTAAACTTGAATTTGCACTACATGTAAATGTGTTTAACAAAGAGAGAAATGCTAGACAACATGTAAATTTGTATCTTTTATGTGATTTACACTACTTCTTGAATATGTTGTCGCACTGTACATCTGCAGTAGGATTCGTCTTCAAATCAGTATACATTTTTCCGAGGTGTTAAGATAGGGCTTTGTAGAACAATTACATGTACTTTACCCTGCAATGTATCTTTGCTTTTAATAATGATTAAGAGGTTTGAAATACAATAAATCAAATTTACTGCCTTAGTTCGAGTATTGAAAATATGTAACATGAAGCGTGATTTTGGAGAAGTTTATCATTTTCAATGGAATTCAGAGTTTAGGCTGGTGTTCTAGATATAGAATTACAGCCAATGTTTTTGTAAAATGCAGTTGTAATATTCGGCCTTACACACAGAGACTTTTAACACAGCCCTTGTTAATTCTTTTATAACTATCATAATACTTGATTGGAAGGATAGATGGTACGCATATTGCCATTTAGTCCATCACTTGATACAAAGTCTCGAATATACCTCTAAAAATATATTTTAACAGAGTGTTGAGATCTTCCTCTTCACAGTATCAACAGCTGTACATGCATTGTACAATTATATAGATCGGATAATTGTTTCAAGTGTGGGAATGAACGAAAATGGCCATGTGCATACAGGAGTATAATTAACGTACCAAGAAAAAGAGGGTGAAAGGCATTGATTGGGAAAAAAATATACATCGGAAGATTTTTTTTGGTTTTAAATTGAATTCTCCATTTATTTGTAATACAAGGAAATAGCACAGTTCAAATTCAGATATGGCATATCAATGATCCCTTTCTGTACCTGGCATTACCTTCCTGAAAGAATTCATTCCAAACCTTAATTATAATTTTAGCTCATCTGAGCCAATTTTAGACATTCCAGTTTGATCATTTTTCAATGTTTTTTGTGTTTATTTTTTCCCAAAAAATTTTTAGAGATATAGATCCAAATAAGAGTAAAATAGATCATAGACATAATTTTTTTTAATATGCAAAATATGTTACAAATGGAAGGATGCTTACATGTATTATATTATTTCATACAGTCAGTCCCTGTCAAAATAAATGTTTCAAAGCTTACGGTATTTAATTGAAACCAGCTACATATTCGGATTAATTGCATTCGAATGCATAATACAGCACAGAAGAAATTTAGGAAAAGAATATCAATGGTATGAATATGAATGATAATGAATATCTAATTCTAATAGACCCACATATATCAAAAGTTGAAATAAAACAACATTGAAATTTACATTCAGCTGTTTTCATATAAACTCCCAATTATGACAACCAATGTTTAAATGTCATTAACTAAACATCAAGAAATATAAGATACAGCACTTTTAAAAGGATCAACAGATTAAGACGTGCACAAGTACATACGTTTTAAATCGAATTTATTTTTGTAAAGCTATTATATCATCACATTTGAAATAACATATTATACCCCGCTCTTTATTGAATTTGATTTGGTCACGTTTTTTAACAGTCACGTGATAAATACATATAATGTGTACTGCATGGCGGTCATTAGCAAATTTCAATGATGCAAGGATATACACTATTGAAAATAAAATATTTAGGGGATAAATTTTTTCTACATATCTTGTAGCTTCTGAAAAGTGCTGCTGCTTTAAGTAAAACTCGTATTTTATCAGTTTAAATTTCAAGACATCTGACTGAAAGTGAAATATGTGTGATCTTTACCAAGCATTTTAAGTATTTATTACGTAATGATCTCGATTTCAGGATGGCAGCAGCATTTCTTAAGTTCAGGTATATTTTCGTAATGCTTTTTCAAAAGAGGTCAAGCTCTATTAATTGTTTGCCCTTGCGAAATGGCAATTTAATGAGGCACTTAGATGACAAGTGAAGATAACGAACAGTGCTCAATCTCATAAAATATATAATTAATAAAACAAAATTGTGAGCAGGGCATAAAACACAGACCCTAGAAGTTTCAGAGGTGTGATAAGCTGACTATGACGAGTAGGCATCCTCTGTTCCCCGGTCACACCCGCCGTGAGCCCTTTGTATATATCAGGTAGACGGAACATCCTGTAGTCAAATTCAGTGTGAAAACAAAGGTCTAAGAATTGGTATGAAACACGTCACCCAACGTACGGCACAATGACAGGTTATATTTGCTAACAAGGTCATTATAACGACCATAGAATTCACGAAATGCTGACTTTTAACGACATTGTTGAAATCTCTGTAACATCAATTTATCTTTCTCTAGCCTGTTTTGGTTTAAAATCAAACCGTACTCGAAGCATGCAGTTGAGGATCGAATAAGTTGAGAAATGTTAAGACCATATGCAGATGGTAGTGGGATATACTACATAAATAAGGAAACTTGACAATGAAAAAGCTGGATATCTCTTTTGTCATAAAATTTAGTTGTTAGCTTGCCTTTATAGTCTATAGTCAGTAACACATCCAAATATGAATCAGATGTGGTAGACTCTGTGGTGTCTTTAATCTCAAGTTCACTAGAATATATCGATGTTGTATGTCTAACATGCAAACCCTGTACACAAACACACTGTGGCATTGATTCAATATATTCTTTCAAAAGTTTTTAAATTAATTACACTTAACAGAGGTTTCACATTGGTAATAATATTCCATCTAACATCTGTAAAAAATATTGTGTAAAGAAAAAAAAATGCATTTTTCACTGGAAAAATTATTTGATCAATCTCTCAATGTACACCAATTGAGTCAAATTTTACCATGATGATGTTATGTCGACAAGTGCATAGCAGTGAGTGACTTGTTGTGTGGGATATATCTAGTGATAAAAATGAATGCATTGAAAATGTTTTGATATGCATGTACTTCATTACTCTTAAGCAGATTAAAATTGTATATTATTTCATTTTTTCTGTTATTGTGAGGACTTTCGATTTTTGTGTGATGTCACATTAAAATTTTCCCATATAAATTATTCCCGCATTCTTCATGTCGCCTTAATAGTGCTTCACGGCCCTTGATCTTTGCCACGATCGAGTAGGGCATATTTCCCGATGTAAAGTCATTAATGTACTTAATTTTGATTCATAAAATCGGAATCTCTTTGAATGTTTCGTCATCAACATCATAAAATAAGTAACTGCCTGTATTGTTGATCATTATATTTGAGATGTCACAGTTAAGTCTCTGATCTTTAATGGCGCTGAGTGATTTGGCTCTGTTAACCCGGGATGCTCTCTATTCAATCCAATGTTACGTTGTCATGATTTATTGTGTGAGTTACATTTTGCATGTAAAAGCTATGTTATGTTATTGTACATGTAATAACTGGAAAACATTAAGTAACAATGGTACAAATTCTTTAAATGTGATGTATTTATTATTTTAAATTTCATGGCCGCGTATCTATATTTTTAAAAATATATTTTAACGTATCTTTGTTTCAGAATGTGTAGCAGGATATCACTCGAAAAATTGTTCAAAATCGTGTATATTTCCTCTTTTTGGAACTGGATGTAATAAGAGATGTTCTTGCAATGAGTCATTTTGCAACTTCAGATACGGCTGTCAATATCCTGGTAATTTTTCTTTCAATGTTAACCTTCCTTAACAATGAATATTTACATTCAGTGTTATTTTCTTTATGAAATCCATTAGAAATCTACGACGTTTAAATCTCTATAATACACGCAAAACCTTGTCATTGCGCGGTAGAATACACAGTAGAACTATATGCATTTTCAATATCTAGGAACACCAATATGTAAACAATTATGAAGAGAGAAAACTAAAGAATGTAAATATAAGGAGGGATTCTTCTCATATTTCTTATAATGGCAGAATCTTGATTTTCTGAATACTCAATATTCAGACTGTTTACACTATTTTAACATCCAAAAACTTTGGTGTCATCGGCCTTGATTTTCAGTCAAGGTCATTTGAAAGTCAGTCCTAAAAATAGTACTTTTACACAGGGAAGTTTTGAAATTTATGCATATGAATAAATTTTGATGACTGAAAAAATATCTTTCACCATAAAATTAAAGTTGTTACTTATTTTTGATGACTAATTCATATGAAATGAGCTGGTGAAAAGATAACATGAAATCCTTTATATTCAATAAATACATTTAATCCGAATTTCCTCGATATTTTTTCAAAATTCTCAGTTTTTAAGAATTCACATGAAATTTCATTTCAATTTTTACAATTGACCATATAATGTCAAATATTTAGATTTTTGTGTGATAAATATTCAAAGGTTCAAGATTAATTTACAAGGTAAAAAAAGATATAGTAATCAGGCAAATTATCGAAAAAAAAATTAGCCCGAATTTGCTCTATACTTTTTGAAATTTCAATTTACAGAGTGTTTTAAATGCCTATAAGAAAGATTTTTAATCCCCAAAAATATATCAATTTGGTGTAATTGTGACATAAATACATTCATTTCTACCAGTTATACATTCTATCTTTATGGTAGTTTATACTAATGATATTCAAAATATTCATTTCGAATTTCCTCTGTCATTTTATTCTTATGAATGTTATGTTTGACAATTTTATAAAATACATCAATTTTCAAGTGGCAATTACAGAAAAATTATCACATACATTCTTCACATGCACAGGACTAATTCAAAGCAACTTAACCTTTAATATAACCAGGAATAGATAATAAACCTTCCAAAAAGTTATGAGAAAAATCATACATAAAATTTTCATACACTAGAAAAGATTTCAATACATTATTTATGATATAAACATGAAATCAATATACATGTATAGTGAACATGCAATTCAAAGCTTAATATATGAATATCAGAGGGACTAATATATATGCCTATACATGTATATGTAGTTATACATATAGGTCTCTGGTATTATGTTATTATTGGATATCTTACATTTGTAAACTGAGTTTTGAAAACAACAAGCAAATTCAAAGAATTGTGGTCCCCCGCTCTCGATGTCTTAGTGGACGGGATGCCATTATTTATGGCATATTGTAACTGTCTTGTTTGTTTGTCCTGTCTTTTCTGTGCATCATACAAAAAGACATAAATTATTGAATTAATAACAGTTATGGCAAAGACTATAGCTTCTCCAAACTACATCAAACTTCAAGATCAAGGTCATGAGGTCAAATATCATAATAAAATCCAAAAGATCTTCTCACAAGTGATGCACCTGTAAAAAAAAATATCAGAAACCAAAGTATGCAATCAGAAAGGTCTTGAAACAGGTAATGCACATGTCAAATGTCAATACCATATCTTCTCTCAATCAAACGTTATTAGCAATGATAAACTTTTAAAAAAATTGGTCAAACTTCAAGGTCAAGGTCATGGGACTAAAATCATAGTACATTTGGAAATGCTTGTCACAGGTAATGCACTTGTCAAATATGAATGCCCTATCTTTGCTCCTTCAAAAGCTAGCAAACTGATGAAATGTTTGAAAATTAGGTCAAACTGGAAGGTCAAGGTCACAGGGTCAAATATCATAGCACATTCAGAAACATTTTGACACAGATAATGCACTTGTCAAATATGAACTCCCTATCATATGTCATTCAAAAGTAATCACCAACTAGAGCCGAGCTCGTTGCAAAGCAACGAGTAGGTCTTCCGTTGGAGCTGCAGGCAGGAAGAAGTGACCTTGAGTCAAGGTCATGCCATATCATAAGGATATAAGCAATCTTGTAAGGGGTAACAACTAACGATGTTTCACTCTGTAGTAAAAAGACGATAAATGGATGTATGTGACCTTGAACTTGTCCAAATGACCTTGCAAAAGCCATGACACACTCTGGTTATGAGCAAATCCCATCTGTGTATTACTGACTTCTCAAATTCACACATGTTCATACAGTCCATACATCCAGTCAAAATATCTTATCCTTATCACACTCTGCATGATACCAACAATGTTTAACTAGAAAAAGACGGTAACGAATTTATAGTTTCTCATCAAAACTCATCCAAATGACCTTTCATTAGGACCATTACTCACACTGGTTAAGAAAAATCCCAATCTTTGAGTTATTGACTGGATAAGTTCAGCGATGTTCTTTCAGACCGTAGATCGAGTCAAATAATTTATCAGGTTCCACACAATGATTTAAGGATTCATTGTGAATGTTTTTGTCCAGTTTGGATATTAAACAAGACGTGTTTGTGAAACACTGATGCCCCGGTATTGCAGCTTATGGCAAAGGTTTAAGTTTCTCAAATCCGTATCCAACTCCAAGGTCAAAGTCAAGAAATAAAAAATTATGTTACCCAAAGATAGATCTCGTCTGAGGGAATATAACTGTGAAATATGAAACCGCTAGGACTAACTATTGAAAAGTATGGCAAAGGTTAATTTTTTTTTTAAACTCAAGTCAAATGTTAAGGTCAAGGATAGATTAACGGTGTCCAAAGGAATGCCTTGTCACAAGAAATAGACATTGAAATATGAAAGCCCTCGCATTAATTATTCAAAAGTTATGGCAAAGGTCAACGTTTTTTTTTCATAAGTAGGTCAAACCCTAAGGCCAAGGACAAAAGTCAAAACTGTCGGTACTGAAGGGAGGGTCTTGTCACAAGAAACACACATGTAAAAATATGAAAACACTAACACCAATCGTTGAAAAGTTGTGAATGAGATTAAAATGTTTCAAAGGTAGGTCAAACTCTAAGGTCAAAGGTAAAAAGTCAAAACTTTTATTTTTTCTTAAAGTACGTCAAACTTCAAGGTCAAGGTCAAATAGTAAAAATTGTTGATATCCAATGAACGGTGTTGTCACAAGTAATACACCTGTGAATGTGAAAACGCTATTCCCAACCATTCAAAAGGTATTGCCAAGGTTAATTTTTTTAAAAAGTGGGTCAAACTCCAAGGTGTAGGTCACAAGGTCAAAAATATTTATTCCCAAGGACAGGTCTTGTGACAAAGAATTTCGGATGTGAAGTATGAAAGTCCTAACGCCAACTGTTCAAAAGGCTAAATTTTGAATAGTTGGTCAAACTAAAAGGCTGTCGAAAGGATAAGAGAGACTCCGAGGTATTCAATCAAGTAAACTTATGATATTGCAGACCAAATAAAGCATGAGCTATAAGAGCAGGCAGTAGCATCAGCCCCCCCCCCCCCTTTTCAGACCTAACTTTTTACTTTAGTAATGTTCATTGAAAGTCCCGTTGGCCCCCACTTTTTGTTGCAGTATAGTCCGTTGCCCCCACCCCCTTCCGCCAGGAAATAGGATTTGGGGCAATTTTCCTTTTTTGGTTTTGATTGTGAAGTCTTTTCAGGTAAGTTATTTTTTTTCGCTGGCTGCCTCCCCCCCCCCCCTCCCCCTTTCAACGATGCTACGTCCCTAAAAAGTAACATGTAGAGATGTCTGTACTGACATATATAGAGAAATTGTCAATCAAATGGCATGTTCAACGCAACAGCAATAATAAAAACTCGCCGACAGTTTTTTTTTTATATTCCAAATTGCTTTTTAATTTCTACAGATATTTATAATCCTTTTAATGTATGTTCGTGGATTATTGATGGAATAATTTTAGTTACATGTCAAGTTTAATATTATGGTGTTTGTGCTTTGTAGCAAGGATCTGCTAAATAATTATAATTTTCTATGATTGTATCGAAAAGTAGATATATGTTTTAAAGCAAAGCTGCCGCTCAAGCTTTATTTCTGTCGTGTAGATCTAGAGGTCTTTGTGTATATATCATAGGTAAAAGTACCAATACCGAAGATCACATCCCTTCAAAGTTATATAATTCTTGCTTATTGTCTTGCAGTGGCGGATCAAGGAATTTCATAACGGGGGGCAAAGAAGATGGCAGGGGAGGGGTCTGGGGGGCTACATTGAAGCCCCCAGTTGGTCTATGACAAAGCCCTGGTGGGGATCCAGGGGCGAAGACCCCAGAAGTTGCCAAATTCTTACAAATAAGAGATATTTTGTCCTTGATTTTAGGATAATGGACATATAAGTTCTACATACAAAAAATTCAAACGGAGGGGGGGGGGGCTGCGCCCGGCGCGCAGGCCCTGGATCCGCCTTTTCTTTTTATTTTATACATGTAGTTATGCATCTCACCCATCTTTCTTGTGTTCAAGATGCTTCAGTCGTTTGTTTGCATTATAACTTAACAAGTTGTCCGTGATTTTTTTTTTGTGTGAAATTAATTTTTAAAAATCCGAAAATGACAGGCTAAAAGGATATGTATTATTGATGAAAATAATTAAATTGGTAATCAAAGTTCAAAATACACGTGCGGTGGCGATATTCAAAATTGACAGGAAGTCGATTGACTTTTAAATACACTTAAAGATGTGGTCAAGAGGAAAGATTTTGAAAGGTTTGATAAATACACACCATGCATCAGAGAGTTGACCAATATGAATGCATTATGATCAGGTCACGTGGTAAGTACTTCTATCACAATAATTGATACGTGGAGCACCTGCATGGATTTCTTATAATTAAGTTAAAAATTTATTTAAAAAAAAAGATTTAAAGAAAAGAAAATGAAGATATTAGTTAATAAAACTGTAGTGGTTTGGGTCGTGGATATCGGCCTGGGTAGCTCAGTCGGTACAGCACCTCACTAGCTAGTGATGCAGGGGTCCCGAAGAAAATTAAAGAATATTTGTTAAAGGTACATGTATAGTCAATCAGATTAGAAATACAGCGACTATCAGAATTTCGGGCCGTAAAAAAGATCTCATTTTGATTAGATTTCAGGTGTAGGCGAATGTGTGTACTGAAGGGGTTAGTTAATTTATTCAAGATTCATTATATTGTTCGTTTGGACGAAGGCTTCAAACAAAGTGACACACTGCCTGTACAGGTACACATCAATGAATGATTAATTCAAAAATCGGCGGACATTAATTTATTTTAGTTATCTAAAGACAAAGTTATTTCCAGAGACATTTATATTTTCTATGTTTTTTTATGTCTCGGATTTTTTTTTTTTTTTTTTTTTGTGATTTACCGGTTTACAAAGGCCCGTGTTTCTAACAGCTGTTCATAAACGCTGTCAATTAATATATGATCAGAAAAAAACGAGACATCACCCGGTAATTCATTTCTTATGGAAAATATATAGATTGACATCTTAGTATTTACCTGTGTAATTAATGTTACAAACCGTGACGATGACTGGCCAGGAGGACTACCCGTTATAAAAACAACTCATGATCAACTCAGCGGACCTATAATTCACTTTGATATATGCTGTAAATCAATAAAATCATTTCAGTTTAACTGATATTTTATTGCAAAGATAATGGAAAAAATGACTTGGGATTTAGAATATTTCTGTATTTCAAACGCTCGATATACATTTATTTGGGGCGCTCTTGCATATGCACTTACATGTATAAAACGTGCATGTTCTGTACTTGCATGCGTGTACATTGTATGTGTCCGTAAAACCTTAAGAGAGCTGATAAATGTGTTCTGATTTTCAGAAAAAATAATGGGAACCTG
This sequence comes from Saccostrea echinata, assembly GCF_033153115.1. Classification (NCBI taxonomy): domain Eukaryota; kingdom Metazoa; phylum Mollusca; class Bivalvia; order Ostreida; family Ostreidae; genus Saccostrea; species Saccostrea echinata. The sequence goes on along the minus strand of NW_026889801.1, from coordinate 14,859,239 downwards.
TAAATAATTACATGTTTATCATTCCGTTCGCATACAAAAACTAGTAGAAAAAAAATAATTTGTTCAGGTTAGGTGTCTAGAATAAATTTGTAATATTCAAATACAGTTACGTATGTATGTCTCGATCAATCTACATATTTTGGAGGCGCGTGTGAATGTGGGATTTTATATTTTCATACGCTCGACATGCGTGTATTTGGGGCGCTTTGTATATATACAGTTGTACATTTTAAGGGCGTCGACAAAAGAACGTACATTAGATTACATACATGTACATTTAAGTTTCAAAAATTCCATTACTAGTAGGAATTAATTAAGGTAACATATTTTGAATTTTATTTTAAATGAAACAGAAAATTATCTCGATATCGAGAAATAAATTGTTTATAAAAATAATTATGCAACTCTCCTGTAATTCTGCGAATAAAATATTAAACGAAATGCACCAGCGATTTAATCAAAGATATTATGAAATAATCTGAAAGATTCAACATATTTATCCACTCAAGACTTAGTTTACAAAATGAATTTGGAATGGTCATTCTATGATTTGTTTTGTACATGACTAGGTCGCTGGATCACACGCCGATTGATCCCTGGTGACCTCCTTTGCCACGCGCTATCGAGGGAGGTATTACATATTTGTAAACACACAAGGTGGATGTAAAAGGCGTGCACTTAATGGCTGTGAATAGTCTATGCTTCAAAGTTATGTTTTATTTTCTCATTATATTGTTTGTTTTTATATGATAAGAAGAAAAGGTTATCTTTTTTCCCCCTTTTTTTAGTAGACTGGTTTATTCGACTTTGAAAAAAAATGAAATAAAATGAAAAGTTGTCCAAAAAAAAAAATACTTGGAAATAAAGCACAAAACACATCAAGAACCTTATTTCAAAGAATAATAGCATCTAATGTAGCCATGTTCATTATTTATAGTAAGTTTATTTTAGATACACGCATGAAGAACTCTCGTTTACTTGCTGAATGAAAACAGTTACCTCTTTATGGGTAAAGCTTCTGGCGCATTTAAAACACAAGACTCGAACAAAATAACATTTTCGTGAGATCAATAAGATGTTAAAGAACAACTTTTTTAACGACATCCATTTCGAAATATTTACCGTTTTTGAGTTATAAACCAAAAACTTTAAAGGGCTCCAGATCCCTAATTTGAGGGGCCAGCCCCTTTTTAGTGGTGTCAAATAAAAGGCCTTGAAATTTTGCACAACTTTTATTCTACATGTCTTATCAAAATATTTTTAGTTTTAAAGATAAAAAGGAAAATATGTCTAAATTTTCGCTCTTTTAGGCGTTCTAATTTTTGACCCCTATATAGCGCCATTTTGAATACAGAAATCGAAAAACAAAAACCGATGTGCACAACTTCAATCCTTCTATTATTTAAATTCGGTAGAATTTCTGCTCCAGCTTTTGTAGTCTCTGAGCCTTTGTCTGGAAATGAAGCCTCCTAAATTTTCATTGAAAGGGGAATAACTCAAAAGCGGAAGTGATTTTTTGAAATATTTGACATTATTCTGATAGAGTTTTGTAACGTCTATAAACTCTGCAAATTTGAGCAAAATCCGTTGAGAAATGAGCGAGATATAAGGTCTCAAAGTTGGCGTCTAGAAAGGAGAAGAAAAAAAAAAGAAGAATAATCTTAACCATCAGAATCAGTAGAAGGTCTTCCGTTGTGACGCAAGACCTTAAATATAAATTTTTTGAAATTTAGGTCAAACATGAAGGTCAAGGTAAAGGGATCAAAAATTATAGCATGCTCGGAAACACTTTGTCACTACTAATGCACATGTCAAATATGAAATCCCTAACTATTCTAAATCAAAAGTTATAAGCAAAGATAAAAATTTTGAAAAGTATATCAAACTTCAAGGTAATGGTCATGGGGTCAAAAATCATAGTACATTTGGAAGGGTATTCTTACAGGTAATGTTCATATTTAATATGAAAGCCCTATCTTTTCTCATTTAAATTTAATGACCAATTTAAAGAAATGTTAATTTTTTGAAAAGTAGGTCAAACTTCAAGGCCAAGGCCACGGGGTCAAAATTCACAGTATATTTGGAAAGGTCTTGTTACAGGTAATGTACATGTGAAATACAAAAGCCCAATCTCTTTTGTGACAGACAGACTGACAGACGAATGAGATTTAATGTCCGATCTCTCTTTCGCGAAAGCGAGGGACAATAAATACCTACACACATTTATAAGTATATACATGTAGTTTGTTCAGCACCAATAAATATAACTCCTCGATGTGATCAAATATTGCGTAAAATTTGCTGGAGTTTTAAGATAACAAAAAAGCCATCTATGTCAATCAAATGCCCTTTGACATCTTTGCCTGAAAATGACATCCTTGAACTTTGTAACAATAATATGCATGCAGCTATCAAACATAATTTCACATTAAGATGCAAAATCCTTATTCAAGGATTTTTTTTAAGAATTTGTAGCACAAACATTTGTTGATCAGTGTCAATAACTTGTATTGAAATTGAATTAAAAATTACCTCTTGAGGGTTTCTATTGCAAGTACATGTATGTAGTTCATTTGTAAAAATCTAAATTTTAACCCGGCCACTACCAGCAATTTTGTTCGGCATGCTCTTGCTTAAAATCGCCCTTTAACTAAATGATCTAAAGCAGGCACATTTTTACGTATTCCAGACCTGTATTTTAAGATTTTAACTGTATTTGAAAATGTAAAGCAACTGAATACATAGAGCTAGGTATATATCATTTACAAGTTGTTGTAATGTCAGTACATGTAAATCTTCACATTGTAATCTAATGAGAGATAATGCTTGAAAAATTCACTCTGGCAGTAAGATTTCAAATCTGAATCAAAGATTTTGTAAAGTAATCACATTCTACAAAGTGTGCACTGTATCGGGTACTTGGGAATCAAATGATTAAACATTATATAATTATAAATAAAACTATTTTTGACTGAAAGTTTCTGAAAAAAAATCAAGGATGGAATCATGCAAAAAGCAGCAGTGACTTTGATAACATGCATTGACTTCCACATTTCTACAAAAACATTTCTTTGATCAGATAAATATGTAATTCCTGCTTCTGACATGATATATTCTGAGAAAATCTCTTTTCCACAGACATCCATCATTCATTTGATGTGAGAATTTCTTGCTGAACATGTGTCCACCTGATGAAAGTCCAAATTTTTTGTTTACCTATAATTTAAAAAAAGTAATATATTTTACATAGCAGCACAGATGCTGCATTACATGATAGCTGGATAAAGTTGTGTCCATATTTCTTATACATGTACCTCAATAGTCCATCTGCCAGCACTCTTTGCTCAATCATCCTGCATTCTGACCTCCAGTCTTTTTCTAGTCTAGGGTAAAGTAGGGTTGTTTTTCTCCTAAGAATTAAACATGAACATCACTTAGACTATTTTTTTTTAAATTAATGGAAATTGATTACAAGATTAAACAACTTATCTCATCTGTATTTCATTTATTGATTTAAATGAATGAAGATATTTTAATAGATTCTATCACGTGCATAATGTCTTATATTAAAGTGTATTGGATATAAATAAATAGACATTTTTTATCCTAAAAGTACAGAATAGTAAAAAAAAACAAACAATAATACATGTATAAATAGTTTTTTAACAATAATGCTTCATTTTGCTCTATTTATTAGACAATTGTGTGTTTCAATATTATTGATATTTCCACATACAATATCAAGTTATTTTTCCGTTTGATTTGTACCCAAGCGGGACACCTTACTTTTCTCTTTATAATTTGATGCTTGTTGAGTCTTGAACAAAGTAGGCTAGTTAAAAATATAACATTTGTTGCAATCATATACAAAAAATGCTATTTTTGTGAATTATTATTCATAAACCTGACGAATACACGAAATATATCCTTTTCAAATGTTGACAAGTCGCGGGAATAAGCAGACGAAATATTGATAACAGGACTATAATTTCCGTGCGAATTCCCATAAATCAATACAAACCAGCATGTTATTGAGTTCAATTTCAAAATTATAAAAATCTTCAGACACATATAACTAACTTACATGCTCAGTGCACACGGCATGACATTAGACGAGGCAACGTGGATCTGCAATCTTGCACATGTTTGTAACCTTCAAGTTCAAGCTTCCCTTTTGGCTGATTGGAATTTCCCGGGCATAAATAACTATGATTTAATTTGTCATAACTGTCCCTGGGCTTCTGCAATGCTTCGATAATGTTCACAGTTTGTAGATTTTACATGCAAAACAACCCTCTCGGGGTTTTCTACGGAAAATGATCTGGACATGTTGACATTCGCTATCGAACTGCGAATATTATGGCGATTGTCGCAAATCAAAGAAATTATTATGAAAAATTTATTAATTTCAAAAGAAATAGATTCAGCATTACTTAAACTGACAAATTAACTAATAGTTTTTCCTTCAGTATAATTAAATATGAATTTTGCATTTTACGACTTGCATAATTTATGGAGACTCATTGACGACGTAAAATGCTGACAAGAATCCATCCTTAAGCATTGAATTCTATAATGCGCGGTATTCAATTTGTCGGCACGGTCAAGTGTGTTATAGCAGCGACGATATCCAAAAATAAGAATACAATGCTCAGTTGAATCACTCTGTACACCCTTGTGAATATAGAGATTATCTAACGCTAGCTTCTTAATCTTTTTACATTATCTATTTTACATGCATCAAATAATATAGAAGATTAAATATCTTCTCTACCATTATTCAGAGTCTCTTAAAGAATATGAATTTAAGCAAACTTTTGATGAATAATTTTGCCTACTTTTTTTTCGTTTTTCTCCATCAAATTAAACAACTAAATTGACTGATTGTATGTTGTCTTACGTCCAATTCGAGAAATTTGCACTGATATCAGAAAAATACCGACATCTTACAACATTACTCGTTCAAGTTGCAGCTGCACGAATAATAACAGGCTTAAGGACTAATTCATCAAGATCAAAACTTTATGAAGATCTTGGCTGGGATACACTTGAAATAAGAAGAAAAATACATAGACTAGTGTTATTTTATAAAATAGTGTATGGTTTAGCTCCCCAGTATTTGCAAGATTTATTACAACAATGCATTTTACCACATAATTCTTATCCTTTAAGGAATCAGGACAATCTTACATTTCATATTCCTCAAGCCAAAACGACTTCATTTATGAAAAGTTTCCTTCCTTCAACTATAAGACTTTGGAATGATTTACCCTTTAATATTCGAAACCTTTCTACACTTTCATCATTTAAGACTGCCATAGAGAATATATACTGCTTAAAACCTAAGAAATATTACAACTATGGAAGTCGTAAAATGAATATATTACATTGTAAATTGCGAAATAATGCTAGTAGATTAAATGCTGATTCATTTAATCATTTTTTAAGGGAAGATCAAAATTGTGACATGTGCGGATATAGCTCTGAAACATCATTTCACTTTTTTATGAAATGTCCAAAATATTGTGTACAAAGGCAAAACCTTATGCAAAACTTTAATACTTTGCAATTACCAATACCTATATCCTTACAACTTATTTTGAATGTAGACAATAATCTTACTTACAACCAAAATATTGCAGTATTTAAAATTGTTCAAGAATTTATTGCATCTACAAAGAGATTTGCATGATATTGATTCTTCTTTCTTTTAATTTTGTCAAACCACAGAACCAACATCTATTTATGTGTTCTTATTAACTTTCACATTTATACTTGTATTATTATAATTATCAGTCATATTATGTTAAATGCAAACTGATATAGTATCATCAGCTCATTTATATTATTTTCCCTACGTCTTTTGTCTTCTTTTTTTTTTATACATGTATATATATAAATCTCTTTAGAATATACACATGTATATATTTTTTTCAATGTTATATAATTAATATTTACTTGTAAAATGTATGACTTGACCTGTATTGTGGAGAGGACTTATATAGGCAGTGCCTGCTGTCCAATCCAGTTATGTTTAATCATAATAAAATATTGTTTAAAAAAAAAAAAAAAAAAAAAAAAAAAACATTACTCGCCCTAAGTTCCCGTATCACAGTAGTTTTACGGGGACCAGTCATGGCACCAAGTTTGAGATCGGAACAATAAAGTATATGTGTATGATAGAACGGATAGTGTTTTAATCACTGTGTAAATGATATTTTCTCCTGTCTAATTTTCTATTAACACTTCCAATGTAATTAAAAGCGGACAAAAAGAAGAAAATATGTTATAATTCCTAAGACAAAATCTGCAATATGTTTGTCATGCGTCAGTGATAATAAGGATATATACTATTGTGCGCTGTGTTCATTAGTGGGAAAGTTATTTTTATAGCAAGCAAAAATCTTAACTCGCTGTATAAATCCGTGAAAAGGCAGCAAGGTACAAGGTTATTGCGAGCCGTCTGCGTGACGCAGTGGTTAGAGCGTCTGCTCTAGAGTCGCGGAGTAAGGAGTTGATCCTTACGTCGCGGGTTCGTATCCCACTGTGGGACGTGGAGACCGGTCCTTCGTATAAACCGAGGTCCCGTGTCGCAGTAGGTGCTGGCACGAAAATGATCTCTCACTGCTCAATGACCGTGCCGAGTATAGGACAAATTTGCAGCTCTCCACCGGCAAGTGATGGCGTCTCCATATGAGTGAAAAATTCTCGATAGGGATGTTAAACATCATACAAACAAACAAACGAGGTTATGCGCTGATAAATTGTCTTGTATTAAAAGTGTACATTAATTTTATAAGATTCTTATAGAGAGAGAGAGAGAGAGAAATGGACTATAAATGTTATAATGAATTAGCATTGTTTTCGAATGTTTCAGAAATCAACCAATAAAATCATAACATGGCTCAATTCATCAATTACAATGTCTGTTTTCACTACATTTAACAAAATACATGAAATCATAATTCCCATATACTAGGTGACAAACCTTATAAAAGTGGCATGGGCAATATGTTTGGAAACATTTTTTTCCCTAGTGTATCTAGCAAGGAAAAAGTAATTTCATAAAGTAGGAAGGGTAGGTCTTTTTTTATCTATATAAAACATCGCTTCAAAGAAATAAACGAGCATTCAAATGGTAGTTTCAACTTGAATGATGTGTTAAATGGCAAATGTCAATCTTCACTTAATTTATCTGGCAGCTGCTTTTCATTATGTATGTAATACGCATGTATCTGTAAAGATAATGTTGGATTATTAAAAAAAAAACCCTGCAAATTATGCATTTGGATAGGGCGGTGTATTTTTATTATTATTATTTTGTTGTTGTTGTTGTTGTCAGGTAATGTTCCATTATGTCATTGTTTGTTAAGCATGCATTATTCGTCAGAATAAAACATTACAAGATACACTGTATATGTGATGGGCAATTTTAACTTGACCGCACACAAAGTAATTTCAACTGAAGCTCCAATATACAAAAAATGAAACTATAACTTAAATAAGAACGATGTCTATTTGTTTCAGGGATCGACTTTAATAACAAAGAACAAAGTCATCTGAAACAGTAAATGAGACTCGTGAATTCAATAAGTACAAAATAGTGGAATTATCAAATGATCTATAAGTAAACATGCATACTATGCATACCTTGGAAAGTATGTGTTCTCGAGAAAATAAAAGATAGAACCTATATTAAACATAATGTAAATTCCTGGAAAAGTCCGATAACCCTCTATAACTTGTGTTATCTGTAAAGGAAAAATCATATTATATTGTAAAACAAGAAATATAAAGATTGATTCAAGTATACTGACAAAGTGATAAGGAAGTTTTCCAGATGTGAATAATTTGAAGACATCGAGTGCATGATGCTGATTCCATTAAACACACTAAAAGGTGAGATGTCAAGGCATGCTTCAAATGTACCTGCACACACAGGCAAATAAACCGAACAAACGTGTTTCGCTGATATATATATAGAACTAGTTTCTACTGATACATTTCCAATTTTTTCATACAGTCATGAATTCTTTTTGTTAAAAGTCGTATTACTGCAGACTCATTGCGTCATTTTTCGTTAGTCGAATCAGAGATATATACATGTAATTTTCGTTTTTAAAGTGGGAAGGGATGGGGTAGAAATAGAAAAAATAACTTACGTGAAAACCAGCAAGCAACAATAAGCCTGGGGGGGTTCAAACTCGAAAATCCCATTTTCGGGGGATGGGGTGGTTGCAACATTTCTTCCGAACAATTTTTTTTCATACATAACGCAGCTATGTTACATGTAAAGCTTCCCGAAGCTTTAAAATGCGCTCAAAATATATTTCATTGCGAGGTCGGTTTTGGTTTTTAACTTTTAAGTATTGTATTGTAGTACTTCCAATTTATATTGAGGGTTCCCTCGGTTATATATTACCATATTTGTTATGATATCACATGACTTTGTTGATCACTCGAAGGTCATTTATAATTGCTTGAAGTATTTCACATAAATCGCTTCGGCGCAGCTGATTAACACAATAATTATTAACATTTTGTTATATAAATAAACTCATCGTATCCTTGTGTACCCGAAATGTGCTGGGAAATAGTCATAGTATTACTAGGGTAGGAAATATTTCTTGAGAAATTCAACTTACCTTCAAATTTGAGGGTATTTTCCACACAATATCGTAATCTGTATTAAAGCAAACACCACACATTATTTTACTGAGCAAGATTCAGCTAGAGAACAACCTCTTCTTACATATTTCCACAAAAAATTTCAGAGTACTAGTCATCCTTATTAATCATCTGCGCCAGACTCTTTTATACACACAAAATCAATTCTACCTCCAACCGGGGGTATAACAGAGCACATTTGGAAAGTATATTTTTGTAAGCATTTTGAACAATTTTAATCAAGGGTAAGTAAGTGATGTTTATATTTAAAATATTCGGACATATCAGACTTAAAAATCTTTAACGACTCGTGAATTTTGCAATAGCTATCTAGCATGTTACATGCAGTTTCAAATAAAATGTAAAGTTCATGACACTCTCCCCGTCATAATACCTCAAATTGGCAGTGACTTGACGTCATTTTCCATTATGACGTCATATTTTAGTAGTTCAGAGAAGTGAAGGCACAGAGTGCACTGTGATATTCTATTGGAAACCTTGTGACGGTACATATTGTCGTTTTGTACATAATGTCGTCGGCGACAAAATGTACCTACCCTCACTGCACATATTGTCGTCCATCGGTACATATTGTCGCCGGCGACAAAATGTACTGAGACGAGCCTTATTTTCTTCCTGCATAATGGACGACAAAATGTGCAGTCAAGCACCAGCATATATTGTCGTCGGCGACAATATGTACAGTGAAGGTCGGCATATATTGTCGTCGATATATTGTTTTGACGAATATTTACTTGAGAAAAGAAAGAGAGATTGACAAACACACACAAGCACGGAGGGACACAGACAGGATCACTTGCAATACTGTATTGAGAATACTTTTCGGTCAGCAAATTGTGTCCAGGATTGATGTACATTACTCTGTATTCCGAAATATTTGACGATTTTTCAGGCTTTTTTTTTTAACGATTTTGATATTTTACGTACCAGGAAAACGTAAAAATATGAAATCCAAAAAAAAAAAAAAAAAAAGCCAGGAAAAACGTCAGATATTTCGGACTAATCACTATGATATGTCAAGATACCGTTATTCTTGAGATATCTGATAAATCAGCCAATTCTTTTTTTTTGTAATATATACTTTGAGACTAAATACATGTATTGCCGTATATACTCGCCTATAAGTCGTTTTTTTTGGGAGTTGAATTTCGGTCTAAAACTCTATGTTCGACTTATAGGCGAGTCATAAAAAGATTAGTATTTTTCTGGATGGGGAAGTGTAAGATTTTTTAAACATTTCCCACGATTATCGTTGAACAAGGTCTGGATATATTATATCATTTATGTATTCTAAAATTATACATAAAGTACAAGTATTTACATATTTTGATAACTTTTTTTTATCTTAAGTGTGCATTATGTTTTTTTCTTATGATTTAAAATTAAATATCGGCGTCGTTTCTAAAAATATTAATCGAAACCAGGTTAAAACATCAGAGCATTGATTTGAAATTGTCAACTGATTCTTACAAAAAGTTGTACCGACTTATAAGCGGGTCAATAGCAAATCCCTCCAAAATAAGCTCAAAAAATACAACCGACTTATAGGCGGATCGACTTATAGGTGAGTATATACGGTAGATTGTTTGTTTGTTTGTTTTGTTTTGTTTTTTGTTCAGGAGTGATGATTATTTGGAAATTATTTTTTGCGTTATTTTTATATACAATCATGTGCCGATAAAATTGGTGTTGGGGTTGACATTTTCAGATCATCTTAACTGGAAGTTGAAGCTAGTGAGTTTCTCTGATCACATTTTGTCTGTAAACTTTTCACAATTTCAGCTTCTTCTCAAGAAAATCTTCTCAGGAACCACTGTGTCAGAAAAGTTGAAACTTATATGAATGCTTTATTATGAAGTGTAGATTCAGTTTTATTCAGATCATGTCCTTTGGGGGAAGGGTGTGGCTACAATAGGTGATCAAAGTTTTCAAAGAATATTTAGAAAAATTCTTTCAATTTTTTTTTCAAGAACTACTGGGTCAGAAGAAATGATACTTATAAAAAAGCTTCATTACATAGTAGCGTTTAATTTTGAGGTGATGACACAAAAAAAGATCCCTCACAGCTCAATGGCCCTGAGTCTAAATGTGTAGCCCTCCGTCGGGAACTTGTGACATCTACATACGATTGAAAAATTCTCGAGAAAAACATTAAAACAACAACAAACAAACAAAAACGGAATCAATTTTGTTCAAATCATGACCCCAGGGGTAGAGTGGGGCCATAATGGGTAATCAAAGTTTTGCACAGGAATATATACAGAAAATCTTTAAAAATCTCAAAAACGAGATAGATGTAGCATCGGCGGAACCCTTCCCCCGGGTGGTTTAATTTTTTTTTTTTTTTTTTTTTTTTTTTTTTTTTTTTTTTTTTTTTAAATTTTGTTTGTTTAACTTGTATATACTCACAATTTATTCCACAGATAAAATTTCATAATAAAATAATCTACTTAAAATACATATTTATATACAAATAACTTTTTTTTGTTTGTCAAAAAAAAATTCTGAACCGCATCCCTCCCCTCCTCCGTTCTAAAATTTCTAGATCCACCACTGAGGAACAGCAGAGCTGTAGGCCCGTCAATAATGATGTTTATATGGAAGCATCCTCAGGTAGCGCAGATTCAAGTGTTTTCTTAAAAATCAAACCGGGCCTAGAATGGAGCCACAATGGGCGATCAAAGTTTTACATAGAAATATGTCGGATAATTCTTTAAAAATTATCTTCTCAAAAATAGCAAAGCAATGATTAGTCATATTTATATGGAGTATTGCCGTGCATTGCCATACGACATGTTCTGATGGACGACAATATACGCAGTCAGGGTATGTACACATTGTCGCCGGCGACAATACGAACAGGACGACAAAATGTACCATCACAATCGCGCTGCATTAAATAGCACATGAGACACGTCAGTGTGATTCACACACCAATTACATTCTAAAACTACCAAACACAACGAAAGAAATCTTTAAGCAACAATATCTGCGGGGCGACAATATGTACCGTGAGGGTGAGGCACATAATGTCGCCAGCGACAATATGTACATGTGTAACTTTTCAGCCGGCGACAATATGTACCAATGGACGACAATATGTGCAGTGAGGGTAGGTACATATTGTCGCCGACGACAATATGTACAAAACGACAATATGTACCGTCACAAACCTTAACCTACCCGCGTATCATATTACATGTAACATAATTTGGCTGATACTGCGTGTCTGCAATTCACTTACATTTGCATTGCATTTTAATTTGCAAAAACTAGCGATGAATATTTTAAATTAAATGTGTGAGGGTTTCGATTTGATGACTTGTTCGAAATACTATATTCTGCAAAGAATTAAACCCAGCTTCAATATACATGAATTATAACCATATCATAATTCCGGGGGCGAGGGGGGCTGTTAAAGCTTTTTCTTAGATATCAGCAACTTCCGCACAAAGAACCAAATTTATTGCCAAAAACACAATTCACTTATCTTAATTTTTTCTGCAAAAAATAGATATACGTACACAATAAAAGATTATCTGGTACTCGTGTTCGATCGAAATTGCCCAGGTGGTTGAAGTTATATCATTCTACCCTTTATAATCAGTTAAAAGTCTAATTAATGAGAACCCAATAATTTTTACTGGAAATTTTTTTTAAATACGTGTACAAAGTTTAGCCGGTAGCATGAACAGAAAAGCCATTGATTTGTGTTTGTCTTTTACCTCTCCCTCACCCTCTTTTCCGTAAGACAGAATATTCAATTTTTTTCTTTCTTATCCCTTTCCAGAAGCCCTTTGCTTGTTTACACAGGTAAAATGAAACGTATGTTTAACATATGTTGAACATACGTTGAACATATGTTCTGAAACATATGTTCGCCATAATTATAAAAAAACGAGCAACATATGTTTAATATGTTTATGAACATATGTTGATCATATGTTTAATATACGTTGCTTATATGTTTTGTTTGAACAGATGATTAACATATGTTTATGTTCATATGTCTTTCATATGTTAAATATATGTTATAAGTTTATTTCTTACTTACGTTTATTATTCAATTATTTTGTATTTCTTTGGATTGCAAAGTTAACTAAATAGTACTCTTGTCCTTTAATCACTTAATAATAAGAAATCAAAGAACACAACCTCAAGCAATAATCTTGTGTTTATTTTTTGTGTTTAATATTTAATTCTGGCTTTATTTCCCTGACAGTGACTGCATTGCTTCTGAAATGATAAAAAAAAAATAATATAAAAAAATTAAGAAGTCAATTACATGTATGATTAATAAATATATACATGTATTAGTTAGCACTAAGAGTAATTTCTTTGAGCACTTACAATTTTTTCTTGACCCGTTCTTTGTTTTCTTCCATTTTACAACCCCTTGGAACCTCATCATAGGATTTGAAATTGTCACATGTTAAGGCACTGGGTGGCACTACAGTGGGGACTCCAATTTTAAGGTTCTATTGATTAATACAGGTTCTCTGAAATAAAAATTGAACTCTACATGTAATTTAAGTTCATACACTGAAGATATTTGCCATGTGCAAACAAATGTATATCCCATTCTCCTAAACAGTTATCCGTTATGATATGAGTTAAAATTTATTATTTCATAAAACATTAGATGGTGTTGTATAACACCATATAATGTTATGTCCAAGACAATTTCACTCTTGGAAGATAATCATAAAAACAATTAGTTTTTCTAAATATTTGGAATGTTGAAATAGTTTAATATATTAATATTGAATGGATAATCAGATACAAATGTATATTTGGATTTTAAAAAAATACAGGCAAAAATACAGGCAGAGAAATAGACATTTTGTTTCCAGTATATCCCAAAACTTTGTTTGGAAGAAAATAACAAAGCTTGTAATACAGGGTGTAATTACCTATTCTGGAGCAAGCCTAGGGTCATAGTGTTCTTCTATGTTATTCATAGCAGGAAGGGGGGGCCTATAAAAATTGTAAAATAGATATTCATACAGTAAATATTTTCTAATCAAATTCCAATCATGGTGTTCTTCTATGTTATTCATAGCAGGAAGGGGGAGCCTATAAAAATTGTAGAATAGATATTCATACAGTAAATATTTTCTAATTAAATTCCAATTAAAACGTAAAAGAAACTTAGAGAGAGAGAGTGAGTACAAGTTTCTAGTTTCTCTAGTGTTGAAAAAAATTCTATGTCAATTAATACATAAATAAGTAATAAATTAGCTGATGCACTTTAAATACATTTACACTATTATCTTAAATGCCAGATTAGGTTGAAATTGAGCATCTTTCAGATATTTTGTAGTTTAAAAGCCAGCAAGTTCAATCCATATCAATATCTTCAATATTTTAGTAAAAAAAAAGAGTTTGATCAATTTTTCATAAATATGATAAAGTAAACCAGTGTAGAATTGAGAAGCAAAAAGAAATTTCTCAAGAAATATTTTGTTATTAAAGAGTCATCCTGTAATTACTGTGATTATTATATGTATTTATTTTCAGCAGTATATTGTGATCGTGCAATCTTGGGTTGAATCGTCAGTCTTAACAGCTTTGGGTTCTTTCAATAAAAACGGCACTCTGACACTGAACTCGAGTTCAATGCTTAATACATATTAAAAACATACATTCTCCATTAATTATTTGATAAAAGAACCGAATGGATAACCAACTTAACATAGGCTACATACAAACTGCTATGCAACATTTCTACTTTCATTTTCATGTCAAGATCGTACGTAACTATTGACAAAAGGAAAACAAATCTGAGAAATTAGTAATGCTAAATATTTAGGTTTTTACATCGGTCGAAAACAAATCCAAAGTAACGTTAGTTAGAATAATCTAACTGTGTCTCGGGACAGGTCCACACCACAGCCTCCCATATACCCGTAATGTAGCTGAAAATTGCAGAATCGCTCCGAAACGATTTTGGAGAAAATTAATGAAGTTGCATTGAAAATAACAGTCAAATTAATCAAAGCAAATCTTTCTGGAACTGTAAATACCTTTCATCTAAAAATTTGATCCATATAATGGAAGAATTCAACACTTTTTCACCAACGTTTTTTACTCGTTTCAAATTTACACACCATGTTGACATTCGGAACTCTCGGGCTTTTTCATAGTAAATGCACTGAGTTAGAGTTATCTCCCGTATTTTCTTTGCTACATACCTAACACTTCTGCTGCAACAGTGACGTCAAAAATAACGTACGTACACTTTCATCCGATAAAAACCAAAACCGGTCGGGAAATAAAATGTGGAATGATTTTTTTCACTCATATAAAAAATCCTACGGAAGCCGTTAGGTGCCAGGTAGAAAAATATTTTATCTGGCGGCCGCCAAATAATTATTTGGCGACCGCCACATAAATAACTGGCAGCCGCCAGATAATTTATCTGGCGGCCGCCAGAAAATTATTTGGCAGCCGCCAGATAATTTCTGGCGGCCGCCAGTTAACCTTCTGGCGGCCGCCAGATATTATATGGCGGCCGCCAAATAATTATCTGGCGGCCCCCAGATAAATTTCTGGCGTCCGCCAGATAAATTTTCTGGCGGCCGCCAGTTATTTATTTGGTGGCCGCAAGATAATTATTTGGCGGCCGCCAGATAAAATATTTTTCTACCTGGCACCAACCGGCTTCCTTAAAATCCAAACAAAACGTGGTAAAATACAAAGAGCTAAATCCACGAAGGGGCTAAATCGGCCCAGTCATCAAAATAAATGAAACTTTCTCACATAAAACTCTAAGATTTGTATGTTGTAAAACAATTTATTTTTTAACAATATCTTTTCTGATTTTCTTTTTACATTTGTTTAAATTTGGTATTGTTTTCTTTATTAATACTATCACGTCATTACGTTGACATTACATACTTTAACGTCGTGACGTTGACATTTAATATAAGAAAATAGGCCTAACATATGTACGTTAATGGAATAAAAGTAACCAATACAGGCTCTTCTTTAAAATTTTGGGAAAATTTTACTATGAATTTTTCAAGAAGTTCTGAAAACTTTTGGTTTAATTTTTAATCAAAGCTATTTGCACTCTAAAGAAATGCCAAATATTTGTTATATACAACGGTTGTCTGGTATAATGGTTGATATATGTAACACCTTTTAAAGGATAATAAGAGACACGTTAAGCTGAAAACAAACACAAAGTGTTAATCAATCATGTTTGAGTAAAACTGAATTAATGTAGTAAAATATATACTATAGTAGCCAAGGATAAGGATTTTATCATTCATAAATGTGTTATTGTATGGTCATACGGCATACAAACAAAAAATAGACTTTTTCCAGAAAATACACAAGTACTCTTTAAAAACGAAAAAATAAAATTAAAATGAAAAGTTGCATTAAAAATGAATACGTTTGAAGTTACCATCTATTTTATTGTCAGGAAAGAAGGCACTACAGACTTTTAATGCAAAGCATCAAATCGGCCGCAAAAAAAATTAAGAGTCCAACGAAAACACAAGATTTCCAAAGTATTTGAATTTTAAAACGGAACCTGAAGTTTAAAAAAAAAAAACAAGATAAACGGAAATAGCACGTATACCACTTTATTCAATGTAAATTACTTAATCGAAATAAAGTTCACTAATTATGATAAATATGTTATCAAAGAGAAACGTTTTTTATATATCCACAATGAATATGAAAAGAGATTTCAGATGACAAAAACGATCGAATTAATTATTACGAACTAATCGTTTTCTTATCATATTATCATATCTTACACACTCCCATGTTGGGGAGTACCTATTATAAACCCTTTTCAAAAAATCATAAAGAAATGATTATCTGGTGAGAAGTGAAAATTAAATTGAAACATAACAACATCTTAGACTTTCATATAGTTCAAAACCAGTTTTAACATTTTACTCATAATTTTCATATATTTAAAATAACGTTTCGTTTTTCCATGTGCAATATCTACATGTAACACAACTACAATCAGAAAGGCGATAATGAGTACAGAAGGCGATGAAGTAATCATAATGTCGTATACATATTGTATATGAGATTTTTTTAACCTGGACGTTTTCGGATCGTTACTCTTTGTAATTAAACAAAAATATACGAAAAACAGCTGCTGGCAGTATTAAATGGCTATCATTACAGACCGTCGAAAAAAAAAATTATAGACCACATGTCGAGCGACATATTACCATACCCCCCACCCCCACCCCCCCACCCCTTTAAAAAAAAAATACCATGTTCAAATGCCCGATCTATGAAGTTATATTCTATATAGACATCCTTTCAAAAAGACAAATACGATAGACAGGCAAAATTAGCAGTTATATATCCGTTAATGATAATAATACATTCAGGATACATGGCCGTAGAAACCGGGGGGTGGCCATGCCGCCCCCCCCCCCTTCTAATTTTGCCGATATATAGAATACTACATAAAATAAAGCTACTACATGTATATGCTTGTCCCCCATCAATAAAAATGTCTGATCCCCCTTTTTATTTTGCTTGTGAAGGAATTTTGGTAGTTGATAGTGCCTAGAAATGAAAATGTATGGCTGTGTCCCCCCCCCCCCCCAACTGAAATTACTACCTACGGGCCTGGGATCTATACTAACTTTATGCAACGACCGAGTCACGAAAAATCAATCGTTTCTAAATTATTTTTTTATCAAGGAGATTGAAAAAAAAATTGAAAACTTGTATATGATTTTTTTTTTTCATACTATATATACAAGGACTAATATAATTGGCATTGCTATTTATTCACTTTACTACTTTCTTGTTTAAATGGCAGCAGTAATTGGTCGAACTGTCCCACGTATTTAATGAGTGAGGGTGAGAATCCCGAACCCCCCCCCCCCCGAATAACCCCTGTCTTTTTTTTTTTTTTTTTTTTTTTTGAAAATTTAGTAGGTTTTTTTTGTGCTTCTTATTTTATATCAATGCTTTAATCCCCCCTTTATGAAATTACACTACTACATGTATGCTTGCTAATCTTGGTTGCCATCTCTCCCTTGGGCCTGTTACATTTCAGCGGAGTAACTCAAAATAGAAAGAGTTAGCAAGTATAGCCTCCCTTTGACATTTTTTTCATGTGTTGGCAACAGCATGCATGCGATACTGAAATTACTTAAAACCATAAAGAGTTGTCACAGCCTTGGTAGTAAGTTATTCGTTTATACAATATAGGGCGTTTTTCTTATAGAGGCCTATCACAAAAATTACACGCGATCTGTAAAATCAATCTTTTGTTTATTTGATTTGTCAACTCGAATTTTCTAGGTTCAGTACTTAGTAACATAATTTATGTTAAGAGGTTTCGGATCAGTAAAGGTTTGGACTAATAAATATTAATTAATATTTTGTCTTAAAATACCACTGGCGATTTCTGAAAGGCATGTTGGGTATGGGTTATAATTATAATATACATGTACATGTAGTTATAATAGACTCTATTTGCGTAACATTAACCATTTGTATCCTGTCGATCCAGACTTCACGAGTCGACATTTATGCTTTGTAAGGTGGCAAAACAATCATTATAAATACGTCTTGGTAGTTGCATCCGATGTAATTTGTTTAATATTCTAGGCTATTCCGACATGGCCACTCAGGAGAAAATAAAGATGTAGCATACATGTTTCTCGGGTGATCTCCCTTTGAATACATAGTGACCATGGTGACGAGGAGCCGGGAGTTGGAAAACAAATTCAAAGCATAAATAAATAGACTGTCAGAGGAAAAGAGAACACATTATTTTGTTTAAACATTCAGCATAATGATGAGATAAATATAGATCTGCTACTAGAAGGAAAAGTCTTGGGTCAGGACTGAGGCACGGATAGGCTATAGTACACAAAATGACGACATTATTGCATCTAGGGTGAGTTAACCATGCATCGGACACATACCTTGCTTCGGACAACTTCAAGCAATAAACTTTCATTGAACCTGAGTCTCCCCATGTTTTTACTTGTTTCTGTCTTAAAGATGAAGAATTAAACTTTTTAATGATGTCGATTTCTGTTTTCATTTTGTGATAAAAATACCACAAGAATGGCCTTGAAATTACGTCATATTTTGCATCATCAAAGGGGAGTAACCAGAATTTTACGATTTTGCATTTTTTAGAGTTGTCGTTCTTTTAAATAGACGTCAACGGAATGGGTCGGACCTTGGTAAAATTTGCCAATGATTGATAATACTACAGAAATTTTTCAAAAATTTTACTTCAATGTTTGTATAATATATTTTAGAGTTGTTTTTAACTAGTATGTTTATTTCACCGTACATCGGACACAAATTAACCATGCATCGGACACTTTCCGATGCATGGGTAATCACTTCCATTTTCATGTAAAACCCAAATGACAGCTGTTTTTTACGGAAATAGAAAATAGAAACTCTAAATTTTCAGTGAAATACAAATTATCGATATATGATGACTAGAAGTGGACTCAATTTATTTGTTTAAACTAGATGATTATAACCCACGAGACAAAGGCGCGAGTTGCCATATTATTAGCATTGTAAAGCCTTTCTAAGGCGATGTGATGCAACTAAAAATTCTTCATATTTGAGGATCGAAATAGTCATTCAAATTTAATTAGAAGGTTAATTTTTAAATAAAAGATAAAAATGTTTCGATATCACTAATTTTAAAGCACCAAGATCAAGGTATGATATTTTTCTGGTTTAAATATCGTATGTCCGATGCATGGTGAATATTGTCCGATCCATGGTAAATTCTGACTTATTTCGAAAAAATCGGGTTTTAATGATATTTTCTCAATAAATAGGGCACGATTGTGTCAAAAATTTATATTTTAACCACATACTACATGTTAAGTTTCATTTTGATAATATTCGGTCGGTAGCGATATCACAAGAACTTGTTGAAGTGCAAGGGTGTCCGATGCATGATGAATTCACCCTATATGCAGTCATGCTAAGCGAGAGTTTTTCGTAATTTTTTGCACCACAACACAAAATAACTTATAATAAATATAACATTCGCATTTCGAAACTTTTTAATATTTACAAAAAAAAAAAACAATATAGAATCCTTTTCTTTCCTATTAATGTAGGGTAATCCCCGCTATTTTCACTGTGTGAGTCGGTGCTAATTTATTTGAATCGAACGAAAAGTATTAATTTCGAAGTGGCCACACCCCTCGAACAAAATAAAAATGTACACTATTTATTCATATTTTAATCCTCTTTTCAATGGTATAAATTTTATTTTGTTCGAAGGGTGTGGCCACAGCAAAAATTTGAACCAAAGACGAAAAAAAAATGCTTTATTTTGATAAAACCTATGAAAGTGCACGTGTTTAGACGTTTTCTGTACAAATATGACGTCATCAAATAAAAAAAAATTGGCATAAACTATAAAAAGTTTGATATCCAAGGATAATATTTCTATTGTTAATTTTCTTCTTCCCTTTAGTTTAATTTTCCTGAAAAAAATAGGCCGATTTAGCCCCTTCGTGGATTTAGCTCTTTATTAATTCTAGATAAATTTAATTTGGGGAATACAATGTTCAAGAAGACAAATTTTGATTTGAAGAAAGGAGGGGGGGGGGCTGAATTTGGAGAAACGAGTGGAGGAGGGGGCGCAGGGTAACAGAGTAATTAACTCATCCCCCTATTTTATGTAAGCTTCTACAAGAAATGTTCATTCTTTTGAATAAATAAGTATTTAAATTGATCTTGATAAATGTTATTGAAATCAATTTTTTCAGTAACATGCAGTCTACTTGCATTGGCGAATCCAGAAGGAGGGGGGTTGCTTGTCAACTCTGTTCAGAGGTTGCCCCCTTCGAAAACCGTTGTTATGGGCTTAAAGTGCCTATGGTGCGATTCTATGCATGAGTGTTGGGGGCACCGACCTGGAAACCCCCCTTTCAAAATTTTCTGGACCACCCACCCCCACCCCGACGTGTTAAAATACAACATATAACTCATGTTTTTCATATTAGGCTTAATATTAAATTATTGCTGGTTCACTGAGTAACATTAAATTAATTAACATATTTTTTATCTCGTTAAATTAAAATAAAATTAATTCAAATAACGATAACATTAATTTAATATTAAATGAGATAAATGTGAAAAGGCTATTGGTTATTATATAATGTTCAGTATGAATTTTATGTGAAACTCAAAACATATGTTGAACATATGTTTGAAACAAGCATATGTTTAAAATATGTTCAACATGTTAAACATATAGTTACCACAAACATATGTTCAACATATGTTTTGAGTCTAACATATGTTGAACAAAGGTTTAAAACATATGTTGAACATATGTTTTAAACCTACGTTCAACATACTGTTGAAAATTCATATGGTCAACACATGTACAGCGTATGTTCAACATATGTTACTCGAAACATATGTTGAACATACGTTGCAATTTTATCTGTGATGTCCATTGAAATGCTTTGTAGTGTCAAAGTAGAGGCAACGACAAAAAATAGTTTTGAGGTATCTTGCAGGTATTTTATCTTTTGTAATCTCAGTAACATTGAAAAATTCAATAATTCAACTGTGAGTACAATGAACGACCCCCTTTTTTGGTTACGTTCATTCGTACGAGTTAGCATGGTAGCAGGCGATTGGTCATATAAACATGTACACAGCCATAGACGAAGGAGGGTATAACAGGTGTAGGTGACGCTAATTACAGTATAAACATGGACGATGTATATACGTTTTAGAGAAATATATGAACTTTGTACTTTGAAATATATGAAAGACAATATATACATCCGAGTGACCGAAAAGCAAGTTTAGTATTCGATACTCGGACGTTAGATCAAGTTCGGACGTTAGACCAAGTACCGATTACTTGCTGATATATATATATAAAGAGAGAGAGAGAGGAAGTCATGAGTTTGGAGATTGATGGATATCTCGCCGTACCTTACATGTTTACATGTACCACATATAGGGACAATAACATCACTGACTTTAATTACATAGCTGGTTTCATTTTGAATTCTGCAATCTTTTGTTATTGCTACATTTGATGTATTTAGGAAGCGCCTGATATCTACATTTATAATCGTTTTATGAATAGAATATTGAAACTACAGGGGAGTGGGGGTTGTCATTGATTATTTTATTATTACTAATTATGTATACTTTGCAACATTTAATTGTTATTACAAAAAATATGATGATATGTAAATTAATGAAAGAAAATATATTATTTTAGTAGACTTTCATAGAATTAATGTGCTTTCTGATTAATTAGAGGGATGTTTATTCATACTTGCTCGATTATAGGCAATCTAACCTCTTATGACTTCCTCTTCTTCTTCATAACATTTTTGAATCTCTCTAATCGTAAAGATAGAAAATCTTTGACACTGTACTTGTGCTGTTGTTCAATTTGAAATGAAGAGACTGCTACATATATATCGATTTAGCTAGGTGTACATTTTTCTTAAGGTGATTCGAACCTGTGTTGAATGTAATTGGAAAATTAAAAGATAGGTACCCTCAGATAGAGGACAAGTTTGCGGTTTAGGAATCATCAAATTTGATATATGCTAATGCGTTCGTTTCCATGGCAACAACCTCTGAATATGCCCTTGTTAAAAAATGTAAAAGCTGTGATTCTTTATACATAGATATTACATTCAAACAGCAATCTACGGCAGTCCGAATTTCCTCTGTCTTCTTAAGAATTGCTCATTTTTTCTTGACCTTGACAACAAAAACGGTTATAAAATCGCACTAAAAGTAATTGGATATTTATTTTTTTTAAGTCCATTTAAAAAAAAAGAGATCTATAGCTAAGTAACAAAGGGGAATAATTGGTATGTTCATGAATCAGATAATAAGATATGCAAATCCGAATTTTCTCTGACCTTTTTTAAAAAATTACCCTGAAACACATATATCTACAACGATGGCTACAAAACCAATCAAAAGTAATCAATTTTTCAATTCAATTAGTCAATTATGTTGAAAACAACCTTGAAATCAAACGTTTGAAAGACAATTAATGTAAAATTTCAAGAATTTTGAAATTTACATTCCGAATTTCCTATGTTTTTTTTTTTTTTTTTTTTTTTTTTTTTTTTTTTTTTTTTGTTTTGTTTTGTTTTGTTTTTTGTTTTTTTTTTTTTTTTTTACATTTTTTTAAATTTTTTAAGGTGAAATATATGAAGATAACGAACAGTATTCAGGCTCAAAAGTCCATCAAACAATACAAAATAGGAGCAGAGCAAACACGGACCTCCAATCATCAGAGGTGGGATCAGGTGTCATGGAGGAGCGAGCATCCCCTGCCGACCGGCCACACCCGCCCTGTGCTCCTTGTAATTATCGGGAAATAACGGAAAAAAACGTCGACAATTCAGTGTGTAAATAATGGCCTAATAATTTATATGAAAAACGTCAGTCAGCATTTGACTCAATGATAAATTGTATTTGCTGACAAGGTCATTGTGTCGACCATAGAACTTACGAAATGACGACTTTAAGCGAGACAGATGATATTCTTGTTTCATCAACTTGTTTGTCAATAATTTACCTCGTTTTAGAAATTGTACATACGTAGAGCATGCTCTTGCGTATCGAATCAACTAAGCGGTATATACCCCGTATGCAGGTGATGAAGGTATATTGCTGCATAAGTAAGGGAAGTTGACGATTGAAAAGTTAAAGTCATCACGTTTATCATAAAGCTTGGTTGTTAGATGATCATTAACGTCTTTTTCAAGTAAAATATCCAAATATGAAACAGATGTGTCAGACTCTGTGGTATCTTTTATCTCAAGCTCACAAGGATATATCGTATCGACATAAGAATGGAAATAGCCATTGTTAATTGACAATACGTCGTCGATATATCTAAATGTCGAGTTGAAGGCCACAGCAAATGTTTTCTTCTTTTCACGTACATATATATATATATTGGAATGGTTTAACTTAGGCTCATTTTTGTCGGAAAACTATAGACGCACGCTTCTGTGCTTCATGCAAAACATTGATAAATTACACGTTGTCTAACCGTTGCCTGCTGCATGTTGTACTTAATGCTTAACGAAGATAGTACTTGCAAAAACATGATCTAATAGAAGTTGTACATGTAAAACAAAGAGTTAAAATCTTGATTGACATGTGTTCCTCTTCATCATGTGCATGTAGATATAAAAAAAAAATCCCCACCCTTTCAATCTCAATCCATTACAATGTAAGTGATAAAAATATGTACGCAACTATGTTAAGGTTCATTAATTGACGATTTAAAATACATACCGGTAATTAAAAAAACTTGCATGGCTGGTTGCCCAAACTTTTGTTTTTATCGACAAGAAGAGCCTCCCACCATAAAATAGGCTTTCCGATTTTTTTTCTTAAATTTTGTTTGATTGTTTTGGATTTGACATTTATTTTTCCGGCTGCGATTGAAGCGACTTTGCAAGACGCACAGGAAACGAAGAAGTTAATTTTCGGGAACAATATTACGGAGTACAGTTAAGGTGCCAAATGAAAATATCGGCGAATTTTTTAGACAGAAAATACATTGTTTACAAGGATGGGCGATTCTTTTTCGGCCTTTACTATTATCGGACAAATGTAATGTGGCTGAAAACTACCTGTTGAGGACGTTTAGATTTCTTATTTAGATTTGTCACGTAATGTGGCAGTCACGTGATTTGAGCAAATATACCTGCAGTATTGAGGTCATCTATAAATTCCAATATTGCAAGGGATAACCAAGTTAAAAATCTAAGTTTAATTTATAATTATTCTCAACACTCTTTGTAATTGATGAAAAGTGCTGCGAACCTATTTAGATTCTACTATATAATTGCTAAAATTACATTTGTTAGACCGTATGTTGAATATTTTGCTGGTCAAGTAC
Source organism: Saccostrea echinata (assembly GCF_033153115.1). NCBI lineage: Eukaryota > Metazoa > Mollusca > Bivalvia > Ostreida > Ostreidae > Saccostrea > Saccostrea echinata. The sequence continues at coordinate 14,834,647 of NW_026889801.1, read as the reverse complement.
ATTAAATGTAGATATAATTAATCCATTTGCAAGATTTCATCAGGTTCGCAGCACTTTTCAGATATCTTCATACTTCTTGAGTTTATGTGTAAAAGCTTGTCGTAATTCATTGAGGGTATGCCCTTGCAATATATTGATTTATTACGCCCCTTCTATTACCCTTCAATGAATCTGCATACAAATGTACGGCAGTTTCACTTGTCTAGGGAATGTACGGAAAGTATCTGAATAAAATCATAAAACAGACATCGCATCCAAGTTAATTGCCTCTTATATATCTACAAATAATATTTTATTTAATTACAAAACACATTCTTCATTGTATAAAATATAACTTGATCCGCTTCTCACTGCATACAAACTGCGTCAAATTTTACGATATGACGTCACATTGACAAGTGCATTGCGATCAGTGAATTGTTTATATATTGCTGTGTGGGATTTAACCAACGACAAAATTACATGCAATAGTAAGTATTGATGTAGGTTAAAGCTATCCAACAGTTTAAAATACCGTATCATTTCATTTTGTGGTAATTTGAAGAACATGTATTTTTGTGTGATGTCATAATAAGCATTTCCCGTAAAAATTAGGCCCCACCTCCTTAGCGTAGGTATTTATTTGGATGATTTTTTCTTATGACGTAAAGAACTTTAAAAAGTGTACGTATTACCAGTATCTTGCTCATCATTGTACATGGATGTCATCAAAAAAAGATTGAGTATACATGAATACCGGTATAACAAAGCAATACGCCAGTCTGAACGTTATAATGTACATTCATGTTGTACAAGTATTTATTTTTGCCATCACTTCTACGTAACGTATTCGATGATAGGTCACGTCGATAGAAATATGATTTAGCGCGATAGAAACAAATTACTTATGTAGTTTGCATATTCATGCTCCAATAATCGTAATCAATCTGATCAAAGTCTGATTATGAAAATAACTCAGCAGTCGAACGTGTTTCTAAAGTAATTAAATTGAGCCCATGTCAAACATTAACAATATTAACATTTTGAGACATCTTGGATCAACATTAGATTCCGAAAAAGTTTATGTAAGTAGAACTTTGACAATTTTTGAAAGAGGGCATACTTATCATTTTTATCAAGATTGTATTCATCAGAATTCTATCAACTTACTTTGCTTAGCGCTTTTCAGTACTGTCAGTACTTTGATTAAGGTTAATAGGAACAACTTTTAAAATGTAGATAATTGTTTGCCCTTCCCTTAGTTGAGTAATTCCTCCTGTTTTCCGAACAATTATACTTTATTCACGAATACAGAGATACATTTACAATGAGATCTCGATCTTAAACCGAAGCACTGAAAAATATAATAAATACAAATTAAGTATCGAAAGTGAAGAAAAATTGTTTACTTAAGTTATCTGAATTAATGAATGTCTCATTGCGGCAACCGTCCGACCTTCCGGCTTCTGTCACTGGTAACAGTGTCGGTTCGCATTTCCTCGAGTCAAAACAAAACGTTTTTTATCACTGTACACATGAATAATTTTAAAATAGTTGAAGAATTTAGAGTTTAATACATTGAAGTTGATATGGACGAATGCGAAATTTCCATTTTATCTATAGAAGCAACAATAAGGAGGGGGGGGGGGGGTACCCCAATCCTTTCCTAAGGGCTTTCTTATTTGAAATATTTAAGAAACTAATCGATATATTACATTTACATCACAGGAGAGTTGAACATACACCATTGAGGGTGTACTTTTCATAAAAAAGAATTTAAAAAAATCAAATTCAATAAATAGAATTAAAATTCACGGTAAGTTGAATTCATATCCAGGTATGAAATTGAATGGATATATATCTACATACTGGGCATAGAATCGTTAGAACGTTTTACTAAATACAGCTGACTGGCAGTCAGTATTTAATCTGCATACATGAATAAGTGATTTAGTACTTCAGGGATTTAATAGACTAAATAATTCTGGAGTGTAACCTTTCTTTCATGAAGCTCGAGTGGTTTGCGTCGTGAAAAAGAAAAAAAAGGGGGGCTGCATGTAGTAAAAATTTACCAGTCCTATAAATCTACATTTAAATGCACTTAAAAATTTGAGACTGATTTAAAATAATGTACATGATATTTTTAAAGCAAAAGATATTTTTTAACTTTGAAATTTTTGTGTATTTGTAGATTCATAGCATTGTTCTCGTCCCAACTCTGAAAGACGCTTGAGAAACGTGAATTAGGGAGAAAAGGGAAGGGGTGACTTTCAGCTATAAATTCAAAACGGGTCGTTTAAAAAAAATTCCAAAAAATATAGAGATTATTTTTGCAAACAAACTACCTGAAGAAAGTATTTTTTTTTCCAAAATTAAACGATAGCTAAGGTTGTTTCATAAAAAAAGTTTAAATTGAAAAAAATACACATTTTTCAAGGCTAGGATGAACCATAGTTTTTCAGTTTAAGTTCTTCAAAAAAAATTTTGTCGATATGTATTTTTACAAAATTACTTTATTTTTGTGTTTAATAGTCAAAAGAATGGGTCGATAAAATTTGACAGCCTGGTTATCCTAACCTTTTGTGAAAATCAAGGATTTTAAAGTTAGTTGATTGAAAATTTATTCTCCTTATTAACAGCTGGGGGGGGGGGTGATTTGGTACTTCCTGTCCAAATACGACTCGAATGACTTTGTCCAAAATGTGCATACACATAGAAGATATAGTCATGTGTATTAAATACAAAAATAACGAAAATTTTAACGACAGGAATTGGGGGGGGGGGGGGTTGTACATCCTTAATTCTTCGAGCGATGAAGATTTCTTTTTTCAAGATTAAGAAGAGGCTAAAGAAAATATCTCAGATGAATTGAAATCAAATAAATCTGCCCTAATCTAATCATTACTTGATATTAAAAGTTAATAAGAAAAAAATCATTAAAATGCAAAATGCAAGATAATGAAAATCTTAATGTGGCCAATACTATTTCAACCCTCATATTCCTTGTATTTATTTCAGATTCAATGAAAGGTATTGCAAGAACGTACAGCGATGGCATCATAGATAAAACGGCGACATTCATCCATGCATCGGCATCAACTGTCCCAGGCTCCATAATGTTCAACTCTTTAAACGTGCCTAGCACCAAAGGTATGCTTAAACTATACATTTAAGAGATATTTGTATGCAGGAAAGTGGTAACCTTAAATCTCTGTTAAAGCACAGAAATTGTAATTTTTGTGTATTTTAGCATCTAAAATAAGCAATTTGTGAATATTGTACTTAATTAAAACAGTAAGATATTGGAACATGTTGCAAGATCATTATTTTGGGATGTAATCTATGAAACGACATTACTGTCTTAAGTTATGTGCATTATACTTCAAAGTGTGTTCATTATAATAAAAGGTCGGTTCCATATATTAATTGGGTGAAAGACTCATATAATGAATGATATGTTCCATATAATAAAGGGTCTGTTCCGTACATTAAATGGTCATCATTCCTTGTTATAGGATGAAAGGCACAAAAAAAAACTATGCTGCGTTCCATATAATGAAATGTCGGTTCAGTATGTTAAATTGTCGTTACACCTTTTTTAAACGGTTACAGTTGCATAATAAATGGTGTGTTCAATATAATTGAAGTCGGTTCACTATATATGTTAAATGGTCACCACTTCTTGTTATAGGGTGTAAGGGACATAAAATTTTGTTACAGTACACCTACTTTCATTTTCAGTGAAAAAAAATCTTTAAATACGAAACTGAAGATAGAACTATAACGTAAGAGTAAGAAAGTTACTAGGGATTGCAAGAAGTAACCGTTTAACCAATTACTAGGTCGAACGATGGTAATCAATTTGAAAATCTGTAATCGGAACTTGAAAAAAAGATATAATATGGGTAATTTTGAACGCAATTTTCATAAATTCAATTTTGAAAACATTCAACGTTGATAAGCTAGAGTTTGGACAAACCCATAAATTTAAGCTGAATTAATGGTAATTACATGTAAGGTTCTCCGGATTGAGATCTTGGGGGAATTGGTCAGTTTGTGGAATGTTATAACACTATGTCGTTACCAAGCCAATTCTGTGTTTCTTAAATAGTATAAATTAAATCACCTTGAACTGATAATAATATGTTTTATCCTGCCTTTTCTCTGCAGTTACATATCAAATGATATTATAATAATCAAACAGTGATTTAAGTGACAGGTCAGATTTGGCTCTGATTATTTTGACAATGCAGAAAGGACTTGTGTGGCATCTGAAATGAAAGATTAACAGTTTCTCTGATTTCGTTTTTCTCTTGCCTATTAATTAAAAGTAGTCAAAAAATTTAAAATAAGAAAGTTAGAATGAGAACGCAGCTATGTTAAGGCTGTCCGAAGGCTTAATATGAATTAGATATATACTATTTTATTTTGAGCTATGTTTTGATTTCAATTTGTAATCTATGTATACATACACAGTTAAGTTGTAAAGAGAGTAGAATAAAGTATTATAAAAAAGCACTTTTGTGACGTCACATGACTGTGTTGATCACGTGACGGACACTTATAAATTTTCTTAAATGTTGCAAAAAAATCGCATTGGCACAAGTGAAAAACAAACTTATTGTGAAAGGCTTGTTACATAAACCAATTAAACGTATTCTTGGGTATATATAAAGTGCTGGGGGGCAAGCCTGAATTTTATTTCTTAAGAAAAATTCAACTTACCCACATACAAGGAGTCATTTTCCACTCTTCATCGCAATTTATACAAAATGGGATAAATTACATACAATCCCCCAGCAAAATTCAGTTAGAGGACATATTTCTCTAGTAGCTTCAGACAGAATATATTCAATTAATCCTTATTATTCACTTGTGTCAGTCTAATATATATGAGATTTATAAATTCTAACTCTGTCTACGGACGTGTAAGGGGGAGCATTTCACATTCTTTTTTTAATTGTTTGAATACGTACATGTTAGACAGGAAAAAGGAATAACGATATTATACTGCAAATTTTCACCATCATAACAGCCTTAAAACAACAATCCAGACACATGAATTAAAAATCAACGTAAAAAAATTCTACATGTGATGTGAAAAAAATGTAAAAGTTATGACACTTTCCCCGTCATGTCTGCTCAAATTTGCAGTGGCTTGACATCATATGCCATTATGACGTCATATCTATGTAGTTCAGAGAAGTTACTGCGGCTGGTACACTGTGACATTCTTCGGACAGCCTTATCCTAGCCGCGAAATTCGGATAAAATTTTCGAAGGAAATCATGGAGGCGCTGCGACATCTTATGCACAGGTTGAACCTACACTAATTTTTGAGCTAAATATTAAGGAATCTGAGAAAAGTGGATTTTCCGGAACAGTTAAGGTGTCCGCCATTTCATTCTGAAAAGGGGTCTGGCATTTTTTTTTTTCATTTATTTATTTATTTATTTATTTGGGTTTTTTTTTTAGTAAGATAATTTATTTTTATGTCAGTGCATGTAGGATTGATTATTCTTTTCCAAGATGATCTGGGACGGAATACTTACTTTTCATTCAGTAAAAACAGATTGGCTAGCAAAATTTTTTTTTAAACAATAGAGGTTTGGCACCCAAACCCCACTTGTTAAGGGGAGGCTCCAACAATCAAGGTAAAATTGTTTATTTTCTTCTTAGTAGGGGACAGATTATTTTTTTCAATAATCCCCTCCCCACACCCTCCCCACACCCAGAATCAAATGGTCGTACTATCCAAATATTTCTTTTTGTGTGTTCTATAAGAAATGTGATCAGTGTCTTTCTGTCTGTTTGTAACACTTTCGTTTCCGATATCTCAAGAAGCCTTTAAGCTTCTGCAATGAAATTTCATATAACAACTCCCTGTAGCATACGGAAGACCCCCTAGTGATTTTGATGTCAAAAAGTCAAAGGTCAAGGTCATAAATTCATAACTTCTGTCTGTTTTAACGCTATCGTTTCCGCACGATATCTCAAGAAGCCTTTAAGCTTTTGCAATGAAATTTTATACCATAATTCCCTAAGGCCTAAGGAAGACCCCTATTTATTTTGATGTCAAAAGGTCAAAAGTCGAGGTCATAGATTCCTACATTCTGTTTTGGTGATAAACTATCATTTCCGAGCGATATCTCGAGAAGCTTTTGAGCTTTTGCAATTAAATTTTATACCATAACTCCCTATGGCCCCACTCACCCCTCTTAAAGTATCACGTCTTCCTACCTCTGGTGCCACTCTCGACCCACCCAACCCCCTTTAGATCCACTCATGGTTGAAGGGGATTGAATTTAAACAGTTCAAACTAAAAATTAAACTACATAGTAGACCCCTGTTTCTTGCATGGAAACAATGACTTTGAAGAACTAAAAGCTTTTTAGACAAGAAAGGCCTAAAAAGTAATTAAGAAAGTATGGGAATTGCGTCTGAACAATTATTAACACAGTTTTTTGATTTGGCTATTCAACAAGTATTTGGCAAAATGTCTCATCAAAAACAACATTTTTCCTAGCTATAATGATTTGATTGAATGTGTTACATTTTACCACTTTGGATTCGCTTTACGGTTTTGTACTATTGTACTATGATAACATAGTGACAAACCTCTGCGGCATTCAAATTGATTAGGAATCGCGGATTTCAATTTGCCAAAAAGACGCGCTTCGTCAATGTTTCCTTAGCGCTGAAAAGAAGATGGTCTGGTGTAAATGCCTTTGGAACTGTATGTCCCTCAGATCTCTTTGACCACCCATATGCTACAAATGATGATAACGAGAGTCAAGAAAGGGACTTGTTCAGGTTTGTATCTGTTATTTAGCATTACTAGGACGTTTTGCATTCTGTAAGGGTTAATGTACGTGTAGCGCTCCATTCCTTAAAAGTAATGGAGCCCAGGCCCTAAAGGGGCCGAGGCCCAGTGCTTTTAAGGAATGGAGAGCTACTAGTATAATAACTCGCGTAAAATCCACATATTTAAATGCTCGTATTTATTGTTTATTAATATATGATAAAGAATATTTATAAGATACACTGTAAATATGCATTTAACATATTAGTAGTATTTATTCATAGTAATATAGAAAGAAAGTAACTCGAAAAAAGTGTCCTGAAGTTATTTAAATTACATTGTCTGTAACAGCTTCGATAGCGTAGTGAGATAAGTACCTGACTCCAAAGGCGAAGGTACCGGGTTCGATACTCAACAGTGCCAAATATATTTTCTTTATGTGAAAACAAACTTGTTTAAATTTTCTAAATTCCTTCCTCGGTAGAGGTACGGGAAGGAGAAAATGAACATGACAAACTCTGTTCTCAATGTAATTTGCAGCTCTCCATTCCTGAAAAATAATGTAGAGCTCAAACAAAAGAGTGAGGTCACAGGTGGATTTTACTTGATGCCCATATTCTGTAAGAACTCAGGTTTTGGCTTAAAATTGTATGCTTAGGTCTCATCACCAGTAACTAAATCATCAAAAGTTTATTTGGTATCTTTTGGGTGCAATTTTAATATTTTCGTATTTTCGACACGGACTCTCTTTTGTTCATCGCTAAGCAAATGAGATATCCATCTAGCGTTTATCTTTCTAAGCTTTTTTTCAAAATAACGTGAACACGTGTTAACGACAAGTTCGTCATCCGAGCCAATTGACTCATGGTATATCTTGCGTCTTTCTGTGAGATTCGGTGGATTTTTACAATGTTATTATTGGTTGAAATTGTTGTTGAGCGAACTTGACGAGTAGTTTCTTTGAAGTGTTCGTAGCTTGTTCTAAATTTAGCAGTCCACCTACAAGAAGATCTATAAAACAATTGTACATTCCCATAGATATCAAAGACCTCACAATGATAATCTACGAATTTAATGCCAAGTAATAACCTAACGTTTATATAGGCCCTAATTTCAAGTGTATGTTTGCTCTTTTTCCGGTCATTTTGAGTAAAGTGTAATGAATACGCTATAAAGCAATGTACACTGTAGCTAAGTCATTGAAATTGTGAACATTTTTTTCGCTACTGTTAAGTGATCAGTCTAACGTGTCAATGTAGTTTCAGTAAAATATTTTCAGGACTTTCACGCGAAGAAGGTGAAATAACCTTATTTTTCAAACACTCCTCGTATATATAGAAGATTCGATTATATAATATGTTAGACAAAATTTCCTTCTTGGCTATGTAAATTCTGTGTAAGTGTGACCAAAAAAAAATGGTGGAATATTTTTTCCCTCACGTAAGGTGATGATTGCACATTATGGCAGATACAATATTTTGAAATAAAACGGGTAATCTTACATTATTCTTCTCCATTTCATACAATTTTTGCAGAGTCACATATTTCAATAGTGTTTAGGGATTTCAAAAAGAAGTTTAACCTATCTCTATGGTACTGTACACTTTGAACTCATCTAAAGTTCAACTGCACCCTGTACATCAAATTTTATTCTTAAGTTCGTTTGATTTTTAAAGAATGGATTTAGGCGTTTTTACCCCTTTTATACAGGTTTGAAAATGTTTCCTACAAAGGTTTATGCAAATGGTGATGTTTTATCATTACTCCAGACTAGTCTTTGGCAAGATTTAAACATTTATTTATAAACTGATGCTTATTTGTGAACTATTTTATTCATAACTAAGAGTTGTTTTATTATTTTTCCAACGTATATGTATTTCAGAGAAAGAAGCTTTAAAGGGTATAAAATATTTTTTTAATTATAAATAATAATTATAATTTAATAAGAAAGTCAGCATGATTCATGGTGGCTGCATTGTGACAAATATACAAAAGTAACAAAATGGCTCATTAGAGGAAGATGGAAATATTGGTACGAATTAACAGACGAACTTACATCATTTAACTCCTTGGAACTTTGACTCAGGTGAGCAGAAACAGTATTATATGGTTTAACTTCAACTTCTTTAAATCAGATTGGAGGACCAACCAAACACTGAAACACGTATTCTTGAAAAGTTTATTTTACTATTTATATTAATTTGATATGTTTACCTTTTATACACTCCCTTATTTTAAACAATATTTAGTAGCAACCGACCTTTTCGGTGAAGGTACATATACATGTATATGTAAATTATTCATTCATGAAAAAGAAAACTTGTTTTCAGTTATACTTTTTCAGAAAAAAAAAACGGAATGACAAGTTCAGAAAGTATTTACAAACATAAAACTGTGATGCATTAAAAAAATAAGTTAACTTCAGCAAAACATGAATACAGGAAATGTTTATAATTGAATGTTTATGTTTAATCACAATACATGTTTGTTTGTTTGTTTGTTTGTTTGTTTTGTTGTTTGTTTTTTTTTTCTTTTCTTTTTTTTTTTTTTTTTTTTTTGTTTTTGTTTTTTTAGCAAATATTCAAACCACAGATAGAAAACATTGAATTGCAATGATAACCACTCGTTGCTCGTAAATATTCAGTGTGCGTTGTATTTTTTTTAGATATGTGACGATTTATTAATTCGTGTCATTTTCTGTATTATTTTTGATAATAAAAAAAATTTATTAAAATTATCACAAGATGAAACACTTCCTTTAAGTTTGGATTAATGGTGGCTTATAGGTCCTTAATGATGGTTTAATGGTTGTCTTTAAGTCACCATTAAGCACCTTTAAGCTACATTTAAGTAATAAATACACCACCATTAAGTTACCATTAAGCCATCTCAAAGTCATTAATGGATGCTTAAAGGTAGCTTAATGGTGGCTTATAGGTGCTTAATGGTAGCTTCTAGACAATCATTAAGTCACCATTAAGCCACCATTAAGCCAGACTTATAGGTGCTTAATGTCCAAACTCCATTAAGCTACCATTAAACCACCTTTAAGCCACCATTAAGTCACCATTACGCAGTCGATAAAACTGCTTTTATGGGTTAAATATTACTTTTATAATGATTTCTTCACAAAAATTATAAATGTCGAGTTTATACATTTTTGCCTTAATCCCAGCTGCTCTAGATCTAGAGCTGCTAAATCTTGGAAATCTTTTTATTCTTCTGAAAGTGAAAAGTAAGTTTTTACCAATAAGGAATCTTGACTACTTAAAAATGCATCTACATATTTCTATCAAATGCCCATATAGAGCGATATAAGGTTTAACAGTTACCTTTATGTTTAGGTTGGCATCTCATTGATTTTGACTGAATGCATTTATATATTTGTAAGAAGAACACGCGAAGCATTTTCTGTCTTGAGATTATATCTAGCTAGCAGCAGCAAAAAAAAGTTTCCAATATGATTTATGAAATGGAAGGACAATTTCTAGACATATCTACAAGCAATGGCTTTTCTTCGTATTTTTAAAATCTATTTCTGCATGTTTACTTTTTTTTTTTCATTTTGGATTATTTACCAGTTAATTATTTAAGCTGGAAGCATCAGTCCCATATGAGAGGTGCTTTGCAAGCATATTAACTTGAAAGTGAAACTTGCATAGCGTTCCCTATTGTTAAAGATTAATATATATTGCTGTCACAAATCTGAATAAACATAATTAAATTTATAATCATATTAATGATTTTATCACTTATCTATGCATTAAAAGGAACGTCAATTTTTTTTTTTTTTTTTTTTTTTCAGAGAACCAAGCGCCGCATTCGAAGGAGGGGAAGAATACGAATTCAAGTGAGTACATTCAAATAAGATGAGACCGCGGAACATTAACTGGCAAAATTGGAATTTCAATCCAGTATTTCCTAGGACGTCCGTATCGAATTGTACCCACCCATTTCAGTGGCTATCATTAAACATTTTGACTGTAACAGATGGAAATGACGTAAGCTGCATATTTCCAATTGTGCCAGTTATTGTTTTGCGGTCTTAATGTGTGTGTGTGTGTGTGTGTGTGTGTGTGTGTGTGTGTGTGTGTGTGTGTGTGTGCGTGTTTTCTTTTTTTGGGGGGTGGGGGGGGGTGGGGGGGTGTGGGGGTTATTTTTAAGTCATCTTACTATTCATTATAAAGACTTTTCCTCTAAGTATCCTTTCATTCATTTTGAATGCTTTTTTTATTTTCCTTTTTTTTTTCCTTTTTTTTTTTTTTTTTTTTTTTTTTTTTTGAATTGGATGATCAAAAAATATAAGTGACATTTGAATGCTCGAATAACATCAAGGAAATATTGATAAACAGAGTGTCTAGAATGTAAATTTGTAAACACGCATATTCACTGTATTCATTTGCCTTTTCGTCACGTTCAAGCTGAACGCAACTCGTAAATAGCCATACGCCATATTAGTTTTCCCATCTTGTATACAGCATTAGGGTTTATATATATATACACTTCGTATTCGTTACACCTGATTGCAAGCTGAAACTCAAGGAAGCGACGTATAGTAATTCTGATGTTGTCTCAGTGTTTACATATTATTTTGTTGCTTCATGTACATTTTGCGCTTGTTTTTAATGAAGTGAGCTATGCAATTAAGGTGCCTTTTTCTCCCGACGAGGTAGTGTATAGATGCATACATTTGAAAATTGTATTGCGATCGAGCGTTTGGTCAAAACATTTGCATTTTAATTCAAAATTAAGTTGTCCAGAATTTGAAAAAAAAATAGTAAGCGAATTTATTCTTATGCACATCCAAAGTCTTAAGAAAAAACATTCAAAAATGTAAACGTCTGCATTGCTATATATACGTAAAACAATTACAGCTGCTAAAATTACCCTTTAAAGTGTAATAAAATAACAGTATTTTTATGACCTCTTATTCATTTTCTTGCAGGATTCTGAAAAGAAACATTTTAATTTTTTGCCGGTGCTATACTAAGATTTGCAATACTTATGGGATTCTCTATACATGCATGTGTCGTCTACAAACTGTGTAAAGAAGCACACTTGAGAAAAGATACAAGTCTTGTGAAAAGTATCTTTTTCAACGAAATTAATCTTTATATTATGCCAAATTAAGCAACAGTAAAAAGAATATTTATATATCGGTTACATTGAGAACAAAAGAAAATTGAAATAAAGCATACAAAAGACTAATCTATATGTTTTTTATTCAAACAATAGCTGAGTCGGGGGCTATAATGTTTCCTTGTTTCATGTGCATAAGTTCATGATATTTGTGTATAGACAGTCAGAAGAATCATCATCATGTTTTTTTTAGGAAGTCTGATTTAAAAAAATGAAATCATAACTGACATTTTCAATCTTTCATATGCAAATCTACATGTACTTCATTTACTATAAGGAAAACTGCAGAATGTTTTCATTAAACAATTAAAATTGACATCTGGTTTGTTTTCTAAGCTATTTTCTACAGTCGTAAAATGGATTTGTATATAAAAATTCCTGCTATAAGTAAAACAGGGTTGGAAGAAAGAGAAAACTGAGTTTACCTCGCAATATATTATCTGTGTGACATTTTTTTCGTCTTCATTCTTTTTTTTTTTAAGAGGGCATACAACCATTTCATACTGATATTGTAAAAAAAAAAAAAAAAAAAAAAAAAAAAAAAAAAAAAAAAAAAAAGAACACAACCATGTTTTTATTATTATTTAGTGTATTAAAAAAATAATTTACAATTTTGTTGTGGTACAACTTCATTTTGTCCTGAAATGCAAAAATTTAACATTCGTGCAGAACATCCGAAACCCACCCAAAATACAGATTTTTCCACTATAATAATGGTCATAAATTATTATTATCACATTTTTTAAACTATAGAATTAAATGCAAGGTGCACAACCTCTGCATGTTAAAGATTTTTTATCCTTATCTACGGGTTGTATTTCTTTTCATACGCATGTCTTTTATTTATATTATAGTCTGTAACCTTGTTTACTCTAGATATTTTGTAAAGAGTTCATTCATCAGGTAAACTTGTACCCTATATCGCCTTCGAAAAATCGAAACCGCATGCACTAATTGCAGACACATAAAGAGTCGGGAACGTTTAAAGAGAACAGATTTATCACTAAGTCTAGGTAACCTAAGGATTATAAAAAAAAAATTGTCCTTATATGCTATACATTTATTTATTAACATTTTCTTGTAATGAGAAAAACAATATGAGGCTGTGGTTCCTTCTATGCGTTTATGATGTGTTTTATCAAAACAGAATATATAGAGGATATTCAATGTTTTATAGTTGGATATGGAATTTATTTCACTAGTGGGACAGGATTTTTTTATATTTTCAAGAGAGCGAAGCAAGAGTGAAAATATAAAAAAAATCCTGTCTCACGAGTGAAATAAATTCCATATCCAACTACAAAATCTTGAATTTTCTGTTTTTTTACATTTTCCTTGATTTTTCCTTTGCCTCTGTCTTTTCTTAACACAGTGTCATAGGCTGTGACGATATAATTGAGTGGTTGAGACATCTTCTAGCTTAGCAGTTGTGAGATTGAAAACATTGTAACATGAATTTTAGCAACATATTTGGGAAAAAATTGGCAGTTTTAGTCTCTATCAAGATTGTTTTGTTACTATCTCATCTTATGACAGGCCAGAATTTTTTTTTACTTACTTTGATATCCATTCACACTGTGAGAGAATATCACTTTGGTATCCTTTCACACTGTGAGAGAATATCACTTTTATTCAATAAATAAATCACGGTATTTCACTATTGAAAATGTAATAAAAGCATTTTGTTCAAATGTGGTGGTTTTGTAAAAAGACTATCCCCTACAAATGCAAAAGTAGAAGTATATTGTTTTAAAATTTAAAGAAAACAAAAGATACCATATCAATATGGGTTTTAAAAATAGGACGCATTCTTTTTGATAGAGATTACAAAATAAAAGTCATTGCTACCATAGAGATGTTGCTCACTTTTGTGTCTCTTCTCATTGTCCTTTCATTGCATGACCTTTCTGACATCATTCCTTCTTAACACTCTTTCGCATCTTTTGTCCATCCCTGTCTATGGCACTTCAAATTCAGAAAAATGAAATAAACTATATTTAACAATTCGTTAACTATAGTTTTTATCTGTTAAATTATATTAAATAGTTGTAAACCATAGTTTACCAATGCTTAACTTAGTTTATTTGTCTGTGAAAGAAGGTAAACAATAGATTTTGCTTAAAATTAAATATATTACATGTAAGTAGAGTTAATTTCGCTCAAAAAAATTGTAAAGTTCTGATTGAAAATTATGGTTTAAAGTCGAAAAATGTATTTCACAAAAAATTGTTCATCCCCGATACAAAATAAGAGTTTCTGACGTTAAAATGTGCTTTTAAAATGTAAAACAATATTTATCACAATTTTCTGAATTCTGCGCCTAAATATCTGTAAACTATAATGTACAAACCCTAAACTATAATTTAAATTCGTTTTCTATATTCTTGAGTTTTAAACCATTGTATAAAAATCATGAAACAGTATTTATCAGATAAACCATGTTTTGAAATTGCTATTGATTGTTTTCAGTGTTACATTTAAGTATAGTTTACAAAGATTGAGGGGCAAAATGAAAACCAACTAGTCTTCTGTGTTCAATAATTCAGAAGTGAAAAAAGAATTAAATAGATTACACGATCAGTAGGTACTGGTTCCTGCTGACAAAGCAGGCAACAACAGTGTCTTTATTTGTAAGGCTCATTATCTAAATTGTATTTTAAAGGGACTGGGATTGAATTCTACAATTGGTAATCCAACTTAGACCCATAGCTCCCTTTCTAAGGAGGAAATTCTTCAAAATCATATGTCAGTTTGAATATTTTTAATATTCCCAACAACCAACATGAATTTGAATTGCCATATCTATATTGGATTCCTAAACCTCATAAAATCCTTACAAACAAAGATACATACATGTAGCGGATTCCAATAAATGTTCTACCAAGCCTCTTTCTTTACTTCTCACTAAATTATTGTGACTATATTGTGTCACTAAAATAACTGTGATGAAAGAGAAACTTCAGGAGTACTGTGCAACAATATATTCGAGAAGTGGGATAAATCAGACGTGGATCCATAAAAATTCCAAGGAACTTTTGGAAAATTTGAAATCATAAAATTGTACCTTCCAACAATCTATTGGAATTCCCATGGGTACCAATTGCGCCCCGTTATTAGCAGACCTATTTTTGTATTTATATGAAGCAGAATTTGTTCATAACCTTCTACGTGAAAAGAAGAAACCACTTACTGTGGCCTTCAACTCGACATTTAGATATATCGACGACGTATTGTCAATAACATGTAACAATGTTTATTTCCATTCTTTTATCGATACAATATATCCCGATGAGCTTGAAATAAAAGACACCACAGAGTCTTACATATCTGTTTCATATTTGGATATTTTACTAGAAAAAAGGTTGATAGTAATCTAACAAGCAAGCTTTATGATAAACGTGATGACTTAAACTTTTCAATCGTCAACTTCACTTTTTCATGCAGCACTATACTTTCTTCACCTGTATACGGGAATTATATCTCCCTGTTGATTCGATACACAAGAGCACGCTTTACATATGAACAATTTCTAAAAGGAGGTAAGCTATTGACAAACAAGTTGATGAAACAAGAATATCAGCAGTCTCATTTAAAGTCGTCATTTCGTAAGTTCTATGGTCGATGCAATGACCTTGTCAGCAAATAAAATTTATCATTAAGTCAAATGCCGACTGACGTTTTTCGTACTAATTGTTAGGTCATTTTTTACACACTGAACTGTCGGCAGATTTATTTCCTGGTCATGACAAGGAGGACACGGCGGGTGTGACCGGTCAACAGGGGATCCTCACTCCTCCATGGCACCTGATGTAACCTCTGATGTTTAAGAGGTCCCTGTTTGCTCTGCTCTAAAACTTGTATTGTTTAATGAACTTTTGATCTTGAATACTGTTTGTTATCTCCATATATTTCATTACACCTGTTAAACATAAATCAAGGCGTTTTCTATAGTTTAGAGACGTGAAATATAAATAAACGTCATTATCTATAGTTAATGGTTCGTTAAACTTTCGTTTACAGTCGATAAACCTAGATTATCTACTGTGAAACTATATTGATCTCATTTTTGTGAATTTGTTAACCATAGTTAAGATATTCTAAATCCTCATGATCATGCAAAATATTGGAAATTGACATATAATTCTAATAAAGTATAAAAGGTTTCTATCTTTTTGAGTCATATAACATCTCTAAACTAATTTATAGAAATTTACAGGTATACATGAAAAGCACTTGTTCGTGAGAGGATGCACAAAGAACATTAAAACGTTTTTCTAAATCTTTACATTTTGATTGACAAATGTAAAGCAGTTAATTTATTTTTAAAAATGCTTAATTAAAAAGGATATGCCAATTTTAGCTATGTATTTATAGATTCTTGTCCTGAAATGACGCCTAACAACGTTGCCAAGAACTAATCATTTAAAAGAAGAAGCAGTTGAAAAACTTTGTCACCCTTGCAATGTTATTGCTTGTCTAGCTCCCTAGAATGGTCGCTGCATTGCATAATCTTCTCACTTTGTATCTTTCTTAAACTGTCAAGCATTGTCATTTTCTCGCTCTAGGGCTCCATGGCATTTCTGCCTTTTCACGTACTTCTTGACCTCCAATCGGACAAGCAAGGAAGAAGTGACTGACAAATAACCAGTTATCTTTAGTAAAGACGTTGAAAAGTTCTTTTTTTCCAAGTGTAATGATTGAAACGCACACATTAAATGTTTACAAATAAATACTGTGAAGTCACTTATTTTCGTTGGGGTTTAATTTTCATTACTTTCGAGGCATGGAAAGACCTATGAATTCATGTCCATAATATTATATAAAATTTCAAAAATATACCTACTAAACACTTCCCCAACCATGAAATCAAATCCCCTGAACCAATAATTTTTCTTCAAACCTCAGAAAATTTACCCCACGAAAATATGCGATTTCACAGTATTGAATGCTAACATGGGGGGGGGGGGGAGGAGGAGGAAAATAATGATAGAAAATTTAAATACAATGTTAGCATCACACCTTTCTGTAATGTTTTTAGTGATAGAATACTGTAAATAACTTTTTATTTGTGAGAAATTTGTTTTCGCTTTATAACACGAGACAGTGTGCTCGCAAATATTTTATTCTAAGTAACTATTCCTAAAGAGTATATAGTAAGAGCAATAACCACAAATCGTGAAAAATGAAGAGAAAATATCTATCTCGCGAAAATTTAATTATGCACAGTTATTCAAAAAGGACCATTTTACTTCAAATATGGCAAAGGTTTCTTTTTTTATATATATATATATATATAAATGTATGCAGCAGTGTTAAAGTGTACCTTGAAGAAATTAACGTAATATAGACTTGCAAAAACATTTTAACTGAATTTATTTTTGTAAAGCCGTTATATTATTACATGACTGTCATACTTGTTGAAAGAACATAGTATACCCCACTCTATATTGAATTTAGTTTGGTCAGTGATTGGACAATCAGGTGATAAATGCATTTATTATACTTTCATGGTAAATACTAAAATCTGATTGGTTTAGACGCATTTAACAATCCACGATGTTACCCTTAGCGTTAGCAACACACTTGACAATGGGTAACATTACGAAAATGTCACACGCGTGCAAATCATGCGCGTACGGTTCACCGTAGGATTCTACAAACGTCAGTTGTGCTTTTGAAAGAAGCCGAATAAACGAAGTCAGTAAAAGCTTGCGTCCGATGTAGCTTACTTGAAACAACAAACGATAGACGAAACATTCTTGCAAGTGCAGAAATAAAGAAACTTTAGATGATAAAGGACTTTTTGAGTATCAAACAAGCAATAAAGATGTCTGTAAATCTTTTTCAAAGCTTTTTTATTGAGAAAAATAGAGATTGAAAGCTTTCTAAACGTGGACTTAACGAGGATCTCCGATTTTTTAATGACATCCGAAATTAATAAGACATTCAGTACAATAAAATAAATAGTGCATGTTTTTTAGGGTAACAGTTGAAATTGACACCCCTCGGAAATCCATTGTCAATATGCGTCGTAAATTGGTTTTAGCATTAACTTCTTTTTTTTTTGTATATGGCACCGAAGAATTTAGATTTCACAATGGTATTGCTGTAGGAATTATATAATTTTTGCTATATTTGTTAATCATAAATGTATAATCATAAATTCTTTTTGTACAATTTTCATAATAACAGTATTTTCGAAATAACAAGATTTATTATATAGTCTATTTATAGTCCCTATATAATCTATACAAACGCAAACATTTCATAACACTACATATTCACTGGTTTTGAAGCCGTATTCACCGTAGGGTCGGTGCGCGTGCAGCGGCATTGTGACGTCACAATCAACACCTCAACGATGTAAACAATGGTTGCAACGACCGAAGCCAGCTGTGTATCTGAGCAGGAAAAACATTAGCCAAGCCTATCGCAGGATTATTTTCTAAACATTTCGATATCTTACAAACAGCAAAAGGAAAACACGGAAGTTTTAACTTGTAATCTGGAGATTTTTTTAGTTTTCCACGACAGAAGTTTGAAAGCGATATCATCATGCAGCCTTCAGTGTCTTAATTATTCAAATCCGGACTAAATAATAAAACAATTATGGACTCTTTCTTTGGTGAATATGGTTTGTTATTCACCAGAAAAATATCAATATTGACCTCGGCTTCGCCTTGGTCAATATTGATATTTTTCTGGTGGATAACAAACTATATTCACCAAAGAAAGAGTCCATAATTGTATATTATTATATAGTCTATAAATAGCCCCTATATAATCTATACAAACGCAAACAGTTCATAACACTACATATTCACCGGATTTGAAGCCGTATTCACCGGAGGGTCAGTGCGCGTGCAGTGGCATTGTGACGTCATAATCAATACCCTAAACAACGTTGAAAACAATGGTTGCAACGGTCGGAGCTAGCTGAATATATGAGCAGGAAAAATTGTTTCACAAGTCTATCGCAGGATTATTTTCTTAACATTTCGATGTCTTACGCACATCAAAAGGAAAACACGGAGGTTATAGGATGTAATCTGGACATTTTTTATTTTTCTACGACAGAAGTTCGTTAATGAAAATGGAATTGACAGGCGGCTTTCAATGTCTTATTCATTAAATCCTGACTATATAATAAAATAATTATGGACTCTTTCGATGGTGAATATGGTTTGTTATTCACCAGAAAAATATTAATATTGACCTCGGCTTCGCCTCGGTCAATATTGATATTTTTCTGGTGAATAACAAACCATATTCACCAAAGAAAGAGTCCATAATTGTATAGTGTTTGTGAAACACTGAGGTGTGTGGCAACTTTTGGCGAAGGTTAATGTTTCTCAAATGCTAGTCACATTCCAAGGTTAAGAAATAAAAAAAAATATTGTTACCCAAAGAAAGGACTTGTGTCAATGGAAATACCAGGTAAATATAAAGCCCAAGCACCAACTACTCAAAAGGTTTTTTTTTTTTCTTAAAATCACTGAAACTCCAAGGTCAAATGTAAAAATTAATAGTACACAAGGGAAAACCTTGTCAAAAGAAACGCACACGCTAAATATAAAAGCCCTAGTACCAACTGTTCAAAAATGTCATGGCGAAGATTTTAGGTTTTCAAAGTAAGTCAAACTCCAAGGTCAAGATCAAAAGGTCAAAATTGATGGTATCAAAAGAAAGGTCTTTTCACAAGGAATATGCCTGTGAAATTTTAAAGCCTTAGTACTAACTGTTCAAAGTTATGGCCAAGTTTAAAGTTTTTTTTTTTTTAAAGTGGGTCAAACTCTAAAGTAAAGGTCAATTTTTTTATGCCCATGGAATGGTCTTTTCAAAACAAGTACACATGTGAAATATGAAATTTCTATTTCCAACTGTTCAAAAGATATGACCAAGGTTGAAGTTGGGTAAATTTTTGCAAAAGGGGGTCAAACACCAAGTCAAAGTCAAGAGGTCAAATATGTTGGTACCCAAAGAAAAGGCTTGTCACAATGCAAGGAATACCCATATGATATATGATAGCCATAGCTCCACCCAATCAAAAGTGATGGGCAAGGCTAAAGCTTTTGCGGACAAACAGACAATCAGACAAACAGAAAGACAGACAGATAGGCAGAAGAACAGGCGGACGGAAGGACAGGGAAAAACTATATACCCCTGAATCCTCGATACGGGGGGGGGGGGGGGGGTTGAACAGGTTAATTTTGTTGACAATGTTTTTTTTTGTTTTATTTCAAACACATTTTATCTATTGACCTATTCTTTAAAATTTTCAAATAGCATAGGTCAATAATACACTTTCTGTGTGCTATTATACTGCATTAAGCCTACATTGGAGAAATTGATTTTTTATCTTGGAGGATAGACTTTGATAGAAATTTGCAATCTTCAGATAGAAAAATCTCTAATATTTTTAACCACACTTTTATATCAATTTTCTATTTAAAAAAATGCTTTTGCTATCTACCTTAATATCATAATTAATTATTTCATATGTAGATACTGACCTCCAACCACATTTCTATGAAGTTAAAACATCACATCTGAAAATATCGTTTTAAGGCTTTAGAAAAGCATCACCAAAATCCATAAATTTATTAACAACATCATTACCATGAATTTCCATAATATCTCTAGCCATGGTTTACTTCTTTTTGTTACCGTCTTTTGAACCATGTATATTTCAGTGATTTTATGGAGTTATCAATATTTATCACCTTTAATCCCTAGGAAAAATAATCTTGGATAAATAATCTCTTCTATCTCTATCACTTTTTTGATTTCCATATAATTTCAAAAAGGTCTCTACACAATGAAAGATATTTTATCATAGCTAGGAGTAGGAAGGGAAATAAATAACAAAAAAGGACGCTTTGGTAAAATGTTTTAACAATGGTGGCACGACCAATCGGTGTAAGTATTCGTCTATTCCATTGTTGGACCATTGAAATAATTTTGGTAAAATTATATCTGTAGCATTTGCTAACTCTACTGAAATATTAATACCAACAAAGTCAAAGTTGAGGATCTCCAGTCTAGTTTTCCTTCTTGAATGATGATAAACGTGGCTTGAAAATGTTTTTGAGCCAATCCAAATAATTTTTCTTTGAATTGTTTATCTTTATTCCAGATATTTCTGAATATGAAAACAACATATTATGAGCAGCAAACAAAGATTTTGCTTTACTATCAAGAGCATTAATGTATCATCTGCATATTGAGAGATTTTATGTTCTTTTTCATTTACAATAACACATTTTATTTCTCTGTTTTATTTGATTGGAATAGTTTGGATTTCAGCTCAAAGGAGAAACAAATAGACAGTAATAAGATTTCCTTGTCTACAACCTCTCTGAATATGAAATTGTTCAGATAAAAATCTAGATTTATTTTTTTAGGGAGGTATACATATTTGATTTTATAAAATATGTTATAAAAATTTGTTTTAAGACTACACCTGATTTTTCTGTCAAGTGGCTACAATACAAAATTTCTATAGGATCTCTAATGTATTCTGAACTGTTAGTTCTGTGCTCAGGAAACAGAAACTTTACTGCATATTTTTTCTGCTGTAATCAGATTGTATCTTTATTGAAAAACTTGAGTTTACAAAAAAGGTCTTATGTTTGCATTGCCTGTGAGAAATGTACACTTTATCAGAGATATTCTTGGGGGGGGGGGGGGGATTTATCCCGTAGAGTCTTGCCATCATCCAGACGTAATGTTTGTTGCTTTTGCTTTCAATAATATGAACGGTTTAATTGATAGTCTTTGCAGGGTAAATTTACCCCGTAAAGTGTTTTTAGCATTAACGTCTTTTTTGTATATGGCACCAAAGAACCTTCCATAAGACGTTAAGCTTGCATTTGCTGTGAAAAATGTACACTATATAAGTTATGTTTTTTTGAGGGAGGGGGAAAATTTACCCTGTAAATTTTTGTTATCATTAGATTGTAATGTTGTTGGTGGTTTGAATAATATATTGTATCACTGACATTCTTTGAAATGGGATTAACCATGACGAGTCTTTTTTTTTTTTCAAATTGTAACATATGTTTTATTCTGTGAATAATATATAATGTTCGAGGGTTGTCCAAAAACGTTTGTTTACAACGGGGTTTTTGTCAAAACGAATGGTTCATGATGTATTTATTGTATACCAAAATATAAGTTATAAATATCGAAGTCAGAATAGTTTAGTTTTTATTGTTGAAACTATTTTTGTAAAAATCGCGGACATTAAAGGTCGCCAATGGTGCGCACGGCCCAGAGTTAAAATGCCTTAAACTTTTAAATTGAGTGCTTTATTTGAAATGATAATTGTCTATATAAAACAAGTCAAAGCTAAATAAGAATTAAATATGTCGCAAATAAAACGGATATTACTATTTCTCGATATCAGTAGTATCGCTTACAAAATAGACAGAAAGAATATTAAGCGAAAACCGCAAGAAGTATGTTTCAAAAATTGACAGAAAAAGCGACATCAGCCATCCGAACGGAACAGCGTCTAATCATACAATTATGTTTCATATGGTTGAAACGACGTCAGACACAACTTGAGATTATTGGAATATATTTAATTCAATGATTTATAACTGGTGTATACGATTCTTCAACGGTGTGTAAAATCTCGGAGTCAGTTGAAGTGGAAAAACCACTGTTATTTGATAATAATTGGATATCCCTATTAATTATAATGACGTAATAAATCTAGCACGTTGGACTGGGCTGTATAAAATGTTTTTATTGATGACGTTCGTATATCATCGTGTATTGTTCCATACATAAATATTATTTCACACACTTGGCAGTGTGGTATAATATAGAAAAATAGCGTGTGTCCATGAACATGTGACAAAAATTCAAAATCAATATTTTTGACGCCATCATGAAATTAGCGTTACGACAGACTGGGTCGTGCTTCTTGCATATATAACGTATTTACACCTATTACGTTCTTAAATAGTGTACATTGTTTTGATTTTTATATATTTACTAAATCATGGTCTGTATAAAGATATTATTACATGTTTGCCATTGCGGACTTTATTAACAAAATAAGCATTTGTCCACGAACTTTTCGGATAACCCTCGTACACATCATTCAATTTTTTAGAGGAAATTTACCTTGTAAAGTTCTGCTATTTTCAAGGTGTTATGTCTGGGGTTTTTTTTTCCTGTGAATTATATTTATTAATCAGTATATAATTGGTGCTTTTAAACTTGTAAAATGTAAATATAAAGAGTGTTTTTATGTTAAGTGTGAATTATTGGTGTGTAAATCACATAGACTTGCACGTAGGCATATTTTTCATGAAGCGCTAGCACTTCATGAAATATGCCTACGTGACAGGTCTGTGTGATTTACACACCATTAACTCACACAAAACTTAAAAAAAACATTCCTTAAATATCAGTGATATTCCTTGCGGTAAAATACCCCGTAAAGTCTTGCTATCATCAAGATATAATGTTTGTTCACGCTTCCTTGTATTTTTTGAACCAAATTCACATGACAGATAATATGCAAGAAGTCAGTCATTTTGCACCTTAATGTTTTTGAAGAGTATTTTATTTCAAATTGACAAAAAGTAAGTGTTTATACAAGGGACTAGAATTGTCCATCTGTATACCAAAGTCAAGGAACTGTTAATTTTGAGTGTTTTATATCTCAGTGAGATCAGATTTTATTTCACTTCGGTTTTTTCCCCTGGGGTATCTCTTTTTCGCCCATTATTTTTTGTATCACTCTGACGCTCAATTGATGTATATTGTTTCTCTAAAACCTTTTCATTATTACCTGGGCACACTACATGTACAGAACTGTTTGATCAAATCTTTGTAAATTTTGTATTGCCTGGTACAAGAAGTATATCACATACATTTCCATACCTTTCAAATCATTTATGAGCATTCCGTTGTGAATTCTAATTCTCTGACTGATAATAATCAAAGATATCAAATGAAAATCAAAAGACATATCTGTTTGGTATCATAATGATTTAATATAATAATAATTACTATATAACTGGGGTCAATTACTTTGAAAAGTTATGCACTTAAACCTGTTAAACTACTGCATTCAAAAAACTAATTGAATACATTACAAATTACATTTGAAGAGAAAAAAATTAGTGAAAATTTATGACCACACAATAATTTGTGAATTAAAATCAAAATGTGGGTTGTATTTTGAATCCATTTTCTTACAAAGTTCGTGTATTTTGTCAATCACCAGATGACAAATGAAGTAAATAGGCACACTCTCAGTGTTTTAGTTTAACTTAGTCTCTGATGTTAGTTCTTTAAACATTTAATAACCTTCCTATAGGAAATAATATATTCAATTAATTGATACGTTTTGAATGTAATTACTGCATTAACAAAAAGATATATGAGCACTTGTGGTTAGTCTAGATAATTAACTAAGCTGTGATTTTTTACATGATTAATGGTCAAAATTACCAAGACATGGGGTTTGAAATCAATGGTGACTTTAAAGCTACAAAAGAAATGATTGGCAAATATTTAAATTAACTGGGGGTTAAGGTTTCTCTTTGTGGTTTATAGTCGATCATATTGATCTAATATTTCACTGAGTCCATCTCAGCAGAATTATGAACTCTGTATATACAAAAAAAACTATACAGTGTACTTATGTCATTTTTGGAGGGCTTTCTTTAAAACTTGCTGATTTGTTAAAATAATTTTCCTGGTTCGTTTCGATTGATTTATAAGTTACTTATCAAGCAATTTTCTATTAAAACAAAAAGAAATAGGTAAGATTAGTTTTTTTTTAATTATCAAACGTGGTACATGTACATAGGTGTATAATTAATTAAAAATAATAAGACCTGTGAGTACCCAGGTTTGTGTTTGATTCAGAAGCAAAGATATAATATCAAAATATAGAAATTTATTGAAATGTAACTGAAAAGTAAAGGTCATGATCATTACTTATATTTTTCCAAGGTAATTCATTAAATTACACTACATAATTTAAATATGAACGCAATACACTAGATAAGCACAGAGGAACTGGGGTTTAATTCTCAAAGTTGTAATCCAACTTATACATTGTACCCATAAATCCCTTTCTTAAGAGGAAATTCTTCAAAATAATACGTCAATTTTGAATACTAAAGTATTTTTAATATTCCCAGCAACTAAAATGAATTTGAACTACTATACCTATATTGGATTCCGAATCATCATAAATATCCTTAAGAAGATAAATAGCAGGTTCACGTAAATGTTCTATCAAGCCTCTTTCTTTACTCCTCACTAAATTATTAACAGAAGCGAAGGAGAAACTTCAGAGATACTGTGCATCAATATATTAGAGAAGTGTTGTAAATCAGATGTGGATTGTTAAAAATTCCAAGGAACTTTTGGAAAATTTGAAAACACAAAATTTTACAAAACTAATAACATGAAGACTTTAACACTATATACAACCACTCCCAAAGATAAATCAAAGTCCAGGCTTTTTTTTTTTTTTTTTACATCATTTACAACAGTTTACTGCTTTCTCAATAAAAATGGAACTCGTTAATTTACTTACCTTGTCATTGGTCATTTACAAAATTATTTTTCTATGAAATTGATATTAAAAAGCTGCTTGAGTTTCTGATCGACAGTATATACGTGGTTTTGGAGACCAGGTCTTCCAACAGTATGTTGGAATTTCCATTGTTACCAATTGCATCCTGATATTAGCAGACCTATTTTTGCATTTATACGAAGCAAAACTTATTCAAAATCTCATACATGAGAAGAAGAAAACGCTTGCTGTTGCCCTCAACTGGAGAGATAGATATATCGATGACCTACGTATTATCAAATAACAATGGTTATTTTCATTCATATGTCGACACTATACATCTCAGTGAACTTGAGATTAAAGATACCACATAGTCTGACACATATGTTTCATATTTGGATATTTTACTAGAAAAAGACCTTAATGGTAATCTAACAACAAGGCCTTAATGTGATAAGCATGATGAATTTACTTCCCTTACCTATATATACAGCAATATACTCTTATCATATTGATACTTGGTTTATATTTCTCTGTGGATTCGATACATAAAAGCATGCTCTACATATGAACAATTTCTAAAACGAGGTAAGTTATTGACCAACAAGTTCATGAAACAAGAATACTAACAGTTTCGTTTAAAGTCATCCTTCCGTAAGTTCTATGGACGATATATTCACCTTGTCAATAAATACAATCTATCATTAAGTCAAATGCTGACTGACGTTTTTCATATAAATTGTTGGGCCATTAATTTCACACTTAATTGTCGAATTTCCCATGATATGCTAAGGAACATAAGGGAGTGTGAAGGGTCGGCAGTGGATGCCCACTCCTCCATGGCACCTCATCCCATCACTGATGTTTTAGAGGTCCGTGTTTGCTCTGCTCCTGATTTGTATTGTTTGAATGGACTTCTGAGCAGCTTGAATATTCGTTATCTCCATATATTTTGCCCGCGTAACGCAGTGGTTAGAGCATCTGCTCTAAAGTCGGGATGCAAGGAGCTGATCCTTACGTCGTGGGTTCTAATCCACTGCCAGACGTGGAGACCGGTCCTTTGGATGAGATTGTATAAGCCGAGGTTCCATGTCACAGTAGATGTTGGAACGAAAAAATATCCCTCATTCCTCAATTGCCATGAGTATATGTATAAATTATCTGCCCTCCACCGGAAAGTGTCACTGTCTCCATATGAGTGAAAAATTCTCGAGTTAGACGGTAAAAAAAAAAAACAAACAAACAATGCATTTCCATTACACATTACCCTTACCTTAGATCTAACACTACTACTTAGTCCATTTATTTGCATTGTTTCAGGTGAACTAGTCTGAAGTTAAGTCATGTTACTTAAGACAGTCAGTAGAACATTACGATTAAAACATATATGCTCTAAAGAAATGCCTCGTCTTAACATTAATATTTTCATCTATATATTCCTCATAAAATTGATCAAACGAAACAACATATTTTTGTTATATTAATTATTAACATGTAGTTTTATTTTATTTTATTTTTTTTTTTTAAAACTACATTTTCAGTATTGTTCTTCAATGGTTAAATATGTTTTTTTTTTTTTTTTTTGACAGAGAGCATGTAGAGTGTATTGTAGAATGCTAGAGCAGAGCTCTTTGAATATTAATTTATGCTTTTGAAGCAAATTATGCATATCATTTTTGTAATGTACATAAACTTCATTTTATCTTTACTCAAAACATTTCAAGATTCTTGCTGCAAATCACAAACCTTCCTACATGTATAACATTAAACCTACCCCTTTATCATCTGCATAAAACTACCAGATTTTGTTTTGAAAACCATACATATAGGCAAGGTGTACCACTCCTG
This sequence comes from Saccostrea echinata, assembly GCF_033153115.1. Classification (NCBI taxonomy): domain Eukaryota; kingdom Metazoa; phylum Mollusca; class Bivalvia; order Ostreida; family Ostreidae; genus Saccostrea; species Saccostrea echinata. Next base: position 14,807,327 of record NW_026889801.1, on the reverse strand, counting down.
CAAGGTAAAAGTTTGAGTTCGTTATCCACGAGTTGCTAATCTTTTCAAAGGAAATATAGTCAGAAATATTGTCTACCCGTGATTATTTAAACTGTTATTATATCTGGAAAAAAAAAACATGTTATGTATGTGTTAAATCGTTAAAGCACTGGTTCCAGACACGTACAGAGGTGATAAAGTTTGAAGCATTGATATGGATCATTTTCTATGACTGAGGCCTGTGGAAAAATTATAATTGTCTTTACAAATCGATTTGTATGTAAAGCTTAAAATTTATTAATGAATCTGCTTAATTTTAAAGAAAATGTTAAGTTTGCCTTTCTATGCATTTATAATTTACTTCAAATAACGTCTCATAATTTATTGTCTTCAAATAATGTCTCATAATTCTGCCAGGAACTGTTAATTATGTAAATATGTTGTAACCCTTGCAATGTTGCTGCTTGTCTTGCCTCCTCGCATTGTTGCTACATTGCATGACCCATTCTCATTGTAATTTTCTCAAACGGTCAAATATTGGCATTCTCTCGCTTTATGGCTTATCAGCATGCTACCTTTTCACCCTCTTATTCCTTGAACAGGAAAGCAGGGAAAAAGTGACCCCGTCAGTTAATTATAATAAAGACATTTTAAACCTCTTTCTTTTAAATATCTTAGGTTTGAAATGCAATCAATTAGCTTTTACAAAACTAAAATGAACTTAAACATACTAGGGAAAAGGATCTAGATAGAACCTTTATATGTAACATTACTAAGCGATATTTGTACATATGTGCAAAGGTATCCCTAATATATGTTACCTCTTGCTGTAATGTTACGAAAATTGGAATATTATACATATATCATTTTAATTCAAACACGACGTAATACTTCTTTTAAAATACATGTTTATTCGTACAATAGCTGTTTCGTTCTAGTGAATAAATTGAACGATTACTGAGTATATTTGCATGTTCAGGTTGAGAATATCATATTTTTAGCTAAGGGTATTTCCAACCAGAATCTCTGAAAGGTAGGAATGAACAGTTGTAAAAAAAAAATCATTCATTGAAGATGAAGATTTTTACCTCAAAACTAATTATTAAGTCAGTTAATCATAAAATTATTTGTGCTTGATTTGAAACAGGCAAAGATGGACAAAATGAAGAATATTTTCTTGACCCTTATAAATTTATTGCTAAATTTTACCAAGCTGTCCGTAAGTATATGACAAACATACCTTTAGATCTAGATACGTTACAGATACTAATGAAACTTAAAGTTGAGAAACAATGTGGTTTTTTTTATAACAAAAGATATTAAATTGATGTGCTTCAAAGAGTATTTTGAGGATTTCCTTCATGTATCTTTTCGGAGTATCTTGTTTAAAAAAAACACGATATTTTGTTGTTGACGTTGTGTGCTTTGTTACAATGTAACACCTACTGACTAAAGAAAGAAAGATTCATTGAAAGAAGATTTTGAAAAGTTGGAGGGGTTAACAATCAATTTTGTATATATATATTTTAAAAAAGTGCTTTTCACATTTCACTCGTTTTATTAATTTTCACTCATTGGGAATGATGGTCTGAGGTAATACTCCGAATTTCACACTATGAACCTCAGGTCAGAGTGGTCATTTACAAATTTCAATGCAGCGTGTTTATCTTTGATATTTAAAATCTCCAATTGTATCAAGATCATCATAGCATTATCGATGAAAAGGTATTTTATTTCAAGTATTAAAGAAACAAACTTTACTCAAACATCTTCACTTCACAACTGAAGTCCTCTTCATTCAGAAAACTATCCCATGCAGTTTTAAAAGTCGTCAACCATACATAGTATCTGTTGCAAAGATTTATCAAAAATCATTGATTCTGAATGAACATTGCAAGGATAAATATGAATTGCACGGTTTTTAATTTTTTTTCATCCACATTCTTACCCGGAAGAAAAAGGGGAGGCAGAAAATTTATCATTTAGCATACATGTACATATGCAAGGGGTATATATCATAAATAATAGTGTGATGATATTAAAATGATTTGTTAAGGAGCCATATGATCGTCAGTCCAAAAATTATGCACAATAAACATGAGCTTGTTGGTTCCAGAAATACAATATCTAGTTCATTTGATACCTAGGGCCCTAGTAATTTATGTAAACATTTATATTACATTCAAAAAATTCTAGCAGTAGTGTCGGAGGATTTCTACACTTCTGAGTAAATGGTTACCAAAAATTATCGCATACATTTTGTACAACCAAGTCATAAATGTGGACGGAGGATTAATTCTAACTGCCAATTATAATAATACAGACTTACAACAGCAAGAATAAAAAGTCGTGATGAACAGGAAATGACTTTAAGGATGGATTCTTATATTTCTTATAATAGCAGAATCTTGATTTTTTGAATACACAATATTCAGACTGTGTACACTATTTTAACATCCAAAAACTTTGGTGTCATCAGCCTCGATTTTCGGTCAAGGTCATTTGAAAGTCAGTCCTAAAAATAGTTCATTTACACAGGGAAGTTTTGAAATTTGTGCACATGAATAAATTTTGATAATTGAAAAAAATACTTTCACCATAAAATTAAAGTTGTTCATTATTTTTGATCACTAATTAATATGAAATGAGCTGGTGAAAAGAAAACAAGAAATCCTTTATATTCAATAAATACATTTAATCCGAATTTCCTCGATATATTTTTCAAAATTCTCTGTTTTCATGAATTCACATGAAATTTCAATTCAATTTTTACAATTGACCATATAATGTCAAATATTTACATTTTTGTCTGAGGAATATTCAAAGGTTCAAGATTAATTTACAAGGTAAAAAAGATATGGTAGTCAGGCAAATTATAGAAGAAAATTAGCCCGAATTTACTCTACACTTTCAGAAATCTTCAATTTACAGAGTGTTTTTAAAATCTATAAGTAAGATTTTTAATCCCCAAAAATATAGCAATTTGGTGTAATTGTGACATATATACATTCATTTCTACCAGCTATACTTTTCATTATTATGGTATTTTACACCAATGATATTTAAAATATTCATTTCGAATTTCCTCTGTCATTTTATTCTGATGAATAAGTTATGTGTGACAATTTTATAAAATACATCAACTTTCTGGTGGCAATTACAGAAAATTATCACATACATTCTTCACATGCACAGGACAAATCCTCAAAGCAACTTAACCTTCAATATAACAGGAATAATTAATAAGCCTTCCAAAAAATTTTGAGAAAAATCATACTTAAAATTTTCATAGACTAGAAAAGATTTCAATACATTATTTATGAGATAAGCATGAAATCAATATACATGTATAGTGAACATGCCATATGAATCTAGACATTCAATGCTCAATATATGAATATCAGAGGGACTAATACATGCCTATACATGTACATATATATATATATATATATATATATATATATATATATATATATATATATATATATATATATATATATATATATATATATATATATATATATAGATCCCTGGTATTATATTATTGGATATTTCACATTTGTTGAACAAGTTTTGAAATCAATAAATACCTACACACATTTATGAGTATAAGTATATAGTTTGATCAGCATCAGCACAAATAAATATAACTCCTCAGTGTGATCATATATTGCATAATTTTTGCTGGAGTTTTAAGATAACAAAAAAGTCATCATGAGTGACAATCAAATGCACTTTGACATCTTTGCCTGAAAATGACATCCTTTGAACTTTGTAACAATGATATTCATGCAGCTATGAAACTTAATTTCACATTTAGATGCAAAATACTTATTCAAGGATGAAATTTCTTTTTGAGAATTTGTAATACAAACATTTATTTATCAGTGTCAATAACTTGTTTTGATGAAAGATAATGCTTGAAAAATTCACTATAGGAGTAAGATTTCAAAGAGCCATAGCTGCCTTACCGACGACACGGCCGACTCAAGAATTTAAAAGGAAATCACCTGTTTCTATTTATAGATATAACTTTTTTCAATTCAAGATCAAACTATGTAATATGATTTAAGGACGAGTGTTGTATTTTCATAGCTGCAAGTTTGTCAAATGACAATCATTTTGCTGCCTTGTTCAGTACTCTAATTCTGAGACAAAAGATTTAGAAAATTAAAAATAAAACAAGTACACTGTAGCTATGAATTTACAAACTTTAATAAAATAGTTTAGGACTGTCTTTTCCCGAGGTACTTTCAAAGTGTAATGTGTATATCATAACTTTCTGAAATTATGTATATTATAAAACAAAATTTAAAAAAATGTAGAAAAGATACACAGAGAAAAAAAAAATTAAAATAGCATAAATGGAAAAACGTGGGGCTCGAACTCGCACTCATCATATTTACATTCCAGCAATCATACCACTGCGCCAACGAAGTCAATGATGTCGAGGAGATAAATTTAAGACAGATTGCTAAATCTTACGATTATATGAGGAAAAAAATGAATGTATATTTTCATCTTTTTTAATATGAAGACCACCTTTAACCAAAATCATCTAAATGTAATGAAGTGCAGTCAAATCAAAATAAAATTATTCAAAAGTTGTTTTTCTGGTTAAGGGTGGTCTTTGGCAACAGTTTGTCATCATTAGATGGATACCTCAATATTTACTATATACTCCATAAAAACTGGATAATTTTCATATTCATTTTATGAGGGAACTATTAACATTGAAATATTATTACTGTGTGATTTGGTTTTACGCATGTATAAACTAAGATTGTATGATAAAATTTTGGTTAAACAATGTATTTAAGAAATCACTAGTAGTGTAGGCGAAAATGCATGATTTGAACAAACTTGAATGTACACTACCTGAGGATGCTTCCATATCAATATGACTGATCATGGCTTTGTTGTTCTTGAGATTGAAGAAGATTTTTAAAGATATTTCCTGTATATGTTCTTTTGTAAAACTTTGATCCCCCATTATGGCCCCACCCTACTACTGGAGGATGCCTTGAACAAGCTTGAATCTACAATATTTGGGGATGATTCCATATCAATATGACAAATTGTGGCTTTGTTGTTCTTGAGAAGATTTTTAAGAATTTTCCCTATATCTTCCTATGTAAAACTTTGATCCCCCATTGTAGCCCTACCATACCCCTGGGGGTCATGATTTGAACAAATTTGAATCTACACTTCTTGAACATGATTCCATATCAATATGACTAAATGTGGCTTTGTTGTTCTTGAGAAAAAATTTTTTAAAGATTTTCCCTATATATTCCTGTAAAAGTTTGATCCCCCATTGTGGCCCACCCTACCCCTGAGGTAATGATCTGAACAAACTTGAATCTACACAACCTGAGGATGATTCCATACCAATATGACCAATTGTGACTCTGTTGTTCTTGAGAAGAAGATTTTTTTCTATATCTTCCTATGTAAAACTTTGATCCCTCATTGTGGCCCCACCCTACCCCCAGGGGTCATGATTTGAACACACTTGAATCTACACTACCTGAGGATGATTCCATATCAATATGACTAATTGTGGCTTTGTTGTTCTTGAGGAGAAGATTTTTAAAGAATTTTCCTATATATTCCTATGTAAAAATTTGATCCCCCATTGTGGCCCCACCCTACCCCAGGGGTCATGATTTCAACAAATTTGAATCTACACTATGTAATGAAGGTTGAACATAAGTATAAACTTTTCTGGCTCAATGGTTCTTGAGAAGAAGATTTTTAAATGATGACACCAAATTTTCACCAATTCTTAATTATCTCCCCTTGGAAGAGGGCATGGCCCTTCATTTGAACAAACTTGAACCCCCTTCACCCAAGGATGCTTTGTGGCAAGTTTGGTTGAAATTGGCCCAGTAGTTCTGGAGAAGAAGTCGAAAATGTGAAAAGTTTACAGACGGACGGACAGACAGACTGCTAGACAGACAGACAGACAGACTACAGACAAAATGTGATCAGAAAAGCTCAATTGAGCTTTCAGCTCAGGTGAGCTAATAAGGGAAGTCAAATAATTAAACATTATATGATTTAAAAAATAAAACTACTTTTGACTGAAACTTTGCGAAAAAAAATCAAGAATGGAATCATGCAACAAGCAGCAGTGATTTTGATAGCATGCATTGACTTCCATATTTGTACAAAACATTTTCTCTGATCAGATAAATATATTATTCCTGCTTCTGACATGATATATTCTGAGAAAATCTCTTTTCCACAGACAACCATCATTCATTTGTTGTGAGAATTTCTTGCTAAACATGTGTCCACCTGGCAAAAGACAAGTTTTTTTGTTTTTCTTCTTCCTTTGGAGTGAAGGGCCGCTGCTGTGACATTTTCTCACTTTGATTAAAAACGTGTGCGGGAGGGGGAGTCCATGCATCTTTTTACAATTTAAAAACTGTTAAAAACATGTCCTGCTTCCTTTAAGGTGCTTTATATCTCTGGATCCTGGTCTTAAAGGAATCCAGGGACATTGTTGTGATGGTGTCTTTGGGTAGCTGGTTCTACATCCTGATGGTAGTAGGAAAGAATGACTCCTTGTAGATGTTGGTGCTGCAGAATGGGATCCTGTACCAGTGTTGGTGTCCTCTTGTGGCTGCTCCTGTTTGGCTGAATTGGGGAGGCAGGTCTATGGCAATAAGGGAATGGACAACACAGTACATCATGATAGCCTTTGCTTTGATCCTGCGTTGGTGTAAACTCTCCCATTCTAGCCTGTCGATCATTCTTGTGACACTACTGGTGGTGTTGTAGTTATGAGTCATAAACCTAGCTGCCCTTCTTTGCACCGCTTCTAATTTGTCAATGTTTTTCTTTGTGTGAGGGTCCCAGACGGTGGATGCATATTCTACCTGGGGTCTGACCAAGGCCTTATAACATCGTCCTTGATGTTGCTTTTACAGGATGAGAGGTTTTTTCATAAGAAGGCGGTGGTGCTGTTGGCCTTCTTACAAACACTATTGATATGGTGGTTCCATGATAGGTTGTTGGAGATGTTGATCCCTTGGTTCTTGGCCTTGTTGACCTATAATTTAAAAAAAGTAATATATTTTACATAGCACCACAGATGCTGCATTATGTGATAGTTAGATAAAGTTGTGTCCATATTTCTTATACATGTACCTCAATAGTCCATCTGCCAACACCCCTTGCTCAATCATCCTGCATTCTGACCTCCAATCTTTTTTCTAGTCAAGGGTAAAGCAGGGTTGTTTTTCTCCTAAGAATTCAACATGAACATCCTTTAGATTATTTTTTTTTAATTAATGGAAATTGATTATAAGATTAAACAACTAATCTCATCTGCATTTATTGACTTAAATGAATGAAAATATTTTAATAGATTCTACCACATGTATATATAACATCTTATATTATAGTGTATTAGACATAAATAAATAAACATTTTTTTATCCTAAAAATACAGAAAAGGAAAAAACAATAATATGAATAGTTTTTGAACAATTATGTTTCATTTTGCTCAATTTATTTGACAATTTTATGTTTCAATATTATTGATATTTCCACATACGATATCAAGTTATTTTTTCCGTTTGATTTGTACCCAAGCGGAACACCTTACTTTTCTAATAACTTGATGATTGTTGTGTCTTAAACAAATTAGGCTAGTTAGAGATAAAATTTGTTGTAATCATATACAAAAATGCTATTTTTGTGAATTGTTATTCATAAAACTGACGAACACAGGAAAATAATAATTATATGCTCTTCAAATGTTGACAAGTCGCGGGAATGCAGACGAAATATATTGATAACAAATCTATAATTCCCGTGCGAATTCCCATAAATCAATGAAAATCAGCATGTAATTCAATTTCAAAATTATAAAAATCTTCAGACATATATAACTAACTTACATGCTCACTGCACATGACATGACATCAGACGAGGCAACGTGGATCTGCAATATCTCGCAGGTGTTTAATATTGTGACCTTCAAGTTCAAACTTTCCTTTGGCTGATCGGAATGCCCCCGGGCATAAATAACTATGATTTATAAATTGTCATAACTGTCCCTGGGTTTCTGCAATGCTTCGATAATGTTCACAGTTTGTAGATTTTAAAAACGACCCTCTCAGGGTTTTCTACGGGAAATGATCTGGACATGTTGACATTCGCTACCGAACTGAGAATTTTATGGCCATTGTCGCAAATCAAAGAAAATTTTACGAAATATTTATTTATTTAAATAGAAATACATTCTTCATTGCTTAAACTAATAAATTAACTAATAGTTTCTCCTTCAGTGCGATTAAATATGAATTTTGCATTTTACGACTTGCATAATTTATGGAGACCCATTGACGACGTAAAATGCTGACAAGAATCCATCCTTAAGACAGATTTAAAGGTAAATTGAATTCCCTTCAGACTGGATCTGGATTTTCGGCATATTCGAAGCACTATACATTATTAAATTACCATGAATATCTCCAACACAGTTTTTACACACACTCTTTCAATTACATTTGTATATATCTAGATTATTAGAAATATTATTCGGAATATTGTTAGCAATTTCAAAAGACATAAATATGCATGAAATAGAAATCTTAAAATTAGTTTAAAATATTCCAAGTGAAAAAGTGACAAAAAAATTTAAACTGTAATCCTTTTTCCTTATGTACTTCTTGTAAATATTTTTATTTGTTTATCATTTTTAATTACACCAGTAAAACACATAAAAAATATGTATCTTAGTATCGTTGTATAGTCTACGTGTGTATCATTTCTTTTTGAAATTGGATAAGCAATAGGAGGAGTAGCATCTTGTAAGAATTTCATAGAAATTTTTATTTTTAATAACCAAGCCCCAGGATCATGAAACAAACTTAGACTTTTAGAGTCAAATTTTCAATCACCTGTAAAATGTTTATCAATTATTGCATTATTCTCTAAATTTGCATATAACAACACTTTTGTAAAGCAATTTTGAAAAAAATTCACTTTGCTCTGCTTGACTTTTACAAAAATTAAATAGAACATAAAGATTTTGACTTAAGCTTAAGATGTTTTTCATGATCCAGGGGCCAGGACAACATCGTTTGCCAAAATCAAACACCGATAAACAGAATTATTTATCGTAGTATTATCTACTTGTGTACCAAGTCTTGTTAAAATTGACACAAACTGTGGAGAAGTAGTGTTATGAAATGATTTTAACGGGATTTCTATTTTCATTTACCATGGCAATAGCGTTTATCGAAGTCAGAAACCGATAAGATTGAAATAGGAACAAAACTGTAGGAGGAGTAGCGTTTTGAAGAATCGTTTGCAGACGGTAGGACAGACAGACAGACGACGTACACCTACTAATACATAAGCTCTTCTCGTCTTTGACCAGTAGAGCTAAAAATTATGTACTTGATTTCATTTACTTAATATCATTGACAGGGGAAAATACATCTGATAATTAATTTTGATATCACGTCGATACACACGATAGACCTACACTGTAATCCCCTTTATTTATAGGTTTATCAGTCATTTAATGAAATGCACCATACTCGATACAGTACATTTGAAGAGCAAACAACTATGGACACTCTTATATTCTTTCTGTTCGTTTTACCTATTGAGACTATATGTGTAAGTAACTTTACTTTTAACTCTTCTTTCTTCGATGAGTCCGAATTCAGTTCTTAAAATTATAGAAGCATATTTCGGATCGATATTGTATTAAAAGATGTTCATGCGCTTCTTTTGAAATAATTTTTAATTTAGCGGCTACCATGAACTGATTGAAAATAATTTGTAGATAAACTTTATATCTTATTTCATAAAGTTTATGTCTACATCATAGAATCTCATCACAGAAATATTCAAATTAATGAATCTTTTGAACATTATTTTGAAGTCTATTTTTGGTAAAGGGGGAACCCGAAAAGAGATTGCGTAATATCAAAGATTTTATTCTTTTTTCATGCAACTTTAAGTTATTATTTTTACATTCAAATATTACTGTTATTATTTTGGTTTTCATTATGTACAGTACTGCTGGTTTATAGTCATTTTCCGTCTAATGTTTTTAATTTTGTACTTGGTTATTCACATCATAAATATACCTTTAAAAACATTACAATCTTTTCATGGTACTCTACTTTTTCAGATTGTTTTTTTTTTTTTCAAAATTAAGGAGTATCTCCCTCAAGCATAGCTTTGATCCTTCGACGTATTTGGCTCCAATCTTCTGCACCTTTTTCAGCTCTTCCAAGTCTTTTTCATTTAAACATTTTGTATAAATTTTCAACGTTTCGGCTTGAACATCACTGAAGAGACATAATTTGTCGAAATGCGCATCTCGTGTCTCAAAATTGGTACCGTATATAATTTACTTATAAGTAAATAGTAAGTAAATAGTATATATAAATTTTAATAAAAACATCTTACGAAAAACAATCTTCAGACCGTTTCAGTATTAGAAATATAAAAGGTAACACGTCTCAGTAAGCAGATCATGCTATATTTAGAAAAGGGGAATTTTGTTAGAGTCAATATTACATTGTACATGTATGTACTAAATTCTTACTTCGATCAACAGCATTTATTCAATATAAGCATAGATTCTGTTCTAGCAATTAAAAAGAAATTAAATCCGTCCTCATTTATCTATAAAACACGTTGTCAAGAGTGTATACGTCAGAAGGAAAATAATACTGATAATTTAACAATAGATTTAAAGAGAGTTCCTACAAATATTTTCCATCAATACCAATAGCTTATTTAACCTCTTGATGATATCTCTTTTTCTTTAGTTTTCTACTGTAATCATTTTTAACTCTGTCTATGTTTAACTTTATTAATTTCTTTGTTTTCAAACAAAAGGAATCCTGGGGCTGAAAGTAACATCCCATGATGATAAAAATATAAGCTCACTAGGATCCTCGTTTCTTTTTATTCTTGTTTTATTTATGTTACTCAACCGCTCCTCCCCCCAACACCACCCCCATATAATTCGCTTTACAATACAAATCTTGTCAATGTTGATAGGGATTGATCCGATTACAAGGATGTGTGCTGTTAAGGATTTTACATTATTTTAGTTTTAATTTAGGTCATTTTTTCTGATGGAATATTTAAGTCAATCACCAAAATAAGTGCTTTTAATTTGACTTCTATGGTTTAATCTAGACTAAATGCTTAATTATCATATTCTGTTTCTTTGTTTTTTCGGTTTTTTTTTTAATTAATCATTAGGCAATTATCCTATTTATTTACTATGCGCAATATGTATACATGTGTTTTGCATGCTGGACTTTTGTTATATAATGCAATTGGTTCAGAGCTCTAAAAAAAACTAATGTTACTTCTTCTTTATGTACATAATGCCGACTTCAAAAAAAAAAAAAATTACCTACTGGCTTATTTACCTACATATATCATCTGAACTAAGTTCCATATACATGTACATCTATTTTCAAGACAACAGCGTTCCAGAACTGTCCCGCAACGAAAATAACCCTGTCCTTTTCAAGATGTCCTAGTACGGAGAAGTCATGGATGGAAGCCACAGAAAGGAAAAACTGTTCAAGTATTCCTCAGAACTGTACCAGTCCAGAGAATTTTAGATACCACTGTGTATCAAATGCGTTCATGAATCAAACTGTTGAAGTTTGTGCACCTGGTTTATATCTTTTGGGTAAGTACTGCACAGTAAGATTTCAATGTTTTTGGAATTGACAAAACTTTCTCGTAATATATTACATTTTATCTCTCTACCTATTAAGTATTGTAATTGTTGTAAGAGTAAATAATCTTTTGTGGAAACAATCATTTTTGAAATAAACGTTAAAACTTAAATTTTGTTATTTACACGAAAAATACAAATCAAAAAGAACTAAAATTCTTTGATAAGGTTTAAAACAGCGCTGTTATTCGATAATTGGTTTAATTTTGTCTATTTTTGTGAACAGGATATTGTCCAGAGTATAATTTTCAGGGGGAAAGAATACAAGACAACTATAATGCAGATTGTAAAAACTTCGCAGAGCCTTGTCCAAGCAGATACAAGTCATGGATGTCCTATAAATGTAATGTTCTTTTATGCAATTATAAAAGTTCAATTGTTTTATTTTAACTTATTGATCAGTATTTTATTTTGAATTCACAGTTTTAGGAACAGTCTCAGCAGAAGTGTTCATAGCTTCTGATAAATGTTAGTTTGTATAAATTCATGCTTTCTCGTTTCAGATTCAGATTGTGTTGCTCTAAAAAAATTTAACCATGGGATCCAATTAAATAAACTCTATAAATCAGACTTGAACAAAACTGCTTTAGAAATCAATTTAGAGATGAAGGAGGGAAGGGAGTTTGTGTCGTGAGTATTGCATTTCCACTGGCACTCAGTGACACAAAAAATAATATTTTATAGAGAGAGAGAGATTGTAAATTAAATTGCAATATTCAATCTTGTGTTTTGCAGGGCGGACAGTGTAATCATATTTGTTTGCATCAGTAGTGTTTTCCTAGCGGTATTAGTAGGATTTGTGATATATCTGTTCAGATGTGCAAAAGGAAGAAGAAAACCAGGTACATCTATGTTTATATATTTTTTTTCAGATTATATTTCTTTTTTTTTTTTTTTTTTATATTTAGTATCTTAAATAAACTCTGGAAAAAAAATATTAACAGTATTTGGCACAATTAAATATTTGAAATCTAATTCTACAGAGACATCTTCAGGCGGCATGGAGCAAGAACCACTCAATCATATCACGTCCAATGGAAACTTTTCGTGACAGAATTTCAAAACAATATCTCACATCTTTTAAATCAAGATAGTGTTCATCTAATTCACGAGAAACATTTTTGAATAGTTACTAAGGACACATTCATCAAAATGTTTGTATCGGCAGTAAATGACTTATCAGGAATACTATACGAAAGAGCTAATGCTGGTACTTATATCTTTAGCATTCTCTTTCAGATGGCATCATCAATTTTGATGACGATTTATTTCAGTTTGTATTAATTTGTGCAGTTGTTACATTTACTACATCAGCATTTTTTTAGAAAGGTAATTTATAAAGTTTTGTATGAAATCTTTGTTTAAGATATGTTGAAAACCTTCATCAAGAAATAAATACATGAAATAGGAAATGAGAGTTCATATTTTTGAATTTTATAACAATTACATATGTCAATGTTTTCCTATAAAAATTCAAATTACACATATAACTTAGCATTTCCTTATTTTATTTAACTAGATAGTCAACAAATCTAGTCTGAGTATTTCATCTGTAGAGCACAGACATTCCCGATTTAAATTATGCTTCCAAATTACTTTTATGCAAATTCTATAATTTAAATGAGTATAAAAATATTCTTCAGGTCCAGTACAGTTTGAATGTCTTGAGATAGATACATATAACATTTCTTAACTGTACAGCGTTAATTGTAAAATCAAAAAGGCCTCTCAAGCTATCTTTTACTTATTTCTTAACATGTTTTTCTTACATGTGCCTTTTTAAATATATTCAAAGCCCCTGTTTGGAAATGAGAAACTCATCATCAAGAGCTTCATATAAAATTATTTTTTGTACATGCACTGTCTATGTAAGCAGATAATCATATTGACCTTTGGTTCCAGTGTATTTAATTTTTGAACATTATTTTGTGTAATTCATTGTCATAAAGGAGAGGACACAACGGTTCTAATTTTTAAGAACTTGTGTCCGATCCTTTTGTTTCAATATCTTAACATTAAAATATGTTCAAATCAAGAGTTTCAGTAGCATTAAATTTAACTCAGTCTGAATAAGCTAATCAAACTCCTCTTTTATGTTCAGAATTTCAATATTAATAACTACTTCATTGCTCAAATTTCAATTCATTTACAAATAAAGATGATCAATTTTCACTTGAAATTCTATACTCCATTACCTGTTTTATACTTATAATCTACACCATGTGCATCTTCTCATAAATATGTATATTTTGACTCTCATTTCCTTAAAAAAGAAAGTCTTCTTTAATTAAAAAAAGACTAAAATTGATCTCTCTTAAAATTCAAAACATTTGTATACCTTGAGAACGGCAGCCATTTGTAATCTAAGGTATTGCTATCAGCAGAGATAACCCGCTTTGGACAATAATTTAAAGGTCTGACTACTACCAGTAAATGAACAAAATGAACTATGATAATTAATTTTACGTTTTAATATACAAAGAAAATCTAATTTTTTTGGAAATAGCAAAGTTATTGAAAAATAACATACACATTTTATTCGTATATTGAGAACAATACTTGACAAGAAGTATATATGTACAAAGGATTAAAATTGTCATTATACAAAAGTCTAGCAATCAATTGTGATAGGTATCATTCTATATCTCAAAACAAAGATGTATGTCAAATTATATTTCCCATGATTATGTAAATTGAATATGGTCAAAACACACTTGTTGATTTAACTTCCGTGTTGTCCCGAGTAAACACTTTTCCCCCATCATTTTCAAATTCAACTTGGTTTTCAACTGATTCAGACCTTTCCTCTAACGCCTCTTCACTATTTTCCCTGCACACACTATAGGAAATACTTTCATTAAATCTATTGTAGCTGTTTATTTCCTGGTATATACCAGTATCGTGTACATTTCCATCTCCATCCACCTGATGTTTATTGCATTGCGAATTTCTGATTTTCTTCCTGATGATGTACGCAGCAATTAGCGTGAAACATAGCAAAATGACAGAGAACATCGCATAGAGGATTGGTTTAATATCACCTAAGACTGTATACTGAATGTTTTTTGAATCCTTTTGAGATATCTTTTTGCTTGTATACATTACTACTAAAATTGAAGTTGATGTTGCAGGATAATAATTGGTTTCTCCAAATGATGAATTTGTCTTATTTTGTCTTCTTGTTAATGGTTTCAAATTGTATATTATTTTGGATACTTCTGGAGATGCTGTCAAAAAATCAATCAGAGTAAACTTTTAAAGATAAATACTTCACACGTATTAAGTATATACATACATTGTACACTGTAATCTGGACCGATGGATGAAATTTTAAAAAAAAAAAAATTAGATAAATCTGAGTTCATGCTTTATAGTACGTACAATGCAAATTACTTCCTGTGTCAAGACATCCGTTGGACACATCACAAAGATCTGAAGAACAATCACATTCTTTCTGACAATGTCGCCCATAACTTGGAAAGGGACACTGTTGGGAACAGTTGATTCCAAAATACCCCACAGTGCATTCTTTTAATCATAAATAATTAAATACGGGTATGAAATTTAAATGTCTGTTGCATATTTTTTTTTAATTAAATATTTTCAGTTTGTTGATAATTTTGAAATAAACAATAAATGACGCATAACAAAAATTATGCTCTTCATTTGACTGTAAGCTTTCCTTCGGAGTAAAGAAAATGCAATTAAGGACAATTAAGTTTTGTTTACTATAATTGAAATCAAATAGCGTCGCTCGAAAACATTATGCGAGTCTAAAATCAACATTTATCTACTTTTCATTGCATACAAAGTTGTGAGTAAAAGTTGGTTCACTAAAAACAAAGAGTTCACTTGCCGATGCATTGATTGCTTACAGCATCCCGTTTAAAACCTGAACAGCAGCTGACTCCGTCCTCTCTTACAAGTAAAAACAAGACAGCATAATAAACAAAGTGATAGTATACATCTCATCCAAAAATTACATGACTTTGCATTGCTTGCTTGGGCAAAATATTTAAGATAAAAGAAGAAATTCTAGTCTTCAATTTTCATATGAAAAGGAAGTACCAAATAATGAGTGGACATAACTTTAAAAATACAAAAGCTGTCAACTAAAAGATAAAGTACTTCCAGGAGTTGATTATGATTGTCCTATTGTATAAAAATAAGAATGACGTACCCTTCACAGTTTCCATCTAATCTCTTGAAATTATACAGAATAATGAAGAGAACGATTACTATCATTCTTAAAAAATATACTTCATGTATCCTCTAAAACTTGTTTGTGTTCTGTATTTCCTTGATTCAAACTCAGTATTTTGGATAAATATGAATGATTGAAAAGTTCTGTAATCTAATTTTCCTGTTTCCGATTTTAATGAAAAAAATATGTCATTCATACTTTCCGATTTTATTTTGAAAGTTAATACTTCATCTCTACATTTATCGAAAATGTATAGTGTTGAAAACATTTGCATGTTATTTTCTTTAAACTTTTCAGTCGAATCGCGATTTAAAAACAAATAGAGCATATATACCAGATTATATAAGAGCAAAATTAGCATATTTCTGTATTTGAAACGCCACCACTTGCCGGTGAAGGACTGCAAATTTATACCTGTATACTCTACCTGTAAAAAGCAAACTGGTAAAGAAATTATCAAATTAGACAAACAACAAAGTCTGAAGGCAACATCAACTACCAAAACATGATATCTCACAAACTATATCAACTGTATAGAGACATAACTTATACAAAGCAAGATCTCTAGTAAAATAGGTTTTAACAGCATTGGACAACAAAAAGAAAGAACTGCAGGCTTCAGTTAAGGAAAGAACTGCTTGGACCAAGTGTTTATATTTAAAAAAAAAAAAACATAACAGAACATTGCACGGAATGACAAAGACAACACATCATAAATTTCTTTGACTTTAAAAAGCTTTATATATAATTCACAGAGACCGTTTGTGGAGGATCCTAAGGCACTATCATAGTAAGCATCCAAACTTGTTTACCCAATAAAAGCATTATGTGCAGAATTTATATGTTCTTATGGTATTTATGCAAAACACGAGCTTTCTTGTGAAATCGGGTGCAAGGGAAAAATGTGTAAGGTCAACCCCATTATTCACCATCGCAGTAGACTGGGTAATGAGATCAACACTCAGTGGAGACAACGCCGGCATCAGTTAGGCTCTTTTTAGCTATATGTCTAGAAGACTTAAATTTTGCACATGACCTGGCTCTAATACATCATCTGTAGTCACAAATGCAAAGAAAAACATCCAATTTACAAATAAATGCCAGTAAAATTGGTTTGAAAATCAACTTAAAGAAATCAGCAGTTATGACCTTGAATACAGAAAGTCCAACCAAAAGACAGCTGAATGGAAAAAGACATTAAATACACATCAAACTTTACATATCTTGGACGTGTAGTGACATCAGATGGCACTGCTGACAAGGACATTAAAACAAGATTATTTAAAGCCAGCGGATCCTACAAAAAAAACGAATAGCATCAGTGGACACGCTAAGATCAAATTGTTTTACAACTCTGTATTATCCGTTTTAATGTATGGTGTTGAGAGCTGAAGGATGACAGATCTAAAAATGACATAAACAAATTATCAAGTTCCATATCTAATGCCTGTCTTAGAAAGTATTGAGGATAACCTGGCCTGCAAAAGTGGCCAACAAAAATTTAAACGAAATAACAAAGACAATAAACAGTCTGTGTCCGAGGATACCTGTCGTTCGGTAATTATTTATTCATGAAAAATACACTGCATAACGAAAGGATACTGGCAGACGCGTCGCAGTCTTTTGAGTCTATAAGGGACTCATTTATTGACAAATGTGATTTTACTAGAAATGGTTGTGTTACATAATTATTTCACAAATGATTGTGTATGATTTATGCATGCATGTATTTTCAACTATGAACGTTCTAAAATATTATATAAATGTATATTCAACTGGGGATTTTTATATGTTAGGACTTTGTCGATTACTTATTTTCAATTAAATGGTAATCATGAAGATACATGAATACATGCATTTGGCTTTATACATTCCAAATGCTGAAAAAAAAAACATTCAATAATCATTTACGAAAGGTGTTTCATTATCAAATTCAGTCAAAAACACAAGAAAAACAATAAAAATATTATTCAAGAGGATATTAGCAATATTATTCTAAGCTTAGATTTCATGGATTTCATGGTAACGCGGTGAAACCACACAATATTTAGTCGACGTCCCTTCAGAAACTGTAAATAAAATAGAACAAAATTAAGCATGTGTGGTTTATGGTATCTTTGCACATAAAGCCTAATAAAGAGAAAATGTATTTATTAATTGATGAAAATGTTTGCATTTTGATTAGGTATTTGGATTTGACAAACGATAAGAAGAACAACAAATTTCTTTACTCATTGTTGATTTTATCTCGGACTATTCTTTTTTTTTCAAACATGATTAAAGTTCATAACATTTTAGTTTGTTACCGGCCGTCAGGAAAAAAAAAATTAAAGAAATTCATATTACATGTACTCTCTTACTAGAGTTAGAGGGCGCGCTTTTTGATGCAAACTCTCTGGTCAGTGATAGATTGACGGCCTCTGTAAATTTATAGACTGGTCTGTTTACCCTCGTTCTCGACGACGAAGTAAATTATGAACAGTTTTAACTGGGAAAGTTGTCTTGAAGTGTTTGAGGCAAAAATGCTTCAATGCTGCTCTAGAACTCAAAGTAAATTTCCTGTACACTTCATAGCTAGCCCAAAACAAGATTATAATAACACATCCCCCGGGACAAAACTCAGCGATGATGGTCTTACCATATACATGTTCATGCATTATAAATGAGTTTAAAATACATCTTTACATACAGTTTTAAAATTGTTAAGTTTTTTTTTCAATCAACTTCAGGACCTTCTCATAATTATAATAACGTGTTTTTTATGAAATGAAAACCAGTAAAGATCATTACGTCTTCTTCATTTTGCCGATTCTTTACTTAGAAGCTTACGGGAGTGAAGCCCATTCCTCTACGGGTACTGACCGACACTCTTGTCACTGTATTAAAAGGAAACCCCTGTTCATAACAATGCATGAAATAATACGCAACTGGCTGACTTTCTAAGCTTTTTTAAAAACCTAACCTTGTAACGCACATTATTAATAAATGTAATATTGAAAGAAATGGTGGAAAACAGGCTGAATCAAAAGGGATGTCCCATTTGTTAGGTGGAGGGAGTTTATTTATGATTAGACTAGTCCACTTATGGGATAAATAGTAAGAATAATCACCAAAGTTTTATTTGTATTTGTTGAACTTTATCGCAGGACACACACACACACACACACACACACACACACACACACACACACACATATATATATATATATATATATATATATATATATATATATATATATATATATATAATCATGTCGAAAATCTCAGTTCTTCGTATCGATGCCCGTTTTCGGTTTCTGCATTTATTGTCTGACGTCATGGCGTCAGACAGTTCTAGATTTAGCCTGGTCCCCTGGCTCATCCTTGCCAAGGCAGGAGAGCCATGTGGATTACAATCGATGCTGTCACCTGATTGGTCTGAACAATTCACGCTAAATCGTTTGATTTTTAAGCCGTTGCGGTTAACCACGGAAAAAAATATTGACGTCACAATGATACATTGCATCGACGGCGTAGAAAAACAGACGTCACAAAGAACTTCTACATCGGAAGCGCAGCTAAATACGACGTCACAATGGGCTCAGATTCAGCGCAGATTCGCCCTGTATCCACTGTAGTCCACCTGGCCCTAGTGCGGAGTACACGAAGCAAAACAGGGACAGGGAACCAGCTAGGCTATACTAGATTTAGCCAAGGCTTGTTGGTCAAATCGTTCAATAGATTTTGTGTGATAACTCGATCTTGAAAACTTCATACTATCTTAACTATCAATTGGAGAGCGTGAAGACCCTAACAAAAATTTACTATAGTTAACTATAGTTTACTATAGTTAACTATAGCTTACTATAGTTAACTATAGTGAAATACTTTGATTTACTATGAAACTTTACTCTGGAACTGTTTTTGAGATTTCAAAGCTTAAAATCCCTAAAATTCGATTACAGTAATGTAAAATTTGGAAATTATGTGTTTGTTTGCTTGTTTGTTTAACATCCCTCTCTAGAATTTTTCACTCATATGGAGACGCCACCACTTGCTGCAAATTTTGTCCTATGCTCGGCGCTTACGGGCATTGAGCAGTGAGGGATCTTTTTCGTGCCAGCACCTACTGCGACACGGGACCTCGGTTTATACGGTCTCATCCGAAGGATCGATCTCCACGTCCCACAGTGGGATTCGAACCCGCGACGTAAGGATCAACTCCTTACGCCGCGACTTTAGAGCTCTAACCACTGCGCCACACGGGCGACAAGAAATAATGTGTGAATATACAAAACGCATTTTAAAATTAAAATAGAAAATCTTTTTTGTCTGTTTTAGGCATTTTGCCCTCAGGTATTGACAAAATCTAACAAATAAAACATAGTTTTATAAGATATTTATTCATAAGATTGTGAAAAATCAGCATTTTTCTAATGGAAACACGATCTAGTGTCACAAATAAACTGAAATGTAAATATTTGGAGGAACTATTGACAATTTAGCAAGACTTTACGGGGTAAATTTCCCCCGAAAGAAAATCACTGATTCACATCTTAAAGATAGCAAAAACCTACATGGTAAATTTACAGTGTACCTACAGTAATTCAAAACAAAAGCAACCATCTTTTTAGATAGCAAGACTTTACGGGGTAAATCCCCCCCCCCCCCCCCAAAGAATATCACTGATGCAGTATTCACTACTCATATAAAAGCGAACATTACACTTTGAAAATTGCAGAACTCTACAGGGTAAACTTCCTCTCAAAAATGACATTGATTCAGTTTATATGCAGTGTTTGAAAGCAAAAGCAACCATCTTGATGATAGTAAGACTTTACGGGGCAAATTTCCCCCCAAAGAAAATCACTAATACAGTATTTATGATTCGCAAACATCGTGAAGATGGCAAAAATCTACGGGGTAATTTTTCTCTCAAAAATGACATTGATGCAGTTTATACACGGTATTTCAAAGCAAAAACACCCAAATTTTAGGTAGAAAAAGCGAACATTACACTTTGAAAATCGCAGAACTCTACAGGGTAAATTTCCTCTCAGTGATGATATTGATACAGTTTATATACAGTAATTAAAAGCAAAAACACTCATCGTTCAGATAGCAAGACTTTACGGGGTAAATTTCCCCCCAAAGCAAATAACTGATATAGTTTTTATGATTCACAACATCTTAAAGATAGCAAAAATCTTCAGGGTAAACTGCCTTTTAGAAATCGCAAAGCAATTTTTTAGAAAGTAAGACTTTACGGGGTAAATTTCCCCCCAAAGAGGGTATCACTGATGCAGTATTCAATACTCTTATAAAAAGCGAACGTTACACTTCGAAAATCGCAGAACTCTACAGGGTAAATTTCCTCTCAAAAATGACATTGATTCAGTTTAGTGTTGATTCAGTTTATATACAGTGTTTGAAAGCAAAAGCAACCATCTTGATGATAGCAAGACTTTACGGGGTAAATTTCCCCCAAAAGAAAATCACTGACACAGTATTTTTGATTCGCAAACATCTATAAGATGGCAACAATCTATAAGGTATTTTTCCTCTTAAAAATGACATTGATACAGTTTATATACAGTATTTCAAAGCAAAAACACCCATCTTTAAGATAGCAAGACTTTACGGGGTAAATTACCCCCAAAGAAAATCACTGATACAGAATTTATGCTTTGCAATATCTTGGAGGTAGTAAAAATTTACGGGGTAAATTTCCTCTAAAAATATTACTGATACAGTTTACATCATACTTAGAAAAAGCAAACATTAAACTTTGAAAATAGCAAGTATGTACGGGGTAAATCCCTCCCTCTCCTGAAGAGTATCAATAATACAGTTTATATTATTCAAAGCATGAACAAACACTGCAACTCGATGATAGCAAGACTTTACGGGGTAAACCACCACCCCACCCCCCCCCCCCCCAACACACACACTAAGAATATCATGATGCAGTTTATGTAATTCACAGAATAAAACAAATATTACCTTTTGAAAAAAGCACAACTTTTCAAGGTAAATTTCCTCTCATAAATAAAATAATTCTGTATATATTGTTTACAGAAAAAGCATACATTACATCTTGATGACAAAAAGACTCGGGGTAAATTTCATATCAAAGAATATTAATAATATATTATTTATGTATTACAAACGATACTTTTATCTAAATATCATGCAAGCTGGAAAAGCTAAATATTAAAGTTAACATAATATTAAACCTTCTAAACATAGAAAAACATGCAAAAACATTAAAAAAAACCTCTGACATCTTTCTTTCTCTGTTAAAGGTATAAGATTTCTTTGTGTCCCGTTACACTTTCTTTATTTGAACAGCGTCCTTCTTTACTATCTTTGACCGAAGTTCCACTACTATACTTTTCTCTTGGCTGATACAATAGACAGATTGTAGAGTACATTTTCCAAAGGAAATCTGGCAACCATATTATGAGCCAATCCATAGTCGACCTATGGATGAAAATTTTAAGTCTCATAAACTTCAATTTTCCAAAGCCTTAGGCATTTATATATGATTTCATGACAGATATGACTGGTTTAATATCGCGCACTAGAGTAAAGAAGCATCTGCCTGCTCTGAATTTTTGTAAAACAGTCTTTCTGTCTATATTGCATGGAAATTGCATTCATCTAAAGATCCCCCCAACACACACTCATATACACACATACATTTATACATGTTTCTGAGAATAATGCTCATTCGTGATATTGATCTACATCGTAAGATAATCAAAAAAGTTAAATGCACTTACTATAGTATTGTATTTGTATTGTACATGTATTACTGATGCCCTCTAGGTCCATCATGGACGTTTTTTTTTAGGGGAAGTGAGAGAGGTAACTGATAGCATATGCAGATAGTTTTACTGCAACCTAAATGTTGATTAAAGTTTAACATTTCAGCTTCAGTTATTTCACGCAATAATTAAAGAAAGTAACCAAGTTGCGAAATCCTTATGCTGCGCAATGGAATTGTAGATCAGGAACGATTTCAAATGCAGATACTGCCTAAAAAGTACATAGATGGTGACATATATAAAATTGTATATTTACCTTGTTTGTTCAAGATTTGGACTTGAATTTGTAGTTCAGTTCCAGCACAAAGCAGTCTCTTTTGTATCGAATCGTCCATAAAAGTACACTTTTGAAACATTCTTAAAGTACTTGCGTCCACAAAACTGAGAGGTCATCTAGCTTGGTTTCCTTTCCCTAATTTGCTTAGTGTTCTCTTTGACCTTTGGCGTGGATGAGCCAGGGAACAAGGCAAAGGAACGCCGGCCATATCAATACGGCCAATAATATTTAAATTCCCAACTCACTATTCATCATGTAGCGTATATTACAGGGAAACGTACACATTGCTTTCAAGGAAAATGAATGAATTTATCAATGGGTGGTTGCGAGAAAGAAATTTAGGTGATTTGTCTCTCATCACTTTACTGTTTACTCTTCCGCTGCGTGAATTCCAGATGTTAATCAACCCTTTTATTGGATACCGGTAGCATTGCGGTCATGTCATAAATCTGACCTAAGTTAAAATAATTTCTACATTTTCTAAGCATCCATATCTTGATCTATAAAAAGCACAGGTTGCCCTCCTTAAAACTTGGTGACATTTTACATATACTGTACTGCAGTTGCATATACATCATCTTTTCATGTGGCAGTTATTATTATTTTACTAAATATGTGGTTTCAAAGATTAATTAGAAGAAAACAATTATTAAAATTAATCACAAATATTGTTATCATAAAAAGTTAGATGAGATTAATACTCGAAAAACACTCGGGGAATTCCTTTTTCTTCTTTCCACTTATCAAATGTACGATTGCCGATATGAGCCTGTTTGAAATAATGGTACACGGCCTCTACCATGTATACCTGTAGTTTTATTTTTTTATACATGTACATTTCTCTTAATCTGTACATACACATGTACACATGTATACAAAATATAACGTGTTATAATTTCGGAAAAAAAGACATGTAAAAGATAAAAATATAATCTACAGATAGATTTCGTCACTGTAATTATGGTACATGAAAAAATCTTATGTTTAAATTTTTTGTCTATCATTCTTTCATTAATTTTTGCACTTCACATTTGATACTCCGCAAAGAATACAGCCTAGAAAAGGTAAACACTGGCATATAGAAAGCAATTAGAAGGTGGATATTTTTTTCTTTAATTTTCAAAATAATGTACAATATATTCGAGTTTTAAAGTCAATAATACTTTCTTTCAATATTGCTTTTCAATTAGCTATATTTTTTTCCTCTCCTTTTCAACCTAAGGTTGTGTCAGTGTAGAAAGATCAACTGAAAAAAGAATAACTGTTCATTTTTTTTTCACATCTTTGAAATCACATATTTAGTAAAATAATAATAACTGCCACATGAAAAGATGATGTATATGCAACTGCAGTACAGTATATGTAAAATGTCACCAAGTTTTAAGGAGGGCAACCTGTGCTTTTTATAGATCAAGATATGGATGCTTAGAAAATGTAGAAATTATTTTAACTTAGGTCAGATTTATGACATGACCGCAATGCTACCGGTATCCAATAAAAGGGTTGATTAACATCTGGAATTCACGCAGCGGAAGAGTAAACAGTAAAGTGATGAGAAACAAATCACCTAAATTTCTTTCTCGCAACCACCCATTGATAAATTCATTCATTTTCCTTGAAAGCAATGTGTACGTTTCCC
This sequence comes from Saccostrea echinata, assembly GCF_033153115.1. NCBI lineage: Eukaryota > Metazoa > Mollusca > Bivalvia > Ostreida > Ostreidae > Saccostrea > Saccostrea echinata. Next base: position 14,782,676 of record NW_026889801.1, on the reverse strand, counting down.
TGTAATATACGCTACATGATGAATAGTGAGTTGGGAATTTAAATATTATTGGCCGTATTGATATGGCCGGCGTTCCTTTGCCTTGTTCCCTGGCTCATCCACGCCAAAGGTCAAAGAGAACACTAAGCAAATTAGGGAAAGAAAACCAAGCTGGATGACCTCTCAGTTTTGTGGACGCAAGTACTTTAAGAATGTTTCAAAAGTGTACTTTTATGGACGATTCGATACAAAAGAGACTGCTTTGTGCTGGAACTGAACTACAAATTCAAGTCCAAATCTTGAACAAACAAGGTAAATATACAATTTTATATATGTCACCATCTATGTACTTTTTAGGCAGTATCTGCATTTGAAATCGTTCCTGATCTACAATTCCATTGCGCAGCATAAGGATTTCGCAACTTGGTTACTTTCTTTAATTATTGCGTGAAATAACTGAAGCTGAAATGTTAAACTTTAATCAACATTTAGGTTACAGTAAAACTATCTGCATATGCTATCAGTTACCTCTCTCACTTCCCCTAAAAAAAAAACGTCCATGATGGACCTAGAGGGCATCAGTAATACATGTACAATACAAATACAATACTATAGTAAGTGCATTTAACTTTTTTGATTATCTTACGATGTAGATCAATATCACGAATGAGCATTATTCTCAGAAACATGTATAAATGTATGTGTGTATATGAGTGTGTGTTGGGGGGATCTTTAGATGAATGCAATTTCCATGCAATATAGACAGAAAGACTGTTTTACAAAAATTCGGAGCAGGCAGGTGCTTCTTTACTCTAGTGCGCGATATTAAACCAGTCATATCTGTCATGAAATCATATATAAATGCCTAAGGCTTTGGAAAATTGAAGTTTATGAGACTTACGCAGCTATGTTAAGGCTTCCCGAAGCTTTAAAATGCGCTCAAAACATAATGTCATTGCGAGGTCGGTTTTGGTTTTAATTTATAAGTATTGAACTTTAGTACTTCCAATTTATATAAAGGGTTTCTTCGGCTATATATTAGCTTATTTGTTATGATATCACATGACTTTGATGATCACGTGGCGGTCATTTATAAATTTTTGAAGTGTTTCATATAAATCGCTTCGGCGCAGCTGATTAACACAATAATGATCAACATTTTGTTATATAAATAAACTCATCGTATCCTTGTGTATCCGAAATGTGCTTGGGAAAAGTCATAGTATTACTTGGGTACAAAATATTTCCTGAGAAACTCAACTTACCTACAAATTCGAGGGTATTTTCCACACAATATCGTAATCTGTATTAAAACAAAGCCAACACACATTTTTCCCAAGCAAGATTCAGTTAGAGAACAACCTCTTCTTACAGATTTCTACAAAAATTCTCAGATTAATCCTCATTAATCACCTGCGCCAGACTCTCTTATACACACAAAATAAATTCCATCTCCAACCACGGGTATAAAACAGAGTACATTTCAAAAGTATATTTTTCATAAGCATTTTGAACATGATGAATTTCAATCAAGGGTAGGTAAGCGGTGTATTTTTAAAATATTCGGACATATAAGACTTAAAAAACCTTTAACGACCCGTGAATTTTGCAATAGCTATCTAGCATTTCATATGCAGTTTGAAATAAAGTGTAAAGATCATAACACTCTCCCCGTCATAACACCTCAAGTTTGCAGTGACCTGACGTCATTTTCCATAATGACGTCATATTTTGGTAGTTCAGAGATGTGAAGGCACAGAGTGCACTGTCATATTCTACGGGAAGCATTAACCTACCTGCGTTAAAATTTTCATCCATAGGTCGACTATGGATTGGTTCAGGATATGGTTGCCAGATTTCCTTTGGAAAATGTACTCTACAATCTGTCTATTGTATCAGCCAAGAGAAAAGTATAGTAGTGGAACTTCGGTCAAACATAGTAAAGGAGGACGCTGTTTAAATAAAGAAAGTGTAAGGGACACAAAGAAATCATACCTTTAACAGAGAAAGAAAGATGTCAGAGGTTTTTTTTTTATGTTTTTGTATGTTTTTCTATGTTTAGAAGGTTTAATATTATGTTAACTTTAATATTTAGCTTTTCCAGCTTGCATGTTATTTAGATAAAAGTATTAAATAATATATTATTAATATTCTTTGATATGAAATTTACCCCGAGTCTTTTTGTCATCAAGATGTAATGTATGCTTTTTCTGTAAACAATATATACAGAATTAGTTTATTTTATGAGAGGAAATTTACCTTGAAAAGTTGTGCTTTTTTCAAAAGGTAATATTTGTTTTATTCTGTGAATTACATAAACTGCATCAGTGATATTCTTAGTGTGTGTGTTGGGGGGGGGGGGTTTACCCCGTAAAGTCTTGCTATCATCGAGTTGCAGTGTTTGTTCATGCTTTGAATAATGTAATCTGTATTATTGATACTCTTCGGGAGGGAGGGATTTACCCCGTACATACTTGCTATTTTCAAAGTTTAATGTTTGCTTTTTCTAAGTATGATGTAAACTGTATCAGTAATATTTTTAGAGGAAATTTACCCCGTAAATTTTTACTACCTCCAAGATATTGCAAAGCAGTGATTTTCTTTGAGGGAAAATTCACCCCGTAAAGTCTTGCTATCTTAAAGATGGGTGTTTTTGCTTTGAAAAACTGTATATAAACTGTATCAATGTCATTTTTAAGAGGAGAATTACCTTATAGATTGTTGCCATCTTATAGATGTTTGCGAATCAAAAATACTGTGTCAGTGATTTTCTTTTGGGGGAAATTTACCCCGTAAAGTCTTGCTATCATCAAGATGGTTATCTTTGCTTTCAACACTGTATATAAACTGAATCAATGTCAGTTTTAAGAGGAAATTTACCCTGTAGAGTTCTGCGATTTTCAAAGTGTAATGTTCGCTTTTTATAAGAGTAGTGAATACTGTATCAGTGATACCCTCTTTGGGGGGAAATTTACCCCGTAAAGTCTTACTTTCTAAAAGATTGCATTGCGATTTCTAAAAGGCAGTTTACCCTGAAGATTTTTGCTATCTTTAAGATGTTGTGAATCATAAAAACTATATCAGTTATTTGCTTTGGGGGGAAATTTACCCCGTAAAGTCTTGCTATCTGAACGATGGGTGTTTTTGCTTTTAACTACTGTATATAAACTGTATCAATATCATCTCTGAGAGGAAATTTACCCTGTAGAGTTCTGCGATTTTCAAAGTGTTATGTTCGCTTTTTCTACGTATAAGATAAACTGTATCAACAATTATTTTAAGAGGAAATTTACCCTGTAGATTTTTGTTACCGCCAAGATATTGTGAAGCATAAATTCTGTATGAGTGATATTCTTTGGGAGGAAATTTACCCTGTAAAGTCTTGCTATCTAAAATATGGGTGTTTTTGCTTTTTGCTCAGTAGGGGTAAAGCTTAAACATACTGCTAAGGAAACTGCTTACTGCTTAGAAAACTGCTTATGAAAACTGTTTACTCGATCCTCAGGCATTAGCAGTTATGAAACAACAGTAAAAATCAAACTGCCTGAAACTGCTTGAAATTCATAAAACTGCTGAAGTACTGCTTAATGACTGCCTATATAGGCAGTTCATTTTTCCATGGGGATAGATAGAAAGATTTTGAAAAGTATGTGTGCTTGAACATGTTGAACATTATACACAGAAATTAAGAGTTTTAACCTTGAAGTAAAAATGTCCGATCAGCCAGGTCATTAAATTATTATGAAATGAATGTATGGATAAATTGACTAAATATTTGTTAAAAATGTTTCTAAAAACATTTTATCTAAGTATGAATCATTATGTTATAGAGAACATATTTCAAAAATGTATCAAATATTTTTAAATAGATAGATTAAGAATGATTAGCATTTGGTCAGGTCATTTCAAATTTGGTCAGGTCATTAAATTATCATGAAATAAATCCATTGGATAAAGATTACATATTTGGTAAAAATGTTTCTGAAAACAATTTGTCTAAAGTATTAATCAATTTAATAGAGAACAAATTTGAAAAATGTATCAAATATTTTCATGATTTTTTTTTAAAAAAAAGATAACAATTATGAATGATTATCATTTGGTCAGGTCATTTCAAATTTGGTCAGGTCAATAAATTATCATGAAATGAATGGATAAATGACTAAATATTTGGTAAAAATGTTAATTTCTAAAAACATTTTATTTAAGCTATCAATCAATATAATAGAGAACATATGTTAAAATATATCAAATATTTTTAAAAAGATAACAATTATGAATGATTATCATTTGGTCAGGTCATTTTAAATTTGATCATCATTAAATTTTCATGAAATGGATTGATAAATGACAATAAATTCGGTAAAAATGATTGAATAAACTTTTATTCAATTGAATTGCACCTTATCATTAAGAAATTATCCTGAAAAATTGATATAAAAACTCCGAATATTGCATGATTTTTGGAGAATTTTAAATTTCGTCAGGTCAGTCAGGTATTTAGTAGGTCAGGTCTTTAGTGTGTTCCCGCTTGCCGGGAAAGTGAAAGTAGAACACATGGAACGTGAGGGGAAAAAAAAAACCAAAACATATAATGAGTTCAATGCTACAAAAGAACAAGTCTGAATGTGTAATATAAAGCATATTTAAAGATTATTGAGGATTACTTTTAATTTTGACTTGCTCCTGCGCAAGCTAGTCCATCTCCCTTGCAGAGTTGTCGTTCGTGTTCCGTCGCCATTGTAGAGAAAAGCCTAAATTTCATTCGGCCACACAAGATGTTGTATAAGTATTTTTATGCCCATGCCACGATGAAAACAAATACGCCTTTCAACTGTAACCAAAAGCAACTAGGCATAGCAAGTCAGAGCCGGTGAGTACAGTAAGGTTTAGCAGACACTGGCAGAGGTTACCTGTCCCGCCTTAAGTCAAAATATTTACGTTGCTCTGAAATGTTGTACATAAGAAGTCAAGCAGATCACAATTAAAATATATATTTAAAAAAAAAATAGCTTCAAAAGAGTGTTTTTATCTTCATATCTTAGAGATTTATACAGTTATTAATAAAAATTATACAGGTGATGGCAAATTTGACTTAAGTCTAGGTCTGTTTCATCACAGGCACCTGAATTCAGGTGCCTGTGGTTTCATGATAATTTTTGTAGAAATTTTTCCATTATTGGCACTGAAATATGGATGGGTGGAAGTAGTGATATCTGTGCAGGTACCTGATTTTTATTAAGAGCCCGAACATGCTGAATAGGTAGCAAATGAACATGATAAAATTCTAAGAAGAAAGAATGTCAGACACCTCGGTCCATTGATATTTAGGCTCAATGACACCTTGGCTCAGACGGGTAGCTGATTTTAGAAATATTTTAGACACCTTAGACGGCCCAAGCAAAATTTCATTAAGAAATATATATTTCTGAATTGGAACTTGAATAAAATATTGATTGAAAAAAAAGTAAATGAATAAATGATCAATATTTTTTTTTTAATTATAAAAAGACCTTCCACGAGCACATTGACGGTAATGAAGAAATGAAAAGACAATGTAATTACACTGGTAACTGATAAACAAGCAAGATGCTGCGACACATCCTTCGGAGTCTCAAGTGTGTGTCATATTGGTATAATGGATATAAAACAAAAATTAAAAATACAATATTATAAAAGATCTAAGCAATTAATTGCTAGTATGTTGAAATATACAGTGTTGTGCCAAAAGTGTCTCACTTAATAAACTCACAATTTTCAATACAATAAGAAAAGACATGTACTTTTAGTACCTTGTAAAGGCAAATGCAAGCTAGCTAGAATACTTCATGATAGGGACTGATAAAGATTTTTAATGTTATCCACTAAGAAATTCTGCCAAATATCAAGAATGGCTTCAAACAGCTGATTTGAATTAGATATTTCACCAGCCTGATTTTGTTAACTTCTCTTCACAGTTTTTGACATTAATGTCTGGTGATTGGGCTGGCTGAATCAGTCCATGGATCCGATGTTGTTTTCATGTTTATATCTGTCTAATGATATGGGCTCAACGCAAGGGGGCATTGTCATCCTGGAATCAGAATGTGCAGGGGTGTGCAATTAGCATCGCCCGACGCCCAGGGCTACCATTTTTGGGGGTCGGGCTAGTGGTTTTCTGCACGGAGGTAGCCCCTTGGGCTAGTAGAAATTAAAACTACACATATCGTCATATACCCTAAATTCGTCCGTACCCTAAAATCGTCCTCAAACTTCACGCAGCGCTCATGTTTCGAACTATATAATATATGAAAAGCACGACCGTATTTTCACTCATTTTTTGCTATTAAATACCAACCAGTGAAAATTTTCCAGGCAGCATGCTCCTATTGTCCATAAAACTCCATAGTCTTATCCATTTTGCAGTACTACCTGACTTATTTACTTCAAAAAGCGATCGTTTTTTCCTAATCCGAATTTCCTCCATTCCTTTGTTTATGGTAAAGATGCAGATATCTCATTAAATTATTTACAATCACTCAATCAACTGAAAGATAAATGTTATGCAATTAATATAAAATATATTTCCAGTGTATTTAATGATTTAAGATGAAAACAAAATGATTTTTGCTTCATTTTAGATGAGCTAGTGCAATGATCAGAGAAAAAAAGGAAGATTTAAATTCTTTTTTTATTTTCTATCATAATAATAAATTTATATATGATTAAATTTTACTAGTGAGAATTAAACTTTAATTCTAAAAAAGAATGATCTTAGTACCCTGACTTTATCAACAATTACCTTTTTTCAATATTTTTTTTTTTATTATTTTTGCCTCTATATTTGGGCTAGTAACTTTTTACTTGGGGCTAGTAACTTTATTGCTGCCACTAGCCCGTGGGCTAGTACTTGAATTTTTTAATTGCACACCCCTGATGTGTAGAAATTGTCAGAGAAATGACAGGCAATTACAGGCCACAGTTGTTCATTTAATATGGAAATGTATTTCTCAGCATTTATATTGCCATTAACCTTACATTTATACAGTAATAAAGATTTTGTACACTATCCTGCTATGGACCCATGTGTAGAGAAACATCTTGAGAAACAGTTGAAACCAAAATAAAAGTAGTGTGCCTACTGCGCCCCGTGAAACTAAAGAGATAAGTAAGTGCGCCCAGACCTACCAACTTTATAAAAAAAAAAATGAAATACAGTTATATTTATTTTCAGAAGTAACTCTATATTAATGAAATAAACTCTAAATAGTTATGACTGTTTTTCGTCAATATTCTAAAAAATGATGAGTTTTATTCATTTTTAAAAATGAATTTTATGACAAAAAAAATCATTATTTTTAAAAAATGCATTTTATGACTAGAAATCATCATTTTTAAAAAATATGAATTTCAGTCACACCCTGACCTAGGGATGGGTATCGCCAAAAACTTCTTATCGTGATATATCATGACTTCCCCCCAAAATGTCGCAATAATATCGTGATATTTTAACATACTAGAATTTTTAATTCAATTTCAAGTGAATTTCTATAATTTTTCTTTTAAATAAGCTGTAAAAACATAGCACTTTACTTTTTTCATTTTTATTTATATATAAGATAAAGCTTGTTTGGATGCCCTAGTTTACCTTTTTTTGGCGTTTTTAGACTTCCTGTAATTAGCTCACCTGAGCTGAAAGCTCAAGTGAGCCTTTCTGATCACCCATTGTCCGTCTGTAAACTTTTCACATTTTCAACTTCTTCTCAAGAACCAATGGGTCAATTTTAGCCTAACTTGGTACAAAGTATTCTTGGCTGAAAGGAAGTTTAAAGTGTTAAAATAAAGGGCCAAGTCCCCTTACAAGGGAAGATAATCAAGAAAAAATAAAAATAGGGTGGGGTCATTAATTTGAACAAACTTAAATCTACACTACCTGAAGATGCTTTCATATAAATATGATCAATCATAGCTTTGCTGTTCTTGAGAAGAAGATTCTTAAAGATTTTCCCTATGTATTCCTAAGTAAAAATTGTGTAAAAGTATGGGGTTTTGAAAACTGAAGCATTTTAGAACCCTTTCATATGGAATTTTGTAAAAAAAAAAATTGAAAGTAAAAAAACTACTCCTCATTGTATTGTTTATGGAGAGCTGGGTAGAATACCACTTAGTATATTAGTAAAGTCTAGAATGGCTGGTTTCTGGCAAAGGATTTTGTGTGGTAAAAATGAGAAAATTTCCTTCACATTGTACTCAATTTTGTATCAATTTAGCTCTCAAGGTTTTTACCATGCAAAATGGCTCATGGAAATTAAGAATATTTTACATGATTGTAATTTGGATCTAATGTGGAATGCTCAGTGTGTTGATTAATCATGCAAAATTGGTGTGTTGGTTAAGAATACATTAAGAAATAGTTTTATCCAAGACTGGAATGTAAATGTATTAAATTCTCCAAAATGTCTTAATTATAGAATGTACAAGTGTGATTTTGGTTTTGAAAATTATCTAAACATGTTACCAAATGATCTTAGATTATATTTATGTAAATTTCGTTGTGTCAGTCGAAGCTGGCCAGGTAGATTTTATAGTATTGATAGATCTGAGAGACATTGTAACCTCTGCAATAACAATGAACTTGGTGATGAGTTTCATTTTTTATTTAAGTGTCCTTTTTTTTAAGAATGAAAGACAGAAATTTATTCCTAGCAATATTTACACAAATCCGAACACAATATCTTTTTATGATTTGATGAATACTTCTGATATATATGAACTAATAGGTTTAGCTAAGTATTGTAAAACTGTTCTTAAATTATTTCATGCCTGAACTTCCTACAGTGTAAACATTAAACAATTTTTATGCCCCGCCATGAATATGGCCTGGGCATATAGTGTTTGTCATGTCCATCTTCCGTCCTTCCGTCTGTCCTTCCATCACACTTTGCATTTTGCTCTGTTCAAAGCTCAGTTTCAAAGAAACTATCCAAGATATTTTTATCAAACTTCATATGCTGGTAGATATTGATGAGAGCTATGCAACTGCATCAACATTTTTTGACCTTGACCTTTCCTTTGACCTCGACCTCACTTTTCTTAAATTAGTGTTTAGCTCAGTTTTAAAGATACCATTCAAGATAGTGTAATCAAACTTCATATGTTGATATAAACTGATGTAAGCTATTCAACTGCATCAACATTTTTTGACCTTGACCTTTCATTTGACCTTGACCTCACTTTTTTTAAAATTAATGTTTAGCTTAGTTTTAAAGATACCATTCAAGATAGTGTAATCAAACTTCATATGTTGATACATACTGATGAGAGCTATTCAACTGCATCAACATTTTTTGACCTTGACCTTTCTTTTGACCTCATTTTTTTTTAAATTAGTGTTTAGCTCAGTTTTAAAGATACCATCCAAGATAGTGTAATCAATCTTCATATGTTGTTACATACTGATGTAAGCTATTCAACTGCATCAACATTTTTTGACCTTGACCTTTCCTTTGACCTTGACCTCACTTTTCTTAAATTAGTGTTTAGCTCAGTTTTAAAGATACCATTCAAGATAGTGTTATCAAACTTCATATGGTGATACATACTGATGTAATCTTTTCAACTGCATCGACATTTTTTGACCTTGACCTTTCTTTTGACCTTGACCTCACTTTTCTTTAATTAGTGTCAAACTTCATTTGCTGATGCATACTGATGTAAGCTATTCAACTGCATAAATATTTTTTCACCTTGACCTTTCCTTTGAACTTGACCTCACTTTTCTCAAATTGTGTTAAAATGTTACATTACTAATATTCCCTCGACAGGGCATTCATGTCCTATGGACATATTTCTAGTTTTTTTATACAACCGTCAGTACTGTCAATATCAAAGTTCTTTTTGTGGTTCATTATGTTAACTGTCCACATGTTGATTTGTTCAATTGTTAAACTCTTACTGTACTAACATACCTTAAGTGGGGGCTTTAGTGGCGCAGTGGTTAGAGTGTCTGCTCTAGAGTAGTGAAGTAAGGAGTTGATCCTTACATCGCGGGTTCGAATCCCACTGTGGGACGTGGTGACCGGTCCTTCGGATGAGACCGTATAAACAGAGGTCCCGTGTCGCAGTAGGTGCTGGCACGAAAAAGATCCCTCACTGCTCAATGGCAGTGAGTGCCGAGTATAGGACAAAATTTGCAGCTCTCCACCGGCAAGTGGTGGCATCTCTATATGAGTGAAAAATTCTCAAGAGGGACGTTTAAACAACATACAATCAATCAATCCTCAAATAGTGTAGATTCTAAATTGTTCAAATCATGACCCTCGGGGATAAGGTGGGGCCACAATAGGGAATCCAAGTTTTACATTGAAATATATAAGAAAAACTTTAAAAATCTTCTTCTCAAGAACCACTGGGCCAGAAAAGCTGAAACTTATGTGGAAGCATCCTCAAATAGTGTAGATTCTAAATTGTTAAAATCAGGACCCCTGGGGGTAGGGTGGGGCTACAATAAGTATTACAAGGGGGAAAATCTAGTAAAGAACAGCATGGCCAAAGTTACTCAGGTGAGCGATGTGGCCCATGGGCCTCTTGTTTTTATTTTATAGTTTGAAGAAATAAATGAATAATTTCTGGAATTTATAATTATGTACCAAATACCGGATTTTAATCTCCATATCACGACTTATTATGCAATAAAAAATCATGATATACTGGTATACTGATAAAATCGCCCATCCCTACCCTGATGAAAAGGCTCTTCCCTCTTCAGATATGTTTTGTACAACTGTGCAGGATTTTCTTAATGATCATGATGATAGTTTTTTTTTTCATTTGCAGATTTAGACAAATGAAAAGCCAAGAGAAGGACCAGTGCACAGTTAAACCATTCAAGGTAGCAGATATTGATTAAGATATTGGAAAATTGGACAAGATAAATTAGAAAAAATTATAAACCTATAAGAGTAGTATAATTGATAGCTCACCAGGATCAATAGGCTCAAAGTTAGTGTACATACTTTGATGAAGTTGACATGTGATTTTGTTGTGCATCTGAATAAATTGATATACAGGTACTTGATATAATGATATTACCATTACAGTTTATCAATTTTTCTTAAGAGAAATCACCTATCTAATAAATCATTACAGCATACTAGCTAGATACACATTTTTTAAGGAAGCTCATTTTACCCACAGTTTATTTCATATTTTACTACAGCAAACTTATTAAGTAGATTTCAAATATAAATTGATCATTATGATATCAGATGCATTTTTAGCTCACCCCAACAGAGTTTTGAAATATATGTAATACCCTTGGCATTGCTTGGAGATTATTTTTTTTGTACAATTTGGTGAATGTGCCTGTTGTGTAAATCAAACAGACATGTCTCTGAGGTTATTTCATGCAGTGTGATTGTGATGGTACATATTGTGCTGACTACAAATTGTACTGATCCTTGCTGCACACAAAGTTGTTCTCTAGTACATATTGGCTGCAAAATCATACATGACTGTACAAATTGTTGCTGGCAACAATATGTGCCTTAGTGAGCAGCACTGGCTGCATATTTTGATGCCCCACTGTACAGCTAGAGTTAACAGTTATATGGATGATGTTGATGATGATAATACTGATCACCGATGATATCATAAATTATACAATCAATTTTCATGAGATTGCTTATTTCTCATTTTTTTCAACTCCTCTGGAGCAGGTATGAGTGCATGTAATACTGCCATTTTTATCAATGTATTGCAATGCATCATCATCAATTTACATGTAATGTTCCTTGATAAAGAGCTAGGTACACTTTATGCATAAAATGGCCCTGTTCTTACTATCACCCCTTGTCCCATTTCTTAAATCAAAATAAAGTAGATACTTAGTGCTTCCATTTCCTGTAACAAAATTTCTTTTTGAGAATACAGGTATTGGAAAACAGACATTGAGAAAATGCAATGTTCTTGAATTTTGCATAAAACATGCATATTTGACTACCTTCAGCAAAGAATTAAAATATGAGCACAGCCCACAATCCAAAAATTAAAACATGTTTTGTGATTTTCAGAAACAGATCTTTCTTTGTGTAATTGCATGTTTTGGATCAGAGGTTGTGCTCTGTATGAAATATTGAAAAAATACCTCAACTTTTGGTCATTTTTAAGGGAATTTAGAGGATATGGGAAAATTGATGCATTTTATGACATCATAATGCATTGACTAGAGAGAAAATTACATCATGTTCAATAGATACACGGTCACCAAGGGTACAAGTTATAAATACTGCATTTTCAACCAAAATTGAGCAGTTTTGATTTTCCAGAAATTTACAGGGCCAAAAAAGGCCCTAAGTGGCTCCTGCTCTTTCATACAGAAAGGTTCATATGTTAGAAATGTAAAACCTCAAATTATAGCATGAATTGCATTTTGTTATTTTTTAAATGCAAAATTTAATTCTAAGGCCAAAGTTTTTATTTTTTTTGGTTTACGATTTTCTGTCTCAAAAAAATGCATTGGGTGGTCGAAAAATAAAAATAAAAATAATTTTGGATTCAACAATTTCATTATAAAATAACAGCAATGTTTATTTTAATATAAATAATACACGTCAATAGTACTTTTAAGTTTTATTGTCTAGATCACATAACTCTTTTTATTTAATTTTTATTCATTTCTAACTTTAGACTGAATGTCATTTTCATTTACATATAGTTCTGATTTTTGTTTGTCAATCAGTGCTTGGTTCATGATGTTCAACATTTTGTGCTCTTCAGTGATATGTGATGTGTTATAAACCTTGGTATCCCCACAAACTAGAAATAAGGATCCAAATTCAAGTTAAATTTAGATTGAAGAAAAATACAATTGAAGTGTTTAACAATATTAAAAGTAATTGACGTTGAAATAAAGGTTATAATAATTTGATCATGCAGCTATCAAATTTAATGTTCAACCTGCGGCAAAAAAGCCTAATAATTTCTCAATCAAGTCCCTCTTTAAATGTTTGTTATGTACCTGTACAGTAGGCAACGCTCATTATTTATTAGTAATTCAAAGGACTTTAATCTCAATTGAGTATGAAATTTGCAAAGATTTGTATATTGAATTTACTTCTATAAAGTAACAAATGTTTTATACACATTTGAATTTATCCAGTGAAATACCAGTCAACGTTGCTTCAACTATTAAGATGTATCTCTCAACACTAAACTGGCCTAACTATTATCCATGGATTTATCAGCCTATTTTGGGAAACACCATTTTTGGGGAATTGGGAAAAAATTATCGGCTGTTTGATGAAATTGCAATTTTTTTTTAAAATGTTGCTTAAATCATGTACTCAGGGGTAATTCATTTAACATTTCAGCACGAACTCTAATTTGGGCAACCAAATGACAATTAAATATGATCCATCTTATTCGTACAAAATTAATTATGAATAATAGACTAATAAAAGTAAAATGGACTTCAATGAGTATAAAGCATTTATACAACTTGGGTAGTACATGTACATGTGTGTATGAGATTTCAATTTAGATCATTATAGTATCTGTTTCTGGAGATTATAAACCTCCTGCAAAAAATTATACTAAGTACGCATTTTCTAAAAGTCCTCTTTTAATATGTATTAATGCATTGAAAATATATTTTTCTAACTGAAATAATGCCTAAAGTCCTTACCATTAACTCGCAGATCAAATGAGTAGGTGGAAATAACTTAATAAATCTATATAATTACACAATATCATCATTTTTAGAAAAACAGAGGAAATTCGGATTAAAAGTTGGCGATGTTTTTACAGTGTTTTTAAACATGTGTTATGACTGTAGCTTTGCTAAATGAGTTAAAATTACAGACAATCTGACAATTTTACTTAGTGTTTTCCCAAGATAATTAAAAATAAAAGCATTGTTCACCAATTGAGAAAAAATACTGCCAAATTGGGAAAAACTGAACTCATTTTCAATTGGGAATGGGCCGAACTTCGGCCCCTGAGAAGGCACTGATAAATCCTTATTATCTATAGGTGTATCCGTGTCTGCTAGGTCGATCAGGGTTGGGCATACACTCTCCAATATTACGGTATGAATTTAGCCAATTGAGACATTGCAATTGGAGAAAGGGATCATTTATCCAAGATTTTATTCACTTTTCCATGCAGAAAAAGTTCTTTAAGTGTGTGTCATTGCTTTCAGTGAGGAATTACCTTGTTACATGACAGAGCCGCCATTTTTGGTTAGCACATGTGTTTATTTACGGTCACCTAAATGTTTGTAAAGGTCTCATATATTTGTAAGCGCTTATTTGACTAAGATGCATTCTAAAATTTAAAACCCACCAGTTCAGCTGAGAAAAATCCGGAAAAATATGTCGGAAAAAGACATTATTTTTATTTTCATGATTTGTGAAAATTAGGGTCGGCGGAATCGTAAACCAAGTGAAAAAAAAACTTTGGCCTAATTGAAGTAAAATCTTAAGATGGGGAATTTTCCAAAAAGGTTTATAAATTTCATTGTGGAGAAAATGTTATGCCTATCCAAAAAATGCAACATATCCAAAGTCTACATTTTTTGTACAAAAGGCTGCTATGGCCACACTTTTGTAAGGCAATATTTTCCCAATTTTATTAAAAATTAAAGTACTATATATTACAGTGATTTTTCTACACCCAATTTAGGTTCAAATATCGGCCCTTTTCCCTCTCAAAAATTACTGATTTCTCCTCAATTTTAGTTGCTTTTTTTCCAAAAATAAATCTGCAGCTGTTTTTGTTATATTGAAATTTTTACGTACGACTAATCTAGAACGAAAAGCTTTCGTTCTCGGTCATTCAGACTGTTAAAGGTGAGGAATAGCAGATTATTTAGTGCATTTACAAGATGTAGAAACATGTTTAGTGTTAATACATTGTAAGAAAGATGCATATGAACTGACAAAACATAGCTTTATTTGTAAATCAAACTACTAGTATATTCTACATCATGCATCCTGGATTCCACGAAAATCAAAATGTTTCAATGCCTGGCACATGCAACTATATGTATTGCAGAGTAAGTGCGGCAAATATAATTAGGGTAATTTATAAAGCTTGAATGATTTGTTAGAAAAATAAATTATTTGTCATTAAATCAATGGCTATTACGAGAAGGATTTTCTCTTATGTCTACTATTATAATGGAAAAAATTGAAATATAAGACGGTCATCAACATATTTTTGTACTTGACCATGTATCCTAGATACTCTTACATGTATGTATGCTTATGCACTGACCATCATTTGGTGAAAAATTGTCATAACTATGTGACAAGTTTTTACATTCCATAATGTTAAAAGTTAACATTATAATTGTAGGGAATAACTAATCACATGGAAGACTTGACAGAACCAGAATACCACTTGGAGATGAACTTGTAAGTTTATCCAATAGGTCATGTTGGCAAAACACTCCAGATTCAATGAATTACCTACTTACTATAATTTGTCAAAGGTTTTGATGCAAAATTAAAAAAAAATTAAAAAACTTGATGATAGATAACAGCAGGACCAGGATGACTAAAGTGAGCGATATGTCCTATTAGCTTCTTGGTTTTTTTTATAGCTCACTTGAGCTAAAGGTGAAAGTGAGTTTTTTCAGACTACTTCTGTCTGTTTGTCCATCTCTCTGTCCACTGTTAAGTAGCTATTCACAATTTGGACATCTCCAAAATATTGTAAAATTAATGCATATATTTAGTGATACATGTAATCATATGTTTGCACCTTTTGAAATTTTGTTTTGTCCACTTATTTAAGTAAACACTAATATATTGTGAAATCAATTACATTTAGAAGTTTGGCCATAAAATGTCCTTATTTATGATTATCTGCTTGGCCGATATCAGGTGCCCAAATTTGTTGCAGATTGATGAAAAAATCAAATTGTTGAATGGAATCAAATTTAAATTCAATCAAAGTTTTACGTAGGAATACACAGAAAAAAAAATCATTAAAATCTTAAAAAATCATTTTTCCAGGAACTGCATAATTCTGATTAGTCAAATTTGTATGAAGGCATCTCTAAATAGTGTAGTTTCAAGAGTTGAAATCATGACTGCTAAGGGTAGGTTAATATTACAATTGGTGATCAAGTTTCACATTGGAAGGTATATGGAAAAGATCAGCTGGTGAACAAGAAGGCCCATAATAACTCAGGTGAGGGTGTTGGCCCATTGGTGTCTTGTTTCCTTTTTTTTGAAAGTGGGGGGGGGGGGGTTAGGGATGTCCAGTCAGAAACATTAACTCCTTAAACTCTTGAAAATATCATTTAATTCGTACAACTCAAAATGAAGCTTGAAATTGATTGATGAATTGCCAGTCAATCAAGGCAGAGCAAACAGACGCTTTGGGACAACCCTCCACTCTTTTATATTTATGAATGCATTGGGATAAAAAAGGCAGGGAAATGTGCCAAAGAGGTCTACAATCAATGTATGTTTTAAAAAGAAAAAACCCTTGAACATCATTAACCAATATTGTACTGTAAGTGTATGCAATAATGTGATTCCATTTCTTTGTGAACTTGGCTACCCCTTCAATTTTTTAATACTGTACAATTTGATAATGAACTAAAAATAAAAAAAAATTGAAAAAAAAAATTTTTTTTTTTTTTGTAAATTATTATCTGATTTTTTTTTATTAGATCACCTGAGCCAAAGGCTCAAGTGAGCTTTTCTGATCGAAATTTGTTCATTGTCTGTCATTGTTGTTGTCGTTGTTAACATTTCACATTTTCATCTTCTCAAGAACCATGGGGCCAATTTCATACAAACTTGCCACAAAGCATCTTAAGGTGAAGAGGATTCAAGTTTGTTCAAATGAAGGGCTACGCCCTCTTTCAAGGGGACATAATTCAGAAATGGTGAAAATTTGGTGGCATCATTTAAAAATCTTCTCAAGTGCCACTGGGCCAAAAAATTTCAAACTTATTGGAAACCTCCTTTACAAAGTGTAGATTCAAGTTTGTTCAAATGATGACCCCAGGGAATGGGATGGGGCCACAATGGGGGATCAAAGTTTTATGAAGAAACATATAGGAAAAAAATCTTTAAAAATCTTCTCAAGAACAGAAAAGCCATGTTTAATAGTCATATTGATATGGAAACATCCTGAAGTAGTGTAAATGTAAGTTTGTTTATATCATGACCCCTCAGGGAAAAGGGGGTGGGTGGGTGGGCCACAATGGATGATCAAATTTTTACAAAGGATCATATAGGAAAACATTTCTTTAAAAAAATCTTCTCTTGAAGAACAGCAAAGCCATTAGTTATATTGACATGGAAGTCCCCCCCCCCCCCCCCCCCCCTTCCGCTTAACTTTTCAATATTTAGCTGTAGTACTGCAGCTTTATGGTTTTATATTTAAGTCTTTGACCATAATGCCACAGATCCTGTAATGCAAATATAGTGCAATTTATGGCAAAAGATTTTCTGGGCATGGTTGGGGAATTTCCCCCCTTTCCAGCATTGGTCAACCAACTACCTTTCACTCCGAAATTCTGGACCTACTCTTTGACCAACCTGTATATTTTATCCATCTCTACAGTTGTCTCTACAGGCCAATAAACTTGCTTGTTTTGACTTTTTTGTCGAATGGCAGAAAATTATAAATGAGCCAGTTCATTGGTCTATAGAGATGACTGTAAAGGGTTAGGAGGTGAATAAAATGTACAGATTGGTTAAAAAATATGTGTAGAATTTGGGAGTGACAGGTAGTTGATTGACCAATGCTGGAGAGTGGAGAAATTCTCCCTAACTGTGCGCAGACAATCTTGCGCCTTAAACTGCACCATTTTTGCATTACGGGTTCTGTAGCTACAGTTCTGCAGCTATTCACTACTGAACTGATTTGTGCTTTTTCATAGCCAATTTGCTCAGTTGAGCATTGTGGCCCATGGGCTTCTTGTTGAAAATGTTTTTATCATTAATCCACAGCCATCTAAGAAGACATGCATTTCTGAAAGTACACAACTATTTCTTGTGTTTAACTACAATGTATATCCAGAAATGTTTTGAGTTACCCCTGTACATCAGGCGTAGATTTAGGGTTGGATACCGTTAAACGATAGGTATTTTAACGATACGGTACTATACCTCGATGAATGAGAATGAGGGCTCATTTTATAACAAATGTGCTTTCACCGATCTTCAACCATTCAATGTTATAATCTAGAATGAGCCTATAAACTATGTTATATTTCAATCATTTAATATATCATCAACAAAACAAATAAATTGAATCTCAAACAAATGAATTTAACTAGATACAGCTGACCGCTGCACTCGGTTGCCACTTGCCAGGACCCATTTTGTTAATTGATCGCACTAAACAAGGAAACATTAAATTAAAATGGATAGAGATGCACATCACATTTTTGCGACATTTTGCATTTTTTATTTACAATAATTAACAATTTTTATCAATAAAATTAAAACACCATTAATGTGAATGTTTTTTTTTTAATTTTTAAATATACGTATTGATTTACCTCGAATATTGGCGGTCAAAAGCAAGTATTGTACTAAGCATCCATTTTGTTAATTAGCCTACCCTTTCAATGTGCAGAGAATTTTATTTTAACAAGTCTGCAATCTCTTTTTTAAAAATCATTTTAATATATTAAAATGTTTTAAAGATTGAGAAATACCGTTATTAGTACCGGTATTAAATGAAACGGTATTTTACCGGTATTTTTTAAATAACTATTCGGTACGGTATTGGTACCGAGTACCGGTATCCAACCCTATGTAGACTAGTAGAATTTTTCAGTACTTGCCCTAGGACAGGTTACCATCATAAAAGTACTTGTCTTACCAAAAAATATGCTTGTCCCACCTTTTTCTTAAATAACACAAAATTAAAGTGTTATCATAAACATAAGGACCAATCTAGACCAAATTCACTAAACTCTCCCAAATAGGGGAAATTTCTAATGCTAGGGAGACTTCTTAGCATGTGTGGTGCGCATTGATTATTAAACTGAAAATTTTAAATACATGTCAATGTACACATGTATATACATGTACATACACATTTTTTTGTATTATTTTATCATTAAATGAGAACAAAAAATAATACCTACATTATTTTATTATGAGTAACACTCCTGAATGTCGATTGAAAGATCAACTTCATGACTGTGTGTGATCGCCAGTCAACAGCTCCAATTTTAATACCAGGAACACATTTTGTATCATAAAGTATTCATGGCATACATTTTACATTTTAACATTACATAAAAAGATCTAAAATCCTCTTCAGCTTTTTAGCTCACCTGAACCGAAGGCTCAAGTGAGCTTTTCTGATCAAAATTTGTCAGTTGTCTGTTGTCGTTGGCGTCGTTAACTTTTCACATTTTCATCTTCTCCAGAACCACTCGGCCAATTTCAAGCAAACTTGGCACAGAGTATCCTTGGGTGAAGGGAATTCAAGTTTGATCAAATGAAGGGCCACTCCCTCTTCCAAGGGGAGATAATTACAAAATAGTGAAAAATTAATGGCATCTTTTAAAAATCTTCTTCTCGAGAACCAATGAGCCAGGAAAAATGAAACTCATTTGGAATCATTGTCAGGTAGTGTAGATTCAAGTTTGTTCAAATCATGACCCTTTTGGGTAGGATGGGGCCACAATGGAAGATCAAAGTTTTACATAGGAATATATAATTAGGAAAAATCTTGAAAAATCTTCTTCTCAAGAACAGCAATACCATGATTGCTCATATTTATATGGAAGTATTCTCAGGAAGTGTAGATTCAAGTTTGTTCAAATCATGACCCCAGGGGGAAAGGTGGGGCCACAATGGATGGTCAAAGTTTTACATAGGGGTACATAAGAAAAATCTTTGAAAGTCTTCTTTTCAAGATTAGCAAAGCTGTGATTGGTCATATTTATATGGAAGTATCCTCAGGTGGTGTAGATTCAAGTTTGTTCAATTAATGACCCCCGGAAGTAGGGTGGGGCCACAATGGACGATCAAAGTTTTACATTGGAGTATATAGGAAAAATCTTTAAAAATCTTCTTCTCAAGAACAGCAAAGCCATGATTGCTCATATTTATATGGGCGCATCCCTAGTTAGTGTAGATTCAATTTTGTTCAAATCATGACCCCCCCCCCCCCCCCCCCCCCCCCCCCCCCCCCCCCCCCCCCGGTGTAGGTTGGGACCAATTATGCATTTAAGTTTTTTAATATTGAACTTACTTTTGCTTTTTTCCTAGCCACATTGCTCAGGTGAGTGATTTTGCCCATGGGCCTCTTGTTTGACATGACATCGATAGCTGCCATGGTTTATGTCTTGTGTAAATTTTAACAAAATATGAATCAATAGGTAAATTATAGAGGAGTTCCTATTGAGTATTATATGTAGTGGTCAACTGCAGGTACTCTGCTGTGATTCATTATATTTCAACAGTGGTAAAATACATGTAAATGACATTTGAGTATATGATTTTTTGTTAACTGAAATAGCACTTGTCCGCGGGCAGGTACCACTTATCAAATAACTTGCCCGCCAAACAAAATTGGTCATCCCAGGCATAGGGCAATGCTATTTGTCCATAGCCCTGCTGTACATGCAGTTATAAAAAATAAAAAATGTATGTGTACTTTTCTAAAATTCAGCACAAACATTTTCTTCTTTGAAGATCGATTTTTGACTTATTGAAACTGTTCACACTCAATGTTATTATAATAATTCTACACCAAACATATAAGGTGAAATTCTTGTAGTGTATATTAGTGAATGACATACAGTTTCTTGCTTACATAATATATTCTTGTATGAGGCGCTTCTAGTTACTATTGAACAGCATTAAACCAGTTCAGCTACAGATGGTAAAAAGAAACAGGGATCAGTTAACGCATGAGTGAAATTGAATATAAGGTTCACTCTAGCAGACCAAAAGCTAACCCCAAGCAAACATAGGGCACACACAGATTTTCAAATAGCAGATACTGAGTCAATGCAAAGCAAAACTTGAGGGCCCTTTTGGGGTTTTCATTGTGTCGGGTCGGTAATGTTAGTATATACAATGACTTACTATTAAAATGTTGATGCAAAAGCTTTGATTCATTTAGTTAAATTCCATTTTGCAGTGAAACTGATTCAGGTGAAATTCTTCAGTGTAAACCAGAAATTAATACAGAGAGTGGAGAAGGAAAGGTACTATGATGTCATATTTTTAGATTTTAACAATTATATCTTCATTTGAATACAAGCACTAAGTAAATAAACAGATTTAATGAATGTTGTGAAGAAAGATTAAATTAACAGGACCATTGACATATTGATGACCATTTACAATAAACAAGATTATCATGGTTATGAAACACCTTTCTTGAGAAATCTTTGAAGAAAAAAAATTTGATGTTTTAGAAGAGGTGCTATCTTAAATTCAACATAAACCTGCTTTGGTCAGGGTTAACGATTGAAAAACGAGAATTATACAAAGACAAAGATTTTGACCAACTGACTGTTAAACAGGAAGATGGAGCAGAAATAGGCAAGTGATGATGCATTTAAAAGTCAACTTCATCATTCAGCAGAAAAAATATTTATTATGAATTAAACTTACAGGTTGCTGTTTTTTTTTAATAATAGAGAGGTTAAGATTTCATATGTGTACAGGTACGTCTAGGTCTAGGAGGGGAATTCCATAAACTCCTTGCATATTATGTCATCAGTTTTAATGATGACAATTTTTCTACACGTTCCTACAACTTGTAGAGTGGCATCTACAAGTAAGTGTAAACTTGTAGCTTTAATAATAAAATTTAATCAGTGTATGTGTGAAAACGTAACTGTTCTTCATAATTTAGGATGTTTAGTTTCAGGAACACTTACTTTAACCATGCATGTTTTATTTACTAACTAAAGTTAAACTGATGAACAAGACTACTAAATACATGTACTTGGAGCAGACACACCGATCACAGTGCACACATTCTTGTTAAACATCATTTAAATCTCAACAGACAAATTACAAAAGCATGTTCATGTACACGTCGAAGTATATGTACACGTACAAGTTTAAGATCTAAACCTCTTTATTAACATATTAATCAAAGTAGGGCTTGGACATGGCCTATTGTTGACCATGTACCCTAATATGGTATACCTGCATATGTCCCAAAATTGCTCATGCATATGGCTTTGCACCCAGTTACATGTATGATGCAATTAGGAAAATTTTGTGATTCAGTTTTTATTAATTAAAAAACAAAACAAAAACATGAAAACAATTTATATGTATTTTTTTTTAAAATTTCATTTGTTGAAATCATGAAAATTAAGGCATAATTTATGCAGGGTGCATGTCAAAATGAATCACTTGTGCATGTATTGCCTATATTGGATTTAGGATAAATTGTGAATATCTATTTTTTTTTTACACCTTCCCACAGGTCACAAAGAGAGACAGGATGATTTTTCATTGGAAACTGTTAGGTCTTCTAACTACAATTTTGTTCTGTACTACGTTGGTAACAATTCCATCAAGTTGATGAGGAATGAGATCACTGTACAAGTAAAAGAAAGTTTTAATTCATCTCTGTATTAGTTGTAGAAAATTAGGCAATTTTTATCACATTGATTAAGATAAACAGAATGATATGGTTTATTTTATTAAGTTTTCATTTTCAAAATAAAGATATTTTCATTCTAACAGATGATCACCAAATTAATTTGTTGCTATTACAGTATATAACTTCTTTTTTTTTCCCTTAAAGTCAAACAAGTTACCAAAAGTTTGTTCCTCCCATCCAATCCTTACTTTGGAGATTGATCAAGCACTTCCTTTCAAATATGGTAGGTTATCAATGTGTTGATTTACACGTATGTTTGATTTATATCAAATCTTTACTAGATACATAAAGTAAATAATGGTATTATTATTGATAGTTTTCTTTTTAAATTTCTTGCTGCAGATGTGTTGCATAAGGGCTACCTGCATAAGATATATCCTTTAAGACATCAGTTTTGTGTTTGGTTAGAAGGGACATTTTCAAGGAAAGCAATTATGCCAGGTAGGATCTTTACGATCTAAAACTGCATAAAAAACTAACGTGGATCACATACAGTCCCTGAAACGTTCTACTTTCCCACTTGAACGGTGAGCGAACGCTGAACGAACCCGATGCGTTTAATAATACGAACACACTTTTTAAAGCGGAAGTTACATTTTTAACATAGCAACCAGTGATTGCCGTAGTATTGAAAAAGACTGACTCTTAATATCTCTCATACATGTGCACAAATTAGTGCTTGTAATAACTTTGAACCCACGTTAAAATACATTTGTGGAATTTACAGAAGAAAAGATGATTTTTGCCTGCATGGTAACGGGTATGGAGGCCTGTTGTGACAAACGAAAAAAGCTCATTACATGTTCACTTTATTCTGATGAAACCGATTTGTATTGTTTAATTACAATAAAGCATAAACAATGATGTAAGATGTCATTTCTGCAGGTAATTACAAACACATTGTTTGACATTCGTTTTGGGAATGTTAAACAAAATTTACTATGCGAACAACAAAGGGCCTTGGTTTTAAGGGTCTTCCACCTATTCCCACTTTAATGATCTTCCATCTATTCCCACTTTTTAAAAATATCACAAGTCCACCTATTTCCGCTTGCAAATATGATATAGTTTATTCAGAATATAACTTTGGGCAGTACAGCCCATCAGTAACAAAAATAACTTATAATCTATACATATTTTACAATAAGTAAGACTCTCAAAGAGTCTAAAAGGGGGTGGGACCCCTGATCAAGTGTTCCTCAGTCCCACAGTTCCATTCACTTGTATAGAAGACTATAATATATGCTATAATATAAAGCAGAAGAAGGAATACTTTAAAACAATATAATTGTTTTACAATATATGTAGCAGTGCTGTGGTATTATATATAAACATCTGAAAATTAACCTTGAACAATTAGACATTGGGTCAACCTGACAGATCATCATAACATATTATAAGAGCATGATGGATAAATTTCCCTAAGCCAACTAGGGTACATATGCGAGGTGAACCGAATAACTTAAGTAATTTAAATGTACTTGGAGATTTGTAATAGTATTCATTTATGTATTTTTCCCTTAAATTAAGATATCTATGGCATTGAAGAATGAAATTAAATTTGTCTTCAATTTGATGAGTATCGTAAACATAGCATAATCTATCCTCCCTGCTCTTGCCTTGTGTTGAAAGTTCATTTGTTTTTATAACAATTATGTTAATTACATCTCAACTTAGGTGTTGTTTTTTTTTTTTTTTTTTTTTTTTACAATTCAATACACTTTAAGACAGAAAATACATTAAATAAATCGATTAATTTCACTTAATTTTGTACAGAAAATAAATAAATAGATTTTAAGAAAAAATATGATGTAATTCACTCAATTTTTTGCTCCTTTAATACATACACTTTAAGAGAAAATAAATTAAATCGATTCAATTTCTTTTCCAATTTGCTTAAGCTTAAACTACTGTATGAAATATGAAGATAACAAACAGTAATCAATCTCAAAAAACCATTGAAACAATAAAAAAATTAAACAGAGCAAACACGCACCCCTAAAAACATCAGAGGTGGGATCAGGGGTGAGCACCCCCTACCGACCGGTCACACCCGCCGTGTGCTCCTTGTCATGATCATGAAAAAAAACGTAGACAATTCAATGTGTAAATAATGGCTTATGTGTACTTAAAAAAGCAGGCTTAATATTTTATCATCTGTGGTGCAGACAACGATGCACTAATTCATGATAACCATTAACAAATGAATTTCGCAAAATCCATGATCGACAGGGGATGCCTTCTCCTCCATAGCATCTGATCCTACGTTTTCGCTCTGCGAAAAATTTTATTGTTCAAATGGCCTTTTTCGTTATCTTCTTATTTCTGTTTCTCCTTGTATTTCGTTTATTTATACCAGAATAATATACTTCTGGTAATTAGGATTTCATTGTCTCTTTTTTTGTGCATAACGTAGTTAAATATAAAATTTTATGCAATTTACATGATCAATAAATTGTGCAGAATTTATAAGACGTCACATCTACAGGTAATTTTCACAACTTTTCCCCTTTTTCTTGCTAAGACTAATCATTTTAATTCATGGTTTCATCCTCAAGAAAGGAAACATTATACATGTACCTAAGATTACATGTAAAAGTGACATATATTGCTTACGATGTAGACGACACAAATCGGTTCCATTAAAGTGAACTTGTGCTGAGCTTTTTTTCATTTGTCATAACAGGCCTCCATACCAGTAACTATGCAGGCAAAAATCACCTTTTCTTCTGTAAATTCGACAAACCTATTCCAAAGTGGGTTCAAAGTTATTACAAGCACTAATTTGTGCACATGTATGAGAGTTTTTAAGAGTCAGTCTTTGTTCAATACTACGGCAATCACTGGTTGCTATGTTAAAAATGTAACTTCCGCTTTAAAAAGTGTGTTCGTATTATTAAACGTTTCGGCAGAAAATTAAATAAAATTCATAACATGCAAGGATTCAAATTATTGTCCATTTTTATACTCAACATAACTTGCGCTTTAATCAGCAAGTATGTTATTTGATGAAATCGAGGGTAACTACGGCTGAAAATGTAGCGGAATCTCACCATAATAGTGATATACCACTATTATAGCGGATTTACATTTCCCCCCAACCTGTTGACAGTCACAACCGGTTTTTAGCTCTACTGGTCAGAGACCAGAAGAGCTTATGCGATAGTAAGGTGTCCGTCGTCCGTCCGTCTGTCTGTCTGTCTGTCTGTCTGTCTGTCCGTCTGTCTGTAAACAATTTTTCGAAACGCTACTCCTCCTACAGTTTTGGTCTGATTTCAATATAACTTGGCACACAAGTAGACTACACTAAGATACATAATTTAGTGCATCGGTTTTTGATTTCGATGAACGGTGTTGCCATGGTTACTAAAAATAGAAATTTCTGTGAAATTCCTTTAAAACGCTACTCCTCCTACAGTTTTGGTCTGATTTCAATATAACTTGGCACACAAGTAGACTACACTAAGATACATAATATAGTGCATCGGTTTTTGATTTTGATGAACGGTGTTGCCATGGTTACTAAAAATAGAAATTTCTGTGAAATTCCTTTAAAACGCTACTCCTCCTACAGTTTTGGTCTGATTTCAATATAACTTGGCACACAAGTAGACTACACTAAGATGCATAATTTAGTGCATCGGTTTTTGATTTCGATGAACGGTGTTGCCATGGTTACTAAAAATAGAAATTTCTGTGAAATTCCTTTAAAACACTACTCCTCCTACAGTTTTGGTCTGATTTCAATATAACTTGGCACACAAGTAGACTACACTAAGATACATAATTTAGTGCATCGGTTTTTGATTTCGATGAACGGTGTTGCCATGGTTACTAAAAATAGAAATTTCTGTGAAATTCCTTTCAAACGCTACTACTCCTACAGTTTTAGTCTGATTTCAATATAACTTGGCACACAAGTAGACTACACTAAGATACATAATTTTATGCATCGGTTTTTGATTTCAATGAACGATGTTGTCATGGTTACTAAAATAGAAATTTCTGTGAAATTCCTTTAAAACGCTACTCCTCCTTCAGTTTTGGTCTGATATTAAAATACTTGGCAAACAAGTAGACTACACTAAGATGCATAATTAAGTGCATCGGTTTTTTATTTCAATGAACGGTGTTGCCTTGGTTACTAAAAATAGAAATTTCTGTGAAATTTCTTTAAAAGGCTACTCCTCCTTCAGTTTTAGTCTGATTTCAATATAACTTGGCACACAAGTAGACTACATTCAGATACATTATTCTATTATTGCTGCATGTTGCAAAGTTTCAAATCCAAGTGCTACTTTTCCTTTGTTATATGTACAGACCAGTAGAGCTACAGTCTCATCAGAGACTTCTGGTTAGCTCTTCTGAGCCAAAGGCTCAAAGAGCCAATGCTATGGCCATTTGTGCAGTGTGCGGTGTGCAGTAAACTTTTTAGAATATGGGCCATAACTCAAGAACCCCTTGGCCAATAATTGTCAAATTTGTCACAGGGTATCCTTGGCCCAAGGGCTCCCTTTTACACTAAAACTAGGGTTGTGACCCTTTAACAAGGGGAGATAATCAGGAAAATTGAAACAAAAGTACTGGTTGCTAAAAAATCTTCTTCTCAAGAACCACGGGGCAGATTATTACCAAAATTACATAAAAGGATGAGGATATGTTGTAGATAAAAATTTGCATGGGGATTTACCCTGGGGCAAAGGGCGTGGTCTCAAGGTCACTTCAAAGTTGACCAAAAATTACATTTTATTAAAATGTTGATATTTTGCTTACTATAAGGACTAGGATCATCAAATCTTGTCAGTTGATGCATCTAAGGACCTCATATCATGTTGACTCAAAAGTAGGTCACGGTGACTTAATTTTTAAATTTTGCGGCCATTCTTTATCAAAATGATTTAAAGGCATATTTTGAACAATTTAAGGCCTATGATCATCAAACTTTGTCAGTTGATGCATCTTGGGTCTTCGGAGTAGGTCGACTAAAAAGTAGGTCACCGTGACCTACTTTTGAATATTTATGCCTTTAATTAAATATTTCAGGTACTAATTGGCTTAGAATCATCAAACTTTGTCAGTTAATGCATCTTGGGTCTTCAGAGTAGGTCGACTGAAAAGTAGGTCACCATGACCTACTTTTGAAAAATTATAGCTTTAATAAAATATCTCAAGTACTAATTGGCTTAGAATCATCAAACTTTGTCAGTTGATGCATCTTGGGTCCTTGGAGTATGACAACTGAAAAGTAGGTAACCGTGACCTACTTTTGAAATTTTATAGCTGTATTTAATATTTTTGGGTACTATTTGGCTTAGAATTACAAAATTTGTCAGTTGATGCATATTGGGTCCTCGTAGTAGGTCGACTGAAAAGTAGGTTTCCATGACCTACTTTTGAAAATTTATGCCTTTAATTAAATATTTCAGGTACTAATTGGCTTAGAATCATCAAATTTTGTCAGTTGATGCATCTTGGGTCCTTGGAGTACAACAACTGAAAAGTAGGTCACTTTGACCTACTTATAAAATTTTATGGTTATAATTTTAAAAAATATTTTAGGTATTAATTGGCTTAGAATTATCAAACTTAGTTGATGGGTCCTTAGAGAATGACAAGTGATAAGTAGGTCACCTGACCAACTCTCAGGTACTAGTTGGCTTAGAATCATCTTGGGTTCTCAGAATGTGAATTGGAATTTCAAGGGTTTATCTAAATATACGGGATACTTAGAGGCTTCAAATAGAAGTGATAGGTTGTACAGTTTATCAGAAGAGCGATTCAAGGCCCTTGGGCCTCTTGTTATTTTCCTGCTTCAAGTTCACATGAAGTCCACGTGTTTGTCCTGTCAATCTAAATCATTCGACACTGTGCAGGTGTGAAAGTCTCATCACACCAAAGGCGAAGTGCTACACTGTAGTATTTCCAAGAAGTTTTAACATGTTTTATCATTTCTAGATCTGATTCCAACGTTTCCAAAAAGTAAATAAATAAATAAAATACATTGAACATAAACACTTGAAATGAATTTGAAACATACTCCCTGGCAAATTTAAAATACCAATGTCGGTGCGTGTATATTTTGAACTACTATTGTTTAATGACTTTTTAGATGTTTTGAGACTGAAATTTCTGTGCTACAAAAAGTGTTAACTTCTTTTCAAATATTAATTAAAATATACTGGAAATGCTAAGTAACCGATCTACGTGAAAAAAAAGGGGGGGTCTTAATCACATATAAAGTTATTGTAAAGAAAGGATTTTTTTCTTTCTAACAATAGACTTTAAATATTTTTTAACTACACTATCAGTTTAATTCGCTCCAAAGATATTTAATGAACTCGATATCCGCAATACTATTTATATTTCTCAGAACTAGTTCTAGTAATTTATTTCTATAGTAATTGAAAAAAAGTGTTAGTAATAAATACTTCCGTAATTTTGCTGCAGTTGGTAAATTAATTGACACGGATTATTATCTCTCCATTAACAATTCATCATCTTCATCCGAACAACAAAATGTTGTAGTGCTTGAAGTACCTGTATATTGCACGTATTTAAATTTAATTTTTCAGCATATTTCTACATAGGTACATACTAACTAGTTATAATTGTAACGGGGACCGTTACAGATGTTCCCCAAATGCTCCCCAACACCCTTTTGGTGTTTTATTTCCTATAATTTCTTCTCAAGAACCACTGGGCCAATTTCAACCAAACTTGCCACAAAGTATCCTTGGGTGAAGAGAATTCAAGTTTGTTCAAATGAAGGGCCACGCCCTCTTTCAAGGGGAGATAATAAAGAATTAGTGAAAAATTAATAGCATCTTTTAAAAATCTTCTTCTCAAGAACCACAGGGCCAGGAAAGATGAAACACATGTGGAAGCATCCTCAGGTAGTGTAGATTCAAGTTTTTTTCAAATCATGACCCCCGGGGACTGAAATGAGGGTTAACATTTATTTCATCCACACAACCAGTCGGTCTAGTTCATGAACATTTAACATGACTGGACAACACATTTACTAGACTGGGTCGGTCAGACGTGCCTTAGTGTCAAACCCTGTAACAGCTAAGTAAGAATAATAATTAAAAACGTATTGTTGATTTTTTTCCCCATGAAATATTGATCCTTTAAACACGATATGTTAATTATTAAATTTCAAATCCTTACTTACAGTACAAAAAAGATAAGTCCTTTCACTTCGGAGTTCCGAATGGCAGTGAAGACTGAACGATAAGTGAACGCTGAACGCAAAGTGAATGAACAGAGTGAACAGTGAACGCTTTGTGAACACTGAATGCGAGCGCACAGTGAACGCAGAACGCAAAACTGAACTGTGAACGGAGAGCGAACAGTGAACGCATTCTGAACGAACGGTGAATGCATGCTGAACGAACGGTGAATGCATGCTGAACGAACGGTGAACGAACGATGAGCGAACGGAAAAATGGGAAAGTAGAACATTTCAGGGACTGTAACTGTAACAGAAATATTGTTTTTAGCTCTATTGGTCAGAAACCAGAATACACATGTACCTTATGCATTGGTAAGGTGTCTTCATCTGTCTGTCTACCTGAACTTTCGTCTGTCTGTAAACTATTTTTCAAAACGCTACTCCTCCTATGGCTTTGGTCCAATTTCAGTAAGACTTGGTACACAAGTAGATTACATAAAGATGTATACAATTCTTTTTATTAGTTTTTGATTTCGACAAACAAATTTTGCCTTTAGTTGGTTTCTAAAAATAGAAATTTCTTTGAATTTCTTTTGAAACGCTACTTCTCCTAGTTTTGGTCCAATTTCAATAGGACTTGGTACATAAGTAGACTTCATTAAGATACACAATTCTCTATATCAGTTTTTGATTTCAACGAATGGTGTAGCCATGGTTACTAAAAATAGAAATTTCTTTGAAATTCTTTCAAAATGCAAGTCTTCCAACAGTTTTGGTCCAATTTCAATAAGATTTGGTAGACTACAGTAGACTATATTATGGTAAACAATTCTATAAATCGGTTTTTGATTTCGATGATTTCGATGAATGATGTTGCCATGGTAACTAAAAATAGAAATTTCTTTGAAATTCTTTGAAAACACTACTCCTCCCACAGTTTTCATCCAATTTCACTTAGACTTGGTACATAAGTAGGCTCATTAAGATAGTACACAATTCTACATATAGGTTTTTCATTTCAATGAATATTGTTCCCATGGTTACTACATGTAAAAATAGAAATTTCTTTGAAATTCTTTCAAAACGCTACTCCTCCTACAGTTTTGATCCAATTTCAATCAAATTCAGGACTTAGTACATTAGAAGACTACATTAAGATACACAATTCTCTATATTGGTTTTAAGCTCACCTCAAGGAAGTTTGGGGAGCTTATGTAATACCCTCGGAGTCTGTGTCCCAGGTTAAAGTTTTTGGAGCAGATTGCTTTTCAAGTACTTCTTTGCCTTATACATGTATCAATCAGAGGTGCATGAAATATATGGAGATAACGAACAGTATTCAAACTCAAAAGTCCATTAAACAATACAAAATAGGAGCAGAGCAAACATGGACCTCCAAAACATCAGAGGTGGGATCAGGTGCCTTGGAGGAGTGAGCCATGGAGGATGCCTTTGTTTCATTGTACCTGTCAAGGTTTCAGATGCTGAATTTTCAGCTAAAGAATGACCTGGTTAATGTTTTTGGAGGAGGTTAGAGTTTTTGGAGCATGTCTTGTTTCCAAGTAACTATAAGTCCTATTTTTACCAAACTGTATGGATGATAATTCTAAGGATGCACACTACCAGGCTTGCTTTGGATGCTGGATCTGACATATTTTCCGGATGATTGACCATGGCCAGTTTAAAATTTTTGGAGCAGATCTCGTTTCTAAGTAACTATAAGTTCTATGTTGACCAAACTTGCATGGATGATACATCTAAGGACGCAAACTACTGAACTTGCATTGGCTGCTGGATCTGACCTACATTTTCCAGATGAGCGACCAGGTTTAAAGTTTTTGGAGCAGATTTCATTCCCAAGTAACCCTAAGTACTATGTTGATCAAACTTGGAAGGATGATACATCTAAGGATGCACACTACTGGAATTGCTTCGAATGCTGAATCTGACCTACATTTTCTGGACGAGTGACCAGGTTTAAAGTTTTTGGAGCAGATTTCATTCCCAAGTGACCCTAAGTACTATGTTGATCAAACTTGGAAGGATGATACATCTAAGGATGCACACTACTGGAATTGCTTTGAATGCTGAATCTGACCTACATTTTCTGGATGAGTGACCAGGTTTAAAGTTTTTGGAGCAGATTTCATTCCCAAGTAACCCTAAGTACTATGTTGATCAAACTTGGAAGGATGATACATCTAAGGATGCACACTACTGGAATTGCTTCGAATGCTGAATCTGACCTACATTTTCTGGACGAGTGACCAGGTTTAAAGTTTTTGGAGCAGATTTCATTCCCAAGTGACCCTAAGTACTATGTTGATCAAACTTGGAAGGATGATACATCTAAGGATGCACACTACTGGAATTGCTTTGAATGCTGAATCTGACCTACATTTTCTGGATGAGTGACCAGGTTTAAGTTTTTGGAGCAGATTTCATATCCAAGTAACCCTAAGTATAATGTTGACCAAACTTGGACCTGGATGAGTGATCAGTTAAAAGTTTTTGGAGCAGATCTCATTTCTGAGTAACTATAAGCCCTATATTGACCAAACTTGCATGGATGATACATCTAGGGATGCTCACTACTGGACTTGCTTTGGATGCTGGATCTGACCTACATTTTCCAGATGAGTGATCAGGTTAATGTTTTTGGGGCAGGTTTTATTTCGAAGTAACCCTAAGTACTATGTTGACCAAACTTGGAAGGATGATATATCTAAGGATGCACACTACTGGACTTGCTTCAAATGCTGGATCTGACCTACATATTCCGTATGAGTGACCAAGTGAAAGGTTTTGGAGCAAGTCCAATGCCAAGAAACTAAAAGGCCTATCTGAACCAAACTTGCATGTATGCTGCATTAAGGTACGAACACCCTCGAACTTGCTTCCAATGCTGGATTTGACCTACATTTTCTGGATGAGTTACTAATTAAAAGTTTTAAGATAAGTCCATTCCCAAGTAACTGCAAATCCTATCAAACCAAAATTGCTTAAATGTTGCATCTAGGGATGCACACTACTAGATTATTAGTTTTGTGTGGGACTTTGCCTTACTTAAAGATAACATTCATTGAGGTGAGCTCTGTAATCTTTGATTACCTATATTTGATCTAGATGAACAATGTTGTCATGGTTACTAAAAATAGAACCTTCTTTGAATTTCTTCCAAAACGCTACTCCTTTTACAATTTTCGTCCGTTTTCAATGGACTTGGTACAAAAATAGACATCACTAAGTACACAATTCTGCATATTGTTTTTTTTTAATTTCTATGAATGATGTTGCCATGGTTATTAAAAAAAGAAAATTTCTTTGAAATTCTTTCAAAATGCTACTCCTCTTAGATTTTTGGTCTAATTTTTACAAGATTTGGTACAGAATTAGACAACATAGGATGCATTGTTCCATTTTTTGTTTTATTTTTTATAATGGAAGATGTTGCCATGGTTACCAAAAATTTCTTTGAATATTTTTTTTTAAAGTGCTACTCCTCCCAAAGTTTTAGTCTAATTAGACTTTTTATGCAAGTAGACAGTGCTCCAAGTCAAACTTTCATTCAGGTCACTAAATGGCAACCCCATATTTTTTTTGGTCGCCATTTCAGAATTTTTGGTTGCCATCAACAGATATTTCACTTGCCATGGTAAAAACATTTTGTGAATATCACATTGATAATATTATAAAAACACTCATAAATATGTATCATGTCTTTTTTAAATAAAGATTACTTATTACTGTGCCTAAACAATTTTGCTAGGCTGAAGGAACAACTTATGAAATATTGTTATTACATTGAACTACCGGTATGGTTGTACACAGAAGAACACAAGTGATTTTATCCTAGAATTAGAGTTAAATCTAATGAAATTCCTTCAAGTTTGACTATTGAAGGTGGAAACTTTGAGATTGGACTTTGTCAGCTGTTTGTTATGTTTACTTTATTACTACGCACCTAACCAATTAAATACTGCTGTTAATATCACCAGAACATGATGATATGCAAAGAAGATTGACCAAATGCTCCATTAACAATTAAAAAGTCTACGATATTTGGCATTTGTTGTATACAGCATGCTGTCACGACATTACACAATCTCAGTCTTTGTAAGCTTTACAAAGTTTTAGCAAAGTCTTCAAATATTTTCTTGATGGAGAATCTTGCAAAAAAGTAATCTCAATCCCAATCATAAAAATGGACAATCGCCGGCCCAAATTTTCTCAGTCATGAAAATGGGAGTTAGTTTTAATTTCTAGTCGCAAAATTAATTTTTTAATGCAAATGCGACCATTTTAGTCATAACTTGGAGCACTGGTAGACTTCACTAAAATACATCTTTCTTAATTATAAGTACACACCAGTAGAGCTTTAGTCTCATCAGAGACTTCTGGTTTTTAAATGGAGCACATCCTTTTACTCATATACCTGAGATTAACCATTCACTATCCTGATTCAAGGTTAATGCAAGCTGATGTTATACATTCTTGTACATGAGGATGAATGAATATATATATATATATATATATATATATATATATATATATATATATATATATATATGTTAAATATTAACTCTACTGCTTTAGGTGGAAGTCAACTTGACAGTTGATTTTTATTATTTTTCATTGATATGAAAATAATTAACTTTCATTGAGATAGAAGTGTTAATACATACCATTGTCTATAAGACATTTCCAAAAGACACATAGAAAAGTTTATATTAACATTATGTATGGTAATTCTTATTTAAATGAAGCATTGCCACTGATGTTGGAATCTTGGAATTCATGCTTTATTTATGAAATGAGAGAAACTTTAAATACAAGAATCTGTCTCTGTAGGAAATTAGATTATAACTGGATTGACAACTGGTTCTAAAGTATACTTTGTTATCAAGTTTTAAATGCATTTCTTTTTACATAGGTGGTGGTTCCAACACAGGTTCCAAATCAGAATTGGGATGTATCAATGACCTTGCTTCCCCTTGTGTGCCTGAAGACTTGACCAAGGAAGAATCTAACCCAAGATGGAACGCAGAGAATGAGGAAATGACCCAGATGCCAGGTACAATGTTTTGTTTTGATGCTGATCCTCGTCATTCCTATCGCATTAAGACTGTTTCATAGGTACTACACGTAGGTATGAGTTGGTCCTTTAGAATTTCTGTTACTAATGTAATTTGTCCTGTTTGTTTTTATCAGGGTCTAAGGCATATTAAAATATGTTTGTCCTTGTGAATTAAAACTAAAAAGATCAGGAAAAATTGTTTTGATCCATATTTTTGTTGAAGGGTTTTTTTTTCATTATGGGCGTTAACTATTGAGTTAATAATCTGTAATACGGACATACTGTAGTTTATGTTTAAGATAGTAGCAGTACATGTAAGACATGTTGAGATTCACAAATAAATGAATTGTCACAATATGATTTCAAGTTGATCACACTGATAAATTCTGTGCATTAAGATGTACAGTCATTTTCTTACATAGCTGATGAGGGAAACAGAGATTGCAAGACAGAAGAGGAATGCAGTAGTCTCCCTCCTTCAGCTGATGCACCTGAAGGAAAGGAACATGAGGCAGCTGGGTGTGATATACCTAATGATGACAGAGACCAGTTGCAAGGTACAAGTACCTTGTGTTAATGATTGTTATGTCAGTTTAAACACTGCATACTTGTGAGCTGTTTGTGTAGTGCATATAGAAAAGTTTGTGAAAATCTGTAAGCTATAGAATTGTTAAGATGTTAATATTGCTAATTTATCATCTTGACACTTGATTTTTATTATTTTTCATTGATATGAAAACAGTTAACTTTCATTGAGTTACAAGCGTTAATACATACCATTGTCCATAAGACATTTCCAAAAGACACATAGAAAAGTTTATATTACCAATATGTATGGTAATTCTTTTTTAAATGAAGCATTGCCATTGATGTTGGAATTTTGAAATTCATGCTTTATTTATGAAATAAGAGATACTTCAAATACAAGAATCTGTCTCTGTAGGAAAATTATAACTGGATTGACAACTGGTTCTAAAGAATACTTTGTTATCAAGTTTTAAATGCATTTCTTTTTACATAGGTGGTAGTTCCAACACAGGTTCCAAATCAGAATTGGGATGTATCAATGACCTTGCTTCCCCTTGTGTGCCTGAAGACTTGACCAAGGCAGAATCTAACCCAAGATGGAATGCAGAGAATGAGGAAATGACCCAGATGCCAGGTACATTGTTTTGTTTTGATGCTTATCCTTGCCACTCCTATCGCATTAAGACTGTTTCATAGGTACTACATGTAGGTATGATTTGGTCCAAATTGTCACAATATGATTTCAAGTTGATCACACTGATAAATTCTGTGCATTAAAATGTACAGTTATTTTCTTACATAGCTGATGAGGGAAACAGAGATTGCAAGACAGAAAAGGAATGCAGTAGTCTCCCTCCTTCAGCTGATGCACCTGAAGGAAAGGAACATGAGGCAGCTGGTTGTGATATACCTAATGATGACAGAGACCAGTTGCAAGGTACAAGTACCTTGTGTTGATGATTGTTTTGTCAGTATAAACACTGCATACTTGTGAGCTGTTAGTGGATTTAGAACAGTTTGTAAAATCTTGAAGCTTTAGAATTGTTAACATGTAACATTATAATTGCTTAGTTATCAACTTGACACTGAATTTTCCTTGCTTTTCATTGGCAATAAAACAATTGTTATTCAATGAAAAAGAACAGGTGAAAGACAATGTAGTGAATAAGACATTTCTAAATGACACTCAAAAAATATTTTATTACAAATATGCATGGTAATTATCAACTGCTAGTTCACAAAGTATGTGAGCAATCTTGATGCCTTAAAATTCAAGCCCTATTTATGAAATGAGAGAAACTTCAAATACAAAAATGTGTCTCTGTAAGAAAATTATAAATGAATTGACAACTGGTTCTACAGAATACTTTGTTATCAAGTCCTAAATGCATTTTTTTTAACATAGGTAGTGGTTCCAACACAGGTTCCAAGACAGAATTGGGGTGTATCAATGACCTTGCTTCCCCTTGTGTGCCGGAAGACTTGACCAAGGAAGAATCTAGCCCAAAGTGGAATGCAGAAAATGAGGAAATGGCCCAGATGCCAGGTACAATGCTTTGTTTTGATGCTGTTCATTGCCACTCAGACCACATTAAGACTTAACAAAGGTACAGTACCGACCAGACACAACCTAACACCAGAGCGAACCAAAAGCGCACCCCGGGTTCGCTTTCTGGGTTCGCTGGGGGTCCGCTACGGGTCCGCTTTTAGAAATTTTGGGTGCGCTCTGGGTTCGCTCTGCGTTCGCTCGGGGTCAGCTCTGGGTCCGCTAGAGCGAACCCGGCGTTCGCTTTCTGGGTTCGCTTTACGCACTCAAGCGTGAAGCGGACCCCGCTTTAATCTTGCCGCGAGTAAGCCCCGCCCCTTGTATATTCCCAAAACAGTAGTGAAATCGATCATTATTGTTTTTGTGGCGATTGATACATAAGCATGTACAGTGGCTGCAACGTTATTGTTGAAAACATATACACGAACTATTCCGCACGATTAAACCTGTTACACGAACGATCCTTCACGTACACGATTCTTCACGTTACACGACCATTCATGATTGTTAACGCAAACACGCGATTTTTTACGCAAAATAGTTAAAAGTATATAGGAGTGGATATTTTTTAGAAGGAAATAAGGCTTAATTAATAGATATTTTAGATTAAAAATAATTATTCATGAAATTCATCGACTTTGGAAAACTGAAAAAAAATATTTAGAAATGGATATTTTTGAAACTACATGTACATGTAAATAAGACTTAATACATGTATTTATTTTAGATTACAAATAATTATTTATGTAATTCTCCGACTTTGGAAATTTTTTTTTTTTTTTAATTAATATTTTGGTACTTAAAGATGTAATTTATGATTGAATGCTGCTTGTTCTATCACATGATATAGATGTGCCGTGAGTTTTGATTTAATTGGATTTTATTATATGCAGTTAGCGGGTATAAGATTTTTAATTAAAAATGGCCTAAAATGATTCAAAACTATATCCATCTTCCCATTTATGAATTTCAAAAATCAGCCATTTTTTATTCCTTCATTTGCCGAAATTATATTAAAAATAATAATAATTAGCATCAGGGATTAAAAGTAACCCCGACAATCATATCGTGTACGTTTGCCGACTAAATATTTAAATGTAAGTATTGGGATTTTTTTTTTTCATGTACATTTTTGATGTATTGATATAAAACAATCAAGACCACAATTAGCAGTTAATATAATAAACATCAGAGGAAAAAATCGTTAAATATCTTAAGTAGGCTTTATTATAAAAGTTACGCTATTTTTAGAGAATACAATACTGTACGACTTACTATATTGCTTATTTACTACCGATAATTAGTTCGTTCAATTATGTAAATCGCGCTCCATTTTTTCCCCTTTTATTTCAGTTAAAAAAACAAACAAACAAGCTTATT
This sequence comes from Saccostrea echinata, assembly GCF_033153115.1. Lineage (NCBI taxonomy): Eukaryota > Metazoa > Mollusca > Bivalvia > Ostreida > Ostreidae > Saccostrea > Saccostrea echinata. Next base: position 14,744,390 of record NW_026889801.1, on the reverse strand, counting down.
AAAGCTTTACATTATTTTTCTTGTAGAAGATAAATAAAAATAATACCATAGTTGTTTACGATCGGACATACATGTACATTTAATTTTTTTTATTTTCAATTAAGATCAATAATTTTAATGTTGATCTGGATTTAGACGAAATGGAAATTAGAATTATAAAGTAATTGAATTAAAGCACGTACATGTACATAATTATACATAATCTTGTACAGTAACTTGAAATGATGCAATGCATTGATTTGTCAAAAACCCTTTCTTTTTTCATTTTTTAGTAACAATTGTAATAACCATTATTTCCTTTTTTTCTTTTATACACGAAAGTACCTTTTTACGAAATGTTAATGGATTTTAAAAATAAAAAATACAGAAAATAAATGTGTAAAAATAACATGCTACCTGGATAATTAAGATATAAATAATTTTTTTAATCATGTTAATAACAGTTTCACACTTTACATTAATATACTTTGCTTGTACAATGTTTTATTTACATCGAATAACAAACTGGATTGGTCGAAGCGCTGATTGGTTAACACGTTTTATCGCTAATCCTGATTGACAGCTCCGTTACGCAACACCGAACGCGCGTTCGCTTTCTGGGTTCGCTACTGAATTTTGGGTTCGCTTTCTGGGTTCGCTCTGGGTCCACTGCGGGTTCACTCTGGGTCCGCTAGAGGTTCGCTCGGGGTCCGCTATAGCGAACCCCAAGCGAACCCGAAGCGAACCCAGAAAGCGAACCCGGGGTGCGCTCTTGGTTCGCTTTCTGTTAGATTGTGTCTGGTCGGTACTGTAATAGGTATGAATGGGTTCATTAGGTCTTCCGTTTTCAACGGAAGACCTATAGTGATTCTACTGTTTCTTCTTCTTCTTATTATTATTCTTATTTTTTTGACTTTCTAATTTTGTGCACGCGATTTCTCAAAGACTATTGGATGGATTTACATGAAATTTTCAGGAAAGATGTGTCGTAACATGAACTTGATCTATCTGAGAGAAAATTTGGAAATTCGCTTCCGGTGCCAAGTTAAAGACCATTTTCTGAATTCAAAATGACATTTTGTCCGCGGATAATCTCAGGAACGGTAAAAGATATCAATGTGAGACTTTCAGGGATTATAGATCGTGATAGGTACAAGCCGGGTCGCTCCTTTTCGTTCGTCGTGAGCGCTTCCGGTCGTCACAGGAAGTGATTCAAGAAATCATAAAATTTAAACTTTCTTTTTTAAAATTAATACTTGTATCACATTATTGCATCTTTTTTGTAGTTTCGAAATATGTTAGTCCCACCGGAAACAAAAACGTCAACTTCCGGTTATAAGAGAAAAACTACATAATTTGAGTATTTTTCTTTCTCATTTATATCTTTTGAAGATAAAGTATTTGAAATGAATTTTAAATATGTTATTCAGACTGCAAATGTCTAGAGTAACGTCTAAAATCTTTGTAAAATTCACTTCTGGTCGCGTGTTTTTCTGTCCTCAAAATGAGAAGTTGTCACAGCAAGATCTCGGAAACGGTAAGAGATTAAGAAACCAAACTTATATGAGCTACAGACCTTAAGATGTAGGCAAAACTATTTAGGTCCAGAGCGTCAGCCGTCACTTCCGGTCGTCACAGGAAGTGATCAAAGAAATAAAAAATTTCAACTTTTCTTTTTTTAAATTAAAAATTGCATCTCTATATTGCATCTATTTCTCAGATTCGAAAGATGTTAGTCCCACTGGAAACAAAAACGACAACTTCCGGTTATAAGAGAAAAACTAAATAATTTGAGTTTTTTACTTTACCATAAATATTCTTTATAGATAAAGTAACTGAAATGAATTTTAAATAAATTCAGAGTAAAAATGTCTAGTGTAACCTTAAATATCTTTCAAAAATTCACTTCCGGTCGCGTGTTTTCCTGTCCTCAAGGTGAGAAGTTATCTTAGCGAGATCTCAAAAACAGGTAAAAGATTAAAAAACCAATCTTTTATGAGTAATAGACATTGAAGAGTGGGCGAAACCATTTGGGTTAAACGCGTCAGTCGTCACTTCTGCTTGTCACAGGAAGTGATCAAAGAAATCAAACCTTTTAACTTTTCTTTTTTAATTTAAAACTTGCATCACTTTGTGGATCTCTTTCGCTGTTTTGAAATATGATGTTAGATTCCACCGGAAACAAAAAATTCAACTTCCGGTTTTAGGAGATGAACTACGTTATTTTGATATTTAACTTTCTCATAAATATTGCTTATCTATAAAGTACTTGAAATGATTTTATGTATGTTGTAGATACTGCAAATGTCTAGGGAAAAGTCAGAGATTTTTATAAAATTCACTTCCGGTCGCGTGTTTACCTGTCCTCAAAATTAGAATTTGTTCTCACAATATTGCTCGGCAACAGTAACCGACTGAAGTTTAAAACTCAGGACTGATAGTCAGTCATCAGTTTATTTGAATTGTGAGAAAATCTTGTATCGCCGTTACTACCGGTCATGACAGGAAGTGATGTAAAAAAGTGAATGGTTAATGGATAGCACGTTGGATTTTCACGATGACGACCAGGGTTAAATCTCCAGAGTGTCCGAATTTCGTTTATCACTTTTTCAGCTTGAAATTTCGTTTTTATTTTCAGAATCGGACGGAAGACCTCTCATTGCTTGCAATGAGTTTCTAGTTATAATTCTGTTTCTTATGTAATTTGTCCTTTTGCTTTTTATTAGCTAGATTTTTATGGAAGTGTTTAAGTAAGTGGCAGTAAGTGTATGACATGTTGAGATTCATAATTGAAGGGATTGTCACAATATGATTTCAAGTTGATCAAACTGATAAATTTTGTGCATTAAAATGTACAGTCATTTTCTTACATAGCTGATGAGGGAAACAAAGATTCCAAGACAGAAAAGGAACGCAGTAGTCTCCCTCCTTCAGCTGATGCACTTGAAGTAAAGGGACATGAGACAGCTAGGTGTGATATACCTAATAATGACGGAGACCAGTTGCAAGGTACAATGTACAAGTATCTTGTCTTAATGATTGTTTTGTCAGTTTAAACACTGCATACTTGTGAGCTGTGTATGTAGTGCATATAGAACAGTTTGTGAAAATCTGTAAGCTATAGAATTGTTTAGATGTTAATATTGCTAATTTATCATCTTGACACTTGATTTTTATTATTTTTCATTGATATGAAAATAATTAACTTTCATCGAGATAGAAGTGTTAATACATACCGTTGTCCATAAGACATTTCCAAAAGACACATAGAAAAGTTTATATTACCAATATGTATGGTAATTAGGGCCCCGCAAGGATTTGCGGGTGCCCTATAGTAATCACTCTGTTTGTCTGTCCGTCTGTCTGTCCGTCTGTCATTCTTCCATCCACAAATTTTCTGTTTTTTTCCAATAACTTTTTAGCTCACCTGAGCTGAAAGCTCAAGTGAGCTTTTCTGATCACCCGTTGTCCGTCGTCCGTCCGTCTGTCCGTCCGTCCGTCTGTAAACTTTTCACATTTTCAACTTCTTCTCAAGAACCACTGGGCCAATTTTAACCAAACTTGATACAAAGTATCTTTGGGGGAAGGGGAGTTTAAATTGTTAAAATAAAGGGCCAAGTCTCCTTACAAGGGGAGATAATCAAGAAAAGACAAAAATAGGGTGGGGTCATAAAAAAATCTTCTTCTCAAGAACCACTGGGCCAGGAAAGCTGAAACTTATGTGGAAGCATCCTGGGGTAGTGTAGATTCTAAATTGTTCAAATCATGACCCCCGGGGGTAGGGCGGGGCCACAATAGGGAATCCAAGTTTTACATTGAAATATATAGGAAAAATCTTGAAAAAATCTTCTTCTCAAGAACCACTGAGCCAGAAAAGCTGAAACTTATGTGGAAGCATCCTGGTGTAGTGTAGATTCTAAATTGTAAAAATCATGACCCCCGGGGGTAGGGCGGGGCCACAATAGGGAATCCAAGTTTTACATTGAAATTTATAGGAAAAATCTTGAAAAAATCTTCTTCTCAAGAACCACTGAGCCAGAAAAACTGAAACTTATATGGAAGCATCCTGGGATAGTGTAGATTCTAAATTGTAAAAATCATGACCCCCGGGGTAGGGCGGGGCCACAATAGGGAATCCAAGTTTTACATTGAAATATATAGGAAAAATCTTGAAAAAATCTTCTTCTCAAGAACCACTGAGCCAGAAAAGCTGAAACTTTTATGAAAGCATCCTGGGATAGTGTAGATTCTAAATTGTAAAAATCATGACCCCCTGGGGTAGGGCGGGGCCACAGTAGGGAATCCAAGTTTTACATTGAAATATATAGGAAAAATCTTCTTCTCAAGAACCACTGAGCCAGAAAAGCTGAAACTTTTATGGAAGCATCCTGGGATAGTGTAGATTCTAAATTGTTCAAATCATGACCCCCGAGGATAGGTCGGGGCCACAATAGGGAATCCAAGTTTTACATTTAAATATATATAGGAAAAATCTTGAAAAATCTTCTTCTCAAGAACCACTGGGCCAGGAAAGCTGAAACTTATGTGGAAGCATCCTGGGGTAGTGTAGATGCTAAATTGTTCAAATCATGACCCCCGGGGGTTGGGCAGGGCCACAATAGGGAATCCAAGTTTTACATTGAAATATATAGGAGAAATCTTTAAAAATCTTCTTTTCAAGAACCACTGAGCCAGAAAAGCTGAAACTTATGTGGAAGCATCCTGGTGTAGTGTAGATTCTAAATTGTTAAAATCATGACCCCCGGGGGTAGGGCGAGGCCACAATAGGGAATCCAAGTTTTACATTGAAATATATAGGAGAAATCTTAAAAAAATCTTCTTCTCAAGAACCACTGAGCCAGAAAAGCTGAAACTTATGTGGAAGCATCCTGGTGTAGTGTTGATTCTAAATTGTTAAAATCATGACCCCCGGGGGAAGGTCGGGGCCACAATAGGGAATTCAAGTTTTACATTGAAATATATAGGAAAAATCTTGAAAAAATCTTCTTCTCAAGAACCACTGAGCCAGAAAAGCTGAAACTTATATGGAAGCATCCTGGGATAGTGTAGATTCTAAATTGTAAAAATCATGACCCCCGGGGGTAGGGCGGGGCCACAATAGGGAATCCAAGTTTTACATTGAAATATATAGGAAAAATCTTGAAAAATCTTCTTCTCAAGAACCACTGAGCCAGAAAAGCTGAAACTTATGTGGAAGAATCCTGGGGTAGTGTAGATTCTAAATTGTTCAAATCATGACCCCCGGGGGTAGGGCGGGGCCACAATAGGAAATCCAAGTTTTACATTGAAATATATAGGAAAAATCTTTAAAAATCTGCTTCTCAAGAACCACTGAGCCAGAAAAGCTGAAACTTTTATGGAAGCATCCTGGGATAGTGTAGATTCTAAATTGTTCAAATCATGACCCCCGGGGGTAGGTCGGGGCCACAATAGGGAATCCAAGTTTTACATTGAAATATATAGGAAAAATCTTGAAAAATCTTCTTCTCAAGAACCACTGGGCCAAAAAAGCTGAAACTTATGTGGAGGCATCCTGGGGTAGTGTAGATGCTAAATTGTTCAAATCATGACCCCCGGGGGTAGGGCGAGGCCACAATAGGGAATCCAAGTTTTACATTAAAATATATAGGAAAAATCTTGAGAAATCTTCTTCTCAAGAACCACTGGGCCAGGAAAGCTGAAACTTATGTGGAAGCATCCAGGGGTAGTGTAGATGCTAAATTGTTCAAATCATGACCCCCGGGGGTTGGGCAGGGGCACAATAGGGAATCCAAGTTTTACATTGAAATATGTAGGAGAAATCTTTAAAAATCTTCTTCTCAAGAACCACTGAGCCAGAAAAGCTGAAACTTATGTGGAAGCATCCTGGTGTAGTGTAGATTCTAAATTCTTAAAATCATGACCCCCGGGGGTAGGGCGAGGCCACAATAGGGAATCCAAGTTTTACATTGAAATGTATGGGAAAAATCTTAAAAAATCTTCTTCTCAAGAACCACTGAGCCAGAAAAACTGAAACTTATGTGGAAGCATTCTGGGGTAGTGTAGATTCTAAATTGTAAAAATCATGACCCCCGGGGGTAGGGCGGGGCCACAATAGGGAATACAAGTTATACATTGAAATATATAGGAAAAATCTTGAAAAATCTTCTTTTCAAGAACCACTGAGCCAGAAAAGCTGAAACTTATGTGGAAGCATCCTCAAGTAGTGTACACTCTAAAATGTTCAAATCATGACCCCAGGGATGGGGGGGGGGGGGGGGGGGCACAATAGGGATTCCCAAGTTTTACATTGAAATATATAGGAAAAATCTTTAAAAATCTTCTCAAGAACCACTGGACCAGAAAAACTGAAACTTATGTGGAAGCATCCTGGGGTAGTGTAGATTCTAAATTGTTCAAATCATGGCCCCTGGGGGTAGGGCGGGTCCACAATAGGTATTACAAGGGGGAAGTCTGGTAATGAACAGCATGGCCAAAGTTACTCAGGTGAGCGATGTGGCCCATGGGCCTCTTGTTTTGTAGTTGACCAATTAAGTTCAAATTTGGTATATTGGTTGAAGAGGCAGAAAGACATATTTTGATGCTAAGTTTGGTCAACCAGTTTGGAGCTGGGGTGGTGGGGTAGATTCCTTAACTTTACATTAGAATGAATGCCAGGGCAAAGAGAGATAACTGCTGAGAATGTTCCACTTGTAAACTATGAAAACTGCAACTAGTCCCATGGGATTAATTAACTTTCCTCTTGAAGAAAATCCAAAGCATTATCTGTTTCTGTCAAACTGAGATTAATTAACACCTCTGTCTGCAAATGAAGTTTGTTTTGAAGTTAAGGTCAATTCTGAATGATGTTTACATTCTCTGAAATGTGGATTTAAATAATGTTCATACTTTATATTGGTAAAATATACAATGAGTTATGATTTTATTGAATTCTAAAAACAAGATATACGTAAAGATATGTTTTTTTAAAAAAAAATTTTGTCTTTATTTTATTTATTTATTCATTTTTTTTTTTTTGGCTGCCATGTGTAAATTCAAGAATACTATTAATTTTAACGGGAAGTTCAATAATAAGCTCATTCTATCATTACTGAAAGAGTTCTTATTGTAAACTTGGAAGAAAAGGATAAGAGAGCAGTACAATTAATCCCTTGGGATTAATTATCTTGTCTTGGGCAGAAAATTCTCCAGGCTTATCTTTATTTGTCACTTTAAGATAAATTAACCTTTGTCTGCAACTGATGTTTGTTTTGAAGTTAAGGTCAAGCCTGGGTGATATTTGAAAACACATGCTTTATTCTTGTTTGAATATACATTTAATTGAGTTATTATAGATATGATGTTTTTTACTGCCTTATGTAAATACAGGGATACTCTTTACAGGTTGTTGGATATTTAGGAAATATCTTGAAATTTTATAAATACAGTTGTTATTGCATATTCTTCTTCATATATTTTTAAATTTTGTAATCAATTAAAATTCTCATTCTGTAAGCTGCCCTATTATTTTCTACCCCTCGGCGAGGCCCTTGCTGACTGGTCAGTTTTCTAGTTCTTATTTAAATGAAGCATTGCCATTGATGTTGGAATTTTGAAATTCATGCTTTATTTATGAAATGAGAGAAACTTCAAATACAAGAATCTGTCTCTGTAGGAAAATTATAACTGGATTGACAACTGGTTCTAAAGAATACTTTGTTATCAAGTTTTAAATGCATTTCTTTTTACATAGGTGGTGGTTCCAACACAGGTTCCAAATCAGAATTGGGATGTATCAATGACCTTGCTTCCCCTTGTGTGCCTGAAGACTTGACCAAGGAGGAATCTAACCCAAAATTGAATGCAGAAAATGATGAAATGACCCAGATGCCAGGTACAATGTTTTGTTTTGATGCTGATCCTTGTCATTCCTATCGCATTAAGACTGTTTCATAGGTACTACATGTAGGTATGATTTGGTCCTTTAGAATTGTCACAATATGATTTCAAGTTGATCACACTGATAAATTCTGTGCATTAAGATGTACAGTCATTTTCTTACATAGCTGATGAGGGAAACAGAGATTGCAAGACAGAAGAGGAATGCAGTAGTCTCCCTCCTTCAGCTGATGCACCTGAAGGAAAGGAACATGAGGCAGCTGGTTGTGATATACCTAATGATGACAGAGACCAGTTGCAAGGTACAAGTACCTTGTGTTGATGATTGTTTTGTCAGTATAAACACTGCATACTTGTGAGCTGTTAGTGGATTTAGAACAGTTTGTAAAATCTTGAAGCTTTAGAATTGTTAACATGTAACATTATAATTGCTTAGTTATCAACTTGACACTGAATTTTCCTTGCTTTTCATTGTCAATAAAACAATTGTTATTCAATGAAATAGAACTGGTGAAAGATAATGTAGTCAATAAGACATTTCTAAATGACACTTGGAAAATATTTTATTACAAATATGCATGGTAATTATCAACAGCTAGTTCACAAAGTATGTGATCAATCTTGAAGCCTTAAAATTCAAGCCCTATTTATGAAATGAGAGAAACTTCAAATACAAAAATGTGTCTCTGTAAGAAAATTATAAATGAATTGACAACTGGTTCTGTCTACAGAATACTTTGTTATCAAGTCCTAAATGCATTTTCTTAACATAGGTAGTGGTTCCAACACAGGTTCCAAGACAGAATTGGGGTGTATCAATGACCTTGCTTCCCCTTGTGTGCCTGAAGACTTGACCAAGGAAGAATCTAGCTCAAGATGGAGTGCAGAAAATGAGGAAATGATCCAGATGCCAGGTATAATGTTTTTAGGTCACCTGAGTCACTCAGGTGACCTATTGCTATCTCTTTTCGTCCGTCGTCGTGCGTCGTCCGTCGTTCGTCGGTCGTAAACTTTTGAACATTTTCAGCTTCTTCTCTGGAACCAGCAAACCAATTTCAACCAATTTTGGCATATAGCATCTATGGGTGAAGGGGAACAAAAATTGTGAAATTCGTGGCCCCTGCCCCCCTGGGGCCTGAGGGGTGGGGCCAAAACCATCAAAATTAATGCAATCTTTAAAAATCTTCTTCTTTACTCCTGAACATCAAGCAGTCAAACTGTTGGCATGATTGTAATAAGCATTGAGCCCTCTACCAAAATTGTGAAATTCATAGCCCCAGGGTCGGGGGTTCTGGTGCTAGGGTGGGGCTATATAGATCATATAGTGAAAGTGCATTATTTCTTTGAAAATCTTCTTCTCTACTCCTGGGTATTATTGAAACAAAATGAATACATAGTTATTATAATCAAGGGTGACTCTACCAAAATTGTGAAATTCATAGCCCCAGGGTCAGGGGTTCTGGTGCTAGGGCGGGGCTATATAGATCATATAGTGAAAGTGCATTATTTCTTAAAAAATCTTCTTTTCTACTCCTGGGTATTATTGAAAGAAATTGAATACATAGTTATGATAAGCAAGGGTGACTCTACCAAAATTGTGAAATTCATGACCCCAGGGTCAGGGGTTCTGGTGCTAGGGCGAGACTATATAGGTCATATAGTGAAAGTGTATTATTTCTTTGAAAATCTTCTTCTCTACTCCTGGGTATTATTTAAACAAATTAAATACATAGTTACGATAAGCAAGAGTGACTCTACCAAAATTGTGAAATTCATGACCCCAGGGTCAGGGGTTCTGGTGTTAGGGCGGGGCTATATAGATCATATAATGAAAGTGCATTCTTTCTTTGAAAATCTTCTTTTCTACTCCTGGGTATTATTTAAACAAATTAAATACATAGTTATGATTAGCAAGAGTGACTCTACCAAAATTGTGAAATTCATAGCCCCAGGGTCAGGGGTTCTGGTGCTAGGGTGGGGCTATATAGATCATATAATGAAAGTGCATTATTTCTTTGAAAATCTTCTTCTCTACTCATGGGTATTATTTAAACAAATTAAATACATAGCTATGATAATCAAGAGTGACTCTACCAAAATTTTGAAATTCATGACCCCAGGGTCAGGGGTTCTGGTGCTAGGTCGGGGCTATATAGATCATATAGTGAAAGTGCATTCTTTCTTTAAAAATCTTCTTCTCTTCTCCTGGGTATTATTTAAACAAATACATGGTTATGATAAGCAAGGATGCCTCTTCCAAAATTGTGAATTTCATGACCCCTGGATCAGAGGTTCTGATAATAGGGCAGGACTCTATTTATTATATAGTGGAAATGCTTTAAAAATCTTCTCTGCACCTGGGCATATCAGAGGCAAAAAGAGTAAAAGTTTTAATAAGGGTATTTTTACCAGATTTTTGAACATCAGAACCATTTGATCAAGTGTTCTGGTCCAGGCCAGGGCTCTATTAATTTGTATTCTATTGAGAGGAGTTATTCCCCTTTGCCATTTACTTGTGTTAATTAATCACTGTAAATAATGTACTTGAAAGGTTAATAAAATAAGAGAATTATGCAAGAATTTTTATTGTATAATACAAAAAGTACTTTCATAGCTTTAATGATCAGGCAGACTTGTAAGTAACAGATAAATAAAAATGAGACAAAAATAACTTGACGTCTTATTAAATGTTCATCAAAGACCAAGAGAGGCCAATGTAAGAGATTTCAACAAGGAATTAAAAGAGTATAGAAGCACTGATTATAAGTTTGTTTATATACTGTCTGGTGAGAGTGATGAATGGGGAACTGATTAGAACCTTATTTATGTACTATTAATGAACACTAGACTAATTATTTTGTTGATCCTGATCACCCTATTTTTCTTGCTTTTGGGCAACAAAGCTTCACCTTTCAGTTCATTTTATACTCTATGGATCCTCTAAATTGTTGTATTATACTCAGGTGACCGTTAAGGCCCTTGGGCCTCTTGTGTTTTGATGCTGTTCATTGCCACTCAGACCACAATAAGATATAACATAGGTACTAGGTATGAATGGGTCCTTTATAATTTTGTTTCTTATGTAATTTGTCCTGTTGCTTTTTATTCGCTAGATTTTTATGTAAGTGTTTAAGTAAACGGCAGTAAGTGTATGACATGTTGAGATTCATAATTGAAGGGATTGTCACAATATGATTTCAAGTTGATCAAACTGATAAATTCTGTGCATTAAGATGTACACGCATTTTGTTACATAGCTGATGAGGGAAACAAAGATTCCAAGACAGAAAAGGAATGCAGTAGTCTCCCTCCTTCAGCTGATGCACTTGAAATGAAGGGACATGAGACAGCTGGGTGTGATATACTTAATGATGACAGAGACCAGTTGCATGGTACAAGTATCTTGTCTTAATGATTGTTTTGTCAGTTGAAACACTGCATACTTGTGAGCTGTTTATGTAGTGCGTTTAGAACAGTTTGTGAAAATCTTTAAGCTTTAGAATTGTTAACATCTTAATATTGCGAATTTATCATCTTGCACTTGATTTTTATTATTTTTCATTGATATGAAAACAATTACCTTTCATTGAAATAGAAGTGTTTATGCATACCATTGTCCATAAGACATCTCCAAAAGACACCTAGAAAAGTTTATATTACCAATATTTATGGTAATTCTTATTTAAATGAAGCATTGCCATTGGTGTTGGAATCTTGAAATTAATACTTTATTTATGAGATGAGAGAAACTTCAAATACAAGAATCTGTCTCTGTACGAAAATAATAGCTTAATTGACAACTGGTTCTAAAGAATACTTTGTTATCAAGTTTTAAATGAATTTCTTTTTACAAAGGTGGTGGTTCCAACACAGACCTTGCTTCCCCTTGTGTGCCTGAAGACTTGACCAAGGAAGAATCTAGCCCAAGATGGAATGCAGAAAATGAGGAAATGACGCAGATGCCAGGTACTACATGTACATTTATGTCTGAGTGTGTCCTTTAGAATTCTGTTACTAATATAATTTGTCCTGTTTGTTTTATTAGGGTCTAAAGCATATTAAAACATGTTTATCCTCGTGAATTAAAGCTGAATAGGTTCAGGAAAAATGGTTTTGATCCATATTTCTGTTGAAGGGTTTTTTTTAGCTCACCTGAGCCGAAGGCTCAAGTGAGCTTCTCTGATAGAAATTTGTCCGTTGTCTGTCGTCGTTGTCGTCGTCGTTGGCGTTGTCGTAAACTTTTCACATTTTCATCTTCTTCTCCAGAACTACTAGGCCAATTTCAATCAAACTTGGCACAAAGTATCCTTGGGTGAAGGGAATTCAAGTTTGTTCAAATGAAGGGGCACGTCCCCCTCCAAGGGGAGATAATTACGAAATAGCAAAAAATTAATGGCATTATTGAAAAATCTTCTTCTCAAGAACCAATGGACCAGGAAAGATGAAACTCATGTGGAATTATTGTCAGGTAGTGTAGACTCAAATTTGTTTTAATCATGACCCCTGGGAGTAGGGTGGGGCCACAATGGACGATCAAAGTTTTACATAGGGATGTATAGGAAAAATCTTCAAAAATCTTCTTCTCAAGAACAGCAAAGCTATGATTGGTCATATTTTTATGGAAGCATCGTCAGGTGGTGTAGATTCAAGTTTGTTTAAATCATGACCCCCGGGGGTAGGGTGGGGCCACAATGAACGATCGAAGTTTTACGTACTAGGAATATATAGGAAAAATCTTCAAAAATCTTCTTCTCAAGAACAGCAAAGCAATGATAGGTAATATTTAAATGGAAGCATCCTCAGGTGGTGTAGATTCAAGTTTGTTCAAATCATGACCCCCCAGGGGTAGGTGGGGTCACAATGGACGATCAAAGTTTAACACAGGTGTATATAGGAAAAATCTTCAAAAATCTTCTTCTCAAGAACAGCAAAGCTATGATTGGTCATATTTATATGGAAGCATCCTCAGGTGATGTGGGTTCAAGTTTGTTCAAATCATGACCCCCGGGGGGTAGTGTGGGGCCACAATGGAAGATAAAAGTTTTAATTAACATAGGAGTATATAGGAAAAATCTTCAAAAATCTTCTTCTCAAGAAGAGCAAAGCTATGATTGGTCATATTTATATGGGAGCATCTGCAGCTGGTGTAGATTCAAATTTGTTCAAAACATTACCCCCGGGGGTTGGGTGGGGTCACAATGGACGATCAAAGTTTAACATAGGAGTATATAGGAAAAATCTTCAAAAATCTTCTTCTCAAGAAGAGCAAAGCTATGATTGGTAATATTTATATGGAAGCATCTGCAGGTGGTGTAGATTCAATTTTGTTCAAATCATGACCCCCGGGGGTTGGGTGGGGCCACAATGGACGATCAAAGTTTAACATACGAGTATATAGGAAAAATCTTCAAAAATCTTCTTCTCGAGAACAGCAAACTTATGATTGGTCATATTTATTTGGAAGCATACTAATGTGGTGTAGATTCAAGTTTGTTCAAATCAAGACCTCCTGGGGTAGGGTGGGGCCACAATGAAAGTTCAAACATGTAGAGAAAAAAGTCACAGTTAGTCAAAAAATCATGTAAGCATCCTTAGTTAGTGTAGATTTAATTTTGTTCAAATCATACCCCCCCCCCCCCCTTTAGGGGTAGGTTGGGACCACTTATGCATTTAAGCTTTTCAATACTAAACAGAATTTTCTTCTTTTCCTAGCCACAGTGCTCAGGTGAGCGATGTGGCCCCTGGGCCTCTTGTTTCATTATGGGCCTTAACTATTAACTTATTGAGTTAATAATCTGTAATAAGAACATACACTACTGTAATGATTTTCCCCTTAGATTCCAAAAAATCCCCTGACGTCCCCCTGTCTGTCCCTGACATTTTCCTGTCTACCTCTGACTTTCTCCTATGATCCCCTGTCGTTGTCCCTGACTACCCTGTCTACTCCCTGACGTCCCCTGACTTTGCCCCTGTTACCACTGTCTAACCCCTGATGTCCCCTGACATTGCCTGACGTCCCTGTCAACTCCCTGATGTCCCCTGACTAAGCCCCTGACCACCATGTCAATTCACTGTCGTCCCCTGACATTCAGAAAAAGGGTTAAATATGTTTTTGTTGCTATTTACTTGTGCGAAATCTGTTACTCTTGGCAATTCTTAAGTTTTGTGAAAATATATATTTAGTCAATTGTTATTTGTTTGAATTTCTTTAGTAATTTATTTCTTAATATGATTGTATTTGATTTTTTTTAGTTTAGTACATGTAGCCTTTTAAATAAATTTTAAGGAGAATAAATGCCAGTTACTTTGAAATGAATGAATTGCAAATTTATTGCATCTTGTCATAAATGGCAAATAAATATATTTATATTTATTTACATGTTAATCTATATATATCCACATTTATCTATTTATTTATTTTATTTATTTATTGACTAATTTATTAATTTAATCCATTCATATATTTCTTTTTAAAAATATTTTCCTTATAATTGAATTATTAATTCATTCATTGATATTATATATTTTTTAGTTTTTAATTCATTTTATTCTAATTAATTAATTAATTCTATTTTAATCAATTTATTTGTGAATTCCGCATAAACAGTCGTAAGGTAAAACAAAATATGCTTCAAAGTATCTTTAAAGCATATTTACACTTCTTTTAATTCTTTTAATTTCATGATGGGTATCAAAATAGTCATCTAATTACACACAATCTGAATTCGAAATTTGTTTTATTGCTTCTTTTTTTGTTACAAAAAAAAAAAAGAAATGTTCCTTAAAAACTGTACGAGAGCAGTTCCGAGCTGTTGATAGTTATCCAGCGACTCTGTGTACACAGACCAGACACCTATTGTCCTTTTGACTGACCACTATACCCTGTTTATTCTGTGGCAGCACGAACGTATCCACTCTGCAGGTCTTATCTCTTTCACACTCGTGACAGGTTTTTGGAGGAATTTTTTTTTTTACCAAAGTAATAGGGAATAATAAAAAAAAAAGTTCAAGAATCAGATTGTGCGTAATGAGACGATATTTTGAATTATAAGAATTAAAAGTAATTTGAATATGCTTAAAAAATAGTTTGAAGCAAATTTGTTTTACCCCGAGACTGTTTATGAATAACTATAAAAAATTTAATTAAATGAAATTAATCTATAAATTTAAATAAAGGATATAAATAAAATAAATTGATTTTTTTTTATTGAAAATTAAATAAAACAAATACGTAAAAATTAATTAAAGAGATAAAATTAATGAATCAATGAAAATAAGTAAAGAAACCGACAAAGAAATAAATAAAAAAAAAAAAGAAAACATGAATTATCAATAAATTAAATTCAATTAAATTAATAAATTTACTAAAGATACTTCAAACAAATAATTAGTTACAAAATCAATATTTTTATTTTATTTTTTTTATTTACTTATTTATTTGTTTATTAATCTATTTATTTATTTTTTATATCTGTTTATTGATTAATTTAATCTATTCATTTCCTTATTTAAATATTTGTTTAATTCAGTTTTTAATTAACTAATTAATAATTTTTTCTTTATTTATTTATTTTGTTAATTCATTTTATTTAAATTAATTAATTTTTTCAATTCCTATTTATTTGTGGAGTTCCCAATAGACAGACTGATGGAAAAACAACCGATGCTTCAAACTATTTTTAGGGATATTTTCGTTTCTTTTAATTCTTTTAATTTCATGATGGGTATCAAAATAATCGTCTTATTACACACAATCTAAATTCGAAATTTTTTTTATTGCTTCTTTGACTTTGTTACAAAAATTAGAAATGTTCCTCAAAAACTGTCATGGTTGTGAGAGTAGTTCCGAGCTGTTGATAGTTGACCAGTGACACTGGGTACACAGACCAGACACCTATTGTCCTTTTGACTGACCACTATACCCTGTTTATTCTGTGGCAGCATGACCGTATCCACTCTGCAGGTGTTATTTCTTTCACCACCGTGACAAGTTTTTGAGGAAATTTCTATTTTACCAAAGTAAAAGGGAACAATAAAACAAATTCCAGATTCAGATTGTGCGTATTGAGACGATGATTTTGATACCACTCATGAAATTAAAAAAAATAAAAGTAATTTGATTATGCTTAAAAAAATAGTTTGAAGCATAATTTGTTTTACGCGGAGACTGTACATGAAGAACTACACAAAATGAATTAAATTTAATTAATCAATAAATTAAAATAAATGAAATGAATAAAATAAATAAAAATTTTAAAAAATTCATTTGTTTATTGATAATCAAATAAAACAAATATTAATTAAATAGATAGATTGAATAAACAAACTAAATATATAAATGGAAAAAAAGAATAGTCAAATAAGCATACAAATTAATGAAGAAACAGAAACATGAATTAATAAAAATAAATAAATAAATAAATAAAATATATTTACATGCCATTCATGCTACACAAGACGCAATAAATTAGTAATTTTTTCTTTAAATTAACTGCATTTATTCTTATTGAGATTTATCTGAAAAAGCTACGAAACAATCAATAAAATAATATTTTGAAGGAATTTGCTAAGATATTTCGAACAAAAAAACTAATGATGAAATCTACATTTTCACTAAACTTAAAAATTTGCTAAGAGTAAGGTATCGATTTTCTCACAGGTAAATCGCAACAAAATCAAAATGTCAGGGACAGACAGGGTAACGTCAGGGGATTTTTTGGAATCTAAGGGGAAAATCATTACAGTAGTGATACTGTAGGTTATGTTTAAGTTAGTAGCTGTTTGTGTATGACATGTTGAGGATCACAACTGGATGAATTGTCACAATATGATTTCAAGTTGATCACACTGATGAATTCTGTGCATTAAGATGTACATGTTCATGCATTTTCTTACATAGCTGGTGAGGGAAACAGAGATTCCAAGACAGAAGAGGAATGCAGTAGTCTCCCTCCTTCAGCTGATGCACCTGAAGTGAAGAAACATGAGGCAGCTTATTGTGATATACCTAATGATGACAGAGACCAGATGCAAGGTACAGGTACCTTGTCTTAATGATTGTTATGTCAATTTAATCACTGTATGGTTGTGAGTTTCATTTAGTTCATTTAGATCAGTTTGTAAAAATATTTCAGCTCTGGAATTTTTAACGTGTTAAAGCTTTGAGCTGATACTGTTGGCTGATCTCAGTTGTGTATTCAAAATTGACATAATACAATGTACTAACACTATATGATCTAAGTATCTAAACTTTTTGAAAATCATTTTCACTACAAAATTACAAGTAATTTTTGGGGTAAAATTCTCGAGGAATGAACTCTATATACTGTATACAGGGAAAATTTTGCCCCCATTTTATTTTCGCCCCTCTCGCCTTTGACACAAGTGGGTGAATTTAAGACGGGGCAAATTCAAAGAAAACAGTATAACTTGTCTTCTTAAACAAAACTTTGACAGGGTGAATTTAAAACTGGTCAAAATTGTGTTCAAGTGTAAAAGGGCAAAAATAACCGTGTATACAGTAATTGAACAGCCCGAAAGAGAGCCCAGTGCATGCTTGGGAAGGAGGATGGGTCGCTTCTGCATAATAGTTTGTGTTTTGAGGCTTCAACTTAAAAATGATAGAAGAATGTTAAATTATTTTCTGTGCCATATCTTTCCAAAGATCAAACATTGATAGCCCATTAATTAAATAAAACACTCGAGAGTTAAAGGAAGTTTGCTAAGCCTTATAATGAATTAACACTTACAGCGAAATGATTTTCATTCCCTATAAGTCTGAAATTTATTGTAAACCTAACAGATACTAGTATAACAAATTATGCTTATAATAAAGCAAAATCATCCATCCCTCACACTTTGTTGTAAGTGTGTTTTACTGCAGTCAGGGAAACTAAATGACCCAAAGATGTGTCATGACTATGGCAGAGAAAGCTCATTTCTATCCATTTGGCATTTTTTGTAAGAGAGGAGTATTTGTTACAGTTGATGCAAAGATACATGTAACTGACAGCCTTAAAGTATCAATCAGGAAAGATATCATTTTTCACTTATGAACTTCTCAGAGTACCTCTAGGTTATTCAGTAGAGATCTTGCATATTGAGAGACAGTTGAAACTACTGTAAAACATTTTTAGTTAGGATCCAAAGTTGCAATTATGAGATGGAAAACAAAGTAAAATTTAGCTTTCCTATAGATCAATGCAATTGGATATTATGCTTTTGATGATACAAGATTGTGCATAAGATATTGATATATTTACTGTAAACAGTAATTGTTTTGATAGGTAGAAAATGGGACAGACAAGGAGCTGGAATAATAGAATTTTTAATAAAGCTATTTATTTTCCGGATGGTGGTCAACTTGGTGATTTCTCCTGCAAATGCTGTACCTTATGAGAGGGTTAGTTTTGATGCTGTTAAGCTTGATAAGGAAATTTAATATGATATTCTATATTGCTTTTATCATCATGATTGATCTTTTCTGACTATGTTAGAAGAACCTGCACTTGAAATGTTAATTGTGAATTTCATGGTGGATGCAAGTAATTTATTAAAAAGTATGTGTCCTTATGAAAATGGTGAAATAGATAGAGGTTCATGGTGAACAAACCTTGAGTGTTTTGATAGAGGTTCATGACAAAACATAACTGACTCAAAATAATTCCTGAAATTTTCCTTCAAACGGGGCATTTCTGCAATCAAGAGGTTTGAATTTTTCTGTGAGATAAACTGTATAAAACTTTCTGATTTTACCAGTTTTAAGAAAATGAAGATAAATTTCACACATATTTCAGCAGAATACATGGCAGAAAAATAAAATTGTACAGGTAACAGTACCCACATCGTGATTCTTGACACGATACAGGATAGGATAGGATACACCGCACAGTACAATACATGTAGGATACACGCATGATGCGATAGGAATCACACATGATACAATAGCTAGGATAAACAGTTTCACAATAAATACAAGACCTGATAAACGCAAAACACGATAAACACAAACATGATAAACTCAAACCCTGATAGGATAAATGATTCTTAGTTTAAATTAGAGACAAGTATGTACTACAAATGTAGCTACATGAGCTTACATGTACTATTTTAATTCATTAATAAATAAAATTTTTGTACATAATTAATTCACTGAATTTTTTTTACCACTTTTAAGTATTTACACAACTGACAAAAGACTGAAATACTGTTAATCGGATTTTTTTTAACGTATTTCTATTTTTTGTGTGTGTTTGTTTGTTTTGTTAATACACAAGAATAAGATGCTTATATTTTCACGCAATGGAAACAAATGTAAAGATTCACAGCATTTAAATTTGTTAATGTTTTCTATTTTCACATAACTATACAACTATACAACTTTTCAACCTTATTCAGGGGATATGAGATTCCTGTAAAATGATTGAATGTTTGTTCTCCAAATAAAGGACACTGTTATGTTTGCATAATCAATTTTCTCCTTGACGCTTGCTTGATTTTATTTTTTTTTTACTTCTGCAGCTCTGTCCTTATTGGGTTAAATACGAGGGTTGTTAGAAAAGTTTGTGGACACATTGATTTATGGAAAATTAATTGTGCACTTTTTAGAATGATATGTCTGATTAAATTTTGTATTTTGTTTATTAGTATGTAAAAAAAAATCAGGTCAATTTACTGAAATTTTGAAATATACAATGATTTTTATTATGCAGTCATAGGATTCACGGAGCAATCACTTGACATTTTTTGACGTTAGGTGATGTGATAACCTGATTCCAAACTTGTTAAGCTTCTTCACAGCTTTCAGTTCTATAGACTTTTCAAGTCTTTTCCCTACTTAAATATTGAATAACTATAACAAGACATGTTACTTTTCGTCTGCATATCTGATATTAGTGAGATCCTAAAATTGATGACTATGCAGTAAAGCGATCAGGTACTGAAACAATGCAAAATCCATACGCGCAACGTCCATGCGATAAGCGGTGTACTGGGATACCGTATGGACTGGGTCATCAAAAATGTAAATTCTTTCTTTCTAACCAAGGCTAAATACTACCATTTGAAACCTTTGTACTAGATACATAAAGACAATCCCTGAAGCATCTAAAATCATTTAGTCTCTTTAGGATATTTTCCTGTCTGAAGAAATATTTTTTTTTTAATAGCTCGGTGCACCAAGACATTCAATGATGTTGCAATTTTCGACTTTGTTTTTTGCACATTGATTATCTATAATTAGTGATAAAAACAGTCATAACCCATGTTATTAATTCAAAATTTCGCCAAATGACCTTTCATGAATATTGTAGCGACAGGTAAAATATCATTATCTTTTTGTGCTACAACAGTACATTTTTTATCTCAAAAAATTGTGTATGTAAGCTAAACGTTCAAAAAGTGACAAGCTCTTTGAAGCATGTTTTATCAAAATTATATAGCTTTTATTTTTAGCTCTACTGGTCAGAGACCAGAAGAGCTTATGCGATAGTAAGGTGTCCGTCGTCCGTCCGTCTGTCTGCCTGTGAACAATTTTTTTTAAATGCTACTCTTCCTACAGTTTTGGTCTGATTTCAGTTTCAGTATAACTTGGCACACAAGTAGACTACACTAAGATACATTATTCTGTATATTAATTTTTTGATTTTGGTGAAGTGTTGCCATGGTTTAAAAAAAAATTGAATTTCTTTGATATACTTTCAAAAAATTACTTTGCCTACAGTTTGGTCTGATTTTGATATAACATGGCATGCAAGTAGACAACACTGAGATACATAATTGTCCTAATTATTTTTTGATTTTGGTGAATAATGTTGCCATGGTAACTTAAATCGAAATTTCTCTAAAATTCTTTAAAATGGCTACTCCTTCTACAGTTTTAGTCTGATTGCAATTCATCTTGCCACAAAAAGAGAGTAAAACAAGGATTACTATTTATTTATTACTGTTGCAAAGTTTCAAGTCAAAGTGATACTTTTCTCTTCTTAATTGTTTTAAGTACAAACCAGTAGAGCTACAGTCTCGACAGAGACTTCTGGTTATTAGCTCTTCTGAGCCAAAGGCCCAAAGAGCTAATGCTATGGACATTTGTGCGGTGTGCGTAAACTTTTTAGAATATGGGCCTAACTCAAGAACCCCTTGGCCAATTATTGTCAAATTTTGTCACAGGGTATCCTTGGCCCAAGGGCTCTCGTTCATACTAAAACTAGGGTTGTGACCCTTAAACAAGGGGAGATAATTAGGAAAATAGAAACAAAAGTACTGGTTGCTAAAAATCTTCTACTCAAGAACCACTGGGCAGATTATCACCAAACTTGCACAAAAGGATGAGGATATGTTGTAAATTAAAATTTGCACGGGGAATTATCATGGGGCAAAGGGCGTGGTCTCAAGGTCACTTCAAAGTTGACCAAAAATTACATTTTGTTAAAATGTTGATATTTTGCTTTCTATAAGGACTAGGATCATCAAATCATGTCAGCTGATGCATCTAAGGACCTCATATCATATTGACTCAAAAGTAGGTCATGATGACCTGCTTTTTAGCTCTTCTGAGCCAAAGGCTCAAAGAGCTAATGCTATGGCCATTTGTGCGGTGTGCGGTGTGCGTAAACTTTTTAGAATATGGGCCATAACACAAGAACCCCTTGGCCAATTATTGTCAAATTTGTCACAGGGTATCCTTGGCCCAAGGGCTCCCTTTTATACTAAAACTGGGGTTGTGACTCTTTAACAAGGGGAGATAATTAGGAAAATAGAAACAAAAGTACTGGTTGCTAAAAAATCTTCTTCTCAAGAACCACTGGGCAAATTATCACCAAACTTACACAAAAGGATGAGGATATGTTGTAGATTAAAATTTGCACGGGGATTTACCCTAGGGCAAAGGGCGTGGTCTCAAGGTCACTTCAAAGTTGACCAAAAATTACATTTTATTAAAATGTTGATATTTTGCTTACTATAAGGACTAGGATCATCAAATCTTGTCAGTTGATGCATCTAAGGACCTCATATCATGTTGACTCAAAAGTAGGTCACGGTGACCTACTTTTTAAATTTTGCGGCCATTCTTTTTGAAAATGATTTAGAGGCATATTTTGAACAATTTAAGGCCTATGATCATCAAACTTTGTCAGTTGATGCATCTTGGGTCCTCAAAGTACGTCAACTAAAAAGTAGATCACCTTGACCTACTTTTTGAATTTAATGGCTAATCTTTTTTAAAACAATTAAGGTCATTAATTCGAATACGGGGAGGCTTAGAATCATTAAATCTTGTAAGATGATGCATCTTGGGGCCAAAAAACATAATTATTAAAAAGTAGGTCACAGTGACCTACTTTTTGAACTTTGCAGGCATTCGATTTCAAAGCATTTTAGAGGCATAATTTGGACATTTTAAGTCCTATGATCATAAAACTTTGTAAGTTGATGCATCTTGGGTCCTCAAAAAAGGTCAACTGAAAAGTAGATCACCGTGACCTACTTTTCAATTTATATGACTATAATTAAATATTTCAGGTACTAATTGGCTTAGAATCATCAAACTTTGTCAGTTGATGCATCTTGGGTGTTCGGAGAAGGTCGACTAAAAAGTAGGTCACAATGACCTACTTTTGAAAATTTATGGCGTTAATTAAATATTTCGGGTACTTATTGGCTTAGAATCATCAAACTTTGTCAGTTGATGCATCTTGGGTCTTCAGAGTAGATCGACTAAAAAGTAGGTCACCGTGACCTACTTTTGAAAATTTATGGCTTTAATTAAATATTTCGGGTAGTAATTGGCTTAGAATCATCAAACTTTGTCAGTTGATGCGTCATGGGTCTTCGGAGTAGGTCGACTAAAAAGTAGGTCACCGTGACCTACTTTCGGAAAATTTATGGCTTTAATAAAATATTTCGGGTACTAATTTGCTTAGAATCATAAAACTTTGTCAGTTTATGCGTCATGGATCCTCGGAGTACAACAACTGAAAAGTAGGTCACGGTGACCTACTTTTGAAAATTTATGGCTTTAATCAAATATTTCGGGTACTAATTGGCTTAGAATCATTAAACTTTGTCAGTTGATGCATCTTGGGTCCTCGGAGTACAACAACTGAAAAGTAGGTCATGGTGACCTGCTTTTGAAATTTTATGGCTGTATTTAATATTTTCAGGAATTATTTGGCTTAGAATCGTCAAAATTTGTCAGTTGATGCATCTTTGGTCCTCGGAGTAGGTTGACTGAAAAGTAGGTCACTGTGACCTACTTTTGAAAATTTATGGCTTTAATTAAATATATCAGGTACTAATTGGCTTAGAATCATCAAACTTTGTCAGTTGATGCATCTTGGGTCCTTGGAGTAAAACAATTGAAAAGTAGGTCACTTTGACCTACTTATAAAATTTTATGATTATAATTTTAAAAAATATTTTAGGTATTAATTGGCTTAGAATCATCAAACTTAGTTGATGGGTCCTCAGAGAATGACAAGTGATAAGTAGGTCACCATGAGCAACTCTCAGGTACTAATTGGCTTAGAATCATCTTGGGCTCTCAGAGTGTGAATTGGAATTTCAAGGGTTTATGGAAATATACAGGATACTTCGAGGCTTCAAATAGAAGTGGTAGGTTGTACAGTTAACCAGAAGAGCGATTCAAGGCCCATGGGCCTCTTGTTAAATTTTGTGGCCATTCTTTTTCAAAATGATATAGAGGCATATTTCGAACAATTTAAGGCATATGATCATCAAACTTTGTCAATTGATGTACCTTGGATGCTAGGAGTACGTTGAGAAAAAAGTGGGTCACCTTGAATTACTTATTGAATTTTATGGCTAATCTTTTTCACAACAATTAAGGTCATTTATTCGAATACTGAGAGGTTTAGAATCATTAAATCTTGTAAGATGATGCATCTTGGGGCCATTAAACATATTTAGTAAAAGTAGGTCACATTGCTCTACTTTTTGAACTTTGCAGGCATTCGCTTTCAAAGCATTTAAGAGCATAATTTGGACATTCTATGATCATTTAACTTTGTAGATGCATCTTGGGCCCTTAAAAAACGTCAACTGAAAAGTAGATCACCGTGACCTACTTTTCAATTTATACGAGAATATATATGACTATTTATACGACTATATATATGACTATAAATAGATATTTCGGGTACTAATTGGCTTAGAATCATCAAACTCTGTCAGTTGATGCATCTTGGGCCTTCGGAGTAAGTCGACTGAAAAGAAGGTCACCATGACCTACTTTTGAAAATTTATGGCTTCAATGAAATATTTCAGGAACTTATTGTCTTAGAATCATCAAACTTTGTCAGTTGATGCATCTTGGGTCCTTGGAGTACAACTGAAAAGTAGGTAACCCTGACCTACTTTTGAAATTGTATGGCTGTATTTAATATTTTTGGGCACTATTTGGCTTAGAATCATCAAAATTTGTCAGTTGATGTATCTTGGGTCCTCAGATTAGGTCAACTGAAAAGTAGGTCACCATGACCTACTTTTGAAAATTTATGGCTTTTATTAAATATTTCAGGTACTAATTGGCTTAGCATCATCAGACTTTGTCAGTTGATGCATCTTTGGTCCTTGGAGTTTGACAATTAAAAAGTAGGTCACCTCGACCTACTTTTGAAATTTTATGTGTATATTTAATATTTTTGGGCACTATTTGGCTTAGAATCATCAAAATTTGTCAGTTGATGTATCTTGGGTCCTCAGATTAGGTCAACTGAAAAGTAGGTCACCATGACCTACTTTTTGATTTTTATGACTATAATTAAATATTGTGGGTAATAATTACCGTCTTCCTTGGAAGACAGTATATAGAGTTGAAGTTTTACAGTCTTCGGACTATGCACTTCCTCTCTTTTGTGATTGGTAGAAATTGCATGATGAGAAAATTTTCAATTATTTCGTTGGTTTAAATGCTGTTCAAGGCAAGGGAGATAATTCTCTGATGATCTTATTTTCGTACGACTTAACAATTTTTCAAGATTTTCCATCGTAAAAAAATATGACAAAATGAACCGTGGAAATTGGCAGTAATTTGAAACAGCATGCTATTTTTTTTATAGCAATTACCAGAAAACATTTCTATGATTTCGTTGTTAACAGAATTGATCTTTATTGCATGCAAGCTTTTTCTTTTCCCATTTGTTTTGCACTGTCTTTCTAATCTTTCTAATCGGCACACCTCGGCCGATTCGTACCTCATCTACACATCACAAAGCAATCGGATCACCTTGCTCTTTTCCGTCGCACGCTAGAAAAAAGAGCGAGGTGATCCGATTGATCACAAAGGCAATGGAATCAGCCGAGGTTTACTGAGTGATCTTGGCTGCAGAGTCGAAGTTTACGGAGACAGCCGAGCATCTGTTAACCTTTCACTTAGTAGGTCTTTTTTTTTTTAGAACCTTCTATATCCAGAGTTGTCGTTCCCGTTACGCTCCCACATGCACGTGTTGTGAGCGTAGCGGAAGACAACTTTGGATAGAGAATGATGTCAGAAAAACTAATGAAGAAATACAAAGCCAAGAATTTTTCATGAATTATAAGGCCTGATAGGTTTAGGTCAGTTTACTGTATAAGGTTGTTGCTAAAGAAGGTAAGCTTTTTGAAAAAGCTCTACTTGTTGGCTTAGCATCATCAAACTTTGTCAGTTGATGCATCTTGGGTCTTCGGAGTGACCTACTTTTGAAATTTTAATGCTTTTTACAAATATTTTTGGTACTAATTGGCTAAGAATTACCCAAATTTGTCAGTTGTTGCATTTTGGGTCTACGGAGTTAGTTAATTGAAAAGGAGGTCAGTGTGACCTATTTTTGAAATTTTATGGCTTAATTTAAAGATATCAGGTACTAATTGACCTAGAATCATCAAACTTTGTCAGTTGATGCATCTTGGGTCTTCAAAGTACGTCATCTGAAAAGTAGGTCACTATGACCTACTTTTGAAATTTTATGGTAATAATTTTTAAAAATATTTTAGGTATTAATTGGCTTAGAATCATCAAACCTAGTTGATGCATCTTGGGTCCTCAGAGAATGACAAGTGATAAGTAGGTCACCCTGACCTACTCTCAGGTAGTAATTGGCTTAGAATCATCTTTGGTTTTCAAAGTATTTCATCTAAAATGTAGATCATGATGACCTAACTTTGGAATTTCAAGGCTTTATCTAAATATATAGGATACTTAGATGCTTCAAATAGAAGTGATAGGTTGTACAGTTTATCAGAAGAGGGATTCAAGGCCCTTGGGCCTCTTGTTTGATTTTTCAAGACTTGGTCTAAATATACAAGATACTTAGAGGCTTCAAATAGAAATGACATGTTGTACAATATATCAAAACGATTCAAAGCCTTTGGGCCTCTTGTTTAAAGATCATCTGGAAAGAACAAATGTTTGCATATTCATCGGACAATTTGTATAATTTTTATGTGCAGAGTTTAACTGGTAAAACAGCACATATTTCAAACATAAATTGTCCTTTTTCAGTTTTAAAAGAGAAAAAAATCCTGTGTACAAAGAAATACTTCAACTTGCATATTAAATAATAGTAAAGTGAATAATTTGTAATAAATGTACTATGGCCTTGTGTTTTACCTCATCACGGAGGTTTATTTTAACTGACACATTAAGCATTACCTTAGCACAGTTACTGTTAATAGACAAGTCCAATGTAGATAAGTAAATAAGCATATACACATAATAAATTGAATAATTTATTTTGTATAGTTATAAAAAAATTCAGAAATAAACATATGTTTAACATTTTTGGCCATTTGTACATGTATCAAGAAACTGCAATATGTGTATTAATTTTGTGAATAGACTATTCACACCCAAAGTTATTATATAACAATAAAGAGGGGGGGGGGGGGTCAAAAAGCACAGCAAAAATGATATCCTCCAAGGGATTTTAGAATTTGACCTGAAAAACTTCAGTACTCTTAAAGAGATTAAGATTAAATAAAGAAAATATGCCTGAACATTGTGTATTTTGTATCGATCTTTATTAATCACCAAGAAAAGGAGCATTAGATGTCTAATTTGGTGAAATTAGACAGCTGAAAATGTTACACAGATTTTTGCTCTTATCTGGAACCTGAGACATTCTTTAAACCCGTTTATGTACTGTAACTGAAACACCACAGTGCCCCTTTACATGGTGATAATGCACATTATGATACATGTACATGTAGATATTGTATTTTTTTGTTTTGTTTTCTAGTGTGAGCCACAGCAACCTGTAAAAGATTTCAGGTTACTCATTAATGATATCATTTGCCGGGAGTCAAAGCCTAACCATCCAGTATGTGAAGATGGACTGAATTTTATTTGTGCAGTCCACATCAATGGTTCACTGGGAGCGGGATGTGTTGGAGATTTTTGCATCCGTAGTAAGTATATGTCATTATATGAGATATTGAATCATAACAAAATTGAAGATTGACAGTTGGTTGGAAGAGCAAACAGATGGACATACTAAAATTACTCTTCTCCTATCTAATTAGGCCACTTGAGCTGAAAGCTCAAGTTAGCTTTTCTGGTCACATTTTGTCTGTAGTCCATACATCTGTCCATCCATCTCTAAACTAAGTGAGCTTTTCTAATCAAAATTTGTGTGTGGTTGTTGTCTTTATAATCTTTTCGTATTTTCATTTCCTTCTCCAGAACCACTGGGCCAATTTCACCCAATCTTGGCACAGAGTATCCTTGGGTAAAAGGGATTCAAGTTTGTTCAAATGAAGGGCAACACCTTCTTTCGAGGGGAGATAACTGAGAAATAGTGGAAATTGGATGGGAGTATTTAAAATTATTCTTCTCAAGAACCACCGGGTCAGAAAAGATGAAACTTATGTGAAAGCTTCCTGACATAATGTAGATTCAATTTTGTTCAAATCATGACCCCTGGGGGTAGGATGGGGCCACAATGGAAAATCAAAGTTTTATGTCGGAAAGCATTGGAAAAATCTTTAAAAATCTTCTCAAGAACAGTAAACCTGATTGGTGATATTTATATAGAAGCATCCTTAGGTAGTGTAGAGTCAAGTTTTTTCAAACCATGACCCCTGGGGCTAGAGTGGGGTCACAATGAGCGAACAAATTTTAACATAGAATCGTCTTTTTAAATCTTCTTTTGAAGAACAGAAAAGCCATGATTGGTGATATTTAAATGGAAGTATCTTCAGGTAGTGTAAATTGGAAGGGGCCACAATGGGCAATAAAATTTTTAAGTATGTATACATGTGAAAAATCTCTAAAAATCCTCTTCTCAAGAACAGTAAAGCATTGATTAGACATACATGTATTTATATGGAAGCATCCTAGGGTAGTTTACATTCAATTTTGTTCAAATCATGACCCCTAGGGGTGGGGAGGGGCCATAATTGGTGATAAAAGTTTAACATAGGAGAAATCATTAAAAATCTTCGTCCCAACAACAACAAATCCATCATTAGTCGTAATAATTCAGAAGCATCCTCAGGTAATGTATTTTCAAATTGTTCAAATCCTGTCCCCTGGGTGTAGGCTGGGTCACAATAGAAGATCAAACATATAGAAAAAAAGCTTCTAAAGCCATGATTAGTCAAAGAAATATGAAAGCATCCTCAGTGAAGATATCATGCCCCCTCCTCCTTTCTTTGGAGGGGTGGGGGAGTATTTGTAATCAAATATACTAGTATTTAATCTTTTGCAATACTAAACTGATTTCTGCTTTTTTCTAGCCAGTGTGCTCAGGTGAGTGATGCGGCCCATGAGCCTCTTGTTTGATTTCTTCTCTAGAACCACTATAGCTGCAGAATGGTAGCTCTCTGCTTGAGAATATTTGGACATAAAGCAGAGAACTACAGATCCTTTGATTTACACAACTGCATTTTGTTGCTTGCTTCAGGGATTACTGTAGATTCCCAAATATATGCGAGGACTTAATTATCGCATAATTTCGCGATAAGCACCTTTCGCGAAATAAAATTACTGGCTTTTATTTTTATGGTTCTGATATGCATGTTAAATCTCCAGATCAAGCGTCTATTCGCGAATTATTGTTCTTGCAATTTGACGTGTAAGGGCCATTTTGCAATATAAAGTACTCTTGTAAAATAAGGAATCTACAGTATTTCATGCTTTCTTTTGCTTTTGCATTTTACTCCTATTCCTGATACTTCATTTACCTTTCATAGTTCCAAATGGCAGTATGTGGTTTTCAACTATCAGTTTAAAAATATACATTCCTAAAATAACTTTATTGTTTATTTTATTTCTTTTTTACAAACATATTGTCTTCTTTATAGATAATATACATGATTTTGAACCTCCTGATTTTTTTTTGAAACTTATAGGAAACCATCTATACGTGATTGAGATTCAAATTTGTTCAAGTCATGACACCCCTAGGGGTATATTGGGGCCACAATTGGGGATCAAAGTTTTATATAGGAATATATTGGAAAAAATCTTTAAACATCTTCTCAAAAACAGCATAGCCATGATAAGTCATATTAATATGGAAACATCCTCATGTAGTGTAAATTCAGATTTGTACAAATGATGACCTCTGGGGTAGGGCCTAGCTACAATGGGTGATCCAAGTTTTACATAGGAGTATATTGGAAAAAATCTTAAAAAACCTTCTGCTGAAGAACAGCAAAGCCATGATTAGTTATAATGAAGTGGAAGCCTCCTGAGGTGGTGTAGATTCAATTTTTTTTTCAAATCTTGACCGCCTTGGAGTAGTTTGGAACCATAATGGGGGATCAAAGTTTTACGAAGAAATATAAAGGGAACAACTTTTTAATTAAAAATCATCTGCTCAAGAACAGCAAAGCCATTAGTTACATTGATATTGAAATGTCCTCAGGATGTGTAAATTTCTACTTGCCCCCTCCCCCCAAAGCAACCCCTGTATATTTTTCAATACTGAATTAATTTGTGCTTTTTCCTAGCTTCATTTTTGTTCAGGTGAAAGAAGTGGCCCATGGGCCTCTTGTGATCATTTACTATAATTAGATAATTTTCTTTGAACTGACATAATGAATTATGTTGAGTACTATAAGGCTGTATTGAATATAGTTGTACAATTCAGCTGAGGTTATAGTCTTTTCTCAGTATTCTAAACATTATAGTCTTGCTTGAGAATTAAATGAGTCTCTTGAACAAGTAATTGATAATTACTATTGTTGAAGAGTAGTGATATTAAGAACCCTCTGTGCTCTGCAGAACAAAGAGCTCTGATTCTCTGGTGTTTGTATGTGGTTGGACTAATATGCCCTTTGATCTAAATTAAAATAAATTCCGAGGTAATTATTGGTAATTTACCCCAAGGGAGCATATTATGTCATTTATTGTTTTGTAAATGATACAGGTATGTCAATTGTTAGCTCTTCTGAGCCAAAGGCCCAAAGAGCTAATGCTATGGCCATGTGTGCGGTGTGCGTAAACTTTTTAGAATATGGGCCATAACTCAAGAACCCCTTTGCCAATTATTGTCAAATTTTGTCACAGGGTATCCTTGGCCCAAGGGCTCCTGTTTATACTAAAACTAGGGTTGTGACCCTTAAACAAGGGGAGATAATTAGGAAAATGGAAACAAAAGTACTGGTTGCTAAAAAATCTTCTCAAGAACCACTGGGCAGATTATCACCAAACTTAAACAAAAGGATAAGGATATGTTGTAGATTAAAAATTGTTCAAGGCATCACCCTGGGGCAAAGGGCGTGGTCTCATGGTCACTTCAAAGTTGACAAAAAATTACATTTTATGAAAATGTAGATATTTTACTTATTATAAGGACTAGGATCATCAAATCTTGTCAGCAGATGCATCTAAGGACCTCAAATATTTAATTAAAGCCATAAATTTTCAAAAGTAGGTCACGGTGACCTACTTTTTAGGTCACCTGAGTCACTCAGGTGACCTATTGCTATCTGTTTTCGTCCGACGTCGTGCGTTGTCGGTCGTGTGTGAACATTTGAACATTTTCAGCTTCTTCTCTGAAACTGCTGAACCAATTTCAGCCAATTTTAGCATATTACATTTATGTGTGATGGGGAACAAAATTTATGAATTTCATGGTCCCTGCCCCCCTTGGGGCCTGAGGGGTGGGGCTAAAACCACCAAAATTAATGCAATCTTTAAAAATCTTCTTCTTTACTCCTGGACATCAAGCAGTCAAACTGTTGGCATGAATATAATAAGCATTGAGCCCTCTACCGAAATTGTGAAATTCATGGCCCAAGGGTCCGGGGTTGTGGTGCTAGGGCGGGGCTATATAGACCATAAAGTGAAAGTGCATTATTTCTTTGAAAATCTTCTTCTCTACTCCTGGGTATTATTGAAACAAACTGAATACATCGTTATGATAAGCAAAGGTGACTGTACCAAAATTGTGAAATTTATGGCCCCAGGGTCAAAGGTTCTGGTGAAAAGGTGGGGGGGGGGGCTTATTGATTATATAGTGAAAAAGCAAAATTTCTTTGAAAATCTTCTCTACTCCTGGGTATTATTGAAACAAATTGAATACATAGTTATGATAAGCAAGGGTGACTGTACCAAAATTGTGAAATTCATGGCCCCAGGGTCAGGGGTTCTTGTGCTAGGGTGGGGCTATATAGATCATATAGTGAAAGTGCATTATTTCTTTATAAGATCTTCTTCTCTACTCCTGGGTATTATTGAAACAAATTGAATGCATCGTTATGATAAGCAAGGGGGATTGTACCAAAATTGTGAAATTCATGGCCCCAGGGTTAGAGGTTCTGGTGCTAGGGCGGGGCTATATAAATCATATAGTGAAAGTGCATATTTTCTTTGAAAATCTTCTTCTCTACTCCTTGGTATTATTGAAACAAATTAAATATATAGATATGATAAGCAAGGGTGCCCCTTCCAAAATTGTGAATTTCATGGCCCCTGGATCAGGGTTTCTGATTTTAGGGCAGGGCTCTCTATATAATAATTATACATGTAGTGAAAATGCATTAATGCTTTAAAAATCCTCTTCTCTGCTCCTGGGTATAATTTTAACAAACTAAGTACATTGTTATGATTAGCAAGGATGCCTCTTCCAAAATTGTGAAATTCATGACCCCAGGGACAGGGGTTCTGGTGCTAGGGTGGGGCTATATAGATCATATAGTGAAGGTGAATTATTTCTTTGAAAATCTTCTCCTCTGCCCCTGGGTATTATTATCTCACCTGAGCCGAAGGCTCAAGTGAGCTTTTCTGATCGAAATTTTTCGTTGTCTGTCGTCGTTGTCGTTGTTGTTGTCGTCGTCGTTGGCGTCTTTGTCGTAAACTTTTCACATTTTCATCGTCTTCTCCAGAATTACTGGGCAAATTTCAACCAAACTTGGCACAGAGTATCCTTGGGGGAAGGGGATTCAAGTTTGTTCAAATGAAGGGCCACACCCTCTTTCAAGGGGAGATAATAAAGAATTAGTGAAAAATTAACAGCATCTTTTAAAAATCTTCTCAAGAACCACAGAGCCAAGAAAGATGAAACTCATGTGGAAGCATCCTCAGGTAGTGTAGATTCAAGTTTGTTCAAATCATGACCCCCGGGGATAGGGCGGGGCCACAATGGAGGATCAAACTTTTACATAGAAATATATAGGAAAAACCTTAAAAAATCTTTCAAGAAAAGCAAAGCCATGATGAGTCATTTTTAATCATGACCCCCGGGGGTAGGGCGTGGCCACAATGGAGGATCAAAGTTTTACATAGAAATATATAGGAAAAACCTTTAAAAATCTTCTCAAGAAAAGCAAAGCCATGATGAGTCATATTTATATATATGGAAGCATCCTCAGGTAGTGTAGATTCAAGTTTGTTCAAATCATGACCCCTGGGGACAGGGCAGGGCCACAATGAAGGATCAAAGTTTTACATAGAAATATATAGGAAAAGTCTTTAAGAATCTTCTTCTCATGAATAGCAGAGCCATGTTGAGTCATATTTACATCTATATGGAAGCATCCTCAGGTATTGTAGATTCAAGTTTGTTCAAATCATGACCCCTGGGGGTAGGGCGGGGCCACACTGGAGATCAAAGTTTTACATAGAAATATATAGGGAAAATCTTTAAAAATCTTCTTCTAAAGAATAGCAGAGCCATGTTGAGTCATATTTACATCTATATGGAAGCATCCTCAGGTAGTGTAGATTCAAGTTTGTTCAAATCATGACCCCTGGGGGTAGGGTGGGGCCACACTGGAGATCAAAGTTTTACATAGAAATATATAGGGAAAATCTTTAAAAATCTTCTTCTCAAGAACAGCAAAGCCCTGATTGATCATATTTATGTGGAAGCATCCTCAGCAACTTTGTTCAAATCATGACCCCCGGGTGAAGGGTGGGGCCACAATGGAGGATCGAAGTCTTAAATAGAAATATATAGGAAAATATCTACTTCTGAAGAACTGCAAAGCCATTAATAGTCATTTTGATATGGAAGCATCCTCAGGTAGTGTAGATTCAAGTTTGGTAAAATGATGACCCCCGGAGATAGGGTCGGGCCACAGTGGGGGATCGAAAATTTTACATAGGAACATATAGGAAAATATCTCCTTCTCAAGAACTGAAAATCAAGTTTAGTCGTTTTGATATGATAGCATCCTCAGGTAGTTTAAATTCAATTTTGTTCAAATAATGACCCCCGGGGGTAGAGTGGGGCCCAATGGGGGGTAGAAAGTTTTACATAAGAACATATAGAAAAAATATTTCTTCTCAAGAACAGAAAAGCTATGTTTAGTCATATTGATATGGAAGCATCCTCAGGTAGTGTAGATTCAAGTTTGTTCCAATGATGACCCCTGGGATAGAGAGAAGCCACAATGGGGATCAAATTTTTACAAAGGAATATATAGGAAAATTTTTTTAAAATCTTCCCAAGTACAACAAAGCCATTTGTTATATTGACATGGAAGCATCATCAGGTAGTTTAAAATTCAAGCCCCCCCCCCTTCCCCCCCCCCCCCGGTAGTCTTTTCAATACTGAACTGATTTGTGCTTTTGCCGAGCCAATGTGCTCAGGTGAGCGATGTGGCCCACGGGCCTCTTGTTTAAACAAACTAAGTACATTGTTATACGCAAGGATGCCTCTTTTAAAGTTGTGAATTTCATGGCCCCAGGGTCAAGGGTTCTGGTGAAAAGGGGGGGGGGCTCTATTGATTTTATAGTGAAAAAGCTAAATTTCTTTGAAAATATTCTGGTTAAAAAGCAAAGAAGCTAAGTGTATAGTTATGATGAGCAAGAGTGCTTCTTCCAGAGTAGTGAATTGCATGACCCCTGGGTCAGATGTGCTGGTGAAAGGGTGGGGCTTTTGATAATATAGTGAAAATGCATTAATTCTATTAAATAATCCTTTCTGGTCCCAGGTTGAAAGGCTCTGGTGTTTCGGGGGGGGGGGGGGGGGTATTAATAATATAGTAAATATAGTGAATCTGTAGTATTAAAATGCATTATTTCTTTAAAAATCTTCTCTGCACCTGGACATATCAGAGGCAAAAAGAGTAAAAGTTTTAAGGAGGCTCATTACACCACTTTTTGATGACGTACTACACAGAAAAATAAACCTCCATTGTTTCGTCTGTTTTTCTGCTGGGGACGAATTGTACAGGTTCGCTTTGTTGATGATCTAAATCTTTAAAACGCTCTAAAAATAAATTACATGCAAAGTTGTAAACGATGGGAACTTGGTAACGGATTCATAACTAAATCACAACGAAGAAGGGTTACTTTTAAGTGGAGACCAAAGAGAATGACAGTCAAATCTTCGCTACCCAAGTAGTGTACAATGTCACAGCGAAAGCAGCAAGTTCTACCACTGACAACAT
Organism: Saccostrea echinata; assembly: GCF_033153115.1. Lineage (NCBI taxonomy): Eukaryota > Metazoa > Mollusca > Bivalvia > Ostreida > Ostreidae > Saccostrea > Saccostrea echinata. The sequence goes on along the minus strand of NW_026889801.1, from coordinate 14,709,671 downwards.
GTAATTATAGAGGAAATTTGAGTTGAAATCTACAACCTCGTTGAAATAAATTATAATATTGACTTGCGCTTTTAGAGAACTGTACTCTTGTTAGTTTGTGTGCTTGTCTTTATTTCTTTGAAAAATGTATATATATTCTAGAAATTTTAGCTTATTCTGAATCTGATATGTTCGACCGTTCCTGAGTGTTTTTGAGTCAGGGGTTTTTAGGAAAGATAACTCTTGCAAGTGGACTTTTTATTCCAATTATTTTATAAATTGGAATTTTCATTTCCTTAAAACATTTTTCATTCAATTTGTCACTTGTTATTCATTAATATACATTTCTTGTCTATTTATAACTGATTTTCCAAATTATTCATGCAAAGATTAAGAAGAAAATCACATTAATTCTTTTTTGGGAGAAAATTATTTTTTCTAATTAAAATGATATTGAATATTATGAAGTGTTGATATATTTCTTACATATCTGAAGATGATATCCATCACTTGACATTAAGATTTTATGCAATACTATTAATCAGAAACTTGAAATAAAACATTTTACCAAAATCAGAAGAAAGATTAAAAAATCTTTTAAAAATATTTATCGTATCATAATCTCCATTTGGATATTTGAAATCTTCATAAAAAGTGGTGCTGCAATGAAATTAAAAATAAACTGTGGTGTAATGAGCCTCCTTAATAAGGAAGGGTATTTTTACCAGATTTTTGAACATCTGCACCTTTTGGTCAAGTGTTCTGGTCCTGGCCAGAGCTCTATTAATTTGTATTCTACTGAGAGGAGTTATTCCCCTTTGCCATTTACTTTTGATAATTAACCACTGTAAATAATGTACTTGAAAGGTTAATAGAATAGGAGAATTATATGCAAGAATTTTTATTGTATAATACAAAAAGTACTTTCATAGTTTTAATGATCAGGTAAACTTGTAAGTAATAGATACAGTCCCTGAAACGTTCTACTTTCCCACTTGAACAGTGAGCGAATGCTGAACGAATGGTGAACGAACGCTGAACGAACGCAGAGCGAACGGTGAGTGAACGGTGTGTGAACGCTGAACGCAACTTGTTGAACGATTTGTGAACGGTGAGCGAACTCAGAACGCGAACGGAGCGCAAACGCGAAAGCAAAGTGAAGGGTGAACGAACGGTGAATGCAAGATGAACGATATATTCGGAATGCCCCTGATATTTTCCTTGTATTGAAACTATTTTATTGTATTATAATGTCAGTTGCCAAAATAAATAAATAAATAAATAAATAATAAATAAGTAAACCAATAAATGAATGAATAAATAAGTCAATAAAATAAATTCTCCAAAATTGTCCTAAGAAAGACGATGCATGCACATCAAGTTTTTAATCACATGATTTTTATCGCATTAAAACATTGCAATTGTTGTCGAACGCTGAAGTATAAACAAATCAGAGAAAACTTCTGACTTATAGAATGAATTAAAGCGGTTGTAACATCCATTCATGTATCTCCGTGTCAGGGCGATTTCGTGTAAAGTAATGAAAAAAAAAAATTAATTACAAAGGTCAGTGGACGTTTTGCAATTATACGCTCGTATTTTAAATTTTTAATACAATAATAGATTATGTGTCATTTCTATTTTTCATGATGATTTATTGAGCAGACTTCTATATGTATCTGTAGATGGCCGTGATTATACTCGGACAAGATAATACAAAGATACATATTCATATTATTTGTTATAAATTCAATTTTCAGATCTTGATATTTATGTAATATGCTGTTATAGTTTTTATTAAACAGACAAATGAGAGAGAGAGAGAGAGAGAGAGAGAGAGAGAGAGAAATATTTCGTTTTAGCCCCCCCCCCTTTCAGGCTCCACTAAATGTTTGTACCTATATCAAACAAAAACTCTGAAATTTTTTTCTAAATATATCAGACAGTGAAAGTAACTTTTTTTTTTATCAACAAATCATATCCATTTGTTTGACAGTAATACTCGTTTTTAGCTCACCTGAGCTGAAAGCTCAAGTGAGCTTTTCTGATCACATTTTGTCTGTAGTCCGTCTGTCCGTCCGTCTGTCTGTAAACTTTTCACATTTTCAACTTCTTCTCCAGAACCACTGGGTCAATTTCAACCAAACTTGCCACAAAGCATCCTTGAGTGAAGGGAATTCACGTTTGTTCAAATGAAGGGCCACGCCCTCTTTCAAGGGGAGATAATAAAGAATTAGTGAAAAATTAATAGCATCTTTTAAAAATCTTCTTCTCAAGAATCACAGGGCAAGGGAAGGTGAAACTCATGTGGAAGCATCCTCAGGTAGGTACATTCAAGTTTATTCAAATCATGATCCCCGGGGGCAGGGCGGGGCCACAATGGAGGATCAAAGTTTTACATAGAAATATATAGGGAAAATCTTTAAAAATCTTCTTCTCAAGAACAGCAGAGCCATGATGAGTCATATTTATATGTCAGCATCCTCAGGTAGTGTAGATTCAAGTTTGTTCAAATCATGACCCCCGGGGGTAGGGCGGGGCCACAATGGAGGATCAAAGTTTTACATAGAATTATATAGGAAAAACCTTTAAAAATCTTCTTCTCAAGAACAGCAGAGCGATGATGAGTCATATTGACATGGAAGCATCCTCAGGTAGTGTAGATTCAAGTTTGTTCAAATCATGACCACCGGGGGTAGGGCGGGGCCACAATGGAGGATCAAACTTTTACCTAGAAATATATAGGAAAAACCTTAAAAAATCTTCTTCTCAAGAACAGCAGAGCCATGATGAGTCATTTATATGGAAGCATCCTCAGATAGTGTAGACTCAAGTTTGATCAAATCATGACCCCTGGGGGGTTGGGTGGGGCCCAGTGGGGAATCAAAAGTTTTACATAAGAATATATAGTAAAAAATATTTCTTCTGAAGAACAGAAAAGCTATGTTTAGTCATATTGATATGGAATTATCCTCAGGTAGTGTAGATTCAAGTTTGTTTAAATGATGACCCCCTGGATAGGGAGGAGCCAGAATGGGGGATCAAATATTTACAAAGGAATATATGGGAATTTTTTTAAAAAATCTTCTCAAGTACAACAAAGCCATTTGTTATATTGACATGGAAGCATCATCAGGTAGTTTAAAATTCAAGCCCCCCCCCCCCCCCCCCAGTAATCTTTTCAATACTGAACTGATTTGTGCTTTTGCCTAGCCAATGTGCTCAGGTGAGTGATGTGGCCCATGGGCCTCTTGTTATTTTCCTGCTTCAAGTTCACACGAAGTCCACGTGCTTGTCCTGTCAATCAAAACCATTCGACACTGTGCAGGTGTGAAAGTTTCGTCACATCGAAGACGAAGTGCGAGTATTTCCAACAAGTTATAACATTTATTTTTATCATTTCTAGATTTGATCCCAACATTTGAATAATAAATAAATAAAATACATTGGGCATTAACACTTGAATTTGAAACATACTCTCTGCCAATTTCAAATACCACCGCCGACATGTGTACATTTTGAACTACTATTGTTTTGTGACTTTTTTTAGATGCATGTTTGTTTTGAGACTGAAATTTTTGTTCTAAAATAGACCTTAATTTCTTTTTTAAAATGTTAATTTAAATATTCTGGAAATACAGTACTGACTAAGTAACCAATCTAGGGGGAAAAGGGGGGGGGGGGGGCTGGGGTATTAATCATATCGAATGGCAAACATATAAAGTTACGGTGAAGAAAGATTTTTTTCTCTATAACTATAGACTTTACATATAATAGTAGAGAAAATTCTGTGGTGCAGTACATTTCAAATAAATATTTCCTTTAACCACACTATCAATTTAATTCGCTCCAAAGATAATAAATTAACAGGATATCCGCAGTACTATGTATAACTCTCAGAACTAGTTCTATCATATTTTCTGTAGTAATTGAAAAAAACGTGTTAGAAATAAATATTTTCGTAATTTTGCTGCGTAATTATTTGACTTAGATACATATGTACATGTAATTATATCACCATTAACAATTTGTCGTCTTTAACAAAATAACAAAACGTTGCAGTGCTTGAAGTATTTGCACATTGCCCTTAGTTATATTTAATATTTTAGCATCTTCTACATAGGTACAGAATGTGCTTATAACAACATTTATTTTCCAGAGTAATTTAATAAATAACCTAACAGCTAAGTTAGAATAATAATAATATATATCGTAGATATTTTTCAACATGAAATAATGATTCTTCAAACACAATATGTTAGTTATTAAATTAAAAAACCTGAACTCATTCCCTACAAAAAGATAAGTCCTTTCACTTCGGAGTTCAGAATGACAATGAAAACTGAACGATAGGTGAATGCTGAACGCAAGGTGAACCCAAAGTGAACGGAATGAAGAGGGAACGCTGAACGCTTTGTGAACGGTGAATGCAAAACTGTGAACGGAGAGCGAACGGTGAATGAACAGTGAATGCACGCTGAATGAACGGTTAACGAAAGGTGAGTGAACGGAAAAATGGGGAAGTAGAACGTTTCAGGGACTGTAAATAAAAATGAGACAAAAATAACTTGTCTTATTAAATGTTCATTAAAGACCAAGACAGGCCATTGTAAGAGATTTCAACAAGGAATTAAAATAGTACAGAAGCACTAATAGTTTGTTAATATACTGTATGGTGAGAGTGATAAATGGGGAAGAGATAAGAACATAATTTATGAACTGTTAATGAATACTAGACTAATTATTTTGTTATCTTGCTTTTGGGCAACAAAGTTTCACCTTTCAGTTCATTTTATACTCTATGGATTCTCTAAATTGTTGTATTATACTCAGGTGACCGTTAAGGCCCTTGGGCCTCTTGTTAAATTTTGCAGCCATTCTTTTTCAAAATGATACAGAGGCATATTTTGAACAATTTAAGGCCTGTGATCATCAAACTTTGTCAGTAGATGCATCTTGGGTCCTCGGAGTACGTCGACTAAAAAGTAGGTCACCTTGACCTACTTTTTGAATTTTATGGCAAATCTTTTTCAAAAGAATTAAGGTTATTAATTCGAATACTGTTAGGTTTAGAATCATTAAATATTGTAAGATAATGCATCTTGGGGCCATAAAACATTTATTAAAAAGTAGGTCACAGTGACCTACTTTTTGAACTTTGCAGGCATTTGATTTCAAAGCGTTTTGGGGGCATAATTTGAACATTTTAAGGCCCATGATCATAAAACTTTGTAAGTTAATATATCTTGGGTCCTCGAAAAAACGTCAACTGAAAAGTAGGTCACCGTGACCTACTTCTCAATTTATATGACTATAATTAAATATTTCGGGTACTAATTGGCTTAGAATCATCAAACTTTGTTAGTTGATGAAGCGTGGGTCTTCAGAGTAAGTCGACTGAAAAGTAGGTCACCATGACCTACTTTTGAAAATTTGTGGCTTTAATTAAATATTTCAGGTACTAATTGGCTTAGAATCATCAAACTTTGTCAGTTGATGCATCTCGGGCCCTTTGAGTACAACAACTGAAAAGTAGGTCTTTGTGATCTACTTTTGAAATTTTTTGGCTGTATTTGATATTTCAGGTACTATTTTGCTTAGAATCCTCAAAATTTGTCAGTTGATGCATCTTGGGTCCTCTGAGTAGATCGACTGAAAAGTAAGTCACCGTGACCTACTTTTCAATTTATATGATTATAATTAAATATTTCGGGTACTAATTGGCTTAGAATCATCAAAACTTTGTCAGTTGATGCATCTTGGGTTTCAGAGTAAGTCGACTGAAAAGTAGGTCACAATGACCTACTTTTGAAAAATTATGGCTTTATTTAAATATATAAGGTACTTATTGGCTTAAAATCATCAAACTTTGTCAGTTGATGCATCTTGGGTCATAGGAGTACAACAACTGAAAGTAGGTCACCATGACCTACTTTGGAAAATTTATGGCTTTAATTAAATATTTCAGGTACTGATTGGCTTAGAATCATCAAACTTTGTCAGTTGGTGCATCTTGGGTACTTGGAGTATGATAACTGAAAAGTAGGTCACTGTGACCTACTTTTGAAATTTTATGACTGTATTTTTTATTTTCAGGTACTATTTGGCTTAGAATCATCAAAATTTGTCAGTTGATGCATCTTGGGTCCTCGGAGTAGGTCGACTGAAAAATAAGTCACCGTGACCTACTTTTCAATTTATATGACTATAATTAAATATTTCGGGTACTAATTGACTTAGAATCATCAAACTTTGTCAGTTAATGTATCTTGGGTCTTCAGAGTAAGTCGACTGAAAAGTAGGTCACAATGACCTACTTTTGAAAAATCATGGCTTTATTTAAATATATAAGTGCTTATTGGCTTAAAATCATCAAACTTTGTCAGTTGATGCATCTTTGGTCCTCAAAGTATGTCATCTGAAAAGTAGGTCACTGTGACCTACTTTTGAAATTTTTAAGGTTATAATTTCAAAAATATTTTAGGTATTAATTGGCTTAGAATCATCAAACTTAGTTGATGCATCTTGGGTCCTCAGAGAATGACATGTGATAAGTAGGTCACCATGATCTACTCTCAGGTACTAATTGGCTTAGAGTCATCTTGGGTTCTCAGAGTGTTTCATCTAAAATGTAGGTCATGAATTTCAAGGCTTCATCTAAATATACAGGATACTTAGAGGCTTCAAATAGAAATGATAGATTGTACAGTTTATCAGAAGAGCGATTCAAGGCCCTTGGGCCTCTTGTATTAACATGGACTGTAAGCCTGTTCTATATATTCTTTCAAAAAGATCATCAGAACATACACCTCACCCTTTAATGCTCTGAATCAATGTTGTTTACAAGTTTTATGCTATGTCAATGAGTAAAAGTTCTCTGTGACCTTGACATTGATGATAACAATAATGTGGTAGATACAATCTTTGTTCTTTTGGCGTTTGTATTTTGCTAAACAGTGCATTTGAGTTCGTGAAAACTTTGCTATAGTATAATACTCATTTTTTCCATAAAACTTTAATTTTATGATATATACATGACATCATTAACGAAACATGATTTAGAATCATTTAGAACTTTAAGACAAAGGGTTTCTTTTAAAATATCATAAATTTGCTTTTTAGGAGATCGTTGTGCCATGTTTACTCAGAAGAAACCTGGAGGAAAAGAAGAAACAGTCATTCAGGAAGGAAGTCCATGTCTGAGTTGCAATGGCTCTCGAATCTTACCCAACTGGGAGAAATGTAAGGAGCTATGCATAGTTAAGTTTTATCTGGATTAAAACTTGTACACTGTGAGGCCTGGGACCATCAAACTTGGGCAGTTACATTGTAATGCATCTTGGGGGAAATGTGTGTTGCAATCTAAAACTCAGGGCCTGAAACTAACTTTTTAATATGTATTAACCACTCCAGGTGGACTAGCTGCAATAATGTAGCCCTTTCCAATATTTTTAATCTGACGTTTTCAGGAAAGGGCTATAATTCCATCTGATCTCCATAATGGTGCAAAAATATTTTTCTGATAATGACAGGCAAAATAATTTTTTTCAAATCCCACTTCCTTGTAATAAGATGGATTTTTTAGCTCACCTCGAGGAAGTTGGGGGAGCTTATGTAATACCCTCGTCGTCGGCGTCCCAGGTTAAAGTTTTTGGTGCAGTTTTCTTTTCAAGTACTTCTGTTAAAGTTCTTAGAGCAGGTTAAAGTTTTTGGAGCAGGTCTCATTTCCAAGTAACTATAAGCCTTATATTTACTTAACTTTTATGGATGATACCTCTAAGGATGCACAATGCCACACTTGCTTCGAATGTTGGATCTGATTTAGATTTTTTGAATGAGTGACCAGGTTAAAGTTTTTAGAGGTCTCATTTCCAAGTAACTTTAAGTCCTATGTTGACCAAACTTGCATGGATGATACATCTAAGGATACACACTACTGGATCTGACCTACATTTTCCGGATGTGTGACCAGGTTAAACTTTTTATATCCCCCGCAAACAAAGTTTGGGGGGGGGGGTAAATTGGAATCAGCATGTCAGTCTGTCTGTAGACGAGATTTTGTCCGGACCATTTCTTCGAAACTGTTGCAAGGATTTGTCTGAAAATTTGTACACTTATTATTCGCCATATGAAGGTGTGCACCTGGTATTCTCATCATGATTGGATTATTTTTTTTTGCATTTTACAGTTGTTTTTTTTTTTCATTTTTATTATGTGGTTTTGTCCGGATCTGTTCCCAGAGATTATTGCATAGATTTGTATGAAAATGTGTACACTTATTATTTACCATATGAAAATGTGCACCTGGTATTTTCAACATTATTTGATAATTTTTTTGCATTTACAAGTGGGTTTTTTTTTTATTATACCCCCGCAAACGAAGATTAGGGGGGGATATATTGGAATCAGCATGTCCGTCTCTGTCCGTCTGTCAGTCCATCTGTCTGTAGACGAGATTTTGTCTGGACCATTCTTGGAAACTGTTGCAAGGATTTGTCTGAAAATTGGTACACTTATTATTCGCCATATGAAGGTGTGCACCTGGTATTTTCATTATGATTGGATAATTTTTTTGGATTTTACAGGTGTTTTTTTTTACATTTTTATTTTGTGGTTTTGTCCGGATCTGTTCCCAGAGACTATTGCATAGATTTGTATGAAAATTTGTACACTTATTATTTACCGTATGAAGATGTGGTATTTTCAACATAATTTGATAATTTTTCTGCATTTTACAGGTTTTTTTTTCATTTTTATTGACTTTATAGTCATTTCAGGTTCATGTCTAAGGTTTGAGACATAGAATCTAGAACATCTGTACAAAAAATGTGAACTACAGCTTAAAACTACTCATTAGAACTAAAATAAAAATCACAAAGTATTAAAAAAACAGTTTTTACATTACACAGCAGATAGTGTAAATCCATTTGTCTCTTGGGAGTAATGAGTAGACATGCATCCAGTTAAAGATTAATTAATGAGCAGTGTGGGAAGTTGTTAGGGCATCTCTGATCAAGCATGTGTTATCGATATCTCCTGGGAATTGGGCAGAAAGAAATAAAGATCTCTGTTGTCTAAGTCTCTTAATTGTAATTTATGTCTGTCAAAATACATAGTTACTGGAACTAGCCTTTTATTTTTAGAATGAGTTTGATGTAAAGGTGTTAAGATAAATTTGATTTTGTATAATTAATTATGATATTTTTTTTCAACAATCAATTTGCAGAGTGTCATGTCTCACAAAGATGACAAATAGTTGCAAACTATTTTTTCAGTGTAATAAAAAAACACTGTAATTATCAGTACTGATGTTTTATTAGGCTGCACCTTAGTTTCATTCATTAAAAAAATATGAGTAATTAAATTTTCACACTAAATGTTTAAGCAAATTGTGAACACCTCTTACATCTAGAAAACATTAGTGATTTGGTACCTTCTCTGAAAAACCCAACGGAGGGTATTTGTCCGTTTTGGACAGTTCTAGTTGGAGCAAGTCTCATTTTCAAGTAACTTTAAGGCCTTAATTGTTGACCAAACTTGTATGGATGATACACCTGAAGATGCACACTACCAGGCTTGTTTCCGATGCTGTATCTGACCGACAGTTTCCAGATAAGTGATCAGGTTAAAGTAAACTATAAGGGCTATCTGAACCAAACTAGCATGGATGATGCTTCACAGGATGAACACTCGCAAACTTGCTTCAGATGCTGGATATGACTTACATTTACTGGATGAGTGACTAGTTTAAAGTTTTTAGGTAAGTCCATTCTCAAGTAACTGCAAGCCCTATCAGACCAAAATTATATCTATGGATGCACACTACTTGATTATTAGTTTGGGACTTTGCCTGACTGAAAGACAACATTCGTCGAGGCTCTGATTACCCACGTTTTTCATTATCATCAACATAGCTCTTAATACGCTATCACAAGGTTAAATACAACTACATGAACATGTTTTCTAGTCATCTACAGATGCCATGACAGGTCTCATGTGATGTACTGAGACTTGCACTTGAAAGTTAGAAAATAGCTTGATAAAGTAAATATCAGTGCAGTAATTGATTTTGCCATATGATATCACTCAAACATCTATAAATGATAGCATTTGATGTGTAATTTATTCATTTACAGTAATATGTTCGCTTAAAATAGGAGAGATTCCTATATATTCATTCATAAGATCCTCTCCCTTGCTCTCAAGTTCTCAATGGCTGTCCATTTAAAAAAAATTTTGAAATTAAAAAGACATTTGGCTTGACTTAGAGGTCAGAGTATATCCATTTTATCATACTGAATTCAAGCCAGTAACTTGTCTAATGAGTACTTAATATGACTATAGATTTAGTATCTAATGATTATTTCAATTTTTTTCTTTTTCAAAAAGATCCTGAGTGTTATAAAAGCAGTGTGACAGCCACTTCTACAGAAACTCCCACAACTGAAGAAACACCAACTACTAGAGAAATACCCACAACTGCAGAAACACCCACTGCCACCAAGACGCCTACCACTACAGAGCCCATAAATAATGGTACAGCCACTAAAAAGGAAACAAGGTTAGTAACTCACCAATAGCAGTTTTAAGCCTCGTCTTTTAACAGGCAATATTATTGGTTTATCTGTCTACCCATTAGTTAGTAAATTTACACTTTTTTTAGCTCACCTCAACGAAGTTGGGTGAGCTTGTGTAATACCCTCAGCATTGGCATCCCAGATTAAAAATTTTTGAAGCAGATTTCTCTCCAAGTATTTCTGATCAAAGTTGCCTGGATGATGCATCTTGTACTATATGTTTAATTGTCACCAGTCAGCTTCAGTTACCCATTTACAGTCAAAGAAAGGGAAGGTTAAAGTTTTTTGAGCAGGTGTCAAAGTAACTTAAAGCCCTCTCTGCACCAAACTTGCAAGGATGATGTATCTAGGGATGCACACTACCAAAAGGGCTTTGGATGCTGGATCTGACCTACATTTTCTTGACGAGTGACCAGTGAAGTTTTTGGAGCAGGTCTCATTACAGTACTATAGTAATCAGGCTCCGGGGCCATAAAACTAAGACAAGCTCACTTTTGATCTCAGTCTCATTTTTATATGCCCGTCTTAAGACTGGACGTATTATGTTATAGCCTTCATGTCCGTCCGTCCGTCCGTCTGTTAGCTTTTTCGTGTCCGGCGCATAACTTTAATACTATTAGGCCTAGAATTATCAAACTTTGTCAGCTGATATGTCTTGGGTAGAAGGTGTGTCGCGCATTAAAAGTAGGTCACTCTGACCTTTAATTAAGATGCTATGGCCAAATATGGAAAAATCCTGTCTGGCTCATAACTAGAAAATTATTAGACTTAGAATCATCAAACTTGGCCAATTTATGCATCTTAGGTAGAAGATGTGTCACAACCTATTTCAAGGTCACTGTGACCTTAAATTTAGTGAATTTTTTTTCTAAAAAACTGTCTCTATACTATTAAATTACACAATCCCCAAAAATGTAAGAATGTTGCAGTACTTATTAAATAATGTTAAATCAAGAAAATACTTATATTTTTTAATTATATACTTTACAGCAATCTATAACAAATGCAATGTTATAAGAGAAATTCCACCTCTCCAATGAGTGTAATCATCAAGCACTGGTCAAGGAGAATTTTGATAACAGACTAGTAAACTAATTGTTCAGAGAACAATTAGAGGCCTTTCCACCTTTTTAAGTGTTTCCGTGTCATCTGAGCTGAAAAAAAGAAGAAAAATGCAAAAAATGAAAAAAAAAAAAAAAAAAAAAAATGCTCCTCCAGCTGGGCTCGAACTCAAAACCCTTGGATTGAAATGCAGGTGCGCTAACCATTTGGCCACGCATTCCGATAACATACATAAGTTAATTGTTTAAGACTATAGAAGAAATGCAAGCGTATTTTTAGAATCGGTAGGGGAAGAAAGAAGTTCCGTAAAAGGAAATAGTTCCTGAACTTGCAAGCAGTATATAAAATAACAAGGGACGGGCTGCGTGAGAAAACGTAAACACTGTTCCCTAATGAAAATGTATTAATGGACTGTAAGCCCGATTCATCGATATTGTGAGCATGCTGAATTTTTGTAAATAGCTTCGTTGTAAGCTTAAAAGATCGGGTTCGGATTTTAACATTTCTGGCTGAATATCCTGAAATAAATATGAAACATTTGAATAAGCATTTCTTTGGGTTAAATTAAATATGTGTAGCCCAAATTAAATTCCCAACATGCATTTTTAGAAGGGAAACACGACAATGAAAGCGAGAATTGTTTTTAATATACCGAAAATCGCTATTTCTGGAAATTGATTAATTCTAAATAAAAATCAAATAAATTCCAAATGTAAAAGAAAGAGAGAATGCTTGGTATTAAAATGTCGTATCATATCAGGAGAATTAAATGCTACTAACGACATCTGAAGAAATAGCCGATAAAAGATTTAGATCATTTCTTCGTTCACCTGCACTTAAATTTCAAACACAACAGAACTTGTAGTTTTTGCCGTGAAACTTCATGACTTCTGTAAACTTATAAGACTCACCGTAAAACTCTCCAGAAAGTTTCTCTGAGGTCTATACTACATTTTAAACCGAATTTGGTGTCGATCCGAGGTCTGGTTTGAATTCTAGAGTAATATTCTACGTTGTTGTTGATGTGATTTTTTTTTTTAAGAAGGGGGGGGTGAATTATTTATTTTATGCCTCTTTTAAACTAAGAATTGTAACTACTTCCACATCCATAAGCCTTATTGTGACTTTTGGGTCAAGGTCAAAGGTCAAGATCAAAGGTCAAGGTCATTACAAAAAAAAAAAAAAGAAATCTTCACTTTCTAAGTTTTTACCTGATACTGGAGCTGAATGCATGTCCTTACTTTTCCATTTGACCCAAAGTCAAGGTCAAAGGTCAAGGTCAAAGTTCAAGGTCGTTTGGTGAATTGCTATATTTTACACATATATAAGGAATTTCTTATGTTTTTAAATGACCTTGACCTTTGACCTTGACCTATATTTCAAGGTCAAAGGTCAAATATTGCGATGCAGTTGGCCCCATGTCTCTAGCATACACCGTTTTAAAAAAAAGTTCATTAAATGTAAGTAGCGTAAACTTTCAGGGGCAGTAACTCATACAAGGGACCAAAGAATGCTTTCGCAATGATAGAATGAAGAGAGTACTAAATGAGTCGAAGACACTGATGAAGGTTTGGAATCTCTACGGTTTACGGTTTCAGAGTAGTCGTGATAACAAAGTTTTGTTGCAAAAGGGGTGACAACTTTTGAATGGGTCAAGCTCAGGGGACAAGAATGAAATCTTTGAAATAGTTTTAGAAGGGCATATTATAGATGCAAAGATATTCAATATATGTTGAAAGACAAAAGAGATATTAAAAAAGCTAATTTTCTCATATTTTGAATGACCTTGACCTTTGACCTCTATATAAATTTCAAGGTCAAAGGTTGAGATATCCAATGCCATTGGTCCCATGTCTCTACGATTAATCATTTTAAAAAAAAAAATTATTCGTAATCATCCAAAACTTTCAGGGGCAATAACTAATTAAAGGGGTTCATGCAACCTTTCGCACTGAAAAGATTGAAGAGTCTACTAAATTAGTCGAAGACATTAGTGAAGGTTTCGTATCTCTAAGGTTTAAGGTTTCGAAGGAGTAGCGATAACAAGCTTTTATTGCGAAAGGGGTTATAACTCCTTGAGGGGTCAAAGTTCATATACGCAGGGTCAACTGCAAAAATCTTTTACGAAGTACATTCTTATGGACTATAAATCTTTTCGATAACTTATGAAACAAAAAATCATTCGGCGGAAAAATAATAATAATAATAATAAACAGAACAATTTCAATAGGTCTTTCCACAGAAAGGTGGAAAGACCTAAAAATTACATGTCAAATTAGAGAGAAATTAATGAGTTTAGTGTGAGGAACTAACTGGTAGAGCATCTCTGATCAAGCAGGTGTTATGTATATCTCCTCGGCATTGGGGAAAGGAATCAGCGTTGGATTAAAGAAATAAATGAATCGATTGGCTAGCCTTTTAACTTTTAAAATGAATTTGGTGAAAAGTAATTAAAACTAATTTGATATTGTATAATATAATGAAAACTAATTATCCTGGGGGGGGGGGGTATTGGAATCAACATGTTGGTTTGTCTGTTTGTCAATATGAACTGCAGCTTAAAACCAGTCTGACATTAAATCTAAAAAAAAAAAAAACATCAAGTATTTTTTTAAAAAATGTTTTATGGTAGATAGATCATACAAATCTAAGAGTCATGCAGTAACCTTATTAAAAATATTGCATCAAGATTACACATGTTTTTGTTTCTTTTTATAAATCTTTGTAACAAATTTAAAAAAACAGAATGACATAAATATGCATTTTTATTACAATACAGACTATTAAAGCAGATAGTGCAGATCCATTCATCCCTTGGGAGTAATGAATGGACATGCATCCAGTTAAAGATTATAAAAAATTAATGAGTTCAATGTATAGGAAGGCTAGCTGTCTCAGTCATTTCTTTTAGAGCATCTCTGATCATGCAGCTCTTATATGTATCTGTATCCTTTGGGAATTAGACAGAAAAACTGCTTGTCAGTTTATAGCATATGTCATTTGATGGCCAGCCTTTTATTTTCAAAATTAATTTGGTATAGATTAAATTGTTAAGACTATTTTGATATTGTTTAATACCGGTATGATATTTTATTTAATTTTTTGAAAATATCAAATAAATATGAAAGATTGGGGGGGGGGGGGGGGAGGGGAGGGAGCTGCAGATGGGCATTTGTCAAGGTCTAACACAACCAGTTGAGAAATTTATTATAATTAGTACCTGCACTACAGGATATGTATAAACATCAAATATTATAAGGAATGGAAAAATCATGGAAATCTTTGAATTAAGTTGACATGATTTTCTTGCACCCTAAACTGTTTAATTTATGATAATTGAACAATATTTGACGGGCGTATCATGCTGTGGCGGGGCACTTTATTCCACTATAAATTCCTTTTGTAAAAGTGAGACTGAGATCAAAAGTGAGCTAGTGTAAGTTTAATGCAACCGGAGCCAGTTGCCCTGCGTATTGTGACCTAACCTACACAGGAGACCAAAAACGTCAAGCCTACTTGATATTTCTTTCCTGTAACAGGACTCTGCTAAAAATCTACTGCTGAAGAACAGCATGGCCAGAGTGAATCAGGTGAACATTGTGATCCATGGTGACTTCCACACATTCAACTATCATTTTTAAAGCAAAATTGTTTGCACTATATATAGTTTTGACATCAGTAAAAAAATAATGATGTCACCATTGAGGTATTCATGCTCATCCATGGTTGTTCATGGGAAAATTAACTGTTTTCATATTTGCAAAATCTCTTATGGAAAAAAAAATGAAAATGTTAATTTTTACACATATACCTTATTAAACATATATACCGTATAATTGAATTTTTTGCGAAACACAAATTTAGCAATTTGTCCTTAAAAATTGGTGCACACACACACACACACATATACGTGTATGACGTGCCGACTGAACACCTTAACTTCCCACATGCAAATGGACACTTTTTGTAAAAGAGAGTTAGAAGGCAGAAATGTTAATTTTTTAACTAAAAATAACAACTAAACATTATATCAGACCTGATATGTATCAAAAAAGGTTTATTTCATTCCTTGATTTTTCACTTACCAAGTGAACACTAAACTGATACACAACCAATTGAACACTTTCATTTACACACTATCAACTGAACACTTCTAAGGCACACAGTCAACTGAGCACGTCTGACACACACTGTCATCTAAACACGTATAATACACACAGTCAACTAAGCACATTTAGCACACACACAGTCAACTTATCACCACTGATACACACGATCAACTGAGCACGTCTGACACACACTGTCATCTAAACACATATAATGCACACCGTTAACTAAGCACGTTCAACACACACAGCCAAGTATTCACTTCTTAAATACTTGTACATGGTTAACTGTGCACCTCCAACACACTGTCAAACACACAATCAAATAACCACATCTGATACACACAGTCAACTAATTAAAAGCATCTTAAACATACGATGAACAATACCATCTCCAGAAAAACAACCTAGCAAGATAGAAATATTAAGTCGACCTGCCTTGTTAACATAGTCAGGTATACATGTAAATGTTCTTTATGGACAAGATTTTTTTTTAAATGAAAAAAACAATTTAACAAGATAGAAATATTAAGTCGATCTGACTCGTTAACATAGTCAGGTATACATGTAAATATTCTTTATGGACAAGATTTAAAGAGGCTGGGGGGTTGTGGCCATTTTTAGACTATATTGATCTCCTTTAGAAGAAGAGCTCCATATGAAGATATAGAAAATGATCAAATTTTAAAACTAAAATTTTTGAAATTTTTCTTTGCCAAATGATAGTTGACAGCTTAAGATATCATATCTAAAAAATTAAGTTAAATCTGGTGGTTAATTTGTTGACCCCCAGCCTCCTTAACGCACCCCGGAATTCATGCATGATCACCGATGAACCGAATCGTACAAACAAGTGTCCACTCGTGTTTTGGTTTCTCATGGTGAGAACACTTACAGCGGAAAACGTTTAATCTTGACAATTGAAGCACAATAATATCAATAGAAATGAATCTTTTTTGAGAATTTACTTTGGAAAAGTCCATTAATTCATCTTATTCTGAATTTTAGCATAGCCAAGAATTGTAAATAAACATATTTTGAAATATTGTAAATATATAGATATATTAGGAAAGGTTCTACTTTCCCATTTTTCCGTTTGTCCACCTTTCATTCACCGTGCGTTCAACGTCCGCTCACCATGAGCTCATCATGCGCTCAATGTTCACAGTTTTGTGTTCAGCGTTCATCAATCGCTCGCGTTAACCGATTTACAAAGCATTGTTTTGAACATATTTTATTGAGTACATCAAACGGATTGGAAGCAAGTTCTTATAACTTACTATTTTCTCTCCTTATGTATTACATTATGTCATGCAAATTAAAGAAAAATAATACAATTGATACAAGTGAAAAAGCAATTGAATAACATATCAACTAGATAATCTACATGTTTCGTCAATAAATTTATGATCAGCAGCAAATATACTATTATTCATCTGCATGCAAAAAAGAAATGTTACACATCTTCATGTTTTCCACATGAACATAATGGACTATTAATAATTTCGTTTATATGGATCATACTTTAGTAAACACTCTACAGTAATATTGTAGCTTAGTATGAATGATATTGGTATCTCGCTTACCGAAAGAAAAGTACGATGGTGGTTTTTTTAATTTTTTGTTATCAAATTTTTTTTACTTCAAAATGTATTTATTGAGATGGCTTTTCTGACTTCTATTTTTAATAAATCCCATTGATTTGCAGAATCAGGTACGACGGAATTTCTAAATAATTCTAATCTACATCTCGGAACTATATAATCTTGTTTGTCACGGGTATTGTATATGGATACATAATCACGCTTTTTGGAAACACTATTGTGCAAATATTCAGGCACTCTTCCCCTGTGAATTTTGAATATAGTAGTCATTTTTGCAATATATCGCCTGATCTTTTAAGCTTCCCAACCAGTTTCAGAATAAAGTGCTTCTCTAGACACAAAAATAGGAAGTCCTGTTACAGTTCTAGCGGCGGTAAGTTGTACTTTTTCAAGCTTTTCAGAATATTGTTTAGAGCAGCCATCCCAAACTACTCAAGCATATTCAAGCATAAGTCTGATACATTAAAAATACAATTTTGATAAGTTTTTCCTACCTATTTTGAACTTCATTTTCTTTAAAGGCCAAGTTTTTATTTACACTGCAAACAACACCACTAAACATAATACTAGTATCAGACCTAATATGTATATAAAAGGTAATTTTATTCCTTGATTTTTCACATACCAAGTATACACTTAACTGATACACAACCAATTGAACACTTTCATTTACAAACTATCACCTGAACACTTATAAAGCACATAGTCAACTGAACACGTCTGACACACACTGTCATCTAAACACGTATAATACACACACGCAACTTAGCACATTTAGCACACACACAGTCAACTAATCACTATTGATACACACGATCAACTGAGCACGTCTGACACACACTGTCATCTAAACACGTATAATACACACAGTCAACTAAACACATTTAGCACACACACAGTCAACTTATCACCGCTGATACACACGATCAACTGAGCACGTCTGACACACACTGTCATCTAAACACATATAATTGATATATTAGGAAACGTTCTGCTTTCCCGTTTTTCCGTTAGCCCACCTTTCGTTCACCGTGTGTTCAACGTCTGCTTACCATGAGAGTATCATGCGCTCAATGTTCACAGTTTTGCGTTCAGCTTTCAACATCCGCTCGCGTTAACTGTTCACAAAACATTGTTTTGAACATATTTTATTGAACATCAAAAGGATTGGAAACAAGTTCTTATAACTGAATAGTTCCTCTAATGTACTTATACATGTATTACAATACAGTACTGGTATGTCGTGCAAATTAGGAAAAATAATAGAATTGATATATTAAGTGAAAAGCGATTAAGGTCTGACGACACGTTCCTCAAATATCTAATTTGTTTCTCTTTGTACTGTTTCAAAATCTATTGACAATTGCCATTCTCTTGTGAATTCTAAACTATTTTGAAAAGGTTTTTAAAAATAAGTACATCAAAAATTGTGATTTTGGCAAACTCAAGCTATTTCTTATAGGATTATACAAGTAATAGCTTTTCAAAAAGCTTGCCTGACTAATCAATCAATATCTATGGAACGTATAAGCAAGAGAGGTGCTAAACGTTTCCGTAATCAAGGAGCGACATAGATACTTTATTACACAAGATGTATATGTACAATTGACTTTCTCAAATGTCATAACCAAATACTACAGATTAACGAATATCGAAGACATGCCACTATTTGGTCATTTATTAGTTAGCCAACGGGCTGACAAGTTATGTTCGGATGAAACTGCAAGTGAGCTAGCGTAGACTGGAATTCTGGGAAAAATAGTCTGTTTTCCGTCATTCTCGACGACGAAGTAAATTATGAACAGTTTTAACAGGGAAAGTTGTCTTGAAGTGTTTGAGACGAAAATGTTTCAATGCTGCTCTAGGACTGAAAGTAAATGGCCTGTACACTTTATAGCTAGAGCAAAACATGATACTAATACTCCCCCCCCCCCCCCCGGACACAACTCACGCAATGATGGTCTACATACATCTATTATAAATGAGTTTAAAAGACATCTTTATGTACAGTTTTAAAATTTAGTTTTTCTTTTCCATCAATTTTAGGACCTTTCTCGTTTCTTCTATAATAACGTGCTTTTTTTATGAAATGAAAACCAGTACTGATCATGATGTCTTCTTCATTTTGCCGATTCTTTACTAAGAACCTTACGGGAGTGAAGCCCATTCCTGTACGAGTACAAACCTAACCTTGTAACGTACATTATTAGGGCTTTTCGACTTTTGGCGAAAAGCCCTATTGTTTTCGTCTTGTTTTATTATTATTATTATTATTATTATACCTAACACATTTTCGTCACGGATTTAAAGAGAACCCTTGGACATATGTATTTTATATTAGGACCCTCAAATTGCATTCCTGAATGTCTCGCGTATGTAAGGTTTTGTACTTCCGGAAATGTCACTTCCGGTATAGACAAGCAGAAAACTAAAATTTCTTTAGAAGCTTAAAAAATTCTTATTTCACATGGAAATTCATTCAAATTTTAGGAATTGATTCTTCAAAGATAATCCTTCAAAAAAGTTAGCGACAGCGTTATTGTACCTATGATATATTTTTGTGTTATAAGACTCCAAAGTTAAGAAAAAGGGGGGATGGATATTTTAAAATTTAAAAACCATGTAGGAAAAACATTTTGAAGATTACATATTGTTAAGAGTGATTAATAGAACATGTACGGTTAGTTTCAAGTCAATCCAAGCAGAACTTTCGGTTTTATGAGTCACCAAAACTTGTCTATGAGAGTTTCTATGTTAAATTGAAATCACGCATGTTCCATTATATCAGAAAGGAAGCAAGCAATTCTTGCCATATTTAAGTGGAATACTTACTTTTACACTGTCTTCAGGTGATTAGGTGATGAAAACAAAATTCCACCAAATAAGGGATTTTTAGGGGCCAGTACAACAAAACAGTTTTTTCCCTGTAACTTTTTTATTTCGCAACCAATCTGTAAACAGTTTTCGGATTTGAGTTAAGCACGAAGAGTACGTTTTAAAAATTATGGTCCGTGGGGTCACTTTTTGACCCCTTGTAGGAGTTTCAGAGGCCTGAAAAACAGTACTTTTAGAGTTCTCTTGACTTTATCGCGTAATTAGAGTTATCGTTCTTTGCACGGTTGGCAAGCGTAGAAAGCGAAAGTAAGGTTTGGTCCTGTTGGCTACGTAGCTATACTTTTTTCAACAAGCGCTCTGCTAGACTCGCCATGTATCCCATAATGGTTCCTTTCATTTTGCTATATCGAATATCACATCAAATATAAGAGATCTCAGTGTTTTAAGATATTTGACCGGGACTTTAGTACGAAACTAAATACGCTGCCACCTAAAATGCGTAGAACAAAAATACTGGGGTGGATCCTGAAGTGTTTCGTAGACGGACTTTCATAGATTAAAGTCAAATCATGTAAAGTTAGAAGGTACAGGAAAAAAAAAAACAAAAAAAAAAAAACATGAATCTCATTTCAGCATCACAAAAAGCATATTTTACAAGATGAATTAATCCTAAATAAAATTAAAATAAATTTGAGGTTTGAAAAAGAAGATAAATATCTGAAAGGAAATGAACTAATCATAACAGAAGAAACAAATGACATCAAAGATATTTGAAGAAGTTCTAGATAAAATGTATATCTTGTTTCTCCGATCACCAGAAAAGAAATTTTAGGCACTTCTGAATTTCTTGTTCTTGCCGATAAAAATTATATCTTCTAGGTAAATGAGACAATGCCTTTTAAACTATCCAGAAAATATTATATGGGGTGTTTTGTAAAGTATTCTGAAATTTTAGGTTAATACGATGTCTGGTTTAGAGTTTGGAGAAAAAATCTACGTCACCATTGCGCAGGGGAAGAAGGGGGGGGGGGGAGGAAAGTAAAGTATGTTTATGTATATAAAGAATATACATTACAGAAATCTTAGCTTACTAAAGGGTTTATTGTGTTCAAAAGGTCAAAGGTCAAAGGTCAAGGTCCTCTGAATAAAAAGGATGAAAGTAAGTTTTTTTTTTTTTTTTTTTTTTTTTTTTTTTTTTTTTTTTTCCAGGTTTGAATTATATTAATGGTAAATAATGAAAGGCTAAGGGAGTAGAGTTGAAAAGCATTTCAATTTTCGTTGAACAACGAAAAAAGGTCTAGTTATTAGGGCTTTTCGACTTTTGGCGAAAAGCCCTATTGTTTTCGTCTTGTTTTATTAGGGCTTTTCGCTTTCAGGCGAAAAGCCCTATTGTTTTCGTCTTTTTTATTATTATTATTATTATTATTATTATTATTATTATTATACTGAACACTTTTTTCGTTCAGCATTTGAGGAGTATTTTCAAAAATAGGATTTTTCTCTTATAACCACTAAATAGCAAATGTAAATATCTCGCGTATGTAATGTCTTGAACTTCCGGTTTAATCACTTCCGGTTTCTACTAAAGAAAAACTGAAATACCTAAAGAAGCTAAAATCTTTCTCATTTTGAATGTCTAGACTCTCGAATTCAGGATATAAATTCTAGACAAGAATACCTACAAAAAAGTTAGCGACGGTGATTTTCGACCACTGATACTTTCTGAGATATTAGACTTCAAACATTGAAAAAGGGGGGATGAAATTTTTAAAAGTCACAATTAAGGTTTGAAAATCATTTTGAGCATTGAAATACGTTAAGACTAATCAGTTAAACATATACTGTAAGTTTCATATCGATCCAAGCCGAACTTCCGGTTTTAGGGGTCTTTGAAAATTGTCTATGGGAGTTTGTATGTTAAATTGAAATCAGTCGTGGCACGTTTTCTCTTAAAATAATCAAGATATTCTTATGATATTTTAAGTGTAGAATGACGTTGATACGGTACCGACCTCATTAGGTCATTAAAAGATAATTCAGGAAAATAAGGGATTTCTAGGGGCCAACATTGAAAACACACTTTTCCCTGTAACTATTTTATTTCTCAATAAATTCTTAAACAGTTTTCTATTCTGGGTTCAAATCAAAGAGAACAATCTAAAAATTATGGTCCGTGGGGTGACTTTTTGACCCCTTATAGGAGTTACAGAAGACTGAAATAATGTAATTTTTATTTATTTCAAAAATAATGGAGTAAGAGTTATCTCCCTTTGAACATCAGCTAACAGGCTTACATACTCTTAAGGTTTCAAGTGTGGTATGCATATGACAAGTACTTCCGGTTTTATGAATCTCTGAATTTGTCTATGGGAGTTCTCATGTGAAATGGAAAATTGTACACATCACGATATCTCTTTAAGTAATCAAGATATTCTTGTGAAAATTGAGTGATATAATGACTGTGATATTTTTTCAACCCCATTAGGGTTTGAAAATAAATTTCTAGAAAATAAGGGATTTCTAGGGGTCAAAGTTGAAAACTGACCTTTGCCCATAACTTTTTTAATTCTTAATGAATTTTGGAACAGTTTTCTATTCTGGGTTTAGCTTAAAGAGTACAATCTAAAAATTATGGTCCGTGGGGTCACTTTTTGACCCCTTATAGGAGTAACAGAGAACTGAAATAATGAAATTTTTATTTATTTCAAATATGATAAAGTAAGAGTTATCTCCCTTTGCACATTTGTTAGCTGGATTACATACTATTTAGGTTGCAAGTTTGGTATGCATATGACAAGTACTTCCGGTTTTATGAATCTCTGAGCTTGTCTATGGGAGTTCCCATGTTAAATGGAAAAATGCACATGTCACGATATCTCCTAAAATAAATAAAACATACTTGTGAAAATTGAATGATATAATGACTTTGATAATGTTTCAACCCAAGAAGCGTCTGAAAATGAAATTCTGAAAAATAAGGGATTTCAAGGGGCTAATATTGAAATCTGATTTTCCCATGTATCTTTTTTATTTCTAAATGAATTTGTGAACAGTTTTCGATTCCGAGTTCAGCATAAAGAGTACAGTTTGAAAATTATGTTCCGTGGGGTCACTTTCTGATCCCTTTAGGTGTTTTAGAGACCTGAAATATAGTAACTTTTAGTATTTTTCAAAATGACATTTTAAGATTTACTCCCTTTTGCAGAGCTCTAGTGAGAATTACATACTCTTTAGGTTTCCATTTTTATAAGCTCCTGAAAACCTGATCCGGATTGATTATTTTTTTTTTTATGTTTTTCATTTAATTAGAGTTATCGCTCTTTAAGGTCCTTGTGATTTTAAGCGTCGAAAAGCCCTCCGTTTTTGTTGAACGACAAAAAAGGTCTAGTTAATAAATGTAATCATGAAAGAAATGATGGAAAACAGACTGAATCAAGAAGAGATGACTTTACTAGGTGGAGGGAGTTTGTTTATGATTGGACTAGTCCATTTAATGGATCACTGGGAAACAAAATAGTAACATCCACTGCTTTAGTGTTGCCTGCCCATATACAATGTGTTCTTTTAAAAAATGAGATAAAATTTGCAGTTAATAAAAAATACCTGAAGCTTAAGAATCAGGTTAAAAGAACAAACTTTATTTATTTCCATAGAGGTTATCAAACCCATTCAATAGAACAATTCCAGAAAAAAAAGCGCCAAGATAATTTACTTCTGACATTTGGCGCGAAATGATTGCTCACCCTTTTCGTAGAAACAAATGGACTGATCCAGTAGTTTAGAAATGCAGACAAAATGTTACACGGACATGTCCGTACAGATAATCGCAAAGAATAAACATGTGCATAAAAAAAAAAACTGGAGGAATTAAACACATCATTATTTTGCAACAGTAATATGATTCTTTCTTTTGCAATCTGTATTTGTTTAAATGCAGGTAACAAATTCCGATGCAAATCAGCTTGCACAAAATCTAGTTCATTAAGAATGATTGCTTAGTTTCGGACCATGGAAAACTAATTAATCCTAATACTGCCTGACGCACGTGGCATCAGGCAATGAGAAACACCAACTGCTGGTATCTTGCAGAAATGCCTGGTAAGGTACCTCAATTTTTTTGTGAGGAAACTTTTTTAACTAGCAATACTTCAATGACATATTCTTGGGGAAAATTATATATTTTTGAGGAACGTGTCGACTAACCTTAAATAACATATCAAGTAAGAGAATCTACATGTTTCTTCAATAAATTTACGAACAGCAGCAAATATACTGTTATTTATCTGTAAAGGCAAATCAACATCACCACATAATAATAGACTTATATCAATAGTGTCCAATTCAAGCATGAACAAGCGATTGAAAACATTAATTCTTGCATACGTATATTTTTTCCATTATAAACCACAGATGGGCCATCCTTTTTAAAAAAGAGGAATAAAATTCATCAGCTAATTTCCAAAAAGACAGAAAAACCTTTTCTAACAAAGACTTACTAAATAACATAGTACGTGGATTAACAACAGTAAAAAAGAGTAAATTTTAACATTTTATGACTAGTACAATCAGGATTAATAGCTTTGTTTACGGAAAGTATTGATATATTATCTAATACTTCTTGTTCATCAATGATAATATTGCATAATGCACCACATACATGTTTGGAAGTGTTTCATTAGAATCATCAATAGAGGAAATAAATGAAAAATATAAATTTAATGCTTCAATCTTATTAAAGTCTGAATAAGCCACTTGTCTTAAACCTCGGTCAGTAAATATTTGTACTGGTGGTATTTCGTAAGAAATTTCATATTAAATGAGTCTTTCATCAACTTCCAATACAACTTATTGTTATATTACTTGAATCTTCCAAGTAGGTTTCTATATTGTAATAATAATTTGATATTGCATGCTTTTTCATATTGTTAACTAAATTTCGGTCCTTTCTATATGTGGACCAATCGGAATCTTTTTTTTAGTTTTTAGTGCTTTATTACTAAGACGATTTCTAATTCTTTTTGCTTCACGTAGCACTGAATCAAACCGTGGCTTGTCACGAAGAAGGAACGGTAATAGTTTGTTCATGTGAACATTCATGAACACAGGAAAGGAATTTCAATGTAAAAATTTCAGCTGCAAGGTCTATAGATTCAGCTTCGTTGGTGCATTTAATCCAATAACAATTTTCGAGAGTTTAGTTTTTGAAATCTGAATTGTTATAAGCCCACACTTTAAACTTGTACGAACGATCATAATTTATACTGGAAGAAAGCGAAATATACTGAAAGGAAAAAGAAGCGCATGGTAAACTTTTTAGGTGAAGTAAGGTTATATGTTTCAGACGTATTTTTCAGTTTTCTTATCTAACATTAAATTTCATCTGTAATAAACATGTAACCAAAATCTCATTTGATTTTCTCCAATAATTCCTGAGTTATTGAACCACATATGACGGTACCCCCCAAAAGTGAAAATTGAAAATTCTCATTATCTCACATGTCTCCCTCGTGCATCTGTTACAGCCTTGATTCTCCCATTCAGTGTGTTTATCCTTCCAACAGGGATATTATTCAACCCTTCCGACAAGGCAGCCTTAAGTTGATTGAGACCAGCTTGGGCATTTTGAACCTTATCGTCCACGTACTCCCAAAGATGTTCGATACGGAAAAGATGGACTTTACGGAGACCAGTCAAGTGGATGAATGTGATAGTTTGCGAGAAAGTCGACAAACCCTGGCAGCACTGGGACGGGGATTAACAAGCCGAAAAAAATAGGCAAACGACGCACGCGTGCGCGAGTGAGAGGGACACCAACGTAAATTTGACGAGCTCACAAACCAAATTCGCGCATGGATGTAACGACTATCATAGCCTTTTGCAATAATAGCAGTTTTGGGGTAATGTGGTGGTGATTATACAGGTGGCAGGATGAATAGCCAGATCTTGACGTGGCGCTGTTACGCGTCAACGTCATCGACACGATTGGTTAGAAACCATTCTACGCCCTCTTTGACGACAGATAAGACGTTCCATGGTGGAAAAATTCACAACAAACGTTACAGAAACCTGTTGTTGCCTTTGTCCTTACTTAGGCAATGCAATAGCCAGACCCCATGGAACTCCGTCAACCGTACCATGATTGCAAAAAATGCACATCGTCTGTAAATACCGAAAAACGATGTGTATAACTTAAGTGCAGCAAATGGTTCGAAAAGATGTGTTGAAAAACATGTCGTCATCAATATGTACGTGTTTTCGACTTTTTACCACTTTCCCTACGTGACGTCATACATGTCACGGTTGAGTAATTTTGAACACTGATTTTAATGCACAGTAACCAAGATATCCCTCTGACCAATTTTCATAATTTTCGGTTGAGCAGTAAAAAACAATTCTCATATTATGTTACCCTGCGTTTCTTTTTCCCTCAAGTATATAAGTTGCTCTATAGTCACTAATAGAAGCGTCTATTGTTGGAGTGCCCGAATCGCATATTTGAATGTCAACAGATGTAAGAATTGGGTCAAGAAGCGTGCTCGACGTGTGTGAAGTTCTAGTCGGTCCAATGTTAAAAAGATTGTGTGTTGAAACAATTTCACGAACTATGTTTGTTTGTGGAACTTAAGAAGATCTGCATTCAAGTCACCTACTAATAATATTTGAAGTTCGTCTACTTTGTCAATGCACCATGTGAGTTTAGTCCATAAACTTCTATCCCAGTTTGGAGGGCGATATATGCAACATAAAAAGGATTTACAAGTATGGTTATCTATTCCAATCAACAGACAGTTTTTCCCTATATTTACATTTTTAACTGATCCTTAATTCAATAATAAGAAATCTCAGCATCCCCGCAAGGTGTATTGCAGCGAATTTGGGATGTTTGACATTTCAGTCCCATTATAATAACGTGAAAAAATACAGACTGAATATAAATCTCAGTGATCACATGTAATCCATAGCCATATAATTTGTCTATTTTTATTAAAGGTGCTTAGACACAGATTTGAAGTTAATATTTTCTCAAATTTTCTGTATAATATAACGACTTATATATTGCAATAACATTTCACACGAAAATATAATTAAAAACTTGTTTTTTCTGGAAATTATTGGAACTCCGAATTCCAGGACGCGTTTGATTAACACATCCTTGCACTTTCACAAATTTTATCTTTATCCTTAATATTTAAGAAAAGAAGCGATTTTGTTGTGTATTAATGAAAAACATTACATCTATAATCCAGAAAAATTCAGAGTAGAAATGCGCGAAAGCAAACCCCCTCACTGATATCGCCAGCCCGTGCTCAGTGCTGTGTACAGTGTTTAACAAATTGAATACACCCGTGGAACGTAAACTGTTTTTGTAAACAGGGCACGAGATCTGTTATTGTTAATGTTTACGATTCACCGGGTGTGTTCAATTGTTAAAGTCTGTACACACCACTGAGCACGGACTGACAATACTGCGAGTTGGTTTTGCTTTCAAACATTTCTAGTCTGAATTTTCTGGATTATAGTTTTAATATTTTTCATTAATACACAACAAAATTGCCACTTTTCTTAAGTATTAAGAATGAAATTAAAATTTGTGAAAGTGCAAGGATGTGTCAATCAAACGCGTCCAGAAATTTGAAGTTTCAATAACTTCGAGATGAAATAAGATTTTTATTATATTTTAGAATGAAATGCTATAGCAACATATAAGTCATGAAATTATACAGAAAATTTGAGAAAATATTAACTTCAAATCTGTGTCCAAGCACCTTTAAACTATTACAGCATGTTATTTAAATATCAATTTCTTAAAATTTGAATCTATAATAAAATAATATAGATGCCTCTTTGTATAATCTTCAAATATAAATCACGGGGAGGAGGTGTCCAAAGGTATCTGCAGAAAAAATCATCGTGGAAAATAGTAAATTTGACTACATGTATAATTTCTGCGACACATCCACAGACCTATGAAAAATATTTCTGATTAAGACACTTTTTTATCATTTCACACCGAATCGCCTTTGTACAGAAATGTGCTTGTAATTCATTCCGTAAATAGGCCATCTACTGTTCTGAAAGGCGAGCTATGTAATGATTTTATTGGCCAAAAATAATAACCATGTCCATTTTATAGAATAATTTTCTTTATAGTAACTGGCAGAGTTCGATATCTGTGACAGTGTTCCACGGCGATCATTTTTCTGTGACTACATATATAATGTACAATTTTTTGTTTACCTGACAAAAGAATACAATGGAATACGTATAAGGCAAGGAAATTCCGAATAAATCGTTCATCTTTCGTTCACTTTGCGCTCCATTCGCTTTCTGCGTACGTTCAATCACCCTTCACCAAGTTGCGTTTAGTGTTCGCTCGCCGTTTACTCGGCGTTCGATCACCATTCAAGTGGGAAAGTAGAACGATTCAGGGACTGTAATACGTTTTTTGATTACTAGTATTTTGTTCGCTTCTAGAGGAGAATTGCATATTTATTTTGAAAGGAAATTAGCACTGAAAAAGAAATACAGAGATGAGAAATATTTTGACTGTGAACTTTTATGCTATTTACAGTGGCTAAAACTTATTGTCAACAAAGAATTAATCAAGTATCATCGTTTGTGTAGCGTGTATAGTCTTGTATGTACATATCACAATTTCAATTTTGTTTAATTAAGGAATTTTATATTTGAAAGTAGAATAGCCAAGGTAGATTCCCCAAGACGAATATAAAATATAGTTATACCTTTATATTTAAGATGTATTATACTCTTTATGATGATATTTCGATAAAAATATTAACTAGAGGTAGTGTGGAAATTGATATCTTGAAATAATTCTTTATATCATTTTTCATGTAAATTAGGTTAATTAGTTGAATTTGATTCGAGTTACATTTGTTAAAAAAACAATATTACCATCTAAATGATGAAACCACGCCCCCAGCATGGTATAGAACTTAGCAACAGTCACCATAAGTTATGCACATAGCATAATTTTGAAACTGGGGGACAGCCGGGGGGAAATGACAACTTACCTGAAAATCTTTGACCAAAAGAGGAAAATTATCCAAACTCGAAACCATGTTTCACGGTGGTGGTGGTGGGAGGGGGGGGGGGGTTAAGGAGATAGTTTTCAAGAATTTTCTTTTAAATAACATTCGTATCGGAGGATTAATTGGCTCTGCTGCAACAAAAAGTGGGGAGGGGGACGGCTAAGTCAATGAACTTTTTCCATACTATATTATCAGTTAAAAAGGGGGCAGCAATACATGCCTGTTACTTGACGACGGGTGATATTACAAAAAAAATCATGATGCGTGGAATTGCTACGCGCAAGGTTAACCGTTAGATGTATTTGTATAAAATATTTAGTATAATATAATAAATATTGCATGTAGTTGACAATGAAAATTTCCACCCACCAAGTTCAACCGCGGCTGCGCCTCCGTTGACAATTGTTTCCTTGGGGTGAAAATTTTCGATGTTGCCCTCAACTAAATGCAATATTTATGTAAAATTACGACAGTGTGTGATGCAAAGACGGTTAACACGGTTTCTACGGTTAACACATTAGCTCGATTAGTAAAGGACTGGACAAACAAGACGTCCAGGGTTCAATCCCAAGCACAAACGGATTTCTCTTACATTTGATGACCATAGTTGTGACTGTGTATTCTTTATCGGGTAAATGTGATTGTCCCCCCCCCCCCCCGGTCTAGGAACTACCCTTCATGTTTTAGCACTCCTTAAGAAATAAGGACATATCTATCTCTGGAGGGGTACAATTTTGTTTTGTGTGATACGTTGATTCCTATAAGCTTGGGCTAGTGGCTTTATTCGAATTCCTTAAATTGGAATTCTGTTGAAAGAGTATTGGACTGGCATTTTAGAGATTAATTCTGGGTTCAATCTCAAGTGGACGCACAAATCGTTTTGTTACAGTATCTTCAATGAGCTCCATATTTCATCCCCGCAAACCTGTTTGGGACCCTCTATATTTCGGTGTTCAGTAAATTATAATACAAGTTGAATTATCAGTACATGCCACTCTGGCAAGACTTCAACTAGACTACCATAATATAAGTTAAGAACATACGCAACGTACCTTACCTGCTGATAATTTTTCAAGATATTCTTAATTTAAGATTATAGTGTAATCAAATGTTCGTAGACAAAAAATCAGCATGCATTACCAGGGGTTTTGAAAAGATATCAATTGATGAAAATTCTTGTATACTTCAAAGAAAAATATTCAAAAATTACTAAACATATATTCTAGATGTTTTGTTTATCCAAACTTGTTTTACAAGAAATGTACAACAGCATATATAGACATTAAAATGTAGCACACAGTTCCTTTAAGTATTGGAACTCTTCAACTCCAGGGGAAAAGACAATAAAGTTCAAACTACGTTGCGTATGTCCTTAAATAAGCCGATTAGATAAATTATTCACGGAAGTGAACATGTAGCCAGAGAGTAGTGTTTTATTGACTAGCATTTGATGACTTGTCAACAGGAGATTATTTCGTTTCAGTTTTCATCAATTTGCAAATACTCCTGAATATTATCTTTCTGGAGTACTCATTCAAACTTCTTCAATCGGATATTTATGTCCTTGATCAGTAATTATTTTTGCACTTTCAATTATCTATCAAAAAATTTTTATGTCTTTTAAAACATATATACATACGTAGTTTCAAAACAATAAGCATTATAATTTACAAGAAAAAGACCATATAGCGATAATCTGTTTACTGTAGAATTTCTTGTGAAAACTGGTTAAAACCTATATCTTTTAAATGGGCCAAGAGAGAACTGTAGCGGCACATATTGTTGCTCTGCATATATTGTCACTGGCGACATTATATGAAGAATCGAGCTGTGGCACATATTGTCGCCCATCGGTACAATTTACAGGGATAAAATATACCTTGTGACGGTACATATTGTCGTTTTGTACATATTGTCGTTGGCAACAATATGTACCTACCCTCACTGCACATATTGTCGTCCATCGGTATATTGTCGCCTGCGACAATATGTACCGAAATGAGCCTTATTTTCCTCCTGCATAATAGACGACAAAATGTACAGTCAAGCATAAGCACATATTGTCGTCGGCGACAATATGTACAGTCAAGGTCGGCATATATTGTCGTCGATATATTCTATTGACGAATATTTACTTGAGAATTTGACAAACATACACGCACAGGGAGAGACAGACGGCATTACTCGCAATACTGTAGGGAGGAAACTTTTTGGTCAGAAAATTGTGTCCAGGATTGATATACATCACTATGATATGTCAAGATGCCATAATTCTTGAGATATCTGATAAATCAGCCTATTCTTTTTCTTGTAAAATATATTTAGAGATAAAATACATGTATTAGTTTTTTAGCTCACCTGAGCCGAAGGCTCAAGTGAGCTTTTCTGATCACATTTTGTCCGTCGTCCGTCTGTCCGTCCGTCCGTCTGTCTGTCTGTCCGTCTGTCCGTCTGTAAACTTTTCACATTTTCGACTTTTTCTCAAGAACCACTGGGCCAAATTCAACCAAACTTGCCACAAAGTATTCTTGGGTAAGGGGGATTCAAGTTTGTTCAAATGAAGGGCCACACCCTCTTGCAAGGGGAGATAATTAGGAATTAGTGAAAAAATAATGGCATCATTTAAAAATCTTCTTCTCAAGAACCACTGGGCCAGGAAAGATGAAACTTATGTGGAAACATCCTCAGGTAGTGTAGATTCAAGTTTGTTCAAATCATGACCTCCGGGGGTAGGGTGGGGCCACAATGGGGGACCAAAGTTTTACATAGAAAAATATAGGAAAATGTCTTTAAAAATCTTCTTCTCAAGAACAGCAAAGCCATGATTGGTCATATTTATATGGAAACATCCTCAGATAGTGTAAATTCAAGTTTGTTCAAATCATGACCCCTGGGGGTAGGGTGGGGCCACAATGGGGGATCAAAGTTTTACATAGAAATATATAGGAAAAATCTTTAAAAATCTTCTTCTCAAGAACAGCAAAGTCATGATGAGTCATATTTATATGGGAGCATCTTCAGATAGTGTAGATTCAAGTTTGTTAAAATCATGACCCCCGGGGTAAGGGCGGGGCCACAGTGTAGGATCAAAGTTTTACATAGAAATATATAATAAAAATCATTAAAAATCTTCTGATGAAGAACAGCAAAGCCATGATGAGTCATAATTATATGGAAGCATCTTCAGGTAGTGTAGATTTAAGTTTGTTCAAATCATGACCCCCGGGGTAGGGCGGGGCCACAATGGAGGATCAAAGTTTTACATAGAAATATATAATAAAAATCCTTAAAAATCTTCTTCTCAAGAACAGCAAAGTCATGATGAGTCATATTTATATGGGAGCATCTTCAGATAGTGTAGATTCAAGTTTGTTCAAACCATGACCCCCGGGGGTAGGGTGGGGCCACAATGGAGGATCAAAATTTTACATAGAAATATATAGGAAAAATCTAAAAAAAATCTTCTTCTCAAGAACAGCAAAGTCATGATGAGTCATATTTATATGGAAGCATCCTCAGGTAGTGTAGATTCAAGTTTGTTCAAATCATGACCACCGGGGGTAGGGCGGGGCTGCAATGGACTATCAAAGTTGTACATAGAAATATATAGGAAAAATCTTTTTCTCAGGAACAGCAAAACCCAGGTTGTTCATATTTATATGGGAACATCCACAGGTAGTGTAGATTTAAATTTATTCAAATCATGACCCCCTGGGGTAGGTTGGGGCCACAATGGAGGATCAAAGTTTTACATAGAAATGTATAGGAAAAATCTTTAAAAATCTTCTTCTCAGGAACAGCAAAGCCCTGATTGATCATATTTATGTGGAAGCATCCTCAGGTAGTGTAGATACTATTTTGTTGAAATCATGACCCCCGTGGGTAGGAATGAGGTAGGCCACAATGGAGGATCAAAGTCTTAAATAGAAATATATAGGAAAATTTCATCTTCTGAAGAACTGCAAACCATGATTAGTCATTTTGATATGGAAGCATCCTCAGGTAATATAATTCAATTTTGTTCAAATGATGACCCCCAGGGGTTGGGTGGGGCCCATTGGGGGATCGAAAATTTTACATAAGAACATATAGAAAAAATATGTCTTCTCAAGAACAGGAAAGCTATGTTTAGTCGTATTGATATGGAAGCATCCTCAGGTAGTGTAGATTTAAGATCAAATGATGACCCCTGGGATAGGGAGGAGCTACAATGGGGGATCAAATTTTTACAAAGGAATATATGGGAAAAATTTTAAAAAATCTTCTCAAGTACAACAAAGCCATTTGTTATATTGACATGGAAGCATCATCAGGTAGTTTAAAATTCAAGCCCCCCCCCCCCCCCCCCGGGTAATCATTTCAATACTGAACTGATTTGTGCTTTTGCCTAGCCAATGTGCTCAGGTGAGCGATGTGGCCCATGGGCCTCTTGTTGTTCAGTAGTAATGATTTTTTTGATTCTTTTTGAGTTATTCTTATTTACAATCATGTGCCGATATAATAGGTATGGGGTTGACATATTTAGATCACCTGAACTAGACGTTCAAGTGAGCTTTTCTGGTCACATTTCATCTGACCGTCCCTCTGCCTGTAAAATTTTCAGCTTCTTCTCAAGAACTACTGGGTCAATGTCAACCAAACTTCCACAAAGCATCCTTGGATAAAGGGGATGTAAGTTTGTTCAAATGAAGGACCATGCCCTCTTTCAAGGGAAGTAGCTAAGAATTAGGAAAAATTTTCTGACATCTTTTAAAAATCTCCTCAAGCACCACTGTGTCAGAAAAGATTGATTGATTGATTGTATGTTGTTTTACGTCCCATTCGAGAATTTTTCACTCATATAGAGACGTCACCATATATCGGTGAAGGGCTTCAAATTTTGACCTTTACTCGGCACTCAGGGCCATTGAGCAGTGAGGGATCTTTATCGTGCCAACGCCTGCCGTGACACGGGGCCTCGGTTTTTAAGGTCTCATCCGAAGGACCCGCAACTTTCACTTCAAAGTGCCGAGCGCATGGCGAAGGAACAGTTGCTACCCATTTTTTATCGAATTGGGTCTGTCGCGGCCGAGATTCGAACTCACGACCTCCCGATCACGGAGCGAGCGCTCTACCGACTGAGTGTCAGAAAAGATGAAACTTATGTGAAAGCTTCATTATGAAGTGTAGATTCAGTTTTATTCAGATCATGTCCCTCAGGGAAAGGGTGTGGCTACAATAGGTGATTAAAGTTTTTCATAGAATATTTAGAAAAAATTCTTTCAATTTTTTTTTTTCAAGAAGTGCTTGGTCAGAGGAGACGATACTTATGTGAAAGCTTCGTTACGTATCGTACGATCAATTTTGAGGTGCTGGCACGAAAAAGATCTCTAACTGCTCAATGACCCTGAGTGCCAAGTAAAGGTCTAAATTTGCAGCCCTCCACCGGCAAGCGGTGACGTCTATATACGAATTAAAAATTTTCGAGATGGACATTATAACAAACAAACAAAAAAAAAAATCAATTTTGTTCAAATTATGGATAGGGTGGGGTCACAATGGTTGATAAATGTTTTACATAGGAATATACAAAGAAAATCTTTAAAAATCTTCTCAAAAACCAAACAGATGTAGCACCGGCGCACCCCCTCCCCCAACCCCGCCCGGTAGTTTGATTTTGTTTTTTCTTCTTTGGTAAATTCTGTTTGTTTAACTTTTAGATACTCTCAAGTTAGTTTACAGGTAAAATGTCATAATTAAATAATTTACTTAACATATACACTAACACACCTTTTCACACAAATGACTTTTTTGCTTGTCAAAAAAATTCTGAACCGCCCGCACCCACCCCCCACCCCTCAGTCTGAAATTTCTTGATCCACCACTGAGAACGGCGGCGACAATATGAACAGGACGACAAAATGTACCGTCACAATCACGTTGCATGAAATAACATACGAGACACGTCAGTGTGATTCAGACACCAATTGCATTCACAAAACTACCAAAACAAAAAAAACAAAAAAACAAAAAAACAAAAAACAACGAAAGAAATTTTTAAGCAACACTATCTTTGGGGCGACAATATGTACAGTGAGGGTGAGGCACATAATGTCGCCATCGACAATATGTACATGTGTAACTTTTCAGCCGGCGATAATATGTACCTATGGACGACAATATGTGCAGTGAGGGTAGGTACAATTTGTCGCCGACGACAATATATACAAAACGACAATATGTACCGTCACATACCTGCACACACTGTCGCCGGCGACAAAGTGTGCAGACCCTTGTGACACATGTTGCCGGCCTGAACTTCAGAGTTTGCAAGATGATAATCGCTGGTTGCAATTAAAATTAATTTTACTATTTAGCAATTAATTGAAAATTCATGGCACACACCGTATAGCCTGTAGCGTCATTGTGCAAAATTGTTCTGCACACATTGTCACTCGTTCGGCAGAAGAAAAATAAGGCATAATTATTATATAGGCACATTATGTCAACGATGACAATATGTGCCAGTGAACGACACTATGTCACTTTAAAGGATGGTTCTTCATTACATTGCGATTTCGCCCCTTTTTTAACACAAAATTTACCTTTTCAAATCAGAACATTGTCATACTTTAGTTGAGAACTCTAAGCATGGTCTGTATAAATATGCCTAAAAACTAAAAGTTTAGCTCGTGTTCGAGATGTACTAAGTTTTATGAGCGAAATTCAGGCCAGGCCAGAACCTTAAATTCATTTGCAACTTAATGGGTCATAACCCGCTCAAACTCCATTCGCATGTGTGTTATGCGGTTACGCCATTACAAACGTCTTTTCACATGCAACAGTACCTTTTCCGGTCCTAGTCAATCAGCAAAACATATGGTGGAACTCTTTATCAGCTCGTTCAATGTTCACCTGGAAGCTGAACTACATGTATGCGGTCTTCCAAAAGATGAACATACTTCTTAGACGACCAACACTTATCCTGTATGAAGAGGAGGAGATCGAATTTGAAAAACTCAGTGCTCAAATGTTGTCACATCCAGTGAACTCTACAACAGACTGCAGGCATGAATTTGTCAACGAAGAGTCAAACCCCCTTGTCTGGCTAACCTTTACTATAAAATTGTGTACCAAATAAGTGTTATTTTCTGCTTGTTGCATTTTTGTGTATTTTTTTCATTTGTATTTTAATTATTTACAACACATTTTCCCCTCTTTATATCATGATTAATTCATAATTTAGTTATGATGTAATTGTCTTGCTAAAAAATTTCTGTTACAGAGAAAATCAAAGATGAATGATTTAGTGCATAATTAGAATATTTATTTCATTGCATATACATTTTATTAATTAGTTTGGCAAAATCCAAGTGCTCCGACAAATATGAGGTTGAAATATAATAGAGAACTACGCTCTTTGTGTAAGAAATAAATCTTTGAAAAAATCAAATTTCAGTATCATCGCTGCTGGATGATGAAACATCAGTGTCAGTATCTTTTGCAGAGTCTGGGACGCATTATTTGTTTCATAGGGCCATCTTTAAAAAAAAATGTTTGTTTGCCCTCTTCCGACCGACCGGCTAAAAATGGCCCGACTCAAATTTTTTTTTTAAACCTCCAGGAAACGATATTTTTTTTCCTTGTTTATTTCTGAATTTTTTCATCCCTTCAACGTGTATGTTGAAATTTCTAGGGGGAAACATTTTTTCCTACCTACCTATCGACCCACTATTTATTATCCTGAGTCAGGAAAGGGCAAACAAATATTATTTTAAATGTGACCTATTCCTTTTTTTTTTATTCCAGTCAAGTCACTATAATCTTCATTATTTAGGGATTCATTGTCGAAATCCACTGATGTACTTTCTGATTTTAACAAAATATCCCTCCAGTGAGAGAAATAATTCTCATTCCAATTAAGACATTTTAACGCCCTATTTCATCAGTCCTATGGAGGTTTTCAATAACATCTATATCTCTAATCATATGTACATTAGACAAGTGAGAGGGGGATGCACGTGCATTGTCGTGCAATATCACATTATACTTCAAAAATAACTGTGTGCAGGCTTCCTTAGAAACAGTTTTTAAGATTTTTTTTCTAAATGATCTACAAAAGGTACATTGTGAGATTTTGTGTCGATATAAAAAGTTTTAGCATTTGAGTTGCCATCATCAGAAGAAGTCTGAAGCTTCGTCTATATATATTCCAATTAAGGGTGCATTTTGTGCAAATTTACTCATCCACAGTGACTTTTCCTCCGATAATACGGACCATTTTGGCACTAGCTCCGTACTTCGTTATCTTTCCCTTAGGGTTTCTTCGACTGGAAGCATTTGTTCGCTTTAATTCACCTATAACAGTTTACTTTTCTAGACATGATGAAATTGTGTTTTTCCAATATGGTTTACAAAATAATGTCAGTTTTAGTCGCCAAAATTAACTTTTTTATCTCCCAGCATTTAATGAACGGAGCGCTGATTTATTTTTAGGAACAGTATATACCCACAGTACTTTAAAATTTAAGAGAAGGAAAGGTGGTGGCAACAATACACATACAAAGTGGTTTCTTTTAAAATTCTGTGTTTGTGAAATACAAGCAGAAAGTGCAAATTTATATGCTATAGGCCCCCATTATACATCGATAGATATTTACCGATAAAAAAAAACTAAGAGAAATCGGGAAAAATAACGCTTAATAACAAGTAAATAAAAAAACTTAACGCAACATATAGATATATCAAGTATATACGTTATCAATATATCTTGATTATTAGAAAAGTTTTCTCCCAGAATTTTATCCGATACAAAAAAAAATTATTGTACCTCTACTGATTTTCACCAAATAAGAGTAAATTGACTCATTTTCCTGATTCTCTGAAAATATTTTTTTGTATCGGTGTAATAAAACAGCTAAAGTATATCATTGAAGGAGTCAGCAAGATTCAAGTTCCCCTCGAGCAAGCCTATTTCCCTCGGCTTCGCCTCGGGAAATAGACTTGCTCTTGGGGAACTGAAATCTTGCTGACTTCGCCTCGGAAAATAGGCTTGCACGTGGGACTATAGTACGTGCATATTCTAATACTATTGTCGTCTTAAATGATTGATTAGTCGGGAAAAAATATGAAACTGTTCAATTCAAAAAGCCTTTTACATGTATCTACTTATTACTGTAATACATGTACATGTAATAGTTTTCAATAGTTTTTTAATAGAGACAAATTTGTTGGAATATTAAATTCAAATCCGTAAATAATAAAATAAAATAAAAACGTTTTAATCTTTAAAGTTGTTACAAATAAAAAATTATCAAAAGGGGTTTGTATTGAAATAAGTCGACCAAATGGGGTGGGGGTGTAGATCGAGTCATATGTTTCGGAGGGTGCGTATCATTACCGCTACATTTTCAAAATTTTCATTACAACTACATACTCATTACCGCTATAAAAAAGATTATTACCGCTACATTGCCTCGTTTGTTATAGCCAGCAGCTTTTTCATGAGCATATTGATTAAAAGTACAACAAACACATGTATAAGACTTTTTTCTGCTCACCACGAGGGAAGTGAATGTAGGACTTTCAGCAGATTTTTTTCTCACTTTTTTACTAGTATATAAAATCTACGTAATAAAACGTTTTCGAAAATATTAAAACAGAGAAATTGTTCATGGATAAAACCATATGTACTTGTGGACAGTACCCTCCCCCCCCCCCCCTCAAAAAAAAAAAAAAAAAAATACCCCACTATACATTATAATGTATAGTGGGGTATTTTTGTGTGGAACGATTATTTTGGGGTTTACACGATTTTTTCCTATGGTACACATGATGAATAAGTGCAATAAATATAATTTGTGAAAAAAAATGTCCAACAAGCCCCAGGGTTGAATATCGGGGGGGGGGGGGGGTCCTGTCCCGAAGTACCTGTGTATAAAACACACAGTCTTCACAGAATTGATAGATCTATGAAGGCCATTTGCTTGACGTGGGCCTAGTGCTCACAGGCACTTGTTTCGTATACGGGGCACCCATACTTATTTTTACCACAAGGTGCCTAACTCAGTTTCAGGCACCCCCGCTTCAAGCTCGTATTTTGTTCATATATCAATCATTAACCTACTTTAAAATTATATCGTTCGCTTCGACAGACTTTTTTCTTGTCAAATAGTTCCTTTCAGACGTCTGTGCTAGTGCTGTCTGGAAATCTCATCATTTTCATATTTTGCGTACAGTTTTTTTCTGACTCGTGTTGTTACTCTCCTTCCGGCCTGAATAGAACTCATGCATATTTCGTGCCATTGCTGGCAGATTTGAATATGTAGCGGTAATGAGTTGTAATCGCCAATAGTTTTATAGATAAAATGTAGCGGTAATGATCACCCGAAATTTCAAAGAAATGTAGCGGTAATGAGTTGAAATTTTTCGCAATGTAGCAGTAATGACCTCCCGTTTTGGAATACACAATGTAACTGCATTGCTCCTCGTCCGTTTAAATTTTCACCGAAGACATATTAATTTTTTAATATATCAATAGGTTTAATTTAATTTTACCTCGTCTTAACATTTAAATATTCTTGAATAATTCCTTTACGTCCTTATAAAAAATTTATCTGATTTTTAAAATCATATCTCCATTCGAAAAAAATGTAGAAAGCGCTATTTTTCTAAATACGCATTTCCACAGTAAAACAATAATAAAAAAAATTGCACAACAAACTACACAGCGTTTATAGTAATATTTCAATTAACCTAGATAGGCAAACTAAATAAATAATACAGATAATACCGTTATGTCTCAAAATGCACTGAACATTAGAACAATTAAAATTTTGGGATATGTTTTCTCGTGAATATTTTTTCCCAGTAAACCCGCAACCTATCTTAATTACGTTTTCTAGTTACGTTATGCACATTATGCTGACACGGCACAGTGTTTACTGAATTGAATTTCATTTATGAAAGATATTAAATAAACATGTATGGAAAATTATTAAAATGAAACAGCAAATCACATAACTTGTTTGTGTTGACACACGCGCTTTTGAAGAACTTCTTGTGACTATTGTTAATAGATACAGTGTACTCCGCATTACAAAGTAAAACATGCTTGTAGCCAGGTGCCAGGGACGAACAATTTTAATCCGTTATAAAGGTAATTCATTATATCGCATAAACGAAAAAAGTGACTTCTTTGATTATAGTATCCATGGACATCATATTATATAAATACTGCATGTATATAGTTGAGGGTAACATTGTAAATTTTCAAATGATACCCTCTACTACATGTAGTATTTATTATATTATTCTGGGTGTATTATACAAATACTGTAAATAAAGATGAAGCGCTCGCGCATACATTCTGGGCGGTATTTTTCTTTGGGGGGGGGGGGGGGGGGGGGTTGGTTGATATCACTCGTCGTCAAGCAATGTTGACTGTTACTAAATTCTATCTGGAAGGCGTGGTTTCATCATTCAGAGGGTAACAGTGTTTTTTAAACAAATGTTTCTCAAAGAATCAAATTCCAGTAATTTACATAAAAGTATAATATACCAAAATAACGATGTTGTATTTCCGGGCCCTCAGATACTCTTGCAAAAATCTATAATATACAGGCCAACGGACTGACAAGCTCATTTCATTAGGCCACAGTAAATAAATGCTGTGTTTTGCGTCCCCGGGCGAGCAGGTTTTTTTTTTCCTTCAAATTAAAATGTAGTAAAACTGAAAAAAAACTTCCCAGAAATACAAATAAATTGACAAGTAATACATGTACTTCCTTTAAAGAGAAGTGACTGATGCTATCAAATTAAAGCATGCATTGAACTAGTTTTAAGCTCTACTTGTCGATTTTATATGATAGAAAGATTTTATGCAATGGTAGTGTCCGTCATTTGTAAGTGTGGACTTCTTGTATCTCTTCCGACAGTTTTGCCCGATTTAAATAAAACTTGGTATATACAAGTAGAGTGCGCTAAGATACACAGAATTCTTTGTTTCACTTTTTTTTATTTCAGTGAACGGTGTTGCCATGGTCACAAAAAAAGAATTTCTGTGACGTTCAAAAGTGCACTATGATTTCACCAATCTTGTAATTATAGGTTTAACTACATGGTGCACATGAAATTACACCAGTCAACGTTGTACATGTAGTGGTTATCTACATACTACATAAAATTTCTTAAATACCACAGTGACTGGGATATGATCTTGATGCATACATAAAACACAAAGAGGAAGGACAACAATTTTATACCCAGTCTTCAGATAATGCGTTCATTCGTTGAACTTTATGAGTTTTTAGGGGGGGGGGGGGGCACTGAAACTCGTGCTAAATTATAATTTTTTTTATTTTCATTTTGAATAAATAAATGATGAATTATTACTAAGGAATAAAATCAAGACACTTCAACTCTTGTAGCATGAAAATTGAATTTAGTGAACAGAACTTTTGTGGATTTGTGATCTCGGCAATGTGCTATCAATAGAAGGAAGAAAACTGGTTTTAGGTTCCTTAAATATTTCCAGAATTTCTTTAATGGAGTGTGCTCCAAAGCCCTGGTTCAAAACCACCTGTATCCAACCTTATTAAATAATATATTATTTTTCTTAACCCCTTCCATCAGTATCATCAAAGTAGAAATTTGAAGAAAAAAAAGTGGGGGGGGGGGATTCTCATACAAGTACACAAAATGTGGAGCGGGGGGGGGGGGGGAGTTGAGGTTGCTTAACATTGTCACTGATTTCTTTATTGAATGTAGATTTGATATCCTCAATATCATCCATGAAATTTAGTACTCTGTATTGTAGAAAAACCCAAGCGTGTGTCTTTCAGTAGCGTTTTTTCCTTGAACAAAGTAACTCTCATGGCCCCAGCCATCACAGTCTCAAACTTCACCACACCCCAAGTCATACGTAATTTCATACACAATTCACTAGTTCATCATAGACTCCAAGTTGTAAAGGACGGTGGCAGGGAGAGTGACAAATTTTGGTCCCTAGATTTGGTAGGGCCAGCCTGAGGCATGTTACCGGATATTGCAAATGCAAACAAAGAATCTTTTAAGATATACATAGATATTTGATAAAAATGAATACAAATTTACTTTATTACTTTATTAATTCATTTATATAATGAGAATATTTTATCACATTGAAGAATACGGGCTAGGCTAGGAGATCAAATATTAAAACAGACTGATATATTTCAATTTTGGACCTCAAACATTACTTCCACTGAGACTTGAAATATAAATAGTAAATAATGCCTATCTCTTTACATATTTTCAAATTTGATTTTAAAAAAAATGATAAAAAAGAACTTGTAATAAAAAAAAACACCTGACCAGAAGGATCACTTGAATCTTTACAATTAATTTCATTAATAAGTCAACTAATTCTGAACAATATTTGCATATAATATACTGGTTTACACAGATATAGATATGTGCCACACACAACCAAGTACAAATTCAAATTACTTCTCAAATAAGTAAAAACCCTCACAAAGACTTCAAAATGAAAACTGGACCTTTATGACTAGGCTTAATTCATCTTTTTCCATTAAAATCATTTATTATTTTAAAAAATTAAACTCACTTTGTTTCTTCAGAAAAGCTAGGGTGTACTTTTATGATCTTAAAATTATATGAATGAAAATCTAATACACTGAAGATGCCAAAAGCCAAAATGCTTGCCTGAGACATTTTGTGTCTACTGTTCTTAAAAAGATTGTTTTTAAAGATTTTCCCCCTCCATATTCCTATAAAAAATGTTGACACTTCTATACATGTACAATTTAAACCCTAATTTCAGTCCGTTTCTAACCCCAATGCCCATAAATTAAACAAATTTAAATGTTGACACATAGATACATGCAAAATGAAAACCTTACTTTTAGCCCCAGTGTCTATATTTTGAACAAAATTAAATCCATATGATATTGTAATGTTTGCATATGACTTTGATTTATGTCACCCTGCTAGTTTTTCACTTATACCTATTTTTATGCAAAACATTTAACCCCTTCTGCAGCTCTACCCTCGCCTTAGGGGCAATGAAAAAAACTTGAATCTATGCTCATTAAGAAAACTCTTGGATAACATTTGTCTTATATGACCAAATAGATCATAAAATGAAAGTTTTTAAATGTCTTTGACATTATCCCATTTTTCATATTTCTTCATTATCTCCCCTTGGAAAAGGATGCAGCCCTTTATTTGAATAAGCTTTATAACTCCTTTTAAGCTGAGATACATTGTACCAAATGTGCTTTACATTGACCAAATGTTAAAAAAAATTAGAAAATGTTAAAAGTTAATGGAAGTAAACACTCAAACATATAAATAATGCATTGTTGGACACCAAAGACTTCTTTTTATCAGAATTGTGCAATTGAACCTTT
Source organism: Saccostrea echinata (assembly GCF_033153115.1). Taxonomy (NCBI): domain Eukaryota; kingdom Metazoa; phylum Mollusca; class Bivalvia; order Ostreida; family Ostreidae; genus Saccostrea; species Saccostrea echinata. Next base: position 14,666,065 of record NW_026889801.1, on the reverse strand, counting down.
GCAATTGAGCCTTTGGATCAGGTGAGCTAAATTCCATATCCATGTTTAGCTATGGACCTTACTGTTAAACCAGGTGTGTTGTATCTCCTTGAAATAATTACACCATATACAAATGTAATTTTAAGGCAGTGTGTTTTTAAATGTACTTTTAAAGCTTTAATTCAATTGTCACAGCAGATTTGGTGTAACTTCCAAGAAATATTTTCCGCATTGGCTGGCTCTCTCAGTTGGGCATTCAAGCACTCAAAATGGCTGCATGATTCGATCATTTTTTCTGATGAACACTAGGAATTTTCATTTGTCCTGGTTTTTCTTCTTCAGCCCATCATCTATATTGAAATTAAATTTAAATGATCATTTAATCAAGCATGTTTAAAAAAAAAACACTTCCAATCATAAAATCCTTCCTGCATATTTATACATTATCCTTTTATAAACTGTATGTTGCCCTACAATGTACATGTACTTATGATGTGCTATTTTTGTTTTAAATGTAATCCTTATACATTCTACTGTTATATGTATATGTTAATTGTTATTTGTAAATGAAAATAAATTTCAAAATAACAATCATCTTGAGAGTATTGCATAAGCCTACTAGCAAGTCACAGTAATCTGGTTCCCAAAGGCTATAATTCTGTCAAAAATCAACAAAGTGTAATGAAATGCAAACTTGATCTGTAACTTATCCAGGTACACTCACATATACTTAAAATCAGCTGAATACACATGTATCTGCGAGTGTTTAGAAAAAAAAATCCAGAAAACCAAGTGACGAAGACTGACAGACAGACTGATGGACAGATAAGGGGGAAACATATACTCCCCTCCGGTGTCACTGGTAGGGGATTAAAATAATTACATACGGTGTGCAAATATTTTGAAGACTCTCTAAAACGGTAGTTTATTCATTAATTTAAAAATGAACATCATAAAAATATTGATCTCTAAGTACATGTGTACATGAACATGATGTGTCATATACATGTAGAACATGTAGAACATGCTTACTAAATAAATTAAAAGGAAAACCCCACTTTTCAGAGCATAGCTGTAATAAAACAAAGAAGTGTGGAAAACCAAATGGAACAGACTGACAGTTAGACTGTGAAGGAGAAAACCTATAGTCCCCTCCAGTTTCACCAACAGGGGACTAATAAAATAAGAAGTTTACACCCCCTCAAAAGTTAAAAGACCCAACTTTTTTTTAATTGAGAATTTTTTTTCTAAATAGTGATAATCTTACATTTGGTGATTAAAACAGAATATAAAATTTAAAACTAGATTCGCATAAAATTATGATGAATAAAGAGTAAAGAAAACATTTTTTTAAACATTAGAAATTTTAATTGATCCTTTTTAGCAAATATTTTTCATCACTTGCATCATTCTTGCTATGGCAGATTAAAATTTGAAGAAAGTAATTATCAAGAATATTAGATGTAAAGGTTGCTGGGGCTTTTTAATGACAATATTGTGTGTAGGAAGTTTTCACATATATACACTGCGCTGTAGAAAGCCTGTCCATTGCTAGAATTCATTCACTATTCGGTGTCGCCTGCAGATCGGCACTGAGGGATCACTTTAGCAAGCATCTGTCTGTGTCTAGCTGTCCGTCTGTCTGTCACACCCTATATCTCAAGAACTGTTAGAGGTATGGATTTGATATTTTGCACATACATTGCTTGGCACTACAGCTTTTGTAAATTATCATGGAGGTACCGACCTTGTGACCTTTGACCTTGACCTTTAAAATAGTTCATAGTGCTGATATACAACATATATTTGACATTTAAGAGGTAAGTCTATGCTATTTAGCATGTATACTATTTGTCATAAGGCAATATAAAAAATATCAGCATTACAATCCACTTGACCTTGACATTTGACCTAATTTGCAAAAAATATCTTGGGCAGTTAATTAAACTTATGAATATTGAATTTTGAGAGGCAGGGTTTAGATAATTAGCATTAAAATATGTTCATGATCTCATGATTATGTACTTTGAAACCGGCTATGATATTCAGTTACCAGACAAACTTTAATATATTCAAATACTATGAAAATAAATCGTGATGGGTATTTCACAATGGATCATGTAGACTAAGAGTTGCAGTAAACACATGGTAAAGATAGACTGAAATCTCTTTTGAATGCTTATTGGAAACATGTTTAGCTCATGAAAAAGTACTTTGAAACTGTATAATATTCTGATACCACACAAACTTATACATGTATTTAAAATACCATAAAAATACATCGGGATCAGTATTCAACAATGGATCGTGAAGACTGACAATGGTTGCAGTAAAGACAGACTGAAATCTTTTGGAGGATTGTTGGAAACAATTAATAAAATGATAAATAGTTATTTCTAAGAAATTCAAATTTAAATGTTTATTTGACATGTCTTTGAGGGTTAAGGAACCATATTTTCTTTGATTGTCAGATTCTATTGCAGTCGTATACTTAATCCATGTATGTCTTTTTTTTTTACAGGCAAATGCATGAACTATCAGTTTATCATACTTTATATATAGTAATTAAGTAAAAAGCTGACCATGCACTCATAGATTTGTTTACACCTGAAATGAAACTACAAAGCAGGTGACACATGTGTTCCTTGAAACATGTACTCTTGTTTAAATATGTTGTCTACATATACACTTAATGTCTTCAGCATATCCCTCTTATCGGTTAAATTTACAAAATTAACTGACATGTCTGCTTTCAACAGATTTTATCTAAAAGTATCTATTGATTTTATTGCAATTATAAATTCATTAAATCTATATGTCCTTTATTTGTCACACATAGTCTTTTAATTAGGGGTGTATTGTTATACCAGTTAATAATACATGTATGGAGATACCTTTCAACTGAAGTTGGTTTCCAGTTAAAAGCAATAAATTATCTTAACTCTTTTTTTTTTATTTGTCAATTTAAAAATTAGAAAAGAATTCAAGTCATCGTAAAGTACACTGTACTTTACAAAATGTAATTTCTTTTTTTTTGTTTTTTTTTTTTTTTTTTTGTTTGTTTGTTTTTGTTTTGAGATATAGAATTTTGTATTAATTATTCTATAAATTATATTTATAAACAAACCTTATTTCATAATGATTGAAAAATGCATTTATTCCTAACAATTTTACAGTGAAAATTTTTATGATTTTTTATATTCTACAGTAGAACACGTAGAACAGAAGTAAAAAAAAGTGATATGCATCAATATATATCATAAAACACAATTAAGTCAAAATATTGTAATGATTAATTTTTTTTTGCATTTCGATACTCATCCCTACTTTTAACTCAATGAATCTTTACTCTAGACTTTGTAATTTTTGAATGAGAAAGCATTTATGAGATTAGATTCAAAGCAAAGCTAGGGGCTGACAACAAAACAAGAGGCCTATGGGCCACAACACTCACCTGAGTCACTTTGGCCCTGCTGTTCTGCAACAGGTTTTCCCCCAATATACATGTATTTCTATGTAAAATTTTGATTGTATTTTGTGGCCCCATCATATATATAGTGGCCATTATTTGTTAAAAAAAAAATGAATCTACGCTACCAGAGGATGCTTCCACATTAATATGATTCATCATGGCTTTGTTGTTCTTGAGAAGAATTAAGCGTTTTAAAGATTTACCCAATATAATCCCTATATTGTGCCCCAGAAAGCTTGCACCTAATTTTCATCTTTTCTAGTCCAATATTTCTTGAGAAGAAGATATTTAAAATTTTTTCCTATATATTTCAGTGTAAAAGTTTGATCCCCTATTGTGCCCCACCCTACCCCCAGGGGACATGTTTTGAACAATTTACAATCTACACTACCTCAGGAAGCTTTCAACTAAATTTTATCTTTACTAGTCCAGTAGTCTTGAGAAGAAGATTTTTAAAGATTTCTTTTCCTATATATTTCAATGTAAAACATCCATTCCCTATTGAGGCCTCACCTTACCCCCAGGGGCCATGTTCTGAACAATTCATCATCTACAATTCCTTAGGCAGCATTTATATAAGTTTCAGCTTTTCTGCCACAGTGGTTCTTAAGAAGGAGATATCTAAAGATTTTTCCTATAAGTAAGTAAGTATTGTGGCCCCATCGTGCCCCCCCCCCCCCCCCCCCCGGTGGCAAGATTTAGAATTTAGAATCTACACTACCTCAGGAAGCTTCCATATAAGTTTCAGCTTGGAAGGGAAATTGGCCCTTCATTTTAACAATTTAGAATCCCCTTTACCCAAGAATGTTTTGTACTTTGCTTAAATTTGGCCAAGTGGTTCTTGAGAAGAAGTTGAAAATGTGAAAAGTTTACAGATGGACGGACAGACATGTGATCAGAAAAGCTCATTTGAGCTTTCATCTCAGGTGAGCTAAAAACTCAAAAAGAGGGAGGGGTGTAAAGTCATACATGCACCTTGTCCTTTAGCTTTCATGAAAATTGAAAATATATGTATTTAAAAAAATCAATGAGAGAAACTACATGTAAAAATTAGTTAAAATTAAATGGTAGTAATCATAATTGTTAGGTTATTAACAATCAAGATAAATGTTTAATTCAATTACCAATAAAGAGATCCAAGTTTAAAGCCATATTTCCAAAGATTGATTCTTTGTCATCAAAACTCCTAAAATCCGTCTTAGTCTTAACTTGCACATCTTCCTTGAATTTTTGACAATCATGATTTTTGTTAATTTTGTCAGTTCAACAGTATTTCCTGACTTTATGGAAGTCTGAAGAAAGTCCTGAGGATTACACTCTACTATTCTTTTTTTTCACACTCCCATGGAATTTATTCTGATTTGTCATATTTGGTTTCTCACAATCCTTAAATCTTTCTAATGTGGCTATACATGCTTCCTTTAAACTTGGTTGATATCATGTGTTCTATAATCCACCACAAGCTGTAGAACAGACGTCCTTCTTCTTACAGGGTTTGTTGCTAAGAAATGTTCATAACTGAAAAGATAAAGTGATTCCCATCTATTAGAATGTTGAAGACCTTTAATGAAATATCAAGATTACAAACACTATTCAAGCTCAAAAGAGGTGGGATGAGTTATCATGGAGGAATAAGCATCCCCTGTCAACTAGTTACACCTGCTGTGAGCTCCTTGTCATAATAGGGTGAATGGATAAATCTGTAGACACTTCAGTATGAAAATAACAGCCTAACAATTTCTGTATGAAAACATCAGTAAACACTTGACTTATCTGTAGACTGTATTTGTTAACAAGGTCATTGTAACAAAAACAGAATTTGCAAAATGTTGGCTATACCTGTATCATCAACTTATTTGCCAATAGCTTGCCTCATTTTAGTTATTGTTTGTACTTGGTACACATGCTCTTGCCCTTTGAATCAAATGGGAGACTTAAACTCCATATGCAGGTGATAATGCTACATAAGTAAGAGAAGTTAATAATAGAAAAATTAAAGTTACGTGTTTATCATAAAGTTTAATTGTTACCTTGCCATTAATGTCTTTAGTAAAATATTCAAATATGAAACAGATGTATAAGCCTCTGTGGTGTCTTCAATTTTGAGTTCAAAGAGATATACATGTGAATGAAAAAAATTAAATATAATGAATAGTGATCAATCTAAGAAAATCTATAAGCAATACAAATCTGTGAAGTGCCTGGCAAAAAACAAGGACCCTCTGGAAATTCCAGAGGTGGGATCAGGTGTCTGGGAGGAGTAAGCATCCTCTGTTAACCGGTCACACCTGAATAAGTTAATGTAGGAATAAAAATGAATAATTACTATCCATTGATAAAGCATCATCAGTATATCATTATACATAATATATCTAGTAATGTACTGTTAGTATGTATAGGACAGGAAATACAAAATATAGTTATTTATAAAACAGTGTATTTTCAACTTCAGGTCATCATATTAAAAAAAATCCTATATTTCCAAACATTGAGGAGGACTGGTGGCTTTCATTTGTTTCATTGTATTTAATCATGTAAATAATGTACCTGACCACAAACATATGGCATGTGGCTTACATGTAATCGTGCTATATTATGCATGCATCAAAATTTAATTCTAATAATTGCTTTGCTTAGTGTTCACGCGGAGTTAATGCAAAGAAATTTGATGCGCAGTAAATTAATTTGAATTAACTTATTTGCATTAAATTCTCCATGTGAATGTGGTTCAAATTTAATTTGTATTAACTTACGTTCAATTCGAATTAAACCCTCCTTGTGAAGACGACATAAAATGTACATATCTCATACTGTACACCCTCAACAAAGTTTCACAACCAGTTAATACATATTCTTTTCAGCTGTCAAAATCACATTCGCATGATTAAAATGAAAGTGAATGTTAAGTTGAAAACCGATCCCGATTAGACTAAAGACAATTAAAGGACTGTTAAGGACCCTCTATACACTAAATCAAAAATGTTTTTAGTCCAAGATAAATAAATTGAATACTTTATTTGCATGTGTTTTCTCACTTAAATAAACAATGTGTAGAGATTTCTGTTCATCAATACTTTAATGTCTTTGAATATTTTTCTTAGGGTGTAATGTACCCTATGCTGAACATGTTGAAATTCAAGAAAGTAAAGTAGATATGATTAGCTCATTATGTATGCCTTTATATAATATGATTTTCTTATTCAATTGTTAAGAATGCTTGCATTAACTAAAATTCAATAACAGACTGCTAGGATTTCAATAGATTTATTAAATTTGATTTAGACCCCAGGGCAAATTAGTCTCTATCTCCATAAAATACCATAAAATCAGAGCTCTTTGGTGTACAGTATATTCAAGTGGAATATAATTTAAAATTGACATAGAGTGTAATTGATTTGTATGTGAAAACTGAAATTAAAATAATCATGGAGGGTAAAAAATTGGGAGGGGGTTACAATCTTTCAGATTTCTTCTAATTCCATCAAAAAATATATACAGAGAGCTTAATTTATGCAATCTAAGTAATACACAGATGATAACATTTCTTGTTCATTTGAAATTACATATAATATTCTTGGCACACAGACTTGTTCACTATCAACAACATGTTTACCTTTTAAATGAAATTTTAATAATCTGGTTAAAGTGGTAACAGATACTCTTTATTAACAAACTTCTCTTAACATAATTGATCACTCAGGTTTACAGGGTCTGCCAGTCAATCGATATCAAACATTAATTAATAATGATTCCCTCTAAAAGATTATGAGGCCCCTTATATTTTTTGTTGCTATTGTCTTGTCTTTTATTGTCTTGTTTAGTATTTTTAATACACTTACAAACAACTTGTTCCTTAACACTAAATAATGATTTAAGTTGACTTTGGTCTGAGTAATTACTGTGCTTTTCCAGTCACTGCACTTAAAAATACTAAATGCATCTGCTGTAAGTTTTACTCGCATTAAGGTGTTGATTATATACTGTAGAAGCACAAATTTTCGTGGGGATAAAATTTTGTTATTTGTTATCTGAGAAGGTTTTGTGGGCATTAAATTTTGTTGTTACGAATGTAACCCTACTCATTATACTGAAATGTAAAATTTCATGTGGGATTTAATTTCGTTGAATAGATAATGTTAACAATTATGGTTAACAATGAACAACTGTCGAAATAAAGGAATGTTTCTGCTTTAAAAGCATATACATGTATTGTATATATATATACATGTATATATATAAAATGTAGCTTCTCTGGCCTTTCTATTGATAATGTAAATAAGTGAGCAGAGTCATCTAGTGTGATTACATTTTTTATTACTTTGAGGGGAAAAATCATAAAACCTGTTGAAATTTTTGATTTTTTTATTCTACCGGTAATTGCTAATTGATCCAGTTTTACATAATGCCAATGTTAGCTTCACTAATTTATGCATAATTAATCCCATATTCAAAAAAAAAAAACAAAAATGACTTTTCCCTGCATTTTCCAGTGCCTCATGTTAGAGTGGGAGTGAGTTAAAAAACTGCAAGATTTCAAACAGCTGCAAATCTCTGTTATTTATGTCTCTATGATGTACACCCTTGATGACAGAAAACTTTTGAAGGATTTATAAATATTTGTAAATGTTCAATCATAATTCCATATAACATACTTGTATTCTCTGCATTTGGAAAATCTTAATTTTCATTTATTTATTTTTTTAAATCCCTGAATGGAAGTAAATGTCTTCATTTTGAATTTCAGTGGTTGCATTATACCCCAATAAATACATGTATAAGTGTGTATCCCTCCTTCTTTGTTTTTTTTTTTTTGTTTTGTTTTTTTTTTGTTTTTTTTTTTTTTGTTTTTTTTTTTTTTTTGTTTGTTTGTTTTTTTATTTTTGCTGAAAATAAAAGTGTGCACACAATAAAAGAGAATTTATAGTAGTTCGTATTTGTTTAATATATTAATACATTACATGGTATACTCCAATGACAACAATGGCCAATGGTGTAGTATTAATTATCTGTCCTGTTTATTATATATGGAAAATAGCTAAATAATGAAAATTATTGGTATGACTGTCAGTTGCAAACATCTTTTTTTAAATATCCAATTTAAATAATTTTATTTTACTCTTTATCTGGACTACATGTATCACTGGTGAAGTTCGATCTTTGTCTTTTAAACTGAACCTTTAATTTTTTTATACTGGCACAATTAACTGATAACATACAGACTTAATTTTAAATTTATTGATCCTCCCAAATATTTGCCGGTCTTGGGCCAACAGACTGTCATTAAGGTAAATAAATATTACATGTAAAACACTGATTCATGACTGTAGTATGAAACAATGCAGGAAAACATATACAGATCATGCTGATACACAAACACATTATCATGAACATGAACTCAGATCATTAGAATTTCAGGTAGTGTTTGTTTTTTTCCTGACATGTAGCTTAAATTAATTTTCACTATTAAATGAATATTATATAATTGCATTCATACCATAAACTTCTCCCTGCTGTGTTCTGGGAATCCATGAACATTGATAATTTTCTGATCCGAAATCAATGAATCTACCTGAAATGTATTATAATAATAACATCAGTTTTAAAACATGAATTCCAGGATGATAAATAAATAGGAAAATATTCTTTAATGACTGTAACTTAGTAGAAGTCGCATCATTTTCATGAATCATCACAGTCAGGGACCTATATACTAGTATATAGGTCCCTGTCACAGCTATCTTTACATATTCTCTCAAAATTGTCCCAATGCAATAATGAGTGCATGTCAATAAAATGACAAGTATCAATCTTTAAATTCTCATACTTTGAAATCTTTGTACATTAAAATTAGGGCATGTCACTGTCTAAATGCACAGCATGTCTTTGACATAAATATCAACTTATATTATAAGCTGCACTATATCTTCAGTTTGTCAGGGCTAGAAGATCACGTTGAAGCAGGGACCTATGCATGCTTAACAATTATATCATTATGTCCCTGGGAGAAGTAAACAGTTGCCCCCCCCCCCTCCCCTTTCATAATTTAAATGTGCAGAAATTATTTCTAATATTCACGCCTCAGAGGTACATGTGTTTTTTTAGTTGACAGCTTAATGTGTACACAATATTAACAATGATTTTTGCAACCCACGTACCTATACACTGTATAACCCAGGCAGACTGAACGTTTCCCCTGCCCATAACACATGGCGTGACCGACTCTACTTTCGTTTTTAATACGAAACCTTCGAACTTGACATGACACATAAACAAGATGCGAAACGCAAGAAAACATTTAAAATTTTTGACAATATATTTTGCTACACATTGCAAAAGATCAACGTTGATTCAATAAAATTGAAATATTAGATGCAGAAATAGTTTCTCTCCGCGAGTACAACAAATGCCAATACGGAACGTGTTTATTTTCCCAGAGACATACATGTAGATATAGAAAAAAAATTCTTTATGTTTTCACTAACATTAATAATAATAACTTTTAGTATATTGGTTAAAACCATTTATACTGCAATCATGCAACGATGCACATTGTAACTATACAGCATATACATGTATACATACCGTAGGAAAAATATTGAGTAGACAATAATGCCGTAATGTCATAATGGACACATATCTTTACTCATTAATTCATAGGCCATATTTAATACATAAAATTTTTCATTTATTTATTTACAGATTTTTTACTTACCTTTTACAAAGTTTACTTCGTCCTCATGTACATGACTAAGTGTGAAACGGGTACTGTATTATGATGTCATTTACGACGTCATTTGATGTAACGAGCATGCGCACTCGCAATGTGTGTAAGTCTCGCCGAGAAGAAAAAATGATGGATCCGTGGTCATCTTATACACACCCATTACACAGATCTCATGCATCCGGTCAAATTAACACTTCATTTTTTTGAAATGGGATGCATCCTAGGACATTTTCCAGTTGATTTATGATAAAATCCAACTGAACACCACCATTTCGTGTTCATTTGGATTTTTCCGTGTTCATTTAAACGTGTGCCGTCTAAAGCACGTGTCCAATTGACAGGGTTTACAAACACACACATACACACACACACAGATATATATATATATATATATATATATATATATATATATATATATATATATATATATATATATAAACCTTATTCAGTTGTTTGAAGTTAGGAATATATTTCTTCGAAGGAAACATGTATTTTGATAACGATAAAACAATTAAAATAAATTATGTCTTTTTTTTTAGCAATGAAATATATATTGGTGTTGGTGTAGGGGTTTCTGCCTTGATGGTGTGTGTTTTCATCACTTTATTGATATTATGTAAAAGAAAAAAAGGGGCAGCAACGCATTGTAAGTGAAGGTTTTTTGTATACATTTTATCATACTATTAGTAGATTGTTTTCAGGGCTTCATAAACCATTTGGTTGATAAAATATATGATGGAATAAAGAAATTATGGGAAATTGAAATCAGTGTGAAAATTCCTCTCAAACTAAGAGTTTCAGTGTAGTTACTAAGATTGAAAGACCTCAAAATTTAAGGTCCACTATCCCTCTCTTCATTTGTGTAAGATTCTGCATTAATTACAGTGACACCCCCCCCCCCCCCCGAAGAAAAAATCCACATTATAAAAAGAACTAGATGAAATCCTGTGCAAACGCGGCAAGTTGAATTTTTACCAATTCTGATGGAACAATTCTAATGTATAGGCTTGTATTCAAAATAAAATACTGTATGCAAAAACCCCACTGAACATTTTTATTATGAAATGATAAGGAATCTCCTAAACTTTATCTTTTTTAACAATACCTTATATCGTATGTTATGTTATGTAATTTTTTCCTGCAATATCTCTCTCTCCTTTTTTGAGGGAAAGTTTAGACAAAAAATGCCTTTAACAAATTTTTAAAAAAAAAATAGTCACCTCTGATGTTTAACAGGTCCATGTTTGCTCCGGATTTGTATTGTTTGAATGGACTTTTGAGCTTGAATACTGTTGGTTTACTCCATATACATGTGTATTTCATTTATCAGAGAATTATCTTTCTTATCCGAAGGCCAGTGAACATGAATAAGCTTGTGACAGTTTAATAGATTTATCTCAGACTTAAACAAGTCACAACATTATATCTATCATAGTTTACAACTTGATGACTTGAAGACAGTAGTAAATATTACGGTCATGAAAAAATGTCAGTTGACTTGATCGATGAAATTTTTTCTATCACAATTCCAAGCATTTGTTAATATATCTGCATTACCTATGGTGATGAGTGAATATAAAGGAATAATATTCCCATATCAGTAATTGTTGCGTTTACTCTCATTAAGGGAAAAAAATCAATTAATCGTGACGTCCTCATAGTTCTGCTGTATATTGACCCTATCATACATAATTAACGTTTATGTTTAGATGAAGACCCTAAATTACTAAATTGACGACCGGAAAGGCGTATACTATGTATGGAATCATGCTTTTCACAAATGTTCTGATTAATGTGCAACACAGAGTATCAAAATACTTAATTTTGTATCTTGATTGTCCCAGAAGTAAACAAGTTATGTACCATATGAAATTCTTTCAGGTCGCTGACATTTTTGATGACCTTTATATATGTTACAGTAAATATGTGTAATCAGGAATTTCATGTATTTCCTGAATTTCAGGAAATACATGAAATTCCTATTCTGCTTAGGAAATACATGTATTTACTGTTTTCAATCAGGAAATACTCGTATTTAAATTTTTCAATTTTTTTTTTACAAGTATTTACTGACTGTGTTATGGTGATATCATTTAAAATATGAATAAAAAAATATCAACAGATGCATAGTATATCAGTTAGCATATCATGTAAATAAATTATATTTGAATGAAATAAACCTTTTTAAATAAAAATGCATTATTTTTGAAAATAAAAAAAAGAAAACATAATGATACACTGCTTTCATTTTTTGGAATGAGTTGTCTATATCACAACATAATTTAACCAAGTTATTTTTTTTTAGGTCACCTGAGTCACTCAGGTGACCTATTGCTACATGTATCTGTTTTCGTCTGTCGTCGTGCGGGTGTGCGTCGTGCGTAAACTTTTCACATTTCAGACTTCTTCTGAAGAACCACTGGGCCAATTTTTCCCAAACTTGCCACAAACTATCTTTGGGTGAAGATTATTCAAGTTTGTTCAAATGAAGGGCCACGCCTTCTTCCAAGGGGAGATAATTAAGAATTAGTGAAAAATTAATGGTATCTTTTAAAAATCTTCTTCTCAAGAACCACTGGACCAGGTAAGATGAAACTTATATGGAAACATCCTCAGGTAGTGTTGATTCAAGTTTGTTCAAATCATGACCCCAGGGGGTAGGGTGGGGCCACAATGGATGATCGAAGTTTATATAGAAATATATAGGAAAAATCTTTAAAAATCTTCTTCTCAAGAACATTAAAGCCATGATAAGTCATATTTATATGAAAGCATCCTCAGGTAGTGTAGATTCAAGTTTGTTCAAATCCTGACCCCCGGGTGTAGGGTGGGGCCACAATGGATGATCAAAGTCTTACATAGAAATATATAGGAAAAATCTTTTAAAATCATCTCAAGAACAGCAAAGCCATGATTGGTCATATTTATATGGAAGCATCCTCAGGTAGTGTAGATTCAAGTTTGTACTGTAACATATATATATTACGGTAATAAGTTTGTACACAGTGATCCATTTAATTTGCATATATTATGCTTTTGACAAAGTATTCCAAGAAATAAACAGTTCTATGGTATACCTATTCATATTTTGTTCATTGAATATAAAATAAATGTCAGTAAATTATTGTAGTGCTACATGGAATATCAGTATCATCTGTGTATCTACATGTTTTGAAAAAAGGTTGTAACATTTCTAAACACCTATAAGTATAATTATTGTTTTCTTCATATTCTCGTAGTGTTGTCCCTGTATGAGATCACAAGAACAACAACAGCACCAGCGAAAGCCTATGGAAATGAAGAAAATACTGCCAAAAACGTTCAAGGAAAAAAAAGAAGAAGAATCTAGTAGGCTAAAGTAGCCTTTCCACCGTATTTGGTGTTTCCATATCATTTTAGGTGGAAAAAAGGAGAAAAGTAAAAGAACTAAATAAAACATAATCAGATGCATCTGCCCTACTATATGTAGCTATAGGATTTAAGGTCGAAATGTTTATTAGACAATGTATTGGCGCATAATAAAAAAAAATTCTATAAAGTTGGAGTTGTTTTATGTTTTGAATGAATTAAGTTAATCAGTTTAAATCTTACGAAATAGATTAGTCAAACTAAGAGCCTATGAAATAGATTAGAACTGCAGTGGGGAGACCATATGTAAATATGGCGAAAATCGGTTTCGGGTGGACTGAATATACTAAAATAAATAACTATGACAAATAAGCATATGTGTGGGTTGAAAATTAAATGAAACAAGCAAAAAAATAAATTCAAAACGTATTTAGGAAGAAAAAAGTGTCAATGAGAGCCCATGCCAAGAAAAGGTACACATTCTAGATTTAGTAGATTTAGAGCGAACTAAATAAAAGCGGAATTGGCGTTAATCTGTGGTTTTTCTCCAGAGAGAAGTGCGCAAGGCAATTAATTTCAGCAGTTTTGAGGAAGGGATTTTAAGTTTTACTGGTTTTAAAATATAACTAGAATACTTATTATTTATAATTAGAAGCTTTCGCATCTTATGCAAACTTACTCAGGAAGTTAAAATTCAATTTTGTTCATATTATTGTCGCAGGATTTGCAAGCGTGCTCATGTACATATTCTACTTCAAATTGTAGGGAAAATGTTTGAAAACATTTCAAGAACGGCATACATATGTAGGTCCTCAGTATAAATCATTTTATTATTTCAATGGAATAGATCAACAAAAAAGTATTTTGAAATTGATAGTCTTGGTCATGGTTTTACTAGAGTAATACATTTGTAATAGTTCAATATAGTTTTGACAATTTTTCAATCCCCTATATTGTTGTATACATATTAATATGTCATTAATTTAAAATGCATGATCTACATCGACTATGGATGATTATGATGTAAGATCAACTGTCAACAAATTGACCAGTCAATCAATATTAAAAAAAAACAATATTTCAATCAATCAAAACAACAAACAAAATTTGAATCAATGTTTTCAACAAACATTTTCATAATCAAAGAATGTTTCAATCACTGAATATAACAGTTGACTACTGTATGAATCTTTTTAATTACTCAATGTCCTCTCATCAATGTGTCAAAAAAAAATAAGCTTAATTATTGGACACGGGCCTGGAAGAAAAACATAATCAAAGGCAGGTTCAAGCATATTCAACAAGTTGCTGATAATAGATCTGCAAGTTATATATAGCCATGACGCTTTGATATGGATAAGAAAAGGTTTTCCATGGCTTGCACGTTTCTGACAATATGAATCTAAAACAAACATACAACGAAAAAAACAATAATAAAATTTTAAAAACATAAATAAAATGGATACATATGACAATGTAGAGGTTATGAGGGGTGAGTTGAATTTTCTGTTGAGATGAATTCCAGAAAGGACTGGCGATTGGCGCGCGCGTAATATACCTGAATGTACATTCATAAGGGGTAGTGTCAAAAATGGGTTATAATGTAAAGGGTAATGTCAAAAGATGGTAATGATAAGATTGTAAACGTTATGCCTCTTCAGCTATGTACAGATATTTGATCTACTCATTTCCATAACAGGAAAACTTGTATTAAGTCTGATTAATATACACGCATACTCAGTACAGAATCAAATGAATTCAACAATGGACAGGAGTTAATCAGTTTTTCACAAGTGGAAACTAAATTGAGAGTAGTTCAAATCAGGCTGAATTTGGGCAGGGTAAAGTTATCTATTACCCGGTAATTAAAAAAACTAACCCACGCAGACCAGGAAAAAACCGTCTTTGAGTTCGTTTACTTTGAAAAAAACATGCGTGTTCTTGTACTCATGAGACTTTTGTGAAATTTCAAAGAACTTGAGTCTCGTGATTAAACGGAGGCATATTTTCCATTAACATTTGTTTTAATTACAATGTATTATAGTATTCATAGAGTTTTTCATTCCCAAAGTTATGCACATACGGTGGACGCATTGGCTCTGTGGTTACCTGGCAAAGTGACAGGTCTATGTCGTCTTTCTTCTCAGTTTTCAAGATAACAGAGAAAGTTTTCTCTAATTTGTTCATATTGATGACAACTTTTCCAATTCCGCTGAATACATTATTGTCATGCAAAACCTGGTAATTCTGTTCATTAATGTTCAGTCCTTCTACAGTTGCTGGACATTGTGACTTCTTTTTCTGTGAATTGTTTGAAATTGAAGACGTTTTTCCGCAGCTGTTTTTGATAACATACATAAGTGCCATTGCAAAGGTTGCAATTGAAAATCCTGCATTCATGGCCAACCAAATGTTCTCTTGTTTTTTCTGCTCACTTATTGTAGATTTCATATCCTTGTCATCTCCATCCTCATTCTGAAAATCAATGTTTGGCCTAATTTTCTTTTGCCCTTGGAATTCTGAAGCATGAGAAAAAACAAGATTACTTTTCTTTTCGATTGATGATGGAAAAAAAAACTTGAAACGTGTCCAAAATTTGAAATTCATTTTACATTATCAGAGGCTTGATAAATAATAGCATTGGTTTTAAAATGATGAGAAGGAATTAATCGAGACACATCTTCATGATCTCTTACCTTCCATTTCTCAATTTTTAAAAAAAAATCTTACGGAACTATTTTTTTGTGTGTGAAGAAAAGTGAGTTAGAGCATTTTGGGTGTTTTTATGTGCATGCACTTCGTATACAAATAGATAGTTACGAAAGCAAATTTTTTTTTAACATATATTTTTAAAAAAATAACATTGATATAAGTCTTATTTTACAGAAGCCAAAATGATGAAGTTAGTAGATATGGGGAGGGGCTTTCCAGATTTTTAAAATTATATCCTTTTTTTTTTCTTTCTGGTGATACAAAGTATGGAAATCAATATAACAGTGTCTCATGAGAAATCAACAGTACTGTAGAAATAACAGATTTCAAAAACATGCCAATATGCTTGGAAGATTTATTTACGGAACAACTGTCAAATTTTTTGGTTTCATGATGTGATCAATCGATTGGCTTGCGTGATAATTTGCATAAACGCCGAAGGCGTTTCTGCATAAAATTATCATGCAAGCCAATCGATTGATCATCGTTATGAAACAAAAAAATCTGACAGTTATTCCTTATATTTACATGCTCTTGATTCTGCAAATTCACGTGCTACAAGCCCCGCTTCTGTCTCTATTTGTCCCGCCCCGCACGTGATTTTTTTTCACCACGATTATCGATGAACCAGTAGATTTATGTAGAAATGAAGTATTTTTACTATTTGAAATTTTATCTCGGACAAGACATTGTAAATGTAAATATTGATTTTTAAATTCTTCCGTTTCTCCATTTGTATATCAACATTTCCATATTCAATACATTTCTTTAAATGATTAAATTGTCTTACTCCTTCTTAAAAGTTGGAAAAAAATCTTCATTGATATTGGATGAAGGAAAAATAAATTCTGTTAGTTGATAATTCGTCATCGATATACATGTATCATTATGTGGAGCCAAAGGACGCGGCAAGGGACTTTTTCTTTTTTGTGAATGTTTTGAATAAGTTTTTCTTCATAAGAGTACAAAATTAAGTCTGCTTTGACTTGGGAACAATTAGTTACCATGGGAATTCTATCAGATTAAATTGTTGGAAGACATTGTCTCCAAAGACTATAAAATTTGTCACCAAAGACTACATATAAATTTTTAATGACAAATTCACACATCATTTTATATTAATTTCAGAGTACTTGTGTTCAGAATCAGAAAAACTTTAACAAAGCGTTAATTAAATTGAATTCGCAAGCTCTATTCTATTGAAGAATCACTTTTGATGACGTCAATAAACCATGTCAAAATATTTTAAAAATACTTAAAAAGAGGCAGCGCAAACAAAATCCGTAAACATTTTTATTATGATGGTGCTTGTCTTTTCTTTAATCGTTGAATTGTACTTCCTCACCTGTAGTTGGGATGGGACAACCATACGAAACATCACACAGGGCCTCTACACACTCTGTACATTTAACACATCGATCCCCATAACTTCCGGCGTTACAGCGCTGTGTACAATTTATACCAAAGTATCCAGGTAGACACCCTTGTAAAATGATGAGAAAAATGAATGTGCAAAAATTCCCTTGTTTCCCATCCCGATAAATTTATTTTTATACAGATTAAGAAGGCTGGGTGGGAGCAACATGCACAGATTAGAAGTGTGTGTGTGTGTGGGGGGGGGGGGGGGGGGTTCGGAGGGGGGTCGAGAAATGCGGATCACTGTTAAGTTTGTAGGACATGTATACATTGCTTGTCAAGAAATTTCTGGGTTGGTTTTCTCTTTGGACTTTGATGGTTCCCTCCAGGAAATAATTCCTGGATCCGCGCTGAGCAAAGTACCAAAACGATCCTCCTTAAAACATGAAAAATAGTTTATCTAAATTGCCACAAGGACTATTACTTAGTAAGGAAAATTCAAAGATGTTCCAGCTATAATATTTCCCATATTATTAAAGCGTTCTTTTTCAGGAGAGTAAATAATCTAAAAAAAAAAACGGCCATGCAAAACCAGAACTTTCAAAACAATTCCATAAAATAACTGTAAAACATAGAACAAGATCGATAGTAGATTTCCTTTTACGGAATTTTATAGGTGCCTTTTCTTGTTGTATATTGTCTGGTTCAAAGAACTCTTTTCTGATCATCTGTCGGACGTCGTCAATCTAGCTGTCCTTGAGTGCATCTTTTAACTTTTCACTTTATGGACTTATCCAGAACTACTCGACCAAATTCAACCAAACTTTCCATAAAGTATTACTGCATAAAATAGAATTCAAATTTCTTCTTTTTTTTCGTGCAAAACGTATAGCGTTTCGAGTAAAACGTGCAGCATTTCGTGTAATTCTCAAAACGTTTTGCGCAAATCGTACAGCGAGCGTGCTAGAAGCGTGTGAAAAACGTGTGACTTTCGTGCAAGAACCCGTGTGAGAAACATGCCACTTTCGGGGTGATTTAAGTCCGATATATTTAGTGAGTAAAAATTCAAATTTTGAAACTGAAAAATAAACTTGCCATAGTAGACACATCATGTAAATTATACATTACAACGCCGAGATCGAACACAGGGTAAAAAATTAAGATTACAATTCTGTCTGAGTCGCATAATTTACGTTCGCGACCTGAACCTCATAATATTGATTCCGGATGTTACTGTAAGTTGGTTCCAGCCATGGCTTCAATCTTTAAATCGTGGTATCTTTTAATTAACTGTCAGTTTTTATTCTACATTGAACATTGGAAGTATTGTTTTTCTTGAGGTTTTAGCATGGCTCAGCGGCATGTCATTTTCATGTGGCGCAATGTTCTTTTAATACGCATTCATGCTTTTTTGTACAGCCTTTCAATGGCTAAATAGCCAAATAAATGTGGTGAAATACGCTTTCTGATACATGTTCCAAAACAAAATTTTGTTCATCTAATGCATACAAATCAAGTCTCTTTGTTTATTTGGCGCATGCCAAGAGTGATTTATTCGCTTGAATGCATGCATACCTAGTATTTAAGGTGTTTAAAGCTGAACACAACTCGTTAAGGACACTGTCCGCCATATTTCTCTTTCATCGGCACTATCCTAAAAACACTTATATAAGCCGTAGACGTCTTAACAGTTCAAGGCATTTCGCTGTAAAGGTCTCACCTGAGAAGACGTACATATTACATTGCTGTAATACCCGGTCGAGATGAAATTATCGAATTTTACGCCAGGAGAAAAGTAACATCAAATATATACAAGTCAATGCACATTTATAAACAGAAAATGACAGTCACGGTAGCTCGATCAGTCAGTAGAGCGCTGGCTCCGTGATTGGAGGGTTGTGTATTCGAATCACGGCTACGACTGACGTAAGTCGATAAAAAATAAGTCGCAACAGTTCCTTCGCTATGCGCTCGGCACTTTGAAGTGAAAGTTGCAGACGAGATCTTAAAAACTGAGGCCCCGTGTCACGGTAGGCGTATGCAAGATAAAGAACCCTTGCTGCTCGATGGCCCTGAGACCCGAGTGAAGGTCTAAATTTGAAGCCCTTCACCGGTATATGATGACGTCTCTATATGAGTGACAAATTCGTGAACTGGACGTAAAACAATATATAATCAAATCAAATCAATCATCTTCTGCACTTAAAACAAGGAATCAAAGACCATGATAGGAACACTACACGTCGGTCACGAGTTTCAAGTGTGCAACCGGCTGTAACGAAATCGTAGGGTTTGTATACCTGTGTGACGGTGCCTATTTACATGTATGAGTAGTGTTCAGCTTTTACCTTGGTTGGTATACAGGTAAAGATGATAGTTGTAAGATAAACTATAGACGGAGATTACAAAAGCCTAATTAAAATTTAAGAAGCACAGCGTCAAAGATAAATTTATTACGTAAATTTTTATTCTATAATTTGATAAAGTAAAGAAAAAAGTAATGGTTTGTATTTACAGATATGCATTCTCTGATTAAATGATATCACAAGTGTTGCAACCATGTTTTGTAGATACAGGTAAGCTGCAATAATGTAGCCCCTCCTTTTTTTTAATCTCAGCCCCTCCCTCAAATTTAATTTTAAAAAAGCACCACATATCAATATTCAACTGCCAACTATTCTTTTAAACACAAACTTTGAGCCATCCGAGTCACTTATATCATCTTTAAATCTGTTTTTGTTTTCTTCTTTACCTCTAAATAAAAAAAACTACAATTTTTCAATACCACTGGCAATGTCGAGTCAAATTTGTTGAACTCCAAATTGTCTAAATTGTGATTGTAAGCGTGTTACGTAGATTTTCAAACTTCTACAATGTTACTGCGTCTATATCATACTAGGGTCATTCAATAAGTAATGCAACCTACAGATCAACATAATAAATGTAGACGTATTAAATTTTATTTTTTTAATAGTTGAAAAGTTCTATTAAAGAACTCCTAATCACAAAAACTCCATGCTTTTTCCTATTATTGTCGAAAAGGAATTAAATTTTAAAGTAAGCATGGACACTACACTAAGCTGAAAACAGTTTTAAAATGATCTTTGCCAAGAAGGTGAAAATGAGGGTGTATGTGAAAACTACGCTTCATTACATAATAGCTGAATAACTCATATTAAAGGTATGATTTTTATATTTAGAAAGACTAGTATTTTACGCTGTATAGATCTCAGATGGATTCGGAAATTCAAAAGTAAAAAAAACAAATACAAGTAAAAGATCGCAGCCAAACTGATCGATCAAAATCTTTAGGGACACCAAAAAATATCGATGCTGTGAGCAACATGATATCTGAAAATGCCAAATTTCAATTGATAGACTTTGCAAATACACGAAGCATTTCATCAACATAACAGTTTATAGAGTTCTGACAAATGAAATAAATCTAACAATAATTCTATCAGATGGGTACCTTGTTTCTTTACAAATGCCTAAGAAAACACACACAATAAATGTGCCAATGGTCTTTTCAAAAACAAACATTTTTACAAAAAAGAAGATTTGTTAAATTTGAGAGATGGATGACGAAACGCGGGTGTGCTTTTTATAGCCGAAAGGGAAGATCAAGAATCAGATGTGGAATCAAGGAAAAAAAAACTTCTTCCTGTTATTACAAAGAGAAGCAAAGCTCTAAATATGTTTTATGAATTTTCTTTTTATTCAGAAGATCCAGTAAAACATGTACATACAACTAAAGGAAGGACTATCAATGGTAACTTTTATGTTTAAATTTCACTCAGGAATGTTAAGCAGATTTCCTGCAAAGCAAGCCCAAATACTGGTCCCCGGAGTATTTTTTTTGGCATGTGAAAACGCTGCTGCAAATAAGCATAGAGAAATAAATAAAATTTTGAAGAAAGGAAAGTAAAACTTTACAGAGCTTGGACATCGATCCCTTATATTCGCTAGACATTAGCTATTGTGAGATCTTTTTCTTCCAAGGACACTTGAAGGCAATAAAAGGAAGATTTTACAATTTCAGGAATATCATGGAAAGTTTTTTTCATCAGTGTCTTCAGGGCATCCCTAAAGATGAGTATGCCGAGGTTTTCTGGTCATGGGTATAAAGAATTTAGACATGTGCAAATGTTATCAAAGACCATGCTTTGAGGGATTGAAAGTATTAAGAATCTGCTTAATATGCTTTTCCTATTTTTAGATGAACTTTTGCATTATTTATTGAACGACCCTCGTATATAAACCAATTATTGCCAAAGGATATTGTATGCAAAGTAAAGCGTATTAATCCGTAAAAACGCCCAATTAGTTGTTCAATAATTAGGCTTAATATAAAGATTTACTCGTGTCACATTCTTTCGTTGTCTCGTTCCATTTATAACCGACACAACAGTCATATTCTCCATCTTTCCTGAAAATAAGAAATGAAGTTTTTATTTTAATTTAGATATGATTTTCTCCTTCGTGTAAAGAAACAATTTAAATAGGTTCCTATTTATATAATCACCTTGTATTATATTCAACACACCGCAGAAAAAAAAAATTCGTAACAACATGAATTATACTTGTGGTTAATGAAATACATCTACTTGCATAATTTTTAAGAAAGATTGCTGGCTGTTAGAAAATTATATCCAAAACTTTGGCAATGTCTATTATAGAGAATAATGTAAAAGCAACAATCAGGATGTTAAGATTTTATGCGCTAAAAAGCAATAAATCAATAAGTATTAAAATTATTTTAAGAGGATTTTACTTAACAATGAATTTCCCTTAGTGTAGATAATCTAAAATACTTTAATATAAAATTATTTATACAAATGCTGAAGCACATTTCTTGACGTAACTTCTATTTATAAAAATGAAATTATAATTATACAATATGTGGAATTCATATTATATCATTAAGATTATATTTCAGAAAATGCAGCCCATAATTGATTTCAGGAATGTTTGAAATATAACAATATTAAATGACATAATAAATAAAAGTGGAGATAACGAACGGTGATCGGTCTCGTAAAATCTACAAAAACAATATAAATTTGTGAACAGTGCATAAAAACACGGACCCCTGGACAGATGCGTAGGAGGAATTGACAGAAACATGCATGGATAATAATCATTAATTGAGACTATAGCTTAACAAACGCGATAACTTATATCCGAAGTTTTAGAAAGTCAAAGCCCAGTCTAAATTAATTAAAGAAACAAAGGCACTGAAGATGACCGAAGGGAAATTACAATTTAAGTATGATTATGCGAAAACGCCTGATATTCATAAGTAGCTTACAAATTTTTCAAAATATTTGATTGAACGTAATGCATCAATGGGAAGTCCACTAGTATGTGAATATAAATTTTATCAAAATCATAAATCCATATCATTTTTGTGAAGTTTCAAATAATGTTAACAACATCCATCTTTATATATAACATTTAGAATTTGTATAATTTCAATATTTCTAGAATCATTTTCTACATTGTAAGATTGAAGTGTAGACTTAAAAAGAATTGCACAAAATATCCATGCCTTTCTTGAGCGTAAGATTTAACTTAAAATACGTAATACGCCTAAAGTTAATAATACTTAACAACAATGATGTTTGTACATCGGTATGAAAGGATGCTTCAGCAATTCGATATTGCACTCTAGCTTTATTTAACAGAAAATACAGTTTTCAATTTTTCATGTTGCTATATATCGGTCTCGCAAAAACATTCAGAGAAAATTCCTTTGTTTTTCTGTTGTTCCTAGTTCCTGTCCCTTCTTACATGTACAAGCACTTATTTCTCTACAAACGTTTATACCCATAGTATAATGGGTAAATTTTCATTCTAGGAAAAAGTACCCGTATCTCTTTTTCGGTAGGTACCTATATATACATTTCTTTGATTCAATAAATTGCAAAAAAGTATATATTATAAAGCGCTGTATTTTTCTAGGTCAAACTTACCTTAAACATCGTGGTGCCCAAATAACTCCAATAAAACCGAGGCATAGTGCGGCAAATACAATGTTTCTTTTAGCAACAAACATTCTCCTCTTGAGAATTTGTAATTATAATAGATCAAGATACTTTAAATTCTGTTTCAAAAAATTATTGAATAATAAGTTTGTACAAGTAAAAATTGTTCATGTGTACAATATTCGTCAATTCATTTAAGTTACTAAGAATGTACTGCTTACGATCAACACATATTAAATTGATATATGATGCTCAATTATGAAAGTGTATGAAATAAACATTTTCCTGAGTTCCAGGAAAATAATTGAAATCACTTTGCTATGTCACGTTTTAGTCAATTTAAGCAGCCGCCATCAAAACCACATAAATTATTATAGAACAGGAATAGGAACTAGAAACTCAATGCGACCAATGAGAGGTCTTCCGTCCGATTTTGAAAATAAAAACGTAAAATCAAGCTGAAAAGACGATAAAAGAAATTTAGCAACCTGGAGATTTAACCCTGGTCGTCAGCGTGAAAATCCAACGTGCTAACCATTAACCATCACTTTTTTGCATCACTTCCTGTCACGACCGGAAGTAACGGCGATACAAAATTTTCTCGCGATTCAAATAAACTGATGACTGACTATAAGACCTAAAAGTTTTAGACTTCAGTCGTTTACTGTTGCCGAGCAATACTGTGAGAACAAATTCTAATTTTGAGGACAGGTAAAGAAGCGACCGGAAGTGAATTTTATACAAAAAAAATCTCTGACGTTTCTCTAGACATTTGCAGTATCTACAAAATGCATAAAAACATTTTAAGTACTTTATTGATAAGCAATATTTAGAAGAAAGTTAAATATTGAAATAACGTAGCTTATCACCTAAAACCGGAAGTAGATGTTTTTGATTCCGGTGGAGTCTAACATATTTCAAATTAGCGGAAGAGATGTAATAAAGTGATGCAAACTTTAATTTAAAAAAGAAAAGTCAAATTTTTTTAATTTTATTTCTTTGATCACTTCCTGAGACGACCGGAAGTTACGACTGAGGCATTTAATTAAAATGGTTTTGCCTACTCCTCAAGGTCTGTTACTCATAAAAATTTGGTGTTTCAATCTTTTACCTGTTTTAGAGATCTTGCTCAGACAATTTCTCATTTTGAGGACAGAAAAACACGCAACCGGAAGTGAATTTTTGAAAGATATTTGAGGTTACTCTAGACATTTGCAGTCTCAATAACATATTTAAAATTCATTTCAAATACATCATCTATAAAGAATATTTATGAGAAAGTAAAATACTCAGATAAATTATGTAGTTCTTTCTCTTATAACCGGAAGTTGACGTTTTTGTTTCCGGTGGGACCAACATCTTTCGAATCTGCGAAAAAGATGCAATAAGGTGATGCAATTTTTAATTAAAAAAAGAAAAGTTGAAATTTTCTATTTCTTTGATCACTTCCTGTGACGACCGGAAGTGACGACTGAGGCTCTGAACCCAAATGGTTTTGGTTACATCTTAAGTTCTGTTGCTCATATAAGTTTCCTATCTTAATCTCTTACCGTTTCTGAGATCTCACTTTGACAATTTCTCATTTTGCGGACAGTAAAACACGCGACCGGAAGTGAATTTTACCAAGATATTTGAAGTTACTCTATACATTTGCAGTCTAAATAACATATCTAAAAATCATTTCAAATACTTTATCCATAAGCGATATTTATGGGAAAGTAAAATACTCAAATTATGTTGTTTTTCGCTTGTAACCGGAAGTTGACGTTTCTGTTTCCGGTGGGACCAACATATTTCGAAACTGCAAAATAGATGCAATAAAGTGATGCAAGATTTGATTAAAATAAGAAAAGTTGAAATTTTCGATTTCTTTGATCACTTTCTGTGACGACCGGAAGTGACGGCTGACGGATTTGAACATGTTCCACAAATGTACTTGTCATGATCTATAATCCCTGAAAGTTTGAGGTCTTAATCTTTTACCGTTTCTGAGATATCGTCCGGACATGATCTCTGTTGAAAAAACGGAAATCGGACATATTTGACGACAGGAAGGGAATTTTGTAAAATCCTTCAAAATATTTTTAGTTTATTTTATTTGTCATAATCCCTGAAAGTTTCAAGAAAATCCATCGAGCCATCTCTGAGAAATCACTTGGACAAAAAATGGGGGGAAAAAAAATAATAATAAAAAGAACTAGACTCTTGTTGCCATGGCAACAAAAAGGTCTTCCGTTCCTATATGATACCGTTTGCATTGTTTTTTTTATGTAGAGAAACGTGTACAGTATGTAATAATTAAGTTGTAAAGAATCTAAAATTTGTCATTTCGGTACTTGCAGTCCATTGATTTTTACTGCAAAAATGAGTGTATCTGTTGTCCTTATATATATGATATTGTATGCATGTTTTTTTTTCATTAGTAGAAGCATATTTAAACTATTTCTAAATTTAAAAGTTAAATTGGGGGAGAGGGGATATCGAGAAAACAACTTGTCAGTTCTTATAGAACTTTGATTTTCACTACAAAAATGATAGTATCACGATATGAGGAAAATGACGCATTTCATGACGTCATAATGCATTGGCTAGCCAGAAAATTACGTCATTTTTGATAGATACGCAGTCCTCAAAGGTCTCAGGCCCGTAGGAAGGAATTTCAGTTCCGGGGGGGGGGGGGGGGGAACAGCCATACATTTTTTAGTTGGCACTACCAAAAATTTCCTGAGAAGCAAAAAAAAAAAAAAAAAAAAAGGTCATCAGGCGTTTTTATTGAGGGGGCACAAGCATATAGTATCTATGCTTACAATAGTAATCTATATATCGGCAAAATTATTGGGGGGGGGCACGCCCCCCCGTGCCCCCCCCCCCCCGGTTCCTACGGCCATGGGTCTAAATGATATTTAATGCATGGTCAACTAAAGCCAAGCAGTTTCAGTTTTTCTGAAATTCACAGGGCCAAAAAAGGACCTAAGTGAACCTTGTTCTTTAATATTGAAACCATTACACTAGCGCAATGTACCAGCAATCATCGAAGTTTACTTTGCACTCATTCCCTGAAGTAACAAGTGTCAGGCAGGTTAATCTTTTTTCTTATAGTGTGGAATTATAGGATGAAAACTAGCCAGCTAAATTTTATGCAAGTACTAGTAGATTTACATCGGATTTGGGTCAAGATAATTAATTCGCGCCAAACGTCACGAGTAAATCTTCGCGCCTTTTCTTTGGAATGTGTCTTTAATTGAATAAGTGTACATGATAGCTTCAATGAAGTTTTTAAAAAATATGTTGCTATAGCCTGATTTTCTAGCCTAAGAATGTATATTTATCACACTACATATAACATACCGTATACGGACAAGTAACATAAATGCAGCGCTAAGTTTTCTTACACATTTTATATTCCTCTTTACCCCAAAAGTGGATTATTCCAATTAGTAACACATTAATGAAAAGACTGGAATGTTTCGCAATAAAACACGTCTCGCCATATGACGCTCAAGGAATCTGATACCTATTATGTTCAGTAACTTGCATCTTTGAAGGGATATTGCCCTACTATAATTTAATAAAAATATCATTGAAGTTTATTTTTCTCTCATTTGAAATTGCTATAGGTTATTCAATCAACATGAGAAAGTAACAAATTCTACTTTCAAAATACAATTCGGCAACTCACCAATTTATGATACAATTGCTTAGGTATCTAGCTACATATACATTTGTACCAACATGTTTTCTTCGTTTTGTCATAGCACAATTGCATCCACGCACATCAATTAGTGCAAAATTAAACTGCAAACTCTTTATGAGGGAGTAAAAAGACACGCTGATATTGTGCCGTCAAACACCGCTGCTCTGACGTCGAACGACATAGCCCCCCCCCCCCCCCCTTAAAGATAAAATCCTATATTTGAGCCCCCAAAAGTGAGAAAAATTCGGACATTCTTTGGGTTGAATCCGGATCGCCCACGTGAAAATTCAACATGCTAACCATTACGCTATCAAACATCATCGCTTAAAATTGAAAAATGATAAATATTTAGAGTATGGGTTAATCAATTTTTAAACAAACTACATATTTAGCATTCTTGTAAGATTCTTTATTTAGCCTATCAACATCATAAAAAAATAATGAAAAACAAAAAAGTTCAAAAAATTACCCTTTTTTAAATCACTTCCTGTGACGACCGGAAGTGACGACGACACACGAAATGTTTCCATCACACATCTACAAACCAAATTCTATCATACCTGAAAGTTTCAGACTCCTACCTTTAACAGTTTTTGAGAACATTCATGGACTAGATTTTTAGTGTAAAAAGAGAAAAATCATAATAATTCCCGACCGGAAGTTAATTTTTCCAAACTTTTTCAATATTTCGAAATGGCATGAGATAACACATCATTCCTGAAAATTTGGCTGAAAATGAATGAGTAGTTTTTGAGATATCGCGATTTGAAAAGGTCAAAAAAATAAAAATGAAAAATAATAATAATAATAACTAGATACTTATTGCCTAGGCAATAACAGGTCTTCCATTTTCTTGACTTCTTTGAAAACCAAACACAATTTTCTCAATAAGATTACTCTAAATAATTAACAGAAGTTATGTCAAGGCTCTCAAAGATATGTAGATACAGATAAAAACAAACGGAATTACTTTTCTGTTTTCTTTATGTACTTCGTCATGAACGAAAGTGTTCCAAACGAATAAAATGTTCATTCTACACCTAAATTATTCACAACTGATCATCCCTAAATGTTTCCATGAAAAACTACTCATGTTTGAGACAACTTCTGGTTTTTTTTGGTTGGCACTTCCTATGTAAATAATTTGCATGGTCATGGTCTATCTAACATCTGCATTAGCCAAACATTTCTGTAAAAAGAAAAAAGACTTTAAAAATTCACTTTTTTGCATCGCTTCCTGTCACGACTGGAAGTGACGACAACGTACGTTTTTTACATGATGTAAGTAAACTGGTGACTGGCTATCAGTTCTGAAAGTTTTAGACTTCAGTTATGTACCGTTTTTGAGCAATAAGGTGAACAAAATCTCAATTTGAGGACAGAAAAACACGCGACTGGAAGTGCATTTTCCTAAGATGGTTGACTTCACACTAGACAATTGTAGTCTTAAATAACATTTTGTGAAAATCATTTCAAAAACTTTATCAATAAGTGATATTTTTGTGACAGTTAAAAATCCCAATTACATAGTTTCTCTCTTATAACCGGAAGTTGTTGTTTTTTGTTTCCAGTGAGACCAACACATTTAGAAACTGTGAAAGAGATTCAATTATAAGATGCAAGTTTTATTTTAAAAGAGAAAAGTTTAAACTTTTGATTTCTTTGATCACTTCCTGTAATGACCGGAAGTGACGGCTGACGCTATTAACCCAAAGGTTTTTGCCTTTTCATTAATCTCTATTACTCATATAAGTTTTGTGTCTTAATCTCTTACCGTTTCTGAGATCTCACTTTAACAAATTCTCATTTTGCGGACAGTAAAACACGCGACCGGAAGTGAATTTTACCAAGATATTTGACGTTACTCTAGACATTTGCAATCTAAATAACATATCTAAAAATCATTTCAAATACTTTATAAGTAAGCGATATTTATGGGAAAGTAAAATACTCAAATTATGTAGTTTTTCGCTTGTAACCGGAAGTTGACGTTTCTGTTTCCGGTGGGACCAACATATTTCGAAACTGCAAAACAGATGCAATAAAGTGATGCAAGATTTGATTAAAATAAGAAAAGTTGAAATTTTCGATTTCTTTGATCACTTCCTGTGACGACCGGAAGTGACGGCTGACGGATTTGAACATGTTCCACAAATGTACTTGTCATGATCTATAATCCCTGAAAGTTTGAGGTCTTAATCTTTTACCGTTTCTGAGATATCGTCCGGACATGATCTCTTTTGAAAAAACGGAAAACGGATATATCTGACGACAGGAAGTGAATTTTGCAAAATCCTTCAAAATATTTTTAGTTTATTTTATTTGTCATAATCCCTGAAAGTTTCAAGAAAATCCATCGAGCCATCTCTGAGAAATCGCTTGGACAAAAAATGGGGGAAAAAAAATAAGAATAAGAATAAAAAACTAGATACTTATTGCCTAGGCAATAACAGGTCTTCCGTTTTCTTGACTTCTTTGAAAAAAAACCCTCAAAATCATCTCAATAAGATTACTCTAAATAATAACAAAAGTTATCTCAAGGCTTCCAAAGATATGTAGATACAGATAAAAACAAACGGAATTACTTCTCTGTTTTCTTTATGTACTTCGTCATGAACGAAAGTGCTCCAAACGAATAAAATGTATAAAAATAATTTGCATGGTCATGGTCTATCTAACATATGCATTAGCCAAACATTTCTGCAAAAAAAAAAAAAAAAAAAAAAAAACTTTAAAAATTCACTTTTTTCCATCGCTTCCTGTCACGACCGGAAGTGACGACAACGTACGATTTTTACATGATGTAGATAAACTGATAACTAACTATAAGTTCTGAAAGTTTTTGACATCAGTCATGTAGTGTTTTTGAGCATTTAGGTGAACAAAATCTCAACTTGAGGACAGAAAAACACGCGACCGGAAGTGCATTTTCCTAAGATGGTTGACTTCACACTAGACAATTGCAGTCTCAATAACATATGTAAAAATCACTTCAAAAACTTTATCAATAAGTGATATTTTTGGGAATGTTAAAAATCCCAATAACATAGTTTCTCTCTTATAACCGGAAAGTGTCGTTTTTTGTTTCCAGTGAGACCAACACATATAGAAATTGTGAAAGAGATTCAATTATATGATGCAAGTTTTATTTCAAAAGTGAAAAGTTGAAATTTTCGATTTCTTTGATCACTTCCTGTAACGACCGGAAGTGACGGCTGACGCTATTAACCCAAAGAGTTTTGCCTACTCATTAAGTTCTATTACTCATATAAGTTTGGTGTCTTAATCTCTTACCGTTTCTGAGATCTCACTTTGACAAGTTCTTATTTTGCGGACAGTAAAACATGCGACCGGAAGTGAATTTTACCAAGATATTTGACGTTACTCTAGACATTTGCAGTCTAAATAACACATCTAAAAATCATTTCAAATACTTCATCTATAAGCGATATTTATTGGAAAGTAAAATACTCAAATTATGTAGTT
Organism: Saccostrea echinata; assembly: GCF_033153115.1. NCBI lineage: Eukaryota > Metazoa > Mollusca > Bivalvia > Ostreida > Ostreidae > Saccostrea > Saccostrea echinata. Next base: position 14,635,307 of record NW_026889801.1, on the reverse strand, counting down.
TTTCTCTTATAACCGGACGTTGACGTTTCTGTTTCCGGTGGGACTAACATATTTCGAAACTGCAAAACAAATGCAATAATGCGATGCAAGATTTAATTAAAATAAGAAAAGTTGAAATTTTTGATTTCTTTGATCTCCTCCTGTGACGACCGGAAGTGACGGCTGACGGATTTAAACATATTCTGCAAACGTACTTGTCATGATCTATAATCCCTGAAAGTTTGAGGTCTTAATCTTTTACCGTTTCTGAGATATCGTCCGGACATGATCTCTTTTGAAAAAACGGAAATTGGACATATCTGACGACCGGAAGTGAATTTTGCAAAATCCTTAAAAATATTTTAAGTTTATTTTATTTGTCATAATCCCTGAAAGTTTCAAGAAAATCCATTGAGCCATCTCTGAGAAATCGCTTGGACAAAAAACGGGAAAAAAAAAATAATAATAATAAACAGTAGAATCACTATAAGGTCTTCCGTCTGAAACGGAAGACCTTAAAAAAATAAACAGTACAATCACTATAAGGTCTTCCGACTGAAACGGAAGACCTTAAAAAACAGAATCACTATAGGTCTTCCGTTGAAAACGGAAGACCTAACTAGAAACTCATTGCGAGCAATGAGAGGTCTTTCCTCCGATTTTGAGAATGAAAACGCAAATTCAAGCTGAAAAGATGATGAAAGAAATTCAGACACTCTGGAGATTTAACCCTGGTCGTCAGCCTGAAAATTCAACGCTCTAACTATTAACCATTCACTTTTTTGCATCACTTCCTGTCACGACCGGAAGTAACAGCGATACAAGATTTTCTCGCGATTCAAATAAACGGATGACTGACTATCAGTCCTGAAAGTTTCAGACTTCAGTCGTTTACTGTTGCCGAGCAATATTGTGAGAACAAATTCTAATATTGAGGACAGGTAAACAAGCGACTGGAAGTGAATTTTATAAAAAAAAAAATCTCTGACGTTTCTGTAGACATTTGCAGTATCTACAAAATGCATAAAAAACATTTCAAGTACTTTATCGATAAGCAATATTTATGACAAAAGTTAAATATCGAAATAACTTAGTTTATCACCTAAAACCGGAAGTTGAAGTTTTAAAACAGCGAAAGAGATACAATAAAGTAATGCAAACTTTAATTTAAAAAGAAAAGTTAAAATTTTTGATTTCTTTGATGACTTCCTGTGACGACCGGAAGTTTAGACTGACGCGTTTATCCAAAATGGTTTTGCCTACTCCTCAAGGTCTGTTACTCATATAAATTTAGTGTTTTAATCTTTTACCTATTTTTGAGATCTCGCTCAGACAATTTCTCATTTTGATGGCAGAAAAACACGCAACAGCAAGTGAAATATTGAAAGATATTTAAGGTTACTCTAGATAAATAAAAACGAAAAATGCAAAAAATTCAAATATAATCGGGATTAAACCAAGATCGGCTGCCCGAATAGAGCTAGGTTCACTTTATGCATAAAATGGACCTGTAGATATACCAATTTATTGACTAACACTTTATGTTCCATTTTAAACATCAAGATAAAGTAGAGACTTAGTGCTTTCATTTCCTATTAAAAATTTTCTTCTTAAAGCCAAGGTCCTGGAAAACAGGCTTCATGGAATTGCAATGTTGTTAAATTTTAAGGAAAACAAGTATATTTGACTACTTTCACAGAAGAGAAATAATATGAGCGAACCCTCTGATCTAAAAAAAACCCCAGGTTTTCTAATCCTCAGAAATAGTTCTATCATTTAATAGTTGCATATTTAAGATCATAGGTTACACTTTATATTAAATATCGAAAAATAGATTTAAAAATTGGCTGTTTTGTAGAATTTTTCAGGATATGAGGAAAATGACGCAATTCATGACGTCATAATGCATTGACTAGCCAGAAAATTACGCCTTTTTGATAGATACGCAGTCATCAAAGGTTTAAATGATATTTAATGCATTGTCAACTAAAACCAAGCAGTTTCAATTGTTCTGAAATTCACAGGGCCAAAAAAGACCCTAAGTGAACCTTGTTCTTTAATATTGAAACCACTACATTAGAGCAATGTACCAGCCATCATCGATGTTTATCTTGCACTCATTCCCTGAAGTAACAAGTGTAAGGCAGGTTAATTTTTTTTTCTTATAGTGCGGAATTATAGGATGAAAACTAGCCAGCTAAATTTTGTGCAAGTACTAGTAGATTTACATCGGATTTGTTACTTGAGTTATAAGAATAACTGATAGCAGAGAAAATAATCTGTTACTGATCAAAACTAAAATAAAAACTATTGTGTTTACTTCCTTTATTCTTTATGCATTCAGCTTTCTATTCTATACAATTTCAAATTCAGACATTCCGTGTAATCTTTTTCTGTACTTCTACACTACTGCATCAGACCATTTGCAAAAGGCGGGTCAATATACATTATTTTGCGCCAAAGGTCACGAGTAAATCTTCGCGCCTTTTCTTTGGAATGTGTCTTCAATTGAATAAGTGTACGTGATAGCTTCAATGAAATTAAAAAAAAAAATATGTTGCTATAGCCTGATTTTCGAGCCTAAGAATGTATATTTATCACACTGTACATATAACATATCGTATACGGGCAAGTAACATAAGGGCAGCGCTAAGTTCTCTTACACATTTTATATTTCTCTTTACCCCAAAAGTGGATTATTCCAATTAGTAACACATTAATGAAAAGACTGGAATGTTTCGCAACAAAACACGTCTCGCCATATGACGCTCAAGGAATCCTATACCTATTATGTACAGTAACTTGCATCTATAAAGAAATATTACCCCACTAATATCAAAGAAAAATATTGAAAAACGTACAAGTTGAAAAATTGACTTTTTTTAATTCGCTTCCGGTAGCGACCGGAAGTACTCACGACGCACGAAAAGGCAAACCCGCATATCTAGAAGTCATGTTCTATGCTCTCCAACAAGTCTCCAGTTCATATCTTTAGCCGTTCTTTAGATCTCGCGCGGATAAAATTTCATTTAAAATCAGAAAAATGTCCATAACTTGGAACCGGAAGCGAATTTCTCTAAAACTCTTTCAAATGTGACAATGGCATTTTATAGCGCATTACCTCTAAAAGTTTGATGAAAATCCACTGAAAAGTTCTCGAGATATTCCGTTCACAAAATTTGTCTAAAAAATTAGAATAACTAGAAACTCATTGCGAGTCTTCCGTCCGATTCTGAAAAAAAAGAAAACTCAAGCTGAAAAGTGATAAAAGAAATTAAGACACTCATGAGATTTAACCCTGGTCGTCAGCCTGAAAATCCAACGTGCTAACCATTAACCATTCCCTTTTTTGCATCACTTCCTGTCACGATCGGAAGTAACGGCGATACAAGATTTTGTCACGATTCAAATAAACTGATGACTGACTATCAGTCCTGAAAGTTTTAGATTTCAGTGGTTTACTGTTGCCGAGCAATAGACCGGAAGTTGACGATTATTTCCGGTGGAATCTTTTAAAACAGCGAAAGAGATGCAAGTTTTAGTTTAAAAAAGAAAGAAAAGAAATAATATTAGCACATCCTCTGATCTAAAAAAAAAAAATAATAAAACAGGTTTTGTAATCCTCAGAAATAGTTCTATCATTTAATTGTTGCATATTTAAGATCAGAGGTTACGTCCTAAATTAAATATCGAAAAATAGCTGTAAAAATTGGCTGTTTTGTAGAAATTTTCAGGATACGAGGAAAATGACGAATTTCATGACGTCTTAATGCATAGGCTAGCCAGAAAATTACGTCATTTTTGATAGATACGCAGTAATCAAAGGTCTAAATGACATTTAATGCATTGTCAACTAAAACCAAGCAGTTTCAGTTTTTCTGAAATTCACAGGGCCAAAAAAGGCCCTAAGTGAACCTTGTTCTTTAATATTGAAACCACTACGCCAGCGCAATGTACCAGCCATCATCGATATTTACCTTGCACTCATTTCCTGAAGAAACGAGTGTCAGGCAGGTTAATCTTTTTTTCTTATAGTGCGGAATTATAGGATGAAAACTAGCCAGCTAAATTTTGTGCAAGTGCTAGTAGATTTACATCGGATTTGTTACTTGATTTTTAACAATAACTGATGGCAGAGAAAATAATCTGTTACTGATAAAAACTAAAAAAAAAACTATTGTGTTTACTTCCTTTATTCTTTATGCATTCAGCTTTCTATTCTATGCAATTCCAAACACAGACATGTCCGTGTAATTTTTTTCTATACTTCTGCACTACTGCATCAGACCATTTGTGAAAGGCGGGTCAATATACATTATTTCGCGCCAAACGTCACGAGTAAATCTTCGCACCATTTCTTTGAAATGTGTCTTCAATTGAATAAGTGTACGTGATAGCTTCAATGAAATTTAAAAAAAAATATGTTGCTATAGCCTGATTTTCGAGCCTAAGAATGTTTATTTATCACACTGTACATATAACATATCGTATACGGACAAGTAACATAAGGCAGCGCTAAGTTTTCTTACACATTTCATATTCCTCTTAACCCCCAAAGTGGACTATTCCATTTAGTAACACATTAATGAAAAGTCTTGAATGTTTTGCAACAAAACACGTCTCGCCATATGACGCTCAAGGAATCTGATACTTATTATGTTCGGTAACTTGCACCTATAAAGGAATATAACCCTACTAAAATCAAAGAAAAATATTGAAAAACGTAAAAGTTGAAAAAATGGACTTTTTTTTAATTCGCTTCCGGTAGCGACCGGAAGTACTCACGACGCACGAAAAGGCAAACCCGCATATCGAGAAGTCACGTTCCATGCTCTCCAACATGTCTCCAATTCATATCTTAAGCCGTTCTTTAGATCTCGCGCGGATAAAATTTCATTTCAAAATCAGAAAAATGTCCATAACTTGGAACCGGAAACGAATTTTTACAAAATTCTTTCAAATGTAACAATGGCATTTTATAGCGCATTATCCCTGAAAGTTTGTTGGAAAACCATTGAATAGTTCTCGATATTGCGTGCACAAGATTTGTCTAAAAAATCTATTTTTAAAATGTATTCTGGTAGACAATTTTAAAAACAAATTATATATTAAGCATTACAATAAAAGTCTCTATTAACCCTATTAAAATCAAAGAAAAATATTGAAAAATGTAAAAGTTGAAAAAATTGACTTTTAAATTCGCTTCCGGTAGTATTCACGACGCACGAAAAGGCAAACCCGCATATCTAGAAGTCATGTTCTATGCTCTCCAACAAGTCTCCAGTTCATATCTTTAGCCGTTCTTTAGATCTCGCGCGGATAAAATGTCATTTCAAAATCAGAAAAATGTCCATAACTTGGAACTGGAAACGAATTTCTCCAAAACTCTTTCAAATGTAACAATGGCATTTCATAGCGCATTATCCCTGAAAGTTTGATGAAAAACCACTGAATAGTTCTCGAGATATTGTGTGCACAAAATTTGTCTAAAAAATAAGAATAATAATAATAACTAGATGAGATCTCGTTGCGAGCAACGAGTGGGTCTTCCGTCCGATTTTCGATAAGATGAGATAAGAATTTGACTGAGATTTTCGTTAAAAAATAGTTATTTAAATAAATTGTTAAGACAAACAATTTTCCTTCAGTAATGTGTAACAAAATATTGATCATTAAAAAGTTATAGATTAAACACTTCCGGCCCGTCTTCGCCCCTTATATGAGTGGTCAGCCCCTTTTTCTTGATATCATCTGAAAGCTATCAGGATTTTGAATACTTTTTGTTCAACAACTATTCAGAAATTCTTTTTTGTTTCCGAGATATATGCAAAAGAAATATTAAGGGCCGACCCTTTAAGTCCTAAATGGGGACGTCTAGCAAAAATTGAATGATTGCATATTATTAAGAATATTATTTTGAACTTTTTTTTTCTTAAAATATTGGTTATCAAAATATTCTTCCTTTTCAAGATTAATTGCGCCAAAGATTATACAATCTGACCCCTAATTACCCTTATTGCATAAGATATGATGTAAACACCATGTTACAGTACCGACCGGACACAACCTAACACCAGAGCGAACCCAAAGCGCACCCCGGGTTCGCTTCCTGGGTTCGCTCGGGGTCCACTGCGGGTTCGCTTTCAGAAAATTTGGGACCGCTCTGGGTGCGCTTCGGGTTCGCTCTGCGTTCGCTCGGGGTCAGCTCTGGGTCCGCTAGAGCGAACCCGGCGTTCGCTTTCCGGGTTCGCTTTACGCACTCATGCGTGAAGCGGACCCCGCTTTAATCTTGCCGCCAGTAAGCCCCGCCCCTTGTATATTCCAAATATAGTAGTGCAGTCGATCATTACTGTTTTTATGGCGATCGAAACATGTACATGTAAGTGACAATATGGAGAACGTTGATAATTTTTCAAGAATTTCACCGTACATTCGACGTAGAATTATCACTTTTATTTTTCTTAGCTTACAAGCTAAGTATATCTCGAAAGAAAAAAAGGTGTTAAATGTATTTTCGATGTATCGGATGGAGTGAAATTGATAAGAGTATCTTAATAAAAAAAGCTTTCAAATTCATTTGTTTATATTATTCATGCGTTTTAAAATAAGTTGGAACTTGCAATTGTAATTGCAATTGCTAGATCGTTATTTAAATGTTTGAAAGACAAATAACTGAATTACGATCTTTTCTATTAAATAGCTGTGACATACTGTACACGTAAGTTTTCATATTTAGCAGTTTATATTTAAGCTAGGTTGTCGTCCATTACATGTATATGTAGGTCGTGATAATCACTAAAAATTCTCATACAGTGTAACTTGAGTTTCGTTTTACAGATCATTTATAATCTACTTCCATGCTATAAATCATTGTTTTATTAGGCGAGTTTAACGGAAGACTTATAAAAAAACAACAACAACAACAATCAAAAAACCAAAACAAACAAACAAAAACTAATAACTGGTCCACTGATAAGAATATATTATTTTTTTTAAGTTGTTTTCAAATACATGTAATTGATCACTTGAATAGTTTGTGTTCCTTACTGGTTCATGATTCGCCCCCCCCCCCCCCCCCCCCCGCCCCATTACATACATGTACATACTGGAGCGGCATGTTAACAAACAAAATTCTAAATGTTTAAAAAATAAATAAATACAAGAAAGAAAACAAACAAAACAAGAATTCAATAACTGTAAACTCGCATGGTTAAGTAGATGAAATTAAGATAATAAGGCCCGATGTTTGTTTGTTTGTTTGTTTTTTTATTGTTTTATTTCGATGAGCCCCCCCCCCCCTTCCGTACTTGAATTGTTTTCTATGGGCCTGTTGTATCGATTTTAATTTCAAATAATATACAGTGTTCTCTCTCTCTCGTAAAGCTATTTTACTGATATTCAGCATTCAGGTGGTAGCAAATTACATTCATTGAACATGTACTCTTAATGCAACGTACCAAAGAACTATGACGTTTCCAAATTCAAAAAAAAAAAAAAAAAGAATAATAATTGAATTTCTCATTGATAACGTGCCCAGACGAGGTACATGAAACTTAAGGGGCATCGAATGTAGGGGGAGTATATACTCAGGTATACCGTGACCATGGAGACAGTATATATCCAGCTAGCAAGTGTCAATTAAAAAAACCCACAGCAATTGCTCTTAATACCCGCAGTATTTTCGAAACAGGTGGATGATTACCGATACATGTACGTGATGACCTTGGCTTCACTTTGAATCTACAATTATTAAAGTGTTGAAATTATATAATTATGACAATTACAAAGTTCAAATACAGGTACCTATGTAATGAAATAATATATGTAAGTTTTCTATTAAGGTATCTTTGCAAGTTCAATTTATTAATGTTGGAATTACGTGTACTTTTCATGCACAAGTACAAAACGTACCTGTCTAGTATATTTTTTATGTTCATATAAAGTATTTCGAGAATTACATGTCGTACATGTAAGAGGTTCGTGAACATGTAAACCATATCGACGCGAAGGAAAGTGATAAGCAAATCTTTTTTTTTTGACTGACTTGCAAGTAGTTACAAAAATTCAAAAACATACAATGTAAGGTCTACATGTAGGATAATTAAAATTGACAAAATAATCTTTCCCTGTATACATGTATTTAAATCAAGCTTTTTATTAAATTTTGGTAAAAGATTAATTTAAAAAAAATATAGTAGTTAAATGAGATTTTTTCCCCTCCAATTTACGTATTGACATAATGCACATTTATTCTGTACAATGTACATTTATTTTTTTTTCATGATCAATTATTAAGATCGATATTTTCGAAGTTGATCTGGATAAATTAAAACGTGCATGTAAATTGAAATAATTAATAAAAAATAATTAAATTAAAGCACGTACATGTTCTTATACTAACTGTTCTTATACTAATGTTCTTATACTATATCTTGAGATAATAAAATTCTATAATTTATCGAAGACCATTTTTTTTCTTTTCTTTTTTTTTTTTAGTAACATATGTTATAACCATTATTATCTTCTTTTTTCTATTATACATTAAAGTACTTATTGTCTGATAAATTTACGCAATGTATATTTATATATTAATAGATTTTAAAAATATAAAGAAAATAAATATTTAACTATACATGTAACATGCTACCTGGATAATAAAAATATATAATATATCAATAGATTTTAAAGATAAAAAATAATGAAAATAGATGGATAAATATTGCATGTTGTCTGGAGAATTCAAGTATATAAATGTAAAATCATGTTTAAAAATCATATTTATTTAATAATATTTTTACACTGTACATTCACACGCTTTGCTTGTACAATGTTTGGATTATAAACTGGCATGTTGACTGGTCGATGCGCTGATGGTCAACGCATTTTATCACTTATCCTGATTGACAGACCTGTTCGGCATGTTGATTGGTCGAAGCGCTGATGAGTTAATCGATAATCCTGATTGACAGCTCTGTTACGCAATACCGAACGCGCGTTCGCTTTCTGGGACCGCTACTGAATTTGGGGTTCGCTTTCTGCGTTCGCTCTGGGTCCGCTCTGGGTTCGCTGCGGGTTCGCTACGGGTGCGCTCCGGGTTCGCTCGGGGTCAGCACTAGCGGACCCCAAGCGAACCCGAAGCGAACCCAGAGAGCGAACCCGGGGTGCGCTCTGGGTTCGCTTTCTGTTAGGTTGTGTCTGGTCGGTACTGTATATAGTTAAAGAGTGTGAAGATGAAATATTTCGCTTCAGTAATATATTACAAAATATTGACCATTAAATAGTTATTGATTATAGACTTTTGGCCCCTCTCAGCCCCTATTTTGAGGGGCCAGCCCCTTTTTCTTCATACCACTTTAAAGCTCTCATGATTTTGAACACTTTTTGTTCAACAGCTATTCAAAATTATTTTTCGTTTCCGAGATATATGCAAATATTTAGGGGCCAGCCCTTCAACTCCTTTGTGGGGACGTTTAACAAAACTCGAAAGGTTATATTTTGATCAGATCATTATTTTGAACATCTTTTATTCAATATTGCTTACCAAAACATTTCGCACTTTCGAGATATAGAGTGCCAAAGATTTGGCCTTCTGGCCCCTTATGGCCCCTAATTACGCAACATGTGATGTGAATATCATAATATATAGTTGGAAATTGTCGAGATAAAATTGTTTGCTTCAGTAATTAATCGCAAAATATTTATCTTTAAAGAGTTATTGATTAAAGACTTTCGGCTTCTCTTGGCCCCTATTTTGAGGGGCTAGCCCCTTTTTCTTCATTCCACTTTAAAGTTCTTATGATTTTGAACACTTTTTGTTCACCAACTATTCAGAAATTCTTTTTTGTTTCCGAGATATATGCAAAAGATATATTTATGGGCCGGCCCTTCAACCCCTTAATGGGGACGTTAAGCAAAAATTGAAAGGTTGCATATTGTTAAGCACATTATTTTAAACATCTTTTATTCAATATTGCTTATGAAAACATTTTCCACTTTCGAGATATAAAGTGTCAAAAATTGAGCAGTCTGGCCCCTTATGGCCCCTAATTACTTAACATATGACGTCAATATCATAAGATATAGTTGTGGATTGTTAAGGCAAACAGTTTTGCTTCAGTAATGTATTACAATATATTGATCATTAGAGAGTTATTGATTAAAGACTTTTGGCCCCTCTCAGCCACTATTTTGAGGGGCCAGCCCCTTTTTCTTCATTCCACTTTAAAGCTATTATGATTTTGAACACTTTTTGTTCAACAACTATTCAGAAATTCTTTTTCGTTTCCGAGCTATATGCAAAAGATATATTTAGGGGCCAGCCCTTCAACTCCTTAATGGGGATGTTTAGCAAAAATCAAAAGGTTAAATATTGTGTAGAACATTATTTTGAACATCTTTTATTCAATATTGCTTTTCAAAATATTTCGCACTTTCGAGATATAGAGTGCCAAAGATTTGGCCTTCTGGCCCCTTCTGGCCCCTAATTATGTAACATGTGGTGTGAATATCATAATATATAGTTGGAAATTGTTGAGATAAACATTTTTGCTTCAGTAATGAATTGCAAAATATTGATCGTTAAAGAGTTATTGATTAAAGACTTTTGGCCCCTCTCAGCCCCTATTTTGAGGGGCCAGCCCCTTTTTCTTCATACCACTTTAAAGCTCTTATACTTTTGAACACTTTTTGTTCAACAACTATTCAGAAATTCTTTTTTCGTTTCCGAGCTACAGTACCAACCAGACCCAACCTGACACAAAGCAGTCCCAGAGCAGTCCCGGAGACTGCTTTCTGGGACTGCTAAAGCAGTCCCAGAGCGGTCCCAGAGCAGTCCCAGAGCGGTCCCAGAGCAGTCCCACAGCAGTCCCAGAGCAGTCCCACAGCGGTCCCAGCAGTCCCAGCGGTCCCAGAAAGCAGTCCCAGCAGTCCCAGAAAGCAGTCCCAGCAGTCCCAGTGGGCGGGGTTAATTAATTTAATGGGCGGAGCTTACTCAGAATGAGATTACCAATAAACAGTGTAACTATATAAAAGGCAGTTGAAATTGATGAGCAATTCTTTCTGAGTAGTGTCAACAAATATTTACAATTCTTACGCGACAGTCATTTCTGAACTGTTTAGAAAATCACAGTACGAGTATAGAAACAAATTATAATTATTGAATGAAGAAGACGTTCACACATATTAATAGCATGCATATTTAAACACAATTATTTGGTATATTAATTTTTAACCAAATAAAACCAATTTCTTTATTTTTTGTGATTGATATTGGTTTTCATATTTATTTTTTATATAGAAAATTAAACTTGAATTGTTTATTTTATACCAGAATTAGCTTTAAATACTATTAGATAATAATAATTATAGAGCAAGGCCGATTCCCATACTATACTCTGAATGCATTTTTCTTAAGTATTGTAGCTTTTGAAAAAATCTTTGTTAAACATTGCCGAGTATTGTATTTCAGTCATGATTATTTTCAATGACTTCCCAATTTAATTATCTTTAGATTCTCAGTTTTAAGTGTTTTATTATATAAATGTTCGAGTGTACATCTGTAAATCACGCAAATGGAACCCTCAGAGTATGTTCAAAATTAATTAATCCCGAAATAAATTTATACACAATTATTGAAACTAAGATTTTTTGCAGGACATAGATTGAAATTAGTGTCAATGTTGACCAGTGTGTTCAATGATGTGTAACACTGATACCCAAATAACATGCATTGACTTTCTGCTAATGCCCAAAGGCGATTGAAACCTCAGGTGTTGACACCATTTTATACAATCCAGCTGTATTACCGGCCAGGTAAACACAAACAAAGAAATAAGAAACAAGTCACAATTCCCGATATTTTCAAATGTTTATTTTTTAAATAAATGTACTCTTTTATTAACTTATTTATAAATTAAAAACTAATTCATAAATAAATCCCCGAATAATTGTTCACATTGTTTATGTGACAGAAGAATGGTAGAATAATTTTATTTCATGGTCATTAAATAAATTATTAGGTTTTATTTGAGGGTGGTAAAAATTAGCATGGAGTGCTCTTTTTTAAGCATGGTATTAGCTTTTTCCATTAAGAAAAAAAAATCCAGTACAGTACGTTCCTCTGAATACATGTATCTTACTGAAATGACAAGTTTCTTTGTTTTTAAATAATGCTAATGCAAACTTTGAGTACATATATAATTTGAAAGCATTAATTTATTAAATAGGCCTAGATATTTTTTTTTTCAAACACCTGTATTGAAGTTTAAATTAAGGGATAAAAATCATCCCCTGACTTCCCTTTTTAACTACTTTTATTTTCTTAAAATTAATTCTAGACTACAATTGTGTAAATTTACAGCCCTCTTAAGACATTTAGTAATTACATGTATAACTATCTCTATTTGTTTAATTTTTGTAGGAAATTAATACTTGTTTTTTTTATATTTGTTTCTATCTTAAACACCTCTCTGCAGAATGTAAACAAAACAACAACAAGGAGCTGCAAATTCAGAATACACAAGGGGCGGAGCTATCATGTCACTCAGAACCTTTTTCACGCATGAGTGAACAAAGCAGTCCCAGAAAGCAGTCCCAGGGACTGCTGGGACTGCTGGGTCTGCTTTCTAAAGCAGTCCCACAGCAGTCCCAGAGCAGTCCCATAGCAGTCCCAGAGCAGTCCCACAGCGGTCCCAGAGCAGTCCCAGAGCGGTCCCAAAGCAGTCCCGGGGACTGCTTTCTGGGACTGCTTTGGTGTCAGGTTGGGTCTGGTTGGTACTGTATATGCAGAAGATATATTTAGGGGCCAGCCCTTCAACTCCTTTATGGGGACGTTTAGCAAAAATTGAAAGGTTAAATATTGTTTAGAACATTATTTTGAACATCTTTTATTCAATATTGCTTATCAAAATATTTCGCACTTTCGAGATATAGAGTGCCAAAGATTTGGCCTTCTGGCCCCTATGGCCCCTAATTATGTAACATATGACATAAATATTATAATATATAGTTGTAAATTGTTAAGATAAACATTTTTGCTTCAGTAATGTATACCAAAATATTGATCGTTAAAGAGTTATTGATTTAATACTTTCGGCCCCTCTCCGCCCCTAATGTGATAAATCAGCCCTTTTTTCTTGATATCATATTAAAGATCTTGTCATTCTGCACAAATATTGTTCAGTATGTTTTAACAAAATAATTATACTTTAAAAGATATGATACAAAAATACCCAAAAATTCACTCATGATTCGTGTCCTAAATTTCGACCCCTACCGAGCTTCCGTACTAGGCACTTACGGAAAATATCCAAACCCAGGTGCAAAATGGCAACATGTCATCTATCATCACTGAAAATTTCAGCGCTCTAGCTTAAGCCGTTTTTGAGTTCCATCGCAGACAAGGAGGTCCTCTAAATTTTGATAAAGGGGTGATAACTTCCGACCGGAAGCAAATATCGCTTAACGGAATTGCCGGAATTAACTTCAGATGTCAACGCATCTTCCTTGAAAATTTGAAAAAAATCGAACGAGCAATCTCCGAGAAATCCTCTGCACAAATTTTGTATAGAGAAAAAAGAATAATAACTAGATGAGATCTCGTTGCGAGCAACGAGTGGGTCTTCCGTCCGATTTTTGATAAGATGAGATAAAAATTTGACTGAGATTTTCGTTCAGATATAATGATATAAATAAATTGTTAAGACGAACAATTTTGCTTTAATAATGTTTAACAAAATATTGATCATAATAGATTAGAGACTTTCGGCCCTTCTTGGCCCCTAATGTGAGAGGTCAGCCCCTTTTTCTTGATATTATCTTAAAGCTCTCATGATTTTAAACACTTTTTGTTCAACAACTAGTCAGAAATTCTTTTTTGTTTTCGGGATATATGCAAAAGAAATATTAAGGGCTGGCCCTTCAAATCCTAAATGGAGACGTCTAGCAAAAATTGAAAGAGTGCATATTGTTCAGAATATTATTTTGATCGTCTTTTGTTCAATACTGTTTATCAAAATATACTTCCTTTTCGAGATATATTGCGCCAAAGATTATGCAATCTGGCCCCCTAAAGACCCCTTACTGCGTAATATATGATATCAACATCATGTTATTTAGATAGTACTATTTCGCTTCAGTAATATATTACAAAATATTGATCACTAAAGAGTTATTAATTGTATACTTTCGGCCCCTCTCAGCCCCTTATTTAATGGGTCAGACCCTTTTTCTTCATATCACATTAAAGCTCTCATGATTTTGAACACTTTTTGTTCAACAACAACTACTCAGAAATTCTTTTTTTTCGTTTCCGAAATATATCCAAAGGATATATTTAGGGGCCGGCCCTTCAACTCCTTAATGGGGACGTTAAGCAAAAATCAAAAGGTTGCATATTGTTTAGAACATTATTTGGAACATTTTTTATTCAATATTGCTTATCAAAATATTTCCCACTTTTGAGATATAAAGCATCAAAGATTAAGCATTCTGGCCCCTGATGGCCCCTAATTATGTAACATATGATGTGAATATCATAATATGTAGTTGTAAATTGTTGAGATGAACATTTTTGCTTCAGTAATGCATTACAAAATATTGATTGTTAAAGAGTTATTGTTCAAAGACTTTCGGCCCCTCTCAGTCCCTATTTTGAGGGGCCAGCCCCTTTTTCTTCATATCACTTTAAAGCTCTCATGATTTTGAACACTTTTTGTTCAACAACTACTCAGATATTCTTTTTCGTTTCTGAGATATTTGCAAAGGAAGTATTTAGGGGCCGGCCCTTCAATTCCTTAATGGGGACGTTTAGCAAAAAATAAAAGGTTGCATATTGTTTAGAACATTATTTTGAACATCTTTTGTTCAATATTGCTTATCAAAATATTTCTCACTTTTGAGATATAAAGCGTCAAAGATTTAGCATTCTGGCCCCTAATGGCCCCTAATTATGTAACATATGATGTGAATATTACAATATATAGTTATAAATTTTTGAGATAAACATTTTTGCTTCAGTAATGCATTACAAAATTTTGATCGTTAAAGAGCTATTGACTAAAGACTTTCAGCCCCTCTCGGCCCCTAATGTGATGAGTCAGCCCTTTTTCTTTGATATCATATAAAAGATCTTGTAATTCTACACAATTTCTATTCAATATGTTTTTAGAAAAAAATCCATAGTTTTAGAGATATGATAAAAAATGTCTTGAAAATTCACTCCCGATTCATGTCCTAGATTTCGACCCCTACCGAGCTTCCATACTAGGTACTTCCGGAAAATTTGAAAACGCAGGTGCAAAACTTCAACATGTCGTCTATAATCGCTGAAAATTTCAGCGCTCTAGCTTTTGCCGTTTCTTTGTTTTTGTGTCGACAAAATGGTTATCTGAAAATCGATTAAAGGGCGATAACTTCCGACCGGAAGTGAATTTTAAGGATTTGAACAAAAAAGGATCATCTTCAGATCAAAAGGCATTACCCCTGAAAATTTCATGAAAATCGATCGAACCGTTTGCGAGATATCTTCTGCACAAAATTTGTAAAGAAAAAGTGGAATAACTAGATGAGATCTCGTTGCGAGCAAAGAGTGGGTCTTTCGTCCGATTTTTGATAAGATGAGATAAGAATTTGACTGAGATTTTCGTTCAAATATAATGATATAAATAAATTGTTAAGACGAACAATTTTGCTTTAGTAATGTTTAACAAAATATTGATCATTAAAGGGTTATAGATTAAAGACTTTCGGCCCTTCTTGGCCCCTTATGTGAGAGGTCAGCCTCTTTTTCTTGATATCATCTTAAAGCTCTCATGATTTTGAACACTCTTTGTTCAAGAACTATTCAGAAATTCTTCTTTGTTTTCGGGATATATGCAAAAGAAATATTAAGGGCCGGCCCTTTAAGTCCTAAATGGGGACGTCTAGCAAAAAATGAAAGAGTGCATATTGTTCAAAATATTATTTTGAACGTCTTTTCTTCAATATTGTTTATCAAAATATTCTTCCTTTTCGAGATATATACAAAGATTATGCAATCTGGCCCCTAAAGACCTCTTATTGCGTAACATATGATATCAACATCCATGTTATTTAAACAAAGAGTGTGAAAATGAACTATTTCGGTTCAGTAATATATTACAAAATATTGATCATTAAAAGAGTTATTGATTTATACTTTCGGCCCCTCTCAGCACCTTATTTAAGGGGTCAGACCCTTTTCCTTGATATCACCTTAAACCTCTCATGATTTTGAACACTTTTGTTTAACAATTATTCAAACATTCTTTTTCGTTTCCGAGAAGTATGCGAAGGATATATTTAGGGGCCAGCCCTTCAACTCCTTAATGGGGACGTTTAGCAAAAATCAAAAGGTTGCATATTGTTTAGAACATTATTTTGAATAACTTTTGTTCAATATTGCTTATCAAATTATTTCCAACTTTTGAGATATAAAGCGTCAAAGATTTAGCATTCTGGCCCCTTATGGCTCCTAATTATGTAACATATGATGTGAATATCATAATATGTAGTTGAAAATTGTTGGGATAAACATTTTTGCTTCAGTAATGCATTACAAAATATTGATCGTTAAAGAGTTATTGTTCAAAGACTTTCGGCCCCTCTCAGTCCCTATTTTGAGGGGCCAGCCCCTTTTTCTTCACATCACTTTAAAGCTCTCATGATTTTGAACACTTTTTGTTCAACAACTAGTCAGAAATTCTTTTTCGTTTCTGATATACTTGCAAAAGAAGTATTTAGGGGCCAACCCTTCAACTCCTTAAGGGGGACGTTAAGCAAAAAATGAAAGGTTGCATATTGTTAAGAACATTATTTTGAACATCTTTTGTTCAATATTGCTTATCAAATTATTTCCCACTTTTGAGATATAAAGCGTCAAAGATTTAGCATTCTGGCCCCTTATGGCCCCTAATTATGTAACATATGATATGAATATCATAATATATAGTTGTAAATTGTTGAGATAAACATTTTTGCTTCAGTAATGTATACCAAAATATTGATCGTTACGCAGGTATGTTAAGGCAGTACCCAGATCATATTTCGGCGAATTTAGACTTTTTTCGTAAAATGTAACATTGATAAATCGGAAAAACCATAGATAAAACATTTACTATTATTATCCATTGTATAGACGTCATTGAGTCTTAGGCTAAAAGAAGCACTCCACTACGACGTCATCACGTGACGTCTATAAATAGAAAAATTGCCTTAATGAAAAAGTGAAAAGTTCAACACTACCCCGGAGATAATTCATTTCTTTTAGTGAAAATAATTATGTAAAAACATCACTGGGCCATGAAAAGTGCTGCTAGAATCCTACTCTCCTGACACAGAAAAAAATATTCCAAAGTTTCGCATGAAACCTTACCAAAATTTTTACATTTTATACATACGATCAAGGAATTTTTATCAATTCATGTTAACCACACGATTCTAGCAGCACTTTCCAAGTACTATAGAATACAAGCTTTCGATACAAACAAAAATTATATTTCAAAGTATGCGGCGTAGTGTTGAACTTTTGCATCTTTGTTGTTATAGAACGACAGAGGAACGGCTGATCGGGATTTCAAAGCACTGACTATATTCATTATAAGAAAACATGATAAGAATGTATCAGCGTACCTGATTCTTAATCTTTAATTCCTTATGAATCACACATAACATTCATGGTATATGCCTTAAAACTCCCATTTCATATATTTGTTTACATGAATTCTCATTTCACTCGGCAAATATTTGATCAATATTTATGACGTCATGGGTTTGGTATTTAACCCCCGTGCTAAATAATTAGGTATTTATACCACCCAAAAACGACAAGATTTAGTTTATGTTATGTTTTGAATGATTCCATTCTTTTCTTGGACCTGAAATTAAACTTTAAAGATAGATATTAAGAAATCATTATTTCTATAGTTCACGTCATACAGCTTACTATGACGTCATATTGTGAAGGCAAGTAGGATATCTCAGGGTGTAGCCTTAACATACCCGCGTAAAGAGTTATTGAGTTAATACTTTTGGCCCCTCTCGGCCCCTAATATGATAAGTCAGCCCTTTTTTCCTGAAACCTAAAAACGCAAAATTTGATGAAGATTTTAAAGTATTTATAGTAGCAGATCGTGAAGATGAACATTACTGTAAAAGGGTTGTAGATGAAAGACTTTTAGCCCCTTTGAGCCCCTAATTCGAGGGGTCTTGATATCAAATTGAAAGGTCTTGTAATTTTGAAGACTTTTCGTTCAACAACTTTTCAGTTTTCGAGATATGCAGATTTGAAATAGTTAGGGGCCGTCCCTTTAAATCCTTATAAGGGCTGTTTAGGAAAAATTCAAAGGATGCACATCGTTCAGATCATCATTCTAAACAACTTTTGTTCAATATTGCTTTTCAAAATGTGTCCCCTTTTCGAGATATCAAGCTTCAAAGATCAAGCATTCTGGCCCCTTATGGCCCCTTATTACGTAATATTTGAAGAAAATTTTCAGATATATAGTTGCATGTTGTGAAGATGAACATTTTTGCTTCAATATTTAATATCAAAATATTTAACGTTAAGGAGTTATAGATGAAAGACTTTTGGCCCCTCTGAGCCCCTAATTTGAGGGTCAGCCCCTTTTTCTTGATATCACTTGAAAGGTCTTGTAATTCTGAAGACTTTTTGTTCAACAACTATTCAGAAGTTTCGTTTCGTTTTCGAGATATGTAGACTTGAAATATTTAGGGGCCGTCCCTTTAAGTCCTTATAGGGGCTGTTTAGGAAAAATTCAAAGAATGCACGTTGTTGAGAACATCATTCTAAACAACTTTTGTTCAATATTGCTTTTCAAAATGTTTCCCCTTTTCGAGATATCAAGCTTCAAAAATCAAGCATTCTGGCCCCTTATGGCCCCTTATTACGTAATATTTGAAGAAAATTTTCAGATATATAGTTGCATGTTGTGAAGATGAACATTTTTGCTTCAATATTTAATATCAAAATATTTAACGTTAAGGAGTTATAGATGAAAGATTTTTGGCCCCTCTGAGCCCCTAATTTGAGGATCAGCCCCTTTTTCTTGATATCACTTGAAAGGTCTTGTAATTCTGAAGACTTTTTGTTCAACAACTATTCAGAAGTTTCGTTTCGTTTTCAAGATATGTAGACTTGAAATATTTAGGGGCCGTCCTTTTAAGTCCTTATAGGGGCTGTTTAGGAAAAATTCAAAGAATGCACATTGTTGAGAACATCATTCTAAACAACTTTCGTTCAATATTGCTTTTCAAAATGTTTCCCCTTTTCGAGATATAAAGCGTCAAAGATTAAGCATTCTGGCCCCTTATGGCCCCTTATTACGTAATATTTGAAGAATGCTTTCAGATATATAGTTGCAGATTGTGAAGATAAACATTTTTGCTTCAATAATTAATATCAAAATATTTAACGTTAAGGAGTTATAGATGAAAGACTTTTGGCCCCTCTGAGCCCCTAATTTGAGGGATCAGCCCCTTTTTCTTCATATCACATGAAAGGTCTTGTAATTCTGAAGACTTTTTGTTCAACAAGTATTCAGAAGTCTCATTTCGTTTTCGAGATATGTGGACTTGAAATATTTAGGGGCCGTCCCTTTAAGTCCTTATAGGGACTCTTTAGGAAAAATTCAAAGGGTGCACATTGTTGAGACCATCATTCTAAACAACTTTTGTTCAATATTGCTTTTCAAAATGTTTCCCCTTTTCGAGATATAAAGCGTCAAAGATTTAGCATTCTGGCCCCTTGTGGCCCCTAATTATGTGCCATACGAGGTAAAAATCATAATATATAATTGTAAATTGTTAAGATAAATATTTTTGCTTCAGTAATGTATACCAAAATAATGCTTGTTTAAGAGTTATCGATTTCAGACTTTTGGCCCCTATCGGCCCCTAATGTGATGAGTCAGCGCTTTTTTCTTGATATCATGTTACAGATCTTGTCATTCTGCACAAATTTTGTTCAATATGTTTTAACAAATTAATTATACTTTAAAAGATATGATATAAAATGTCTCAAATATTCACTCATGATTCGTGTCCTAAATTTCGACCCCTACCGAGCTTCCATACTAGGCACTTCCGGAAAATATCCAAACCCAGGTGCAAAATGGCAAAATGTCCTCTATCATCACTGAAAATTTCAGCGCTCTAGCTTAAGCCGTTTTTGAGTTGCATCGCAGACAAGGAGGTCCTCTAAATTTTGATAAAAGGGCGATAAACTCCGACCGGAAGTAAATATCACTTAACGAAATTGCCGGAATTAACTTCGGATGTCAACGCATCTACCATGAAAATTTGAATGAAATCGAACGAGCCATCTCCGAGGAATCGTCTGCACAAATTTTGTAAGAAGAAAAAAGAATAATAATAAAGGTAAAAAAGAAACCGAAGAATAATAGAAGGGTCTTCCGCTGAAGACGGAAGACCCTAATAATAAAGGTGAAAAAGAAACCGAAGAATAATAGAAGGGTCTTCCGCTGAAGACGAAAGACCCTAATAATAAAGGTAAAAAAGAAACCTAAGAATAATAGAAGGGTCTTCCGCTGAAGACAGAAGACCCTAATAAGAAACAGTAGAATCACAATAAGGTCTTCCGTGAAGACGGAAGACCTTAACTAGAAACTCATTGCGAGCAATGAGAGGTCTTCCGTCCGATTCTGAAAAAAAGAAAACTCAAGCTGAAAAAGTGATAAAAGAAATTCAGACACTCTGGAGATTTAACCCTGGTCGTCAGCCTGAAAATCCAACGTGCTAACCATAAACCATCCCCTTTTTTGCATCACTTCCTGTCACGTCCGGAAGTTACGGCGATACAAGATTTTGTCACGAGTCAAATAAACTGATGACGGACTATCAGTCCTGAAAGTTTTAGACTTCAGTCGCCGAGCAATAGACCGGAAGTTGACGTTTTATTTCCGGTGGAATCTAACATATTTGAAAACAGCGAAAGAGATACAATAAAGTGATGCAAGTTTTAGTTTAAAAAAGAAAGAAGAGAAACAATATGAGCGTATCCTCTAATCTAAAAAATAAACAGGTTTTGTAATCCTCAGAAATAGTTCTATCATTTAATAGTTGCATATTTAAGATAATAGGTTACGTCCTATATTAAATATCGAAAAATGGCTATAAAAATTGGCTGTTTTATAGAAATTTTCAGGATATGAGGAAAATGACGCATTTCATGACGTCTTAATGCATAGGCTAGCCAGAAACTTACGTCATTTTTGATAGATATGCAGTCATCAAAGGTCTAAATGATATTTAATGCATTGTCAACTAAAACCAAGCAGTTTCAGTTTTTCTGAAATTCACAGGGCCAAAAAAGGCCCTAAGTGAGCCTTGTTCTTTAATATTGAAACCACTACACTAGCGCAATGTACCAGCCATCATCGATGTTTACCTTGCACTCATTCCCTGAAGTAAAGAGTGTCAGGCAGGTTAATTTTTTTTCTTATAGTGCGGAATTATAGGATAAAAACTAGCCAGCTAAATTTTGTGCAAGTGCTAGTAGATTTACATCGGATTTGTTACTTGAGTTTTAACAATAACTGATAGCAGAGAAAATAATCTGTTACTGATAAAAAAAAAAAAAAATATTGTGTTTACTTGCTTTATTCTTTATGCATTCAACTTTCTATTCTATGCAATTCCAAATACAGACATGTCCGTGTAATTTTTTTCTGTACTTTTACAGTACTGTATCAGACCATTTGTGAAAGGCGGGTCAAGACACATTATTTCGCGCCAAACGTCACGAGTAAATCTTCGCACCTTTTCTTTGAAATGTGTCTTTAATTGAATAAGTGTACGTGATAGCTTCAATGAAATTTTTTAAAAAAAATATGTTGCTATAGCCTGATTTTCGAGCCTAAGAATGTTTATTTTATCACACTGTACATATAACATATCGTATACGGGCAAGTAACATAAAGGCAGCGCTAAGTTTTCTTAAACATTTTATATTCCTTTTTACCCCCAAAGCGGACTTTTCCAATTAGTAACACATTAATGAAAAGAATTGAATGTTTTGCAACAAAACACGTCTCGCCATATGATGCTCAAGGAAACTGATACCTATTATGTTCGGTAACTTGCATCTATAAAGGAATATAACCCTACTAAAATCAAAGAAAAATATTGAAAAACGTAAAAGTTGAAAAAATTGACTTTTTTAAATTCGCTTCCGGTAGCGACCGGAAGTACTCACGACGCACGAAAAGGCAAACCCGCACATCTAAAAGTCATGTTCTATGCTCTCCAACAATTCTCCAGTTCATATCTTTAGCCGTTCTTTAGATCTCGCACGGATAAAATTTCATTTCAAAATCAGAAAATGTCCATAACTTGGAACCGGAAACGAATTTCTCCAAAATACTTTCAAATGTAACAATGGGATTTTATAGTGCATTATCCATGAAAGTTTGATGGAGAACCATTGAACAGTTCTCAAGATATTGAGTGCACAAGATTTGTTTAAAAAATCTATTTTTAAAATGTATTCTGGTAGACAATTTCAAAAACAAATAATATATTAAGCATTACAATAAGAGTATCTATTACCCCTATTAAAATGAAAGAAAAATATTGAAAAACGTAAAAGTTGAAAAAATTGACTTTTTTAATTCGCTTCCGGTAGCGACCGGAAGTACTCACGACGCACGAAAAGGCAAACCCGCACATCTAAAAGTCATGTTCTATGCTCTACAACGAGTCTCCAGTTCATATCTTTAGCTGTTCTTTAGATCTCGCGTGGATAAAATTTTATTGCAAATCAGGAAAATGTCCATAACTTGGAACCGGAAGCGAATTTCTTCAAAATACTTTCAAATGTAACAATGGGATTTCATATCGCATTATCCCTGAAAGTTTGATGAAAAACCACTGAATAGTTCTCGAGATATTGCGTGCACAAAACTTGTCTAAAAAAAAAGAATAATAATAATAATAACTAGAAACTCATTACTAGTAATGAGAAGGTCTTCCGTTATACTACTTCCTGTTTGCATAAACATGTCTTTTCCAACGTCGGTATAAGCCTAAAACTGATGTGGAAACAAAATAACTTAAAAAAAATACTTTTTTCTTCATTTCCTGACACGACCGGAAGTAATGACGACAGACGATTTTTACACGATGCAAATGAACTGATGACTGACTATAAGTCCTGAAAGTTTTAGACTTCAGTCTTTTACTCTTACCGAGCAATTGTGAGAACACATTCTAATTTTGGGGACAGGAAAACACACGACCGGAAGTGAATTGAATAAAAATCTCTGAATTTTCTCATGACATTTGTAGTATCTACAGCATATGTATAAAAAAAACATTTCAAATACTTATCTGTAAGTGATATTCATGAGAAAGCTAAACATCGAAATAACGTAGTTTATCTCTTTAAACCGGAAGTTTACAGTTTTTTTTCCGGTGGAATCTAACATATTTCAAAACACTAAAGAGATGCAACAAAGTGATGCAAGTTTTAATTTTATAAAGAAAAGTTGAAATTTTCGATTTTTTGATCACTTCCTGTGACGACCGGAAGTGACGGCTGACGCTCTGAACCCTATGTGTTTTGCCTACTCCTCAAGGTCTATTACTCATTTAAATTTGGTGTCTTAATCTCATGCCGTTTCCGAGATCTCGCTCAGATAACTTTTCATTTTGAGGACAGGAAAAACACGCGACCGGAAGTGAATTTTACTAAGATTTTTGACGTAACTCTAGACATTTGCAGTCTGAATAACATATCTAAAAATCTTTTCAAATACTTTATCTATAAAAGATATTTAAGGGAAAGTAAATTACTCAAATTATGTAGTTTTCCTCTTCTAACCGGAAGTTGTCGTTTTTGTTTCCGGTGGGACTGACATATTTCGAAACTACACATAAGATGCAATAATGTGATGCCAAAAAAATTCAAAAAAGAAAAGTTGAAATTTTCGATTTCTTTGATCACTTCCTGTGACGACCGGAAGTGACGGCTGACGCTCTGAACCCTATGTGTTTTGCCTACTCCTCAAGGTCTATTACTCATTTAAGTTTGGTGTCTTAATCTCATGCCGTTTCCGAGATCTCGCTCAGATAACTTTTCATTTTGAGGACAGGAAAAACACGCGACCGGAAGTGAATTTTACTAAGATTTTTGACGTAACTCTAGACATTTGCAGTCTGAATAACATATCTAAAAATCATTTCAAATGCTTTATCTATAAAAGATATTTAAGGGAAAGTAAATTACTCAAATTATGTAGTTTTCCTCTTCTAACCGGAAGTTGTCGTTTTTGTTTCCGGTGGGACTGACATATTTCGAAACTACACATAAGATGCAATAATGTGATGCAAAAAAAAAATCAAAAAAGAAAAGTTGAAATTTTCGATTTCTTTGATCACTTCCTGTGACGACCGGAAGTGACGGCTGACACGCTTAACCCAAATGGGCTCGCCTACTCCTCATGATCTATTACTCGTATAAGTTTGGTGTCTTAATCTCTTACCGTTTCTGAGATCTCACTCGGAAAAAATATTTTTGAAAAAAACGGAAATCGGACATATCTGACGACCGGAAGTGAATTTTGAAAAAATGAAAAAAACGCCTCGGGGTATTTTCATTCTCTATCAACCCTGAAAATTTCAGGAAAATCCATCCAGTCATCTCTGAGAAATCCTACCGACAAAAAAAGGGGAAAAAAATAATAATAATAATAATAACTAGAAACTCATTACTAGTAATGAGAAGGTCTTCCGTTATACTACTTCCTGTTTGCATGAACATGTCTTTTCCAACGTCGGTATTAGCCTAAAACTTATGTAGAAACAAAATAACTTAAAAAAATACTTTTTTGCTTCGTTTCCTGTCGCGACCGAAAGTAATGACGACACACGATTTTTACACGAAGCAAATGAACTGATGACTGACTATAAGTCCTGAAAGCTTTAGACTTCAGTCTTTTACTGTTGCCGAACATTTGTGAGAACAAATTCAAGTTCTGAGGACAGGAAAACACACGACCGGAAGTGAACTGAATAAAAAGCTCTGAATTTTCTCTTGACTTTTGCAGTATCTACAGCATATGTAAAAAACATTTCAAATACTTATCTATAAGTGATATTTATGAGAAAGTTAAACCACGAAATAACGTAGTTTATCTCTTAAAACCGGAAGTTTAAAGTTTTTTTTTCCGGTGGAATCTAACATATTTCAAAACAGCAAAAGATTAGCAATAAAGTGATGAAAGTTTTAATTTTAAAAAGAAAAGTTGAAATTTTCGATTTCTTCGATCACTTCCTGTGACGACCGGAAGTGACGGCTGACGCTTTTAACCCTATGTGTTTTGCCTTCTCACGAAGTTTTATTACTCCTATAAGTTTGGTGTCTTCCTTTCATGCCGGTTCCGAGATCTCGCTGAAATAACTTTCCATTTTGAGGACAAGAAAACACGCGACCGAAAGTGAATTTTAATAAGATATTTCATGTCACTCTAGACATCTGCAGTTTTAATAACATATTTAAAACACATTTGAAGAACTCTATCTATAAGCGATATGTTGTGGAAAATTCAAAACCCCTATTATGTAGTTTTTCTCTTATAACCGGAAGTTTTCACTTTTTGTTTCCGGTGCGACCAACACATATCGTAACTGTGAAAAAGATACAATTATGTGATGCAAGTCTTATTCCAAAAGAGAAAAGTTGAAATTTTTGATTTCTTTGATCACTTCCTGTGACGACCGGAAGTGACGACTGACGCTCTTCTCCCAAATGGTTTTGTCTACTCCTCAAGGTCTAATACTCCTATCAGTTTGGTGTCTAAATCTCTTACAGTTTCTGAGATCTCACTCGGACAAGTTCTCATTTTGCGGACATTCAAACGCGCGACCGGAAGTGAATTTTACAAAGATATTTGACGTTACTCTAGATATTGGCAGTCTTGATAACATATTCAAAAATCAGTTCATTTACGTTATCTATAAAAAATATTTATGGGAAAGTAAAATACTCAAATTATGCAGTTTTTCGCTTATAGCCGGAAGTTGACGTTTTTGTTTCCGGTGGGACCAACATATTTCGAATCTACAAATAAGATGCAACAATGTGATGAAAGAAAAAAATCAAAAAAGAAAAGTTGAAAATTTCGACTTCTTTGATCACTTCCTGTGACGAGCGGAAGTGACGGCTGACGCTCTTAACCCAAATGGTTTTGCCTACTCCTCAAGATCTATTAACCATATAAGTTTGGTGTCTTAATCTCTTACCGTTTCTGAGATATGACTGGGACAAAATATTTTTGAAAAAAACGGAAATCGGACATATCTGACGAGCGGAAGTGAATTTTGACAAAATGAAAAAAACGCCTGGGGGTATTATCATTCTCTATCATCCCTGAAAATTTCAAGAAAATCCGTCCAGACATCTCTGAGAAATCGCCCGGAAAAAAAAAGGGGAAAAAAAAAAAATAATAAAAAGAAACAGTAGAATCACTATAAGGTCTTCCGTCTAAAACGGAAGACCTTAATAACAGAATGCGGTGTAAGGTTCACGTCAAAACATGGTTGACGCAAAACAATTCCTGAATTTTCCCCTTCAATTCGAGCATTTCTGCATTGGACAGGGCTGATGGTTGTTTATGAGATGAAAAACTATGTGTAAGCTTTCTTAGTTTAGCGGAATCATGAACATTTTCGGCGTGATGAATAATTTGTTTACAGTAGTGATGAGGCTTTCGCGCACCTGCAGGAGCGGATCCAAGGATTTACAAATGAATAAAATTTAATAGAAATGAAGTTTTAATACTTTTAAATATTATTTAATGAAATTATTAATATGCAAGTAATAGATATAGAAGAAAACGCGAAATGCTAATGAATGCAGCTGACAATCACTACTTTCTAAAGATAAATTAATTCTAAATAAAATAATTATAAATTCTAAAGACAAAACAGAAGAAGAATGAATGGTAGTAAAATATCAAATCACATCAGGGGAACCGAACTTTATTAATGAAACTCTTAAGAAGTTCCTTATAAGTTGTAAATTTTATATCTGTGTATTCTACCTGGTTGCTTCGAGGAAAGGGGGGGGGGGGTCTTGAACATAAACATGTAAATTAGCATTACTTTGTAGAAAGAATTAAGGCTTATAATTTTAAAAACGTCAAGAAGAGTTGCTTGTGATATGAAAGTCAAGGTCATTTTATAAAGAATGCAAAACATAAAAGCGAAAAAGAGAAAAATGGGGGGGGGGGGGTGTAAAGATGGCAATGTCTTCTACAGTTGACAAAAATAGGGGCGAATAAAATGCACACACATATCATATACAACCGTTTTTATTTAATATAAACTCGTTTCCATGGCAACGGCAAGGTTTTTCTGGCCTATCCCAATCACCCAGTAGGTTTTAACTCTACACCAGTTCCTACGTAAATGAGCACTGAGCAGTCCTCGCAAACTATATATACGGGGGAAAAATCAATATTCTGTAGTGTTTAAGAAACGTTGGTCCTACGTTTTCGGAAATTCTAAGATATTTAAAGATATTTAATTCCTTCTTAATCCTATCAGGAAACTGGTAATACGTAAAATCTTCAAAGAGGGGCCTTTACATACCCTATGAATATTACAGAAAAAAGAAGTTAGAAAGACGAAGAAATAGAAAAAATCGACTTTTTAATCCAATTTCTGTGACGACCGGAAGTAATGACGACGGAAAGAATATTCATGGTGACATCTACAAGTCATTATCTATGATATCTGACAAAGTTAACTTTCATATCTTAAGCTGTTCTGGAGAAATGGAGCGGACATAGTCCTTTACCAAATTTCGTCTATACAATAATATTAAGAATACTAGAAACTCATTACTAGTAATGAGAAGGTCTTCCGTTATACGACTTCCTGTTTGCATGAACATGTCTTTTCCAACGTCGGTATTAGCCTAAAACTTATGTAGAAACCAAATAACTTAAAATATACTTTTTTGCTTCGTTTCCTCTCACGACCGGAAGTAATGACGACACACGATTTTTACACCAAGCAAATGAACTGATGACTGACTATAAGTCCTGAAAGTTTTAGAGTTCAGTCTTTTACTGTTGCCGAACAATTGTGAGAACAAATTCTAATTTTGAGGACAAGAAAACACACGACCGGAAGTGAACTGAATAAAAATCTCTGAATTTTCTCTTGACTTTTGCAGTATCTACAGCATATGTAAAAAAAAAAAAAAAAAAAAAAAAAAAAAAAACATTTCAATTACTTATCTATAAGTGATATTTATGAGAAAGCTAAACCACGAAATAACGTAGTTTATCTTTTAAAACCGGAAGTTTAAAGTTTTTTTCCGGTGGAATTTAACATATTTTAAAACAGCGAAAGGGAAGCAATAAAGTGATGAAAATTTTAATTTTAAAAAGAAAAGTTGAAATTTTCGATTTCTTCGATCACTTCCTGTGATGACCGGAAATGACGGCTGACGCTTTTAACCCTATGTGTTTTGCCTTCTCACCAAGTTTTATTACTCCTACAAGTTTGGTGTTTTACTTTCATGCCGTTTCCGAGATCTCGCTGAAATAACTTTTCATTTTGTGGACAAGAAAACACGCGACCGGAAGTGAATTTTATTAAGATATTTCATGTCAATCTAGACAACTGCAGTCTCAATAACATATATAAAAATCATTTAAAGAACTCTATCTATAAGCGATATGTTGGGGGAAATTCAAAACCCCTATTATGTAGTTTTTCTCTTAAAACCGAAAGTTGTCGTTTTTTGTTTCCGGTGGAACCAAGACATCTCGTAACTGTGAAAAAGATACAATTATATGATGCAAGTCTTATTTCAAAAGAGAAAATTTGAAATTTTCGATTTCTTTGATCACTTCCTGTGACGACCGGAAGTGACGACTGACGCTCTTAAGCCAAATTGTTTTGTCTACTTCTCAAGGTTTAATACTCTTATCAGTTTGGTGTCTAAATCTCATACCGTTTCTGAGATCTCACTCGGACAAGTTCTCATTTTGCGGACATTTAAACGCGCGACCGGAAGTGAATTTTACAAAGATATTTGACGTTACTCTAGACATTTGCAGTCTTGATAACATATTCAAAAATCAGTTCAAATACATTATGTATAAAAAATATTTATGGGAAAGTAAAATACTCAAATTATGCAGTTTTTCACTTATAGCCGGAAGTTGACGTTTTTGGTTCCGGTAAGACTAACATATTTCGAATCTACAAATAAGATGCAACAATGTAATGAAAGAAAAAAATCAAAAAAGAAAAGTTGAAAATTTCGATTTCTTTGATCACTTCCTGTGACGACCGGAAGTGACGGCTGACGCTCTTAACCCAAATGGTTTTGCCTACTCCTCAAGATCTATTAACCGTATAGGTTTGGTGTCTTAATCTCTTACCTTTTCTGAGATATGACTGGGACAAAATATTTTTGAAAAAAACGGAAATCGGACATATCTGACGACCGGAAGTGAATTTTGAAAAAATGAAAAAAACGCCTAGGGGTATTTTCATTCTCTATCATCCCTGAAAATTTCAAGAAAATCCGTCCAGCCATCTCTGAGAAAACGCTCCGACAAGAAAAGGGGAAAAAAAAAATAATAATAACTAGAAACTCATTACTAGTAATGAGAAGGTCTTCCGTTATACGACTTCCTGTTTGCATGAACATGTCTTTTCCAACGTCGGTATTAGCCTAAAACTTATGTAGAAACAAAATAACTTAAAAAATACTTTTTTGCTTCGTTTCCTCTCACGACCGGAAGTAATGACGACACACGATTTTTACACCAAGCAAATGAACTGATGACTGACTATAAGTCCTGAAAGTTTTAGAGTTCAGTCTTTTACTGTTGCCGAACAATTGTGAGAACAAATTCTAATTTTGAGGACAAGAAAACACACGACCGGAAGTGAACTGAATAAAAATCTCTGAATTTTCTCTTGACTTTTGCAGTATCTACAGCATATGTAAAAAAAAAAACAAAAAAACATTTCAATTACTTATCTATAAGTGATATTTATGAGAAAGCTAAACCACGAAATAACGTAGTTTATCTTTTAAAACCGGAAGTTTAAAGTTTTTTTCCGGTGGAATTTAACATATTTTAAAACAGCGAAAGGGAAGCAATTAAGTGATGAAAATTTTAATTTTAAAAAGAAAAGTTGAAATTTTCGATTTCTTTGATCACTTCCTGTGATGACCGGAAATGACGGCTGACGCTTTTAACCCTATGTGTTTTGCCTTCTCACCAAGTTTTATTACTCCTACAAGTTTGGTGTTTTACTTTCATGCCGTTTCCGAGATCTCGCTGAAATAACTTTTCATTTTGTGGACAAGAAAACACGCGACCGGAAGTGAATTTTATTAAGATATTTCATGTCAATCTAGACAACTGCAGTCTCAATAACATATATAAAAATCATTTAAAGAACTCTATCTATAAGCGATATGTTGGGGAAAATTCAAAACCCCTATTATGTAGTTTTTCTCTTAAAACCGGAAGTTGTCGTTTTTTGTTTCCGGTGGAACCAAGACATCTCGTAACTGTGAAAAAGATACAATTATATGATGCAAGTCTTATTTCAAAAGAGAAAATTTGAAATTTTCTATTTCTTTGGTCACTTCCTGTGACGACCGGAAGTGACGACTGACGCTCTTAAGCCAAATTGTTTTGTCTACTTCTCAAGGTTTAATACTCTTATCAGTTTGGTGTCTAAATCTCTTACCGTTTCTGAGATCTCACTCGGACAAGTTCTCATTTTGCGGACATTTAAACGCGCGACCGGAAGTGAATTTTACAAAGATATTTGACGTTACTCTAGACATTTGCAGTCTTGATAACATATTCAAAAATCAGTTCAAATACATTATGTATAAAAAATATTTATGGGAAAGTAAAATACTCAAATTATGCAGTTTTTCACTTATAGCCGGAAGTTGACGTTTTTGGTTCCGGTAAGACTAACATATTTCGAATCTACAAATAAGATGCAACAATGTAATGAAAGAAAAAAATCAAAAAAGAAAAGTTGAAAATTTCGATTTCTTTGATCACTTCCTGTGACGACCGGAAGTGACGGCTGACGCTCTTAACCCAAATGGTTTTGCCTACTCCTCAAGATCTATTAACCGTATAGGTTTGGTGTCTTAATCTCTTACCTTTTCTGAGATATGACTGGGACAAAATATTTTTGAAAAAAACGGAAATCGGACATATCTGACGACCGGAAGTGAATTTTGAAAAAATGAAAAAAACGCCTAGGGGTATTTTCATTCTCTATCATCCCTGAAAATTTCAAGAAAATCCGTCCAGCCATCTCTGAGAAAACGCTCCGACAAGAAAAGGGGAAAAAAAAAATAATAATAAAAAGAAACAGTAGAATCACTATAAGGTCTTCCGTCTGAAACGGAAGACCTTAAAAAGAAACAGTAGAATCACTATAAGGTCTTCCGTCTGAAACGGAAGACCTTAATAACAGAATGCGGTGTAAGGTTCACGTCAAAACATGGTTGACGCAAAACAATTCCTGAATTTTCCCCTTCAATTCGAGCATTTCTGCATTGGACAGGGCTGATGGTTGTTTATGAGATGAAAAACTATGTGTAAGCTTTCTTAGTTTAGCGGAATCATGAACATTTTCGGCGTGATGAATAATTTGTTTACAGTAGTGATGAGGCTTTCGCGCACCTGCAGGAGCGGATCCAAGGATTTACAAATGAATAAAATTTAATAGAAATGAAGTTTTAATACTTTTAAATATTATTTAATGAAATTATTAATATGCAAGTAATAGATATAGAAGAAAACGCGAAATGCTAATGAATGCAGCTGACAATCACTACTTTCTAAAGATAAATTAATTCTAAATAAAATAATTATAAATTCTAAAGACAAAACAGAAGAAGAATGAATGGTAGTAAAATATCAAATCACATCAGGGGAACCGAACTTTATTAATGAAACTCTTAAGAAGTTCCTTATAAGTTGTAAATTTTATATCTGTGTATTCTACCTGGTTGCTTCGAGGAAAGGGGGGGGGGGTCTTGAACATAAACATGTAAATTAGCATTACTTTGTAGAAAGAATTAAGGCTTATAATTTTAAAAACGTCAAGAAGAGTTGCTTGTGATATGAAAGTCAAGGTCATTTTATAAAGAATGCAAAACATAAAAGCGAAAAAGAGAAAAATGGGGGGGGGGGTGTAAAGATGGCAATGTCTTCTACAGTTGACAAAAATAGGGGCGAATAAAATGCACACACATATCATATACAACCGTTTTTATTTAATATAAACTCGTTTCCATGGCAACGGCAAGGTTTTTCTGGCCTATCCCAATCACCCAGTAGGTTTTAACTCTACACCAGTTCCTACGTAAATGAGCACTGAGCAGTCCTCGCAAACTATATATACGGGGGAAAAATCAATATTCTGTAGTGTTTAAGAAACGTTGGTCCTACGTTTTCGGAAATTCTAAGATATTTAAAGATATTTAATTCCTTCTTAATCCTATCAGGAAACTGGTAATACGTAAAATCTTCAAAGAGGGGCCTTTACATACCCTATGAATATTACAGAAAAAAGAAGTTAGAAAGACGAAGAAATAGAAAAAATCGACTTTTTAATCCAATTTCTGTGACGACCGGAAGTAATGACGACGGAAAGAATATTCATGGTGACATCTACAAGTCATTATCTATGATATCTGACAAAGTTAACTTTCATATCTTAAGCTGTTCTGGAGAAATGGAGCGGACATAGTCCTTTACCAAATTTCGTCTATACAATAATATTAAGAATACTAGAAACTCATTACTAGTAATGAGAAGGTCTTCCGTTATACGACTTCCTGTTTGCATGAACATGTCTTTTCCAACGTCGGTATTAGCCTAAAACTTATGTAGAAACCAAATAACTTAAAATATACTTTTTTGCTTCGTTTCCTCTCACGACCGGAAGTAATGACGACACACGATTTTTACACCAAGCAAATGAACTGATGACTGACTATAAGTCCTGAAAGTTTTAGAGTTCAGTCTTTTACTGTTGCCGAACAATTGTGAGAACAAATTCTAATTTTGAGGACAAGAAAACACACGACCGGAAGTGAACTGAATAAAAATCTCTGAATTTTCTCTTGACTTTTGCAGTATCTACAGCATATGTAAAAAAAAAAAAAAAAAAAAAAAAAAAAAAAAACATTTCAATTACTTATTTATAAGTGATATTTATGAGAAAGCTAAACCACGAAATAACGTAGTTTATCTTTTAAAACCGGAAGTTTAAAGTTTTTTTCCGGTGGAATTTAACATATTTTAAAACAGCGAAAGGGAAGCAATAAAGTGATGAAAATTTTAATTTTAAAAAGAAAAGTTGAAATTTTCGATTTCTTCGATCACTTCCTGTGATGACCGGAAATGACGGCTGACGCTTTTAACCCTATGTGTTTTGCCTTCTCACCAAGTTTTATTACTCCTACAAGTTTGGTGTTTTACTTTCATGCCGTTTCCGAGATCTCGCTGAAATAACTTTTCATTTTGTGGACAAGAAAACACGCGACCGGAAGTGAATTTTATTAAGATATTTCATGTCAATCTAGACAACTGCAGTCTCAATAACATATATAAAAATCATTTAAAGAACTCTATCTATAAGCGATATGTTGGGGGAAATTCAAAACCCCTATTATGTAGTTTTTCTCTTAAAACCGAAAGTTGTCGTTTTTTGTTTCCGGTGGAACCAAGACATCTCGTAACTGTGAAAAAGATACAATTATATGATGCAAGTCTTATTTCAAAAGAGAAAATTTGAAATTTTCGATTTCTTTGATCACTTCCTGTGACGACCGGAAGTGACGACTGACGCTCTTAAGCCAAATTGTTTTGTCTACTTCTCAAGGTTTAATACTCTTATCAGTTTGGTGTCTAAATCTCTTACCGTTTCTGAGATCTCACTCGGACAAGTTCTCATTTTGCGGACATTTAAACGCGCGACCGGAAGTGAATTTTACAAAGATATTTGACGTTACTCTAGACATTTGCAGTCTTGATAACATATTCAAAAATCAGTTCAAATACATTATGTATAAAAAATATTTATGGGAAAGTAAAATACTCAAATTATGCAGTTTTTCACTTATAGCCGGAAGTTGACGTTTTTGGTTCCGGTAAGACTAACATATTTCGAATCTACAAATAAGATGCAACAATGTAATGAAAGAAAAAAATCAAAAAAGAAAAGTTGAAAATTTCGATTTCTTTGATCACTTCCTGTGACGACCGGAAGTGACGGCTGACGCTCTTAACCCAAATGGTTTTGCCTACTCCTCAAGATCTATTAACCGTATAGGTTTGGTGTCTTAATCTCTTACCTTTTCTGAGATATGACTGGGACAAAATATTTTTGAAAAAAACGGAAATCGGACATATCTGACGACCGGAAGTGAATTTTGAAAAAATGAAAAAAACGCCTAGGGGTATTTTCATTCTCTATCATCCCTGAAAATTTCAAGAAAATCCGTCCAGCCATCTCTGAGAAAACGCTCCGACAAGAAAAGGGGAAAAAAAAAAAAATAATAAAAAGAAACAGTAGAATCACTATAAGGTCTTCCGTCTGAAACGGAAGACCTTAATAAAAAGAAAAAGAAGAAACAGTAGAATCACTATAAGGTCTTCCGTCTGAAACGGAAGACCTTAATAATAAACAGTACAATCACTATAAGGTCTTCCGACTGAAACGGAAGACCTTAATAACAGAATGGCGTGTAAGGTTCACGTCAAAACATGGCTGACGCAAAACAATTCCTGAATTTTCCCCTTCAATTCGAGCATTTCTGTATTGGAGAGGGTGATGTTTGTTTATGAGATGATAAACTATGTGTAAACTTTCTTAGTTTAGCGGAATCATGAACATTTTCGGCGTGATGAATAATTTGTTTACAGTAGTGATGAGGCTTTCGCGCACCTGCAGGAGCGGATCCAAGGATTTACGAATTTAATAAAAACGATGGAAATGAAGTTCTAATACTTATATATGTTATTTAATGAAATTATTAATATGCAAGTAATAGATATACAAGAAAATGCTAAGGAATGCAGCTGACAATCGCTACTTTCTAAAGATAAATTAATTCTAAATAAAATAATTATAAATTCTTTAGACGAAACAGAAGAAGAATGAATGGTAGCAAAATATCAAATCACATCAGGGGAACTGAATTTTATTAATGACACTCTTAAGAAGTTCCTTATAAGTTGTATATTTTATATAAGCCTATTCCACCTGGCTGCTTCGATTGGGGGTGCGGGGGGGAGGGGGGTCTAGAACATAAATATGTAAATTACAATTATTTTGTAGAAAGAATTAAGCCTTATCATTTTGAAAACTTCAAGAAGAGTTGCCTGTGATATGAAGGTCAAGGTCATTCTATTTATAATCCAAAACATAAAAGCGACATTTGCATTCATTACAATAAAAGAGAAGAGGGGGGGGGGTCTGTAAAGATGACAATGTCTTCTACAGTTGACAAAATAAAAGAGGGGTGAATAAAATGCGCACACATAATATATATCATATTCTACCATTTTTATTTAATATAAACATGTTTCCATGGCAACAGGAAGATTTTTCTGGCCTATCTCAATCACCAGAGAAGTGTTACCTCTACACTTCATCCTTAGCGAATGAGCCTTGAGCAGTCCCCGTATACTATATATACGACAAAAAAAATCAATATTTTGTAGTGTTTAAGAAACGTTGGTCCTACGTTTTCAGAAATTCTAAGATATTTAATTCCTTCTTAATCAAATCAAGAAACTGGCAATACGTAAAATCTTCAAAGAGGGGCCTTTACATACCCTGTGAATATTACAGAAAAAAGAAGCTAGAAAAACGAAGAAATTGAAAAAATCGACTTTTAAGTCCACTTTCTGTGACGACCGGAAGTATTGACGACGGAAAAAATGTTCATGGTGACATCTACAAGTCATTATCTATGATATTTGACAGAGTTAACTTTCATATCTTAAGCTGTTCTGGAGAAATGGAGCGGACAAAGTTCTTTACAAAATTTCGTCTATACAATAATATTAAGAATACTAGATACTTATTGCCTAGGCAATAACAGGTCTTCCGTTTTCTTGATTCTTTTGTCAACTATTCTGAAAAAAAAAGCAGAAAATGCAAAAAAAAAAAAAAAAAAAAGTTCTCCCAACATGGATCGAACTCAAAACCTTCGGGTTATAAGACCTGTGCGCTAACCACTAGACCACGTATTCCGATGAAGATGGAGGTAGTAAATTAATTGTTTAAGAATAAATAGGAATAAAAGCACGTGTCCTTTTGTTTGTTGCACAATGTAGTAATCAGTTTTGAATAGATTGAGAAACACGATTGGTGTATAATGCAAATGCAGATTGTCGGTTTAAAAAAATATTTGAGTTTGTCTATATTTGGAATGCATTGAGTTAATCATTCAGAGCCTATGATGCATTAGAACTGCAGTGTCGAGACTTTGTTTACAAATATATGAAAATGTCGGATCGGGTTCGGATGTGACTGAATATCCTGAAATAATAGGTAAGATTAAAATAAGCATCTCTGTGTGGACTGAATTGAATGTAAGTAGCATGAAGCAAAATTTCATATATGCATTTTAGAAAGAAAAATGTGTCAATGAGAGCGTGAAAATTTATTTGCTAGGAAAAAATCGCTGTTTTCGACATTCATTCGATTAATATTAATTCTAAATAAAATTGAAATAAATTCCACATACTAGAGAAAGCAAGAATACTTGGTGTTAAAATATCATATCATATCAAAAGAATCGAGTGCTATTCATAACAGTTGAAGAAATAACCGAGAAAAGCTTTAATTAATTTTTATGTTCATCGGCACCTAAATTTCAGATACGAAAAAAGATGTAGTGTTTGCCGTTAACATTCATAATTTCTATATAGTTCAGAGATTCACCGTCAAATTTTCAGGAAACTTTCTTTCAGGTATCTTCTGCAAAACCCCGAAATTTTATGTCGATCCGAGGTGTTGTATGAGTTCTAGAGAAATATTCTAGGCTGATATTAATCTGATTTTTTTTTTTTTTTTTTTTTTTTTTGATTTTTTTGGGGAAGGGGAGGGGAGAAAGAGGAGTAATTTAATTATTGATTCTGACCTTTTGGTCAAAGGTCAAGGTCATCAAAGGTCAAGGTCAAAGGTTAAGATCAAAGGTCAAGGTCATGAGAAAATCCCGGAAATAAATTTACTTTCTATGTTTTTTTTTACTTCATCAAGACTGAAATTACTCCAAACAAATAAAATGTTCATTCTACACCTAAATTATTCACAACTGATCATCCCTAAAAGTTTCCATGAAAAACTACTCATGTTTGAAACAACGTCCGGTTTTTAGGCCGGCACTTCCAGTGAAAATGATTTGCATGGTTTTAGTCTATCTAACCTCTGCATTAGCCAAACATTTCTGTAAAAAGAAAACAAAACTTGGAAAATTCACTTTTTTTGCACCGCTTCCGGTCACGACGGAAACTGACGGCAACGTACGATTTTCATATGATGTAGAAAAACTGGTGACTGACTATCAGTCCTGAAAGTTTTAGACTTCAGTCGTTTACTGGTGCTGAGCAATTAGGTGAATAAAATCTCAATTTGAGGGCAGGAAAATACGCAACCGGAAGTGAATTATACTAAGATGTTTGACGTCAATTTAGACATCTGCAGTCTCAATAACATATATAAAAATCATTTAAAGAACTCTATCTATAAGCGATATGTATGGGAAAATCCAAAAACCCTATGATGTAGTTTTTCTTTTATAACCGGAAGTTGTTGTTTTTTTTGTTTCGGGTGGGGCCAACACATATCAAAACTGTGAAAAAGATACAATTATATGATGCAAGTCTTATTCCAAAAGAGAATAGTTGAAATTTTTGATTTCTTTGATCACTTCCTGTGACGACCGGAAGTAACGACTGACGCTCTTAACCCAAATGATTTTGTTTACTCCTCAAGGTCTATTACTCATAAAAGTTTGGTGTCAAAATCTCTTACCGTTTCTGAGATCTCACTCCGACAATTTCTCATTTTACGGACACCTAAACGCGCGACCGGAAGTGAATTTTATAAAGATTTTTGAGGCTACTCTAGACATTTGCAGTCTTAATAACATAAGTAAAAATCAGTTCAAATACGTCATCTATAAAAAATATTTATGGGAAAGAAAAATACCCAAATTATGTAGTTTTTCTCTTATAACCGGAAGTTGTCGTTTTTGTTTCCGGTGGGACTGACATATTTCGAAACTACAAATAAAATGCAATGATGTGATGCAAAAAAAGATTCAAAAAAGAAAAGTTGAAATTTTCGATTTCTATTATCACTTCCTGTGACGACCGGAAGTGACGGCTGACGCTCTTAACCCAAATGGTTTTGCCTACTCCTCAAGATCTATTACTCATATAAGTTTGGTGTCTTAATCTCTTACCGTTTCTGAGATATGACTGGGACAAAATATTTTTGAAAAAGACGGAAATCGGACATATCTGACGACCGGAAGTGAATTTTGAAAAAATGAAAAAAACGTCTAGGCGTATATTCATTCTCTATTATCCCTGAAAATTTCAAGAAAATCCGTCCAGCCATCTCTGAGAAATCGAGGGGGACACGAAAAGGGGAAAAAAAAAAATAATAATAATAAACCGTACAATCACTATAAGGTCTTCCGTCTGAAACGGAAGACCTTAATAAACAGTACAATCACTATAAGGTCTTCCGTCTGGAACGGAAGACCTTAACTAGAAACTCATTGCGATCAATGAGAGGTCTTCCGTCCGATTCTGAAAAAAGAAAACTCAAGCTGAAAAAGTGATAAAAGAAATTCAGACACTCTGGAGATTTAACCCTGGTGTTCAGCCTGAAAATCCGACGTGGTAACCATTAACCATTCCCTTTTTTGCATCACTTCCTGTCATGACCGGAAGTAACGGTGATAAAAGATTTTGTCACGATTCAAATAAACTGATGACTGACTATCAGTCCTGAAAGTTTTAGACTTCAGTCGTTTACTGTTGCCGAGCAATAGACCGGAAGTTGAAGTTTTATTTCCGGTGGAATCTTAACATATTTCAAAACAGCGAAAGAGATGCAATAAAGTGATGCAAGTTTTAGTTAAAAAAAAGAAAGAAGAGAAATAATATGAGCGTATCCTCTGATCTAAAATATAAAACAGGTTTTGTAATCCTCAGAAATAGTTCTATCATTTAATAGTTGCATATTTAGGATCAGAGGTTACGTTCTATATTAAATATCGAAAAATAGCTTTAAAAATTGGCTGTTTTGTAGAAATTTTCAGGATACGAGGAAAATGACGCATTTCTTGACGTCTTAATTCATAGGCTTGCCAGAAATTTACGTCATTTTTGATAGATACGCAGTCATCAAAGGTCTAAATGATATTTAATGCATTGTCAACTAAAATCAAGCAGTTTCAGTTTTTCTGAAATTCACAGGGCCAAAAAAGGCCCTTAGTGAACCTTGTTCTTTAATATTGAAACCACTACACTAGCGCAATGTACCAGCTATCATCGATGTTTACCTTGCACTCATTCCCTGAAGTAACGAGTGTCAGTCAGGTTAATTTTTTTTCTTATAGTGCGGAATTATAGGATGAAAACTAGCCAGCTAAATTTTGTGCAAGTGCTAGTAGATTTACATCGGATTTGTTACTTGAGTTTTAACAATAACTGATAGCAGAGAAAATAATCTGTTACTGATAAAAACTAAAAAAAAAAAAACTATTGTGTTTACTTGCTTTATTCTTTATGCATTCAACTTTCTATTCTATGCAATTCAAAATACAGACATGTCCGTGTAATCTTTTTCCATACTTCTACACTACTGCATCAGACCATTTGTGAAAGGCGGGTCAAGATACATTATTTCGCGTCAAACGTCACGAGTAAATCTTCGCACCTTTTCTTTGAAATGTGTCTTAAATTGAATAAGTGCACATGATAGCTTCAATGAAATTATAAAAAAAAAAATATGTTGCTATAGCCTGATTTTCGAGCCTAAGAATGTTTATTTATCACACTGTACATATAACATATCGTATATGGGCAAGTTACATATAGGCAGCGCTAAGTTTTCTTACACATTTTATATTCCTCTTTACCCCCAAAGTGGATTATTCCAAATAGTAACACATTAATGAAAAGACTTGAACGTTTTGCAACAAAACACGTCTCGCCATATGACGCTCAAGGAATCTGATACCTATTATATTCGGTAACCTGCATCTATAAAGGAATATAACCCTACTAAAATCCAACAAGTCTCCAGTTCATATCTTTAGCCGTTCTTTAGATCTCGCGCGGATAAAATTTCATTTCAAAATCAGAAAATGTCCATAACTTGGAACCGGAAACGAATTTTTCCACAATTCTTTCAAATGTAACAATGGCATTTTATAACGCATTATCTCTGAAAGTTTGATGGAAAACCATTGAATAGTTCTCGAGATATTGCGTGCACAAGATTTGTCTAAAAAATCTGTTTTTAAAATGTATTCTGGTAGACAATCTTAAAAACAAATTATATATTAAGCATTACAATAAGAGTCTCTATTAACCCTATTAAAATCAAAGAAAAATATTGAAAAACGTAAAAGTTGAAAAAATTAACTTTTTAAACTCGCTTCCGGTAGCGACCGGAAGTATTCCCGACGCACGAAAAGGTAAACCCGCACATTTAAAAGTCATGTTCTATGCTCTCCAACAAGTCTCCAGTTCATATCTTAAGCCGTTCTTTAGATCTAGCGCGGATAAAATGTCATTTCAAAATCAGAAAAATGTTCATAACTTGGAACCGGAAGCGAATTTCCCCATAATTCTTTCAAATGTAACAATGGCATTTTATAGCGCATTATCCCTGTAAGTATGATGAAAAACAACTGAATAGTTCTCGTGATAATGCGTGCACAAAATTTGTCTAAAAAATAAGAATAATAATAATAAGAAGAAACAGTAGAATCACAATAAGGTCTTCCGTGAAGACGGAAGACCTTAACTAGAAACTCATTGCGAGCAATGAGAGGTCTTCCGTCCGATTTTGAGAATAAAAACGTAAATTCAAGCTGAAAAGGTGATAAAAGAAATTCAGACACTCTGGAGATTTAACCCCGGTCGTCAGCGTGAAAATCCAACGCGCTAACTATTAACCATTCACTTTTTTGCATCACTTCCTGTCACGACCGGAAGTAACAGCGATACAAGATTTTCTCGCGATTCAAATAAACTGATGACTGACTGTCAGTCCTGAAAATTTCAGACTTCAGTCGTTTACTGTTGCCGAGCAATATTGTGAGAACAAATTCTAATTTTGAGGACAGGTAAACAAGTGACTGGAAGTGAATTTTATAAAAAAAAAATCTCCGACGTTTCTGTAGACATTTGCAGTATCAACAAAATGCATTAAAAACATTTCAAGTACTTTATCGATAAGCAATATTCATGACAAGAGTTAAATATCGAAATAACTTAGTTTATCACCTAAAACCGGAAGTTGAAGTTTTAAAACAGCGAAAGAGATACATTAAAGTAATGCAAACTTTAATTTAAAAAAGAAAAGTTATAATTTTTGATTTCTTTGATGACTTCCTGTGACGACCGGAAGTTTAGACTGACGCGTTTATCCAAAATGGTTTTGCCTACTCCTCAAGGTCTGTTACTCATAAAAATTTAGTGTTTTAATCTTTTACCTATTTTTGAGATCTCGCTCAGACAAATTCTCATTTTGAGGACAGAAAAACACGCAACCGGAAGTGATATTTTGAAAGATATTTAAGGTTACCCTAGATAAATAAAAACGAAAAACGCAAAAAATTCAGATATAAAATGGACCTGTAGATATACCAATTTATTGACTAACACATTTTAAACATCAAGATAAAGTAGAGACTTAGTGCTTTCATTTTCCTATTAAAAATTTTTTCCTTAAAGCCAAGGTCCTGGAAAACAGGCTTCATGGAATTGCAATGTTATTGAATTTTAAGGAAAACAAGTATATTTGAGTACTTTCACAGAAGAGAAATAATATGAGCGCACCCTCTGTTCTAAAAAAATAATACAGGTTTTCTAATCCTCAGTAATAGTTCTATCATTTAATAGTTGCAGTTTAAGATCAGAGGTTACGCTCTACATTAAATATCGAAAAATAGCTTTAAAATTGGCTGTTTTGTAAAATTTTTCAGGATATGAGGAAAATGACGCATTTCATGACGTCATAATGCATTGGCTAGCCAGAAAATTACGTCTTTTTGATACATATGCAATCATCAAATGATATTTAATGCATTGTCAACTAAAACCAAGCAGTTTCAATTGTTCTGAAATTCACAGGGCCAAAAAAGACCCTAAGTGAACCTTGTTCTTTAATATTGAAACCACTACATTAGCGCAATGTACCAGCAATCATCGTTGTTTACCTTACACTCAATCCCTGAAGTAACGAGTGTCAGGCAGGTTAATTTTTTTTTCTTATAGTGCGGAATTATAGGATGAAAACTAGCCAGCTAATTTTTGTGCAAGTACTAGTAGATTTACATCGGATTTGTTACTTGAGTTATAAGAATAACTGATAGCAGAGAAAATAATCTGTTACTGATCAAAACTAAAAAAAAAACTATTGTGTTTACTTTCCTTATTCTTTATGCATTCAACTTATTCTATGCAATTCCAAATACAGAAATGTCCGTGTAATCTTTTTCTGTACTTCTACACTACTGCATCAGACCATTTGTGAAAGGCGGGTTAAGTTCACCTAAAACCACTGAATAGTTTTCGAGAAAACGCCTGCACAAAATTTGGTCAAAATAATAATAATAATAATAACTAGAAACCTTGTTGCCATGGCAACAAGAAGGTCTTCCGTCCCTTCTTTGTCTTCATAGATGTTGATTCCTCTTTAAACAACATGTTATGTTGTGCATTCCCTGTCACACCTTCATACAAAAAATAGTTCCTTCGCCATGCGCTCGGCACTTGGAAGTGAAAGTTGCGGATATTTTGGATGAGGCCTTGAAAACCGAGGCCCCGTGTCACGGCAGGTGTTGGCACGATAAAGATCCCTCACTGCTCAATGACCCTGAGTGCCGAGTAAAAATCTAAATTTGAAGCCCTTCACCGGTGGTCACGTCTCTATATGGGTGAAAAACTCTCGA
This sequence comes from Saccostrea echinata, assembly GCF_033153115.1. NCBI lineage: Eukaryota > Metazoa > Mollusca > Bivalvia > Ostreida > Ostreidae > Saccostrea > Saccostrea echinata. The sequence continues at coordinate 14,592,043 of NW_026889801.1, read as the reverse complement.
ATGGGACTTAAAACAACATACAATAATTAATCAATCAATCAATCATACATAAAATATAATTAAACGTTTATATTTTGAAAATATTGCAAAACTTGAACGAAAAAAATACGAGATATCATTTTAAGGAGGGGGGAGGACCTATGTTCCAAAACATCTTTGTGTGAATTTTTTTAAACTTTGAGATTCTCACACTTAATTGTATAAAATATAAAATTATGTTAAATATATTTTTTTTATTTAAGACCTACATGTATCTACACTATTTTGTTTTATTTTACCCGATTTCATGCATTTCAGATTAACTCCCCCCCCCCCCTCCCTGAGTCAGCACCACACACGCATAACAAAATGATTGACACTTTACGTGAAAGCATATTTTTTCACATACTGTTTCACGTATACAGATTTTTATGTGTTTCATTGTGTTAATACACTGTATACCATTAATTAACCATACCTTTTTCCATTTATCCGCTAAGTCGCTTTGAGCTCTTAATTATGGCGGATCTTGCTCTAAAATTTTTATTCAGTCAAGATGAGAAAATAATAAATTCTACTTTCAAAATATAATTTAACAAATCTCCGATTTGTGATTCAATTTCATAGGTACCTAGCTACATTAACATTTTTACCTTATTTTGTCATATCACACACATATGCATATTAATTAGTGCAAAATTCAACTGCAAACTCTTTATGAAGGAATAAAAAGACACAGTGCCATTGTGAAGTCAAACACCATTGCTCTGACGTTGAACGACATAGCCCCCCCCCTTTCCTTTAAAGATAAAATATTACATTTGAGCCCAAACAGTGTGAAAAAATAGGACATTTTGGGGATTGACTACGAGTTGCCTGCGTGAAAATTCAACATGCTTACCATTACGCTATCAAAGACCATCGTATCAAAGTAGCAAGCAATAAATATCTAGAGTACGGGTTAATCCATTTTTGAATAAATTATATATTTAGCATTTTGATAAGATTCTCTATTTAACCTATAAATATCATAAAAAAATAATGAAAAACAAAAAAGTTCAAAAAATTACCCTTTTTAAATCACTTCCTGTGACGACCGGAAGTGGCGACGACACACGAAATGTTTCCATCACACATCTACAAATCACCTTCTATCATACCTGAAAGTTTCAGACTCCTACCTTTAACAGTTTCCGAGAACATTCACGGACTAGATTTTTAGTGGAAAAAGTGAAAAATCGTAATAATTCCTGACCGGAAGTAAATTTTTCCAAACTTTTTCAATATTTCAAAATGGCATGATATAACACATCATTCCTGAAAATTTGGCTGAAAATGATTGAGTAGTTTTTGAGATATCGCGATTTGAAAAGGTCAAAAAAATAAAAATGAAAAATAATAATAATAATAACTAGAAACTCATTGCGAGCAATGAGAGGTCTTCCGTTCGATTCTGAAAATAAAAACGAAAATTCAAGCTGAAAAAGTGATAAAAGAAATTCAGACACTGGAGATTTAACCCTGATCGTCAGTGTGAAAATCAAACGTGATTTCTTTCATCACCTCCTGTGACAAGCGGAAGTGACGACTGACGCGCTTAACCCAAATGGTTTCCCCTACTCCTCAAGGTCTATTACTTATAAAAGTTTTGTCTTTTAATCTTTTACCTGCTTTTGAGATCTCGCTCAGAAAATTTCTCATATTGAGGACAGAAAAACACGCGACCGGAAGTGAATCTTTGAAAGATATTTAAGGCTACCCTAGACATTTGCACTCTGAATAACAATATTCAAAATTCATTTCAAATACTTAAGCTATAAAGAATATATATGGGAAAGTAAAATATTCAAATTATTTAGTTTTTCTCTTATAACCGGAAGTTGTCGGGTTTTTTTCCGGTGGGACCAACATCTTTCGAATCTGCGAAAAAGATACAATAAAGTGATGCAATTTTTAATTAAAAAAAGAAAAGTTGAAATTTTCGATTTCTTTGATCACTTCCTGTGACGACCGGAAGTGACGGCTGACGCTCTGAACTCAAATGGTTTTGTCTACATCTTAAGGTCTGTTGCTCTTATAAGTTTGGTGTCTTAATCTCTTACCGTGTTCGAGATCAGCTTGCTCAGACAACTGATAATGTGATATTCTTTGCATGTAAAATTATATTTATATATGCTTGTAGTAAAGACGCCTAAAATATTACATGGGTCTTTCAAAATGCAAGGATATTAAAGATTTCTTTTAGAAAATGAGAATAGCGCAGAATTCACAAAGAAAAAAAACGCTCAATGTCGTTTATAAAGATGAAAACGTAAATTAAAACAAAGAAATGAGAAAGAAAATTCAGACATAATTGGGAATAAATCCAGATCGCTTGCTTTAAAATTCAATATGGAAACCACTACACCATCGCAATTTTACCATCCATCATCGATTTTTGTATCAATGCTTGAAGTAACAAGCGTCAAAGAGGATAAAAGCTTTATATATATATATATATATATATACTGCGGAATTATAGAATGCGAACTAGTTAGCCAAATTTTGTGCAAGCAGATTAACATCGGAATTCGTTAATTTGAGTTTAATTAAACAATAACTGTCCGCAGAAGAAATATTCTATTACTGATGAACTGATGATACTGTTTACTTCTTTTATTCCTTATACATATATATTCAACTTGTTATTCCATGCAATTCCATATACATGTATTTCATGTCCATGTTATCTTTTTCTGCTCTTCTGTATCAGACCATTTGTCTACTATGAAAAGGGAGAGGTGTTACAATACATTATTTCGCGCCAAACGTCACGAGCAAATCTTCCCGCTTTTCTTTAAAATGTTTGTTCTATTGAATGGTTTCCATCATCATATATTTTATTGTATGTACCGTACAAATTACTAATTTTATTGCATTTGGAGGTCAGAGTATTTATGTTTTCAAATACAGATTATCCATTTCCAAAATCTGCCATATCCAATAATTCCTGAACATTTTATTGATCCATATGCTAGTTTCGTTTAACAAGACGTTCGGCTGTCTCCGTAAACTCCGACCAGCTCGTCAGAGTTTACGGAAACGGCCGCCATTTTGACCCCGCTTCAAATTTTAAAATGCAAATATCTAGAGTTTGAATTTATCAACTTAAAACAAAATATATATTAAGTATTTTTAGACGAGTTTCTATTAACCATAATAATATCAAAGAAAAATAATGGAAAACAAAAAAGTTGAAAAAATCCATTTTTGAAATTCGCTTCCGGTGGTGACCGGAAGCATCGACGACACACAAAAATTTAGTCAGAACATCTGCAAGTCATGCTCTATCATCTTTGACATGTCTCCAGTTCATATCTTTAGCCATTCTAGAGGAGATAGGAAGACAAAAATCCAATTCAAAATTAGAAAATTGGCCATTACATGGAACCGAAAGAGATTTTTTGAATTTTCTCCTCAAATGCACAAAGCTCATAATAATGTCCATTATCCCTGAAAAAATCACTGAAAACCACTGAATAGTTTTTGAAAAAACGCGTGCACAAAATATGGGAGGAAAAATAAGAATAACAATAATAATAATAATAAGAAACAGTAGAATCACTATAAGGTCTTCCGTGAAGACGGAAGACCTTAATAATAAGAAATAGTAGAATCACTATAAGGTCTTCCGTGAAGACGGAAGACCTTAATAATAAGAAACAGTAGAATCACTATAAGGTCTTCCGTTAAAACGGAAGACCTTAACTAGAAACTCATTGCGAGCAATGAGAGGTCTTCCGTCCGATTCTGAAAATAAAAAGAATTCAAGCTGAAAAAGTGATAAAAGAAATTCAGACAATCTGGAGATTTTACCCAGGTCGTCAGCGTGAAAATCCAATGTGCTAACCATTAATCATTCACCTTTTCGCATCACTTTCTGTCAGGATCGGAAGTAACGGCGATACAAGATTTTCTCACGATTCAAATAAACTGATGACTGACTATCAGTCCTGGAAGTTTTAGACTTCAGTCGTTTATTGTTGCCGAGCAATATTGTGAGAAGAAATTCTAATTTTGAGGACAGGTAAACACGCGACCGGAACTGAATTTTATAAAAAAATCTCTGACTTTTCTCTAGACATTTGCAGTATCTACAACATATATAAAATTATTTCCAGTACTTTATCGATAAGCAATATTTATGAGAAAGTTAAATAGAAAAATAATGTAGTTTATCTCCTAAAACCGGAAGTTGACGTTTTTGTTTCCGGTGGAATCAAACATATTTCAAAACGGCGAAAGAGATGCAATAAAGCGATGCAAGTTCTAATTTAGAAAAAAAAAAGTTAAAATTTTTGATTTCTTTGATCACTTACTGCAGCAAGCGGAAGTGACGACTGATGCGTTTAACCCAAATGATTTCGCCTACTCCTCAAGGTCTATTACTCATAAAAGTTTGGTGTTTTAATCTTATACCTGATTTTGAGATCTCGCGCAGAAATCTTCTCATTTTAAGGACAGGAAAACACGCGACCGGAAGTGAATTTTGGAAAGATATTTAAGGTTACTCTAGACATTTGCACTGTGAATAACATATTTAAAATTCATTTCAAAAACTTTATCTATAAAAAAATTTATAGGAAAAAAAAATACTCAAATTATGCAGTTTTTCTCTTATAACCGGAAGATGACGTTTTTGTTTCCGGTGGGACCAACATCTTTGAATCTGCGAAAAAGATGCAATAATGTGATGCAATTTTCAATTAAAAAAAGAAAAATTAAAATTTTCGATTTCTTTGATCACTTCCTGTGACGACCGGAAGTGACGGCTGGCGCTCTGAACCCAAATGGTTTTGCATACATCTTAAGGTCTGTTGGTCATATAAGTTTAGTGTCTTAATCTCTTACCATTTCCGAGATCTTGCTCAGCGAACTTCTCATTTTGAGGACAGAAAAACACGCGACCGGAAGTGAATTTTACAAAGATATTTGACGTTACTCTAGATAATTCAAGTCTTAATAACATATCTAAAATTCATTTCAAATACTTTATCTACAAAGCATATTAGTGGGAAAGAAAAATACTCAAATTATGTCGTTTTTCTCTTATAACCGGAAGTTGACGTTTTTGTTTCCGGTGGGACCAACATATTTCAAAACTACAAAAGAAATGCAATAATGTTATGTAAGTATTTATTTAAAAAAGGAAAGTTGAAATTTTACAATTTCTTTGATCACTTCCTGTGACGACCGGAAGTGCCGACGACGAACGAAAAGGTGATTCTGTTCACCTATAAGTCATGTACCATCATCTCCAACAAGTCTTCAGTTCATATCTTTAGCCATTCTTGAGGAAAAGGGGCGACAAAATTTCATTTTAAAATCAGGAAATTGTCCATAACTTGGCACCGGAAGCGAATTTTCAAAATTCCTCCCAGATGTATCAGGTTCCTGTAGATGCGCATTATTCCTTAAAATTTCATTGAAAACCACTGAATAGTTGCTGAGAAATCGCGTGCACAAAATTTAGGGAAAAAAATAAGAATAATAATAATAACTAGATGAGATCTCGTTGCGAGCAACGGGTGGGTCTTCCGTCCAATTTTTGATAAGATGAGATAAGAATTTGACTGAGATTTTCGTTCAAATATAATGATATAAATAAATTGTTAAGATGAACAATTTTGCTTTAATAATGTTTTACAAAATATTGATCATTAAAGGAATATAGATTAAAGACTTTCGGCCCTTCTTGGCCCCTAATGTGAGAGGTCAGCCCCTTTTTCTTGATATCATTTTAAAGCTCTCATGATTTTGAACGCTTTTTGTTCAACAACTAGTCAGAAATTCTTTTTTTGTTTTCGGGATATATGCAAAAGAAATATTAAAGGCCGGCCCTTCAAGTCCTAAATGGGGAAGTCTAGCAAAAATTGAAAGAGTGCATATTGTTGAGAATATTATTTTGATCGTCTTTTGTTCAATACTGTTTATCAAAATATTCTTTCTTTTCGAGATATATTGCACCATAGATTATGCAATCTGGCCCTCTAAAGACCCCTTACTGCGTAATATATGATATCAACATCATGTTATTTAGATAAAGTGTGTGAAGATGTACTATTTCTCTTCAGTAATATATTACGAAATATTGATCATTAAAGAGTTATTGATTGTATACTTTCGACCCCTCTCAGCCCCTTATTTAAGGGGTCAGACCCTTTTCCTTGATATCACCTCAAAGCTCTCATGATTTTGAACACTTTTTGTTCAAGAATTATTCAAAAATTCTTTTTCGTTTCCGAGATATATCCGAAAAATATATTTATGGGCCGGCCCTTCAACTCCTTAATGGGGACGTTTAGCAAAAGTCAAAAGGTTGCATATTGTTTAGAACATTATTTTAAATAACTTTTGTTCAATATCGGTTATCAAAATATTTCCCACTTTTGAGATATAAAGCGTCATTTTTGCTTCAGTAATGCATTACAAAATATTGATCGTTAAAGAGTTATTGTTCAAAGACTTTCGGTCCCTCTCAGCCCCTATTTTGAGGGGCCAGCCCCTTTTTCTTCACATCACTTTAAAGCTCTCATGATTTTGAACACTTTTTGTTCAACAACTACTCAGAAATTTTTCTTCGTTTCTGAGATATTTGCAAAGAAAGTATTTAGGGGCTGGCCCTTCAACTCCTTAATGGGGACGTTTAGCAGAATATGAAAGGTTGCATATTGTTTAGAACATTATTTTGAACATCTTTTATTCAATATTGCTTATCAAAATATTTCCCACTTTTGAGATATAGAGTGCCAAAGATTTGGCATTCTGGCCCCTTATGGCCCCTAACTATGTAACATATGACATAAATATTATAATATATAGTTGTAAATTGTTATGATAAGCATTTTTGCTACAGAAATGAATTGCAAAATATTGATCGTTAAAGAGTTATTGATTAAAGACTTTTGGCCCCTCGCGGCCCCTATTTTGAGAAGCCAGCCCCTTTTTCTTCATACCACTTTAAAGCTCTTATGATTTTGAACACTTTTTGTTCAACAATTATTCAGAAATTCTTTTTCGTTTCCGAGATATATGCAAAAGATATATTTAGGGGCCAGCCCTTTAACTCCTGGATAGCGACGTTTAGCAGAAATCGAAAGGTTATATATTGTGTAGAACATAATTTTGAACATCTTTTATTCAATATTGCTTATCAAAATATTTCAAACTTTCGAGATATAGAATGCCAAAGATTTGGCATTCTGGTCCCTTTTGGCCCCTAATTATGTAACATATGACATAAATATTATAATATATAGTTGTAAATTGTTAAGATAAACATTTTTGCTTCAGTAATGTATACCAAAATATTGATTGTTAAAGAGTTTTTATTTATTACTTTTAGGCCCTCTCGGCCCCTACTTTGATGAGTCAGCCCTTTTTTCTTGATATCCTGTTAAAGATCTTGTCATTCTGCACAAATATTGTTCAGTATGTTTTAACAAAATATTTATACTTTCAATGATATGATACAAAATGTCTCAAAAATTCACTCATGATTCGTGTCCTAAATTTTGACCCCTACCGAGCTTCCATACTAGACATTTCCGGAAAATATCTAAACCCAGGTGCATAATGGCAACATGTCCTCTATCATCACTGAAAATTTCAGCGTTCTAGCTTAAGCCGCTTTTGAGTTCCATCACAGACAAGGAGGTCCTCTGAATTTTATTAAAAGGGCGATAACTTTCAACCGGAAGTGATTTTCAAAAAAATATTTACCCGGAATTAACTTCAGATAACCTAGCACCAACCCTGAAAATCTGATGCAAATCCATCTCTGAGAAATCGTCTGCACAAAATTTGTGCAGAAAAAAGAATAATAACTAGATGAGATCTCGTTGCGCGCAACGAGTAGGTCTTCCGTCCGATTTTTCGATAAGATGAGATATGATTTTGACTATGATCTTTGTTAAAAGATAATAATATATATAGACTTCCCTAATTAGATTTCAATCCTTTGATTTATATACATTATCAAAGAGCTATCGATGAATTGCTTTTGGCCCCTCTGAACCCCTAGTTTGAGGGGTCAGCCCCTTTTTCTTCATATCAATTGAAAGGTCTTGTGATTTTGAAAACGGTTTGTTCAACAACTATTCAGAGATTTCTTTTCGTTATGGAGATATGCTGAATGGAAATATTTAGGGGCCACCCCTCCAAGTCCTTAATGGGGCCGTTTGACAAAAATTGAAAGGGTGCATATTGTTTATAACATTATTCTGACCATCTTTTGTTCAGTATTGCTTATCAAAATATTCCCCCTTTTCGAGATATAAAGCGTCAAAGATTTAGCATTCTGGCCCCTTGTGACCCCTTATAACGTAACATATGATCAGAATCTTATCATATATTGTCGTAAATTGTTAAGATAAGCATCTTTGCTTCAGTAATGTATTACAAATTATTGATCGTTAAAGAGTTATAGATGAAAGACTTTTGGTCCCTCTGAGCCCCTAATTTGAGGGGTCAGCCCCTTTTTCTTGATATCAAATGAAAGGTCTTGTCATTTTGAAGACTTTTTGTTCAACAACTATTCAGAGATTTCTTATCGTTATGGAGATATGCTGAATGGAAATATTTAGGGGCCACCCCTCCAAGTCCTTAATGGGGCCGTTTGACAAAAATTGAAAGGGTGCATATTGTTTACAACATTATTCTGACCATCTTTTGTTCAGTATTGCTTATCAAAATATTCCCCCTTTTCAAGATATAAAGCGTCAAAGATTTAGCATTCTGGCCCCTTGTGACCCCTTATTATGTAACATATGATCAGAATCTTATCATCTGTTGATGTAAATCGTTAAGATAAGCATCTTTGCTTCAATAATGTATTACAAATTATTGATCGTTAAAGAGTTAACGATTAAAGACTTCTGGCGCCTCTGAGACCCTAATTTGAGGGGTCAGCCCCTTTTTCTTGATATCAAATGAAAGATCGTATCATTCTGCACAACTTTTCTTCTATATGTTTTAACAAATTCTTAACATGTATGAAGATATGAAAGAAAAGGTGTAAAATTTTGTGAGATGTTTCTGAGACATTTTTTGAGCCCTACCGAGCTTCGGCGCCTTTTGCGCTAGAGAGATTTGGACACCTGCTTGCAAATCTACATACCTTCCCCTACCTTCACTGAAAATCTTGACTCAATATCTTAAGTCGTTTCGGAGGAGTTTCCAGGACAAGCCGACCCTCTGAAAATCAGAAAATCCTAAATATCTCAAGATGGAAAGTGACGTCATCAACGAAAAAAATTTCCAATAAGGTTCAGATCAATACCTATCAGATCTGAAAGTTTCATGAAAATCGGCCAAGACGTTACCGAGAACTTGCGTGCACAAAATCGGTAAGAATAATAATAATAATAACTAGATGAGATCTCGTTGCGAGCAACGAGTAGGTCTTCCGTCCGATTTTTCGATGAGATATGATTTTGACTATGATCTTTGTTAAAAGATAATAATATATAGACTTCCCTAATTAGATTTCATTTTTTTGATTGATACAACATTATCAAAGAGCTATAGATGACATGCTTTTGGCCCCTCTGAGCCCCTAGTTTGAGGGGTCAGTCCCTTTTTCTTGATATCAGTTGAAAGGTCTTGTGATTTTGAAAACGTTTTGTTCAAGAAATATTCAGAGATTTCCTTTCGTTGTGGAGATATGCTGAATTGAAATATTTAGGGGCCACCCCTCCAAGTCCTTAATGGAGCCGCTTGACAAAAACTGAAAGGGTGCATATTGTTTAGAACATTATTCTGACCATCTTTTGTTCAGCATTGCATATCAAAATGTTCCCCCTTTTCGAGATATAAAGCGTCCAAGATTTAGCATTCTGGCCCCTTGTGACCCCTTATGTACCCCGTATGATCAGAATCTTATCATATATTGTTGTAAATCGTTAAGATAAACATTTTTGCTTCAGTAATGTGTTACAAATTATTGATCGTTGAAGAGTTATAGATGAAAGACTTTTGGCCCCTCTGAGCCCCTAATTTGAGGGGTCAGCCCCATTTTCTTGACATCAAATGAAAAGTCTTGTGACTTTGAACATTTTTTGTTCAACAACTATTCAGAGATTTTTTTTCGTTGTGGAGATATGCTGGATGGAAATATTTAGGGGCTACCCCTCCAAGTCCTTAATGGGGCCGTTTGACAAAAATTCAAAGGGTGCATATTGTTTAGAACATTATTCTGTCCATCTTTTGTTCAGTATTGCTTATCAAAATATTCCCCCTTTTCGAGATATAAAGCGTCAAAGATTTAGCATTCTGGCCCCTTGTGACCCCTTATTACGTAACATATGATCAGAATCGTATCAAATATTGTTGTAAATTGTTAAGATAAACATTTTTGCTTCAGTAATGTATAACAAAATATTGATCGTTAAAGAGTTATAGATGAAAGACTTTTGGCCCCTCTGAGCCCCTAACTTGAGGAGACAGCCCCTTTTTCTTGATATCAAATGAAAGCACTTATCATTCTGCACAACTTTTGTTATATATGTTTTAACAAAATATTTACAGGTATAAAGATATGATAGAAAACTTGTCAAATTTTGCGGTCAAGAAATAAAAGAGTAATGATTTTTTAAAGAAAAGTTCTTAAAGTACACTTGCACTCAAGTGACCTAACACACCTGATCTTATATATTGTTTATTAATGTACTCACATGCAAAACAAATACATTTTTGGAAAGTTCTCGCCAAGATCTATTTTACAATATAAAAAATTTCAAAATTCGATTAAAAAATTTTTTTTGAAAAATTTAACTTTAAAATTTGAAAAATTTAAACATCTTCTTATAATTTCAAAAGTCAGGTGCACATGTCAAGGTCACAATCCTATCATTCCTGAAAATTTCAAATTTCTATTTTGCGCAGTTTCTTCGGAGTAGGACAGACCGGAATTGCAGAAAAACGTCAAAAATACGTCATATTTCGCGACCGGAAGTGAAATCATCAAAAATGAAAAAAACGTCCCGAGGGAACATCGTTCCCTATCATCTCCGAAAGTTTCATAAAAATCCACCGAACCGTTACTGAGATACCGGTGTAGGAAAAAAAATAATAAGAACTAGATCCGATCTCGTTGCGAGCAACGAGTGGGTCTTCCGTCCGATTTCGATGAGGTGTCATTTTGATTGAAACAAGGACTATCTCTGTATTTTGAAAGACGGAGAACATCATACAATATGTTTTGAAATCACTCACAGGTTAAATAGAGTGAAATTTAAACGATTTAAATTTTTCAAAAAAATTAAATTGAAACCAACCATTAAAACAAGGACTATCTCTGTATTTTGAAAGATGGAGAACATCATACAATGTGTTTTGAAATCACTCAAAGGTTAAATAGAGTGAGATTTAAACGATTTAAATTTTTCAAAAAATTTAAATTAAATCCAAATGTTAAAACAAGGACTATCTCTGTATTTTGGAAGATGGAGAACATCATAGAATGAGTTTTGAAATCTCTCAAAGGTCAAAGAAAGTAAAATTTTATCGATTTAATTTTTTTCAAAAAATTTAAACTGAATCCAAATGTTAAAACAAGGACTGTCTCTGTATTTTGAAAGATGTAGAACATCATAGAATGTGATTTGAAAGCTCTCAAAGGTCAAATAAAGTGAATTTTAAACGATTTAAATTTTTCAAAAAATTTAAATTGAATCCAAACGTTAAAACAAGGACTATCTCTGTATTTTGGAAGATGGAGAACATCATACAATGTGATTTGAAAGCTCTCAAAGGTCAAATAGACTGAGATTTAAACGATTTAAATTTTTCAAAAAATTTAAATTGAATCCAAACGTTAAAACAAGGACTATCTCTGTATTTTGAAAGATGGAGAACATCATATAATGTGTTTTGAAATCTTTCAAAGGTCAAATAGAGTGAGATTTAAACGATTTAAATTTTTCAAAAAATTTAAATTAAATCCAAATGTTAAAACAAGGACTATCTCTGTATTTTGGAAGATGGAAAACATCATAAATTTGTTTTGAAATCTTTCAAAGGTCAAATAGAGTGAAATTTAAACGATTTAAATTTTTCAAAAAATTTAAATTGAAACCAAGCATTAAAACAAGGACTATCTCTGTATTTTGAAAGATGGAGAACATCATACAGTGTGTTTTGAAATCACTCAAAGGTTAAATAGAGTGAGATTTAAACGATTTAAATTTTTCAAAAAATTTAAATTAAATCCAAATGTTAAAACAAGGACTATCTCTGTATTTTGAAAGATGGAGAACATCATACAATGTGTTTTAAAATCTCTCAAAGGTCAAATAGACTGAAATTTAAACGATTTAAATTTCTCAAAAAATTTTAATTGCTTCCAAATGTTAAAACAAGGACTATTTCTGTATTTTGAAAGACGGAGAATATCATACAATGTGTTTTGAAATCTTTCAAATTTCAAATAGAGTGAAATTCAAACAATTGAAAATTTTCAAAAAATTCAATTTGTTTCCAAATGTAAAAACAAGGACTATCTCTGTATTTTGAAAGACGGAGAACATCATACAATGTGTTTTGAAATCACTCAAATGTCAAATAGAATGAGATTTAAATAATTTAAATTTTTAAAAAAAATTAAATTAAATCCAAATGTTAAAACAAGGACTATCTCTGTATTTTGGAAGATGGAGAACATCATATTATTTGTTTCGAAATCTTTCAAAGGTCAAATAGAGTGAAATTTAAACGATTTAAATTTTTCAAAAAATTTAAATTGAAACCAACCATTAAAACAAGGACTATCTCTGTATTTTGAAAGATGGAGAACATCATACAATGTGTTTTGAAATCACTCAAAGGTTAAATAGAGTGAGATTTAAACGATTCAAATTTTTCAAAAAATTTAAATTAAATTCAAATGTTAAAACAAGGACTATCTCTGTATTTTGGAAGATGGAGAAAATCATACAATGTGTTTTGAAATCTTTCAAAGGTCAAATAGAGTGAAATTTAAACGATTTAAATTTTTAAAAAATTTAAATTGAAACCAACCATTAAAAGAAGGACTATCTCTGTATTTTGAAAGGTGAAGAACATCATACAATATGTTTTGAAATCTCTCAAAGGTCAAATAGAGTGAGATTTAAAGGATTTAAATTTTTCAAAAAATTTAAATTGCTTCCAAATGTTAAAACAAGGACTATTTCTGTATTTTGAAAGATGGAGAATATCATACAATGTGTTTTGAAATCTTTCAAAGTTCAAATAGAGTGAGATTCAAACAATTGAAAATTTTCAAAAAATTCAATTTGTTTCCAAATGTAAAAACAAGGACTATCTCTGTATTTTGAAAGACGGAGAACATCATACAATGTGTTTTGAAATCACTCAAAGGTCAAATAGAGTGAGATTTAAAGGATTTAAATTTTTAAAAAAAATTTAAATTAAATCCAAATGTTAAAACAAGGACTATCTCTGTATTTTGAAAGATGGAGAACATCATATAATGTGTTTTGAAATCTTTCAAAGGTCAAATAGAGTGAGATTTAAACGATTTAAATTTTTCAAAAAATTTAAATTAAATCCAAATGTTAAAACAAGGACTATCTCTGTATTTTGGAAGATGGAAAACATCATAAATTTGTTTTGAAATCTTTCAAAGGTCAAATAGAGTGAAATTTAAACGATTTAAATTTTTCAAAAAATTTAAATTGAAACCAAGCATTAAAACAAGGACTATCTCTGTATTTTGAAAGATGGAGAACATCATACAGTGTGTTTTGAAATCACTCAAAGGTTAAATAGAGTGAGATTTAAACGATTTAAATTTTTCAAAAAATTTAAATTAAATCCAAATGTTAAAACAAGGACTATCTCTGTATTTTGAAAGATGGAGAACATCATACAATGTGTTTTAAAATCTCTCAAAGGTCAAATAGACTGAAATTTAAACGATTTAAATTTCTCAAAAAATTTTAATTGCTTCCAAATGTTAAAACAAGGACTATTTCTGTATTTTGAAAGACGGAGAATATCATACAATGTGTTTTGAAATCTTTCAAATTTCAAATAGAGTGAAATTCAAACAATTGAAAATTTTCAAAAAATTCAATTTGTTTCCAAATGTAAAAACAAGGACTATCTCTGTATTTTGAAAGACGGAGAACATCATACAATGTGTTTTAAAATCTCTCAAAGGTCAAATAGACTGAAATTTAAACGATTTAAATTTCTCAAAAAATTTTAATTGCTTCCAAATGTTAAAACAAGGACTATTTCTGTATTTTGAAAGACGGAGAATATCATACAATGTGTTTTGAAATCTTTCAAATTTCAAATAGAGTGAAATTCAAACAATTGAAAATTTTCAAAAAATTCAATTTGTTTCCAAATGTAAAAACAAGGACTATCTCTGTATTTTGAAAGACGGAGAACATCATACAATGTGTTTTGAAATCACTCAAATGTCAAATAGAATGAGATTTAAATAATTTAAATTTTTAAAAAAAATTAAATTAAATCCAAATGTTAAAACAAGGACTATCTCTGTATTTTGGAAGATGGAGAACATCATATTATTTGTTTCGAAATCTTTCAAAGGTCAAATAGAGTGAAATTTAAACGATTTAAATTTTTCAAAAAATTTAAATTGAAACCAACCATTAAAACAAGGACTATCTCTGTATTTTGAAAGATGGAGAACATCATACAATGTGTTTTGAAATCACTCAAAGGTTAAATAGAGTGAGATTTAAACGATTCAAATTTTTCAAAAAATTTAAATTAAATTCAAATGTTAAAACAAGGACTATCTCTGTATTTTGGAAGATGGAGAAAATCATACAATGTGTTTTGAAATCTTTCAAAGGTCAAATAGAGTGAAATTTAAACGATTTAAATTTTTAAAAAATTTAAATTGAAACCAACCATTAAAAGAAGGACTATCTCTGTATTTTGAAAGGTGAAGAACATCATACAATATGTTTTGAAATCTCTCAAAGGTCAAATAGAGTGAGATTTAAAGGATTTAAATTTTTCAAAAAATTTAAATTGCTTCCAAATGTTAAAACAAGGACTATTTCTGTATTTTGAAAGATGGAGAATATCATACAATGTGTTTTGAAATCTTTCAAAGTTCAAATAGAGTGAGATTCAAACAATTGAAAATTTTCAAAAAATTCAATTTGTTTCCAAATGTAAAAACAAGGACTATCTCTGTATTTTGAAAGACGGAGAACATCATACAATGTGTTTTGAAATCACTCAAAGGTCAAATAGAGTGAGATTTAAAGGATTTAAATTTTTAAAAAAAATTTAAATTAAATCCAAATGTTAAAACAAGGACTATCTCTGTATTTTGAAAGATGGAGAACATCATATAATGTGTTTTGAAATCTTTCAAAGGTCAAATAGAGTGAGATTTAAACGATTTAAATTTTTCAAAAAATTTAAATTAAATCCAAATGTTAAAACAAGGACTATCTCTGTATTTTGGAAGATGGAAAACATCATAAATTTGTTTTGAAATCTTTCAAAGGTCAAATAGAGTGAAATTTAAACGATTTAAATTTTTCAAAAAATTTAAATTGAAACCAAGCATTAAAACAAGGACTATCTCTGTATTTTGAAAGATGGAGAACATCATACAGTGTGTTTTGAAATCACTCAAAGGTTAAATAGAGTGAGATTTAAACGATTTAAATTTTTCAAAAAATTTAAATTAAATCCAAATGTTAAAACAAGGACTATCTCTGTATTTTGAAAGATGGAGAACATCATACAATGTGTTTTAAAATCTCTCAAAGGTCAAATAGACTGAAATTTAAACGATTTAAATTTCTCAAAAAATTTTAATTGCTTCCAAATGTTAAAACAAGGACTATTTCTGTATTTTGAAAGATGGAGAATATCATACAATGTGTTTTGAAATCTTTCAAAGTTCAAATAGAGTGAGATTCAAACAATTGAAAATTTTCAAAAAATTCAATTTGTTTCCAAATGTAAAAACAAGGACTATCTCTGTATTTTGAAAGACGGAGAACATCATACAATGTGTTTTGAAATCACTCAAAGGTCAAATAGAGTGAGATTTAAAGGATTTAAATTTTTAAAAAAAATTTAAATTAAATCCAAATGTTAAAACAAGGACTATCTCTGTATTTTGAAAGATGGAGAACATCATACAATGTGTTTTGAAACCTCTCAAAGGTCAATTTGAGTGAGATTTAAACGATTTAATTTTTTCAAAAAATTTAAATTGCACTGAAATATTAAACAAAAGTCAACTTACATATTTTGAAGGAAGAGGACATCATTTGTTGCGTTTTTTATGTTTGTGGAAGCAATTTAATTTTTTTGAAAAATTTAAATCGTTTAAATTTCACCCTATTTGACCTTTGAGAGATTTTAAAACACATTGTATGATGTTCTCCATCTCTCAAAATACACAGATAGTCCTTGTTTTAACGTTTGGATTCAATTTAATATTTTTTAAAAATTTAAATCGTTTAAATCTCAGTCTATTTGACCTTTGAGAGATTTCAAAACACATTGTATGATGTTCTCCATCTTTCAAAATACAGAGATAGTCCTTGTTTTAACGTTTGGATTCAATTTAAATTTTTTGAAAAATTTAAATCGTTTAAATTTCAGTCTATTTGACCTTTGAGAGATTTCAAAACACATTATATGATGTTCTCCATCTTTCAAGATATAGAAATAGTCTTTGTTTTAACATTTGAATTCAATTTAAATTTTTTGAAAAATTTAAATCGTTTAAAATTCACTTTATTTGACCTTTTAGAGATTCAAAACACATTGTTTTATGTTCTACATCTTTCAAAATACAGAGACAGTCCTTGTTTTAACATTTGGATTCAGTTTAAATTTTTTGAAAAAAATTAAATCGATAAAATTTTACTTTCTTTGACCTTTGAGAGATTTCACCTCATTGTTTGATGTTCTCCATCTTTGGAAGCAGTTTTGAATTTTTTTTTTAAAAATTTAAATCGTTTAAATTTCACTCTTTTTGACCTCCAATAGACTCCAAATCACTCTCATTCATGTTTTCATTATTTTAGATGTCCTTGATTTCATATTTTAAGGCTTTTAAATTATTTCAAATTTGAAAATTTTTGAAGTTTTAAATGCTGTAATAAAAATTCATCAAGTAGGAGCTTACCGCTTTCAACATTAGAGGATATATCAAAATCTTACAATTTTAAAGGTTTTAAAATTTGAAATTACAGTATTCAAAACTTTCAATGATTTAAATTGAATACACAAATTTTCATAATCACAGGTACATTATGAAATCACTATTTCAGACTTAATTGAATGTCCTTGCTTTCTTCTAGGTCACTGTGTATTAAACGTCGCTGAAGAAAATCGATAACTTATACATGGGCCGTCAAAATTCTCTAACACACCTGAGCTCATATTTTCTTTAAAATTGCACCTAAAATCAAAACAAATATACTGAAAGAAAGGTCACAGAAAGACCTATCAGACGGTGTAAAAAGTTTTAAAATCGGTCGAGAAATAAAAGAGTAAAGATTTTTTAAAAATAAAAGGATATCCGCCAAAGATGAAAGAGTACGGTCATCCACAAGTGTCCTTGATAATGAGTTTGACATGTCCTGTCAAAAAAAAGCTAACATACCTGAGCTCATATTTTCTTTATTAGTGCATTTACAAACAAAAGAAATACATTGTTGGAAAGGTCTCGTAAAGATCTATTTGATGGTGTATAAAGTTCTAAAATCGGTCAAGAAATAAAAGAGTAATGCTTTTTAAAAGAAATCAAAGGATATCTGCCAAAGATCAAAGAGTACGGTCATACGCAAGTGTCCTTGACGATGATTTTGACATGTCCTGTCAAAACAAAAGGCTAACTTACCTGAGCTCATATTTTCTTTATTAGTGCACATACAATAAAACCAAATATACTGTTGGAAAGGTCTCGTAAAGATCTATTTGACGGTGTAAAAAGTGTTAAAATCGGTCAAGAAATAAAAGAGTAATGATTTTTTAAAGAAAAGTTCTTAAAGTACACTTGCACTCAAGTGACCTAACACACCTGAGCTTATATATTGTTTATTAATGTACTCATATGCAAAACAAATACATTTTTGGAAAGTTCTCGCCAAGATCTATTTTACAATATAAAAAATTTCAAAATTCGATTAAAATTTTTTTTTTGAAAAATTTAACTTTAAAATTTGAAAAATTTAAACATCTTCTTATAATTTCAAAAGTCAGGTGCACATGTCAAGGTCACAATTCTATCATTCCTGAAAATTTCAAATTTCTATTTTGCGCAGTTTCTTCGGAGTAGGACAGACCGGAATTGCAGAAAAACGTCAAAAATACGTCATATTTCGCGACCGGAAGTGAAATCATCAAAAATGAAAAAAACGTCCCGAGGGAACATCGTTCCCTATCATCTCCGAAAGTTTCATAAAAATCCACCGAACCGTTACTGAGATACCGGTGTAGGAAAAAAAATAATAATAATAACTAGATGGTTCTCGTTGCGAGCAACGAGTGGGTCTTCCGATTGATTTTGGATAAGATTAGTCAAGATCTTGACTGAGATATCCATCTGTAAAAAGTGAAAGGATGCATATTGTTTAAAACATTATTCTGAGCATGTTTTGTTCAATATTGTTTATCAAAATATTTCCCTTCTCGAGATATAAAGTGTCAAAGATTTAGCATTCTGGCCCCTTATGGCCCCTTATTACGTAACATATAATCAAAATTTTATAATATATAGTTGCAGAATGTTAAGATAAACATTTTTGCTTCAATAATTTATAGCAAAATATTGATCATTAAAGAGTTATAGATGAAAGACTTTTGGCCCTTCTGAGCCCCTAATTTGAGGGGTCAGCCCCTTTTTCTTGATATCAAATAAAAGGTCTTGTGATTTTGAAGACTTTTTGTTCAACAACTATTCAGAAATTTCCTTTCGTTTAAGAGATATATAGAGTATCAATATTTAGGGGCCAGCCCTCCAAGTCCTTAATGGGGATGTCTTGCAAAAATTAAAAGGGTGTATATTGTTTAGAACATTATTCCGAACATCTTTTGTTCAATATTGCTTATCAAAATATTTCCCCTTTTCGAGATATAAAGTGTCAAAGATTTAGCATTCTGGCCCCTTATGGCCCCTTATTACGTAACATATAATCAAAATTTTATAATATAAGTTGCGGAATGTTTAGATGAACATTTTTGCTTCAATAATCTATAACAAAATATTGATCATTAAAAAGTTATAGATGAAAGACTTTTGGCCCTTCTGATTCCCTAATTTGAGGGGTGAGCCCCTTTTTCTTGATATCAAATAAAAGGTCTTGTGATTTTGAAGACTTTTTGTTCAACAACTATTCAGAAATTTCCTTTCATTTAAGAGATATATAGAGTATCAATATTTAGGGGCCAGCCCTCCAAGTCCTTAATGGGGATGTCCTGCAAAAATTAAAAGGATGTATATTGTTTAGAACATTATTCTGAACATCTTTTGTTCAATATTGCTTATCAAAATATTTCCCCTTTTCGAGATATAAAGTGTCAAAGATTTAGCATTCTGGCCCCTTATGGCCCCTTATTACGTAACATATGATCAAAATTTTATAATATATAGTTGCAGAATGTTAAGATAAACATTTTTGCTTCAATAATTTATAACAAAATATTGATCATTAAAGAGTTATAGATGAAAGACTTTTGGCCCTTCTGAGCCCCTAATTTGAGGGGTCAGCCCCTTTTTCTTGATATCAAATAAAAGGTCTTGTGATTTTGAAGACTTTTTGTTCAATATATTTTAACAAAATATTTCTATTTAAAATGTTATTTTAAGAAATGTCTCTAAAATTCACTCATAAATCACGTCCTAAATTTCGACCCCTACCGAGCTTCCATACTTCGCACTTCCGGAAAATTTGAAAACCAAGGTGCACATTTAGAACATGTCCTCTATCACCACTGAAAGTTTCAACACTCTAGCATTTGTCGTTCTTGAGTTTTTGTGCAGACACAAGGTCTATGTAAAAATCGATCAAAGGGCGATAACTTCTGACCGGAAGTGATTTTTCAAAAACTGACAGGGCGTTATAAACTTCAGACAGCAACGCATTAACTCTGTAAATTTGAAGCAAATCGATCGAGATATCTCCGAGAAATCTTCTGCACAAAATCGGTAAGGAAAAAAAAAGAATAATAATAATAATAATAAAAAGAAAAGTGAAAAATCAACAATAGAATAATAAAAGGGTCTTCCGCAGAAGACGGAAGACCCTAATAAGAAAAAGAAACAATACAATAATAGAAGGGTCTTCCGCTGAAGACGGAAGACCCTAATAATAATAACTAGATGAGATCTCGTTGCGAGCAACGAGTAGGTCTTCCGTCCGATTTTTCAATAAGATGAGATATGATTTTGACTATGATCTTTGTTAAAAGATAATCATATATAGACTTCCCTAATTAGATTTTATTCTTTTGATTTATATAACATTATCAAAGAGCTATAGATGACATGCTTTTGGCCCTTCTGAGCCCCTAGTTTAAGGGGTCAGCCCCTTTTTCTTGATATCAATTGAAAGGTCTTGTGATTTTGAAGACTTTTTGTTCAAGAAATATTCAGAGATTTCTTTTCGTCGTGGAGATATGCTGAATGGAAATATTTAGGGGCCACCCCTCCAAGTCCTTAATGGGGCCGTTTGACAAAAATTGAGAGGGTGCATATTGTTTAGAACATTATTCTGACCATCTTTTGTTCAGTATTGCTTATCGAAATATTCCCCCTTTTCGAGATATAAAGCGTCAAAGATTCAGCATTCTGGCCCCTTGTGACCCCTTATTACGTAACATATGATCAGAATCTTATCATACATTGTTGTAAATCGTTAAGATAAGCATCTTTGCTTCAGTAATGTATTACGAATTATTGATCGTTAAAGAGTGATAGATGAAAAACTTTTGGCCCCTCTGAGCCCCTAATTTGAGGGGTCAGCCCCTTTTTCTTGATATCAATTGAAAGCTCTTGTGATTTTGAAGACTTTTTGTTCAACAACTATTCAGAGATTTCTTTTCCTTGTGGAGATATGCCGAATGGAAATATTTAGGGGCCACCCCTCCAAATCCTTAATGGGGCCGTTCGACAAAAATTGAGAGGATGCATATTGTTTAGAACATTATTCTGACCATCTTTTGTTCAGTATTGCTTATCGAAATATTCCCCCTTTTCGAGATATAAAGCGTCAAAGATTCAGCATTCTGGCCCCTTGTGACCCCTTATTACGTAACATATGATCTGAATCTTATCATACATTGTTGTAAATCGTTAAGATAAGCATCTTTGCTTCAGTAATGTATTACGAATTATTGATCGTTAAAGAGTTATAGATGAAAAACTTTTGGCCCCTCTGAGCCCCTAATTTGAGGGGTCAGCCCCTTTTTCTTGATATCAATTGAAAGCTCTTGTGATTTTGAAGACTTTTTGTTCAACAACTATTCAGAGATTTCTTTTCCTTGTGGAGATATGCTGAATGGAAATATTTAGGGGCCACCCCTCCAAATCCTTAATGGGGCCGTTCGACAAAAATTGAGAGGGTGCATATTGTTTAGAACATTATTCTGACCATCTTTTGTTCAGTATTGCTTATCGAAATATTCCCCCTTTTCGAGATATTAAGCGTCAAAGATTCAGCATTCTGGCCCCTTGTGACCCCTTATTACGTAACATATGATCAGAATCTTATCATATATTGTTGTAAATCGTTAAGATAAACATCTTTGCTTCAGTAATGTATTACGAATTATTGATCGTTAAAGAGTTATAGATGAAAGACTTTTGGCCCCTTTCAGCCTTTTATTTGAGGGGTCAGCCCCTTTTTCTTGATATCAAATGAAAGGTCGTATCATTCTGCACAACTTTTCTTCTATATGTTATAACAAATTCTTAACAAGTATGAAGATATGAAAGAAAAGGTGTAAAATTTTGTGAGATGTTTCTGAGACTTTTTTTGAGCCCTACCGAGCTTCGGCGCCATTTGCGGTATCGAGATTTGGACACCTGCCTGCAAATCTACAATCCTTCCCCTACCTTCACTGAAAATCTTGACTTAATATCTTAAGTCGTTTCGGAGGAGTTTCCAGGACAAGGCGACCCTCTGAAAATCAGAAAATCCTAAATATCTCGAGATGGAAAGTGACGTCATCAACGAAAAAAATTTCCAATAAGGTTCAGATGAATACCTATCAGATCTGAAAGTTTCATGAAAATCGGCCAAGACGTTACCGAGAACTTGCGTGCACAAAATCGGTAAGAATAATAATAATAACTAGATGAGATCTCGTTGCGAGCAACGAGTAGGTCTTCCGTCCGATTTTCCGATAAGATGAGATAAGATTTTGACTATGATCTTTATTAAAAGATAATAATATATAGACTTCCCTCATTAGATTTCACTCTTTTGATTTATCTAACATTATCAAAGAGTTATAGATGAAAGACTTTTGGCCCTTCTGAGCCCCTAATTTGAGGGGTCAGCCCCTTTTTCTTGATATCAAATAAAAGGTCTTGTGATTTTGAAGATTTTTTGTTCAACAACTATTCAGAAATTTCCTTTCGTTTAAGAGATATATAGAATAACAATATTTAGGGGCCAGCCTTCGAAGTCCTTAATGGGGTTGTCTTGCAAAAATTAAAAGGGTGTATATTGTTAAGAACATTATTCTGAACAACTTTTGTTCAATATTGTTTATCAAAATATTTCCCCTTTTCGAGATATCAGGTGTCAAAGATTTTGCATTCTGGCCCCTTATGGCCCCTTATTACGTAACATATGATCCTAATTTTATAATATATAGCTGCAGAATGTTAAGATGAACATTTCTGCTTCAGTAATTTATAACAAAATATTCATCATTAAAGAGTTATAGATGAAAGACTTTTGGCCCTTCTGAGCCCCTAATTTGAGGGGTCAGTCCCTTTTTTTTTGATATCAAATAAAAGGTCTTGTGATTTTGAAGATTTTATGTTCAACAACTATTCAAAAATTTCCTTTCGTTTAAGAGATATATAGAATAACAATATTTAGGGGCCAGCCCTCCAAGTCCTTAATGGGGATGTCCTGCGAAAATTAAAAGGGTGTATATTGTTTAAAACATTATTCTGAACATCTTTTGTTCAATATTGCTTATCAAAATATTTCCCCTTTTCGAGATATCAAGTGTCAAAGATTTAGCATTCTGGCCCCTTATGGCACCTTATTACGTAACATATGATCCTAATTTTATAATACATAGTTGCAGAATGTTAAGATGAACATTTTTACTTCAGTAATTTATAACAAAATATTGATCATTAAAAAGTTATAGATGAAAGACTTTTGGCCCTTCTGAGCCCCTAATTTGAGGGGTCAGTCCCTTTTTCTTGATATCAAATAGAAGGTCTTGTGATTTTGAAGATTTTTTGTTCAACAACTATTCAAAAATTTCCTTTCGTTTAAGAGATATTTAGAATAACAATATTTAGGGGCCAGCCCTCCAAGTCCTTAATGGGGATGTCTTGCAAAAATTAAAAGGGTGTATATTGTTTAGAACATTATTCTGAACATCTTTTGTTCAATATTGCTTATCAAAATATTTCCCCTTTTCGAGATATCAAGTGTCAAAGATTTTGCATTCTGGTCCCTTATGGCCCCTTATTACGTAACATATGATCCAAATTTTATAATACATAGTTGCAGAATGTTAAGATGAACATTTTTGCTTCAGTAATTTATAACAAAATATTCATCATTAAAAAGTTATAGATGAAAGACTTTTGGCCCTTCTGAGCCCCTAATTTGAGGGGTCAGCCCCTTTTTCTTGATATCAAATAAAAGGTCTTGTGATTTTAAAGATTTTTTGTTCAACAACTATTCAAAATTTTCCTTTCGTTTAAGAGATATTAAGAATAACAATATTTAGGGGCCAGCCCTCCAAGTCCTTAAAGGGGATGTCTTGCAAAAATTAAAAGGGTGTATGTTGTTGAGAAGATTATTCTGAACATCTTTTGTTCAATATTGCTTATCAAAATATTTCCCCTTTTCGAGATATCAAGCGTCAAAGATTTAGCATTCTGGCCCCTTTTGGCCCCTTATTACGCAATATATGATCCTCATTTTATAATATATAGTTACAAATCCTTAAGATAAACATTTCTGCTTCAGTAATTGATAACAAAATTTTGATCGTTGAAAAGTTATATATGAAAGACTTTTGGCCCCTCTGAGCCCCTAATTTGAGGGATCAGCCCCTTTTTCTTGATAGCAAATGAAACGTCTTGTCATTTTGTGCATCTTTTGTAATATATGTTTTAACAAAATATTTACAGGTAAAAAGATACAAAAGAAAACGTGTCAAATTTTGCGAGATGCTTGTGAGCCTATTTTTCGAGCTGAGGCGAGCTTCGGCGCCTTTTGAGCTGGAAACATATAGATGCGAAATGGCACATCTACAATCTTTCCTCTATCTTCACTGAAAATCTTATCCCTTTATCTCTATTCGTTTAGGAGAACACCCCAGGACAAGCCGACCCTCTGAAAATCAGAAAAACGTCGATATCTCACGACCGGAAGTGACGTCATCAAAAAACAAAAAAACCTATCAAGATCAGTTGATTATCTTTCACATCTGAAAGTTTGATGTAAATCGGCCAAGCCGTTTCTGAGAAATCGCGTGCACAAAATCGGTTGGAAGAAAAATAATAATAATAATAATAATAATAATAAGAATAGGGAAAAAGAAACCGAACGAAAACAATAAGGTCTTCCGTTGGAGACGGAAGACCTTAATAATAATAACTAGATGAGATCTCGTTGCGAGCAACGAGTAGGTCTTCCGTCCGATTTTTCAATAAGATGAGATATGATTTTGTTTATGATCTTTGTTTAAAGATAATAATATATAGACTTCCCTAATTAGATTTCATTCTTTTGATTTATATAACATTATCAAAGAGCTATAGATGAAAGACTTTTGGCCCCTTTGAGCCCCTAATTTGATCAGAATCTTATCATATATTGTTGTAAATCGTTATGATAAGCATCTTTGCTTCAGTAATGTATTACAAATTATTGATCTTTAAAGAGTTATAAATGAAATACTTTTGGCCCCTCTGAGCCCCTAATTTGAGGGGCAGCCCCTTTTTCTTGATATCAAATGAAAGGTCTTGTGATTTTGAAGACTTTTTGTTCAACAACTATTCAGAGATTTCTTTTCGTTGTGGAAATATGCTGAATGGAAATATTAAGGGGCCACCCCTCCAAGTCCTTAATGGGGCCGTTTGACAAAAATTGAAAGGATGCATATTGTTTAGAACATTATTCTGACCATCTTTTGTTCAGTATTGCTTATCAAAATATTCTCCCTTTTCGAGCTATAAAGCGTCAAAGATTTAGCATTTTGGCCCCCTGTGACCCCTTATTACGTAACATATGATCAAAATCTTATCATATATTGTTGTCAATCGTTAAGATAAGCATCTTTGCTTCAGTAATGTATTACAAATTATTGACCGTTAAAGAGTTATAGATGAAAGGCTTTTGGCCCCTCTGAGCCCCTAATTTGAGGGGTCAGCCCCTTTTTCTTGGTATTAAATGAAAGGTCTTGTGATTTTGAAGACTTTTTGTTCAACAACTATTCAGAGATTTCCTTTCGTTGTGGAGATATGCTGAATAGAAATATTTAGGGGCCACCCCTCCAAGTCCTTAATGGGGCCGTTTGACAAAAATTGAAAGGGTGCATATTGTTTAGAACATTATTCTGACCATCTTTTGTTCAGTATTGCTTATCAAAATATTTTCCCATTTCGAGATATAAAGCGTCAAAGTTTTAACATTCTGGCCCCTTGTGACCCCTTATTACGTAACATATGATCAGAATCTTATCATATATTGATGTAAATCGTTAAGATAAGCATCTTTGCTTCAATAATGTATTACAAATTATTGATCGTTCAAGAGTTAACGATGAAAGACTTTTGGCCCCTCTGAGCCCCTAATTTGAGGGGTCAGCCCCTTTTTCTTGATATCAAATGAAAGGTCTTGTGATTTTGAAGACTTTTTGTTCAACAACTATTCAGAGATTTCTTTTCGTTGTGGAGATATGCTGAATGGAAATATTTAGGGGCCACCCCTCCAAGTCCTTAATGGGGCCGTTTGACAAAAATTGAAAGGGTGCATATTGTTTAGAACATTATTCTGACCATCTTTTGTTCAGTATTGCTTATCAAAATATTCCTCCTTTTCGATATATAAAGCGTCAAAGATTTAGCATTCTGGCCCCTTGTGACCCCTTATTATGTAACATATGATCAGAATCTTATCATATATTGATGTAAATCGTTAACATAAGAATCTTTGCTTCAGTAATGTATTACAAATTATTGATCGTTAAAGAGTTAAGGATGAAAGACTTTTGGCGCCTCTGAGACCCTAATTTGAGGGGTCAGCCCCTTTTTCTTGATATCAAATGAAAGGTCGTATCATTCTGCGCAACTTTTCTTCTATATGTTTTAACAAATTCTTAACATGTATGAAGATATGAAAGAAAAGGTGTAAAATTTTGTGAGATGTTTCTGAGACATTTTTTGAGCCCTACCGAGCTTCGGCGCCATTTGCGCTAGAGAGATTTGGAGACCTGCCTGCAAATCTACAAATCTTCCCCTACCTTCACTGAAAATCTTGACTCAATATTTTAAGTCGTTTCGGAGGAGTTTCCAGGACAAGCCGACCTTCTGAAAATCAGAAAATCCTAAATATCTCGAGATGGAAAGTGACGTCATCAACGAAAAAAATTTCCAATAAGGTTCAGATCAATACCTATCAGATCTGAAAGTTTCATGAAAATCGGCCAAGACGTTACCGAGAACTTGCGTGCACAAAATCGGTAAGAATAATAATAATAATAATAATAATAACTAGATGAGATCTCGTTGCGAGCAACGAGTAGGTCTTCCGTCCCATTTTTCGATGAGATATGATTTTGACTATGATTTTATTTAAAGATAATAAGATATAGACTTCCCTAATTAGATTTCATTCTTTTGATTTATATAACATTATCAAAGAGCTATAGATGACATGTTTTTGGCCCCTCTGAGCCCCTAGTTTGAGGGGTCAGCCTCTTTTTCTTGATATCAACTGAAAGGTCTTGTGATTTTGAAAACGTTTTGTTCAACAATTATTCAGAGATTTCCTTTCGTTGTGGAGATATGCTGAATGGAATAATTAGGGGCCATCCCTCAATGTCCTTAATGGGGACATTTGATAAAAATTGAAAGGGTACATATTGTTTAGAACATTATTTTGACTATCTTTTGTTCAGTATTGCTTATCAAAATATTCCCCCTTTACGAGATATAAAGCGTCAAAGATTTAACATTCTGGCCCCTTGTGACCCCTTATTACGTAACGTATGATCAGTATCGTATCATATATTGTTGTAAATTGTTAGGATAAGCATCTTTGCTTCAGGAATGTATTACAAATTATTGATCGTTTAAGAGTTGAAGATGAAAGAGTTTTGGCCCCCCTGAGCCCCTAATTTGAGGGCTCAGCCCCTTTTTCTTGATACCAAATGAAAGGTCTTTTGATTTTGAAGACTTTTTGTTCAACAACTATTCAGAAATCTATTTTCGTTTTCGAGATATGGTGAATTGAAATATTTAGGGGCCAGCCCTCCAAGTCCTTAATGGGGCCGTTTTGCAAAAATTGAAAGGTTGCATATTGTTTAGAACATTATTCTGAACATCTTTTGTTCAATATTGCTTTTCAAAATATTCCCCCTTTTTGAGATATAAAGCATTAAAGATTTAGTATTCTGGCCCTTTTTGGCCCCTTATTACGTAACATATGATCAGAATTTTAAAACATATAGTTGCAAATCGATAAGATGAACATTTTTGCTTCAGTAATTTATAACAAAATATTGATCGTTCAAAAGTTATACATGAAAGGCTTTTGGCCCCCCTGAGCCCCTAATTTAAGGGATCAGCCCTTTTTTCTTGATATCAATTGAAAGGTCTTGTGATTTTGAAGATTTTTTGTTCAACAACTATTCAAAAATCTTTTTTTGTTTTCGAGATATGCTGAATTGAAATATTTAGGGGCCAGCCCTTCAAGTCCTTAATGGGGCTGTTTTGCAAAATTTGAAAGGCTGCATTTTGTTTAGAACATTATTCTTAACATCTTTTGCTCACTATTGCTTATCAAAATATTCCCCCTTTTTGAGATATAAAGCATCGAAGATTTAGCATTCTGGCCCCTTTTGGTCCCTTATTACGTAAGATATGATCAAAATTTTAAACCATATAGTTGCAAATCGTTAAGATAAACATTTTTGCTTCAGTATTTAATAACAAAATATTGATCGTTCAAGAGTTATACTTGAAAGAGTTTTGGGCCCTCTGAGCCCCTAATTTGAGGGACCAGCCCTTTTTTCTTGATATCAAATGAAAGGTCTTGTCATTTTGAAGATTTTTTGTTCAACAACTATTCAGAAATTTATTTTCGTTTTCGAGATATGCTGAATTGAAATATTTAGGGGCCAGCCCTTCAAGTCCTTAATGGGGCAGTTTTGCAAAAATTGAAAGGTTGCATATAGTTTAAATTAATAATCTGACCATCTTTTGTTCAGTATTGCTTATCAAAATATTCTCTCTTTTCGAGATAGAAAGCGTCAAAGATTTAGCATTCTGGCCCCTTCTGGCCCCTTATTACGTAATATATGATAAAAATTTTAAAACATATAGTTGCAAATTGTTAAGATGAACATTTTTGCTTCAGTAACTTATAACAAAATTTTGATCGTTCAAAAGTTATATATGAAAGAGTTTTGGCCCCTCTGAGCCCCTAATTTGAGTGATCAGCCCCTTTTTCTTGATATCAAATGAAAGGTCTTGTCATTTTGTGCATCTTTTGTTATATATGTTTTTACAAAATATTTACAGGTAAAAAGATATAAAAGAAAACGTGTCAAATTTTGCGAGATGCTTGTGAGCCTATTTTTCGAGCCCAGGCGAGCTTCAGTGCCTTTTGAGCTGGAAACATATAGATGCGAAATGTCACATCTACAATCTTTCCTCTATCTTCACTGAAAATCTTATCCCTTTATCTCTATTCGTTTAGGAGAACACCCCAGGACAAGCTGACCCTCTGAAAATCAGAAAATCATCCATATCTCACGACCGGAAGTGACGTCATCAAAAACCAAAAAAACCTATCAAGATCAGTTGATTATCTTTCACGTCTGAAAGTTTGATGTAAATCGGCCAAGCCGTTTCTGAGAAATCGCGTGCACAAAATCGGTTGGAAGAAAAATAATAATAACTAGAGCAAAGCTCGTTGCAAAGCAACGAGTAGGTCTTCCTTCTTAGCGATTAGCTTGTAAGTTGACGTCGTAATAAAAGGATAAATATTTGTTTAATTTCCACCTAAAGGTTACATGTTTCTGTTTAGATTGTCAACTTTGCTAGCATTCTCTTTCTTCTTTGACCCAAATATCAGGAGACCTCATCTCCGGAACTCTGAATCTGGAGTGAGCATGAGGATATATAATTCTGAATAACTGTGCTCTCTCCAACAGTACTCTTGAAATTGTATCCAAAACACTAATACTCCCAGACCCTCATTTCTTGAATTTTGACTTTTGATTTTTAATTTCTAGACTTTTTCTATTCATCTAACATCTTTGATGCAATCATGTTAGTAACACGTGTCATACTACAGAATCATCAGTGTTTTGCTACATCACTGTCATAATAATTGCTTGACAAAACATTTACTCAGCATAGCTACATAGTAAGTAATCCATATGTGTTACTGATTGAGGATATCCATTCTATGACAATCAGTAAGTAGAAAAATACTCTTACAAGAAATGCACAGGGATGATTTCAGTAAGATACGGTGTCACTTGTGGAAAATTTTAACATAACCTCTCTTTTAGCCTTTAACTTAAAAGTTAAACTTCATTATCTCAAAAACCGATATCTAAATACATGTACCATTTATATGGCAAAGTGAGCTGGTACTCCCAACCCCTTATTCTTTAAGTCTTTTACCCTGCATGGTTATCTGGAGTCATTGGATATCTTGATGTTTAATCTTGGTCCAGTTGAAATTGAGAAAAAAATGGTTTTACTATACTTCTTGCGTTCATCTATTTAAGTGTTTTACAAGGGGGGAAAAAGACACATATATTTAAATTTTTGTAACATGTTAAAATAATCTTTTACATGCACAAGTATATTACACATATATTCAAGTAAATTTTTTTAATAATAATTCATTAAAAATATTTGAATCCATTGAAGTTGATTGCAGTAGATATAATGTGAATTATGAGCCTAAGACACAACAAGCAAATTTATGGAACAGTGGTCTCATTCTGTCATTTGTCAACTGAAAAAGTTTGATGATAATAGGCTTGAAACTGTTCAAAATATGCCTCTAAATCATTTTGAAAAAGAATGGCTGCAAATTTAAAAAGTAGGTAACCATGAACTGCTTTTGAGTCAACATGATATGACGTCCTTAGATGCATCAACTGACAAGATTTGATGATCCTAGTCCTTATAGTAAGCAAAATATCAACATTTTAATAAATGTAATTTTTGGTCAACTTTGAAGTGACCTTGAGACCAAGCCCTTTGTCCCAGGGCGATTCCCCATGCAAATTTAAATCTACAATATATCCTCATCCTTTTGTGAAAGTTTGGTGATAATCTGCCCAGTGGTTCTTGAGAGGACGATTTTTTAGCAACCAGTTCTTTTGGTTTTATTTACCTAATTATCTCCCCTTGTTTATGGGTCACAACCCTAAGTTTACTAAAAACGGGAGCCCTTGGGCCATGGATACACTATGACAAATTTGACAATAATTGGCCAAGGGGTTCTTGAGTTATGGCCCATATTCTAACAGAGGCCCATGGGTCACAACGCTCACCTGAGTTTCTTTGGCCCTGCTGTTCTTCACCAGACCCTCCCTCCCTTGTAATACTTATTGAGGCCCCACCCTACCCCCAGGGGCCATGATTTAAAAAATTAGAATCTACACTACCCCAGTATGCTTCCACATATGTTTCAGTTTTTCTGGCCCAGTGGTTCTTGAGAAGAAGATTTTTGAAGATTTTGCCTATATTTCAATGTAAAACTTTAATTCCCTATTGTGGCCCCGCCCTACCCCCGGGGGCCATGATTTGAAGAATTTAGAATCTACACTACTACAGGATGATTCCACATAAGTTCCAGTTTTTCTGGCCCAGTGGTTCTTGAGAAGAAGATTTTTGAAGATTTTGCCTATATATTTTAAACTTTGATTCCCTATTGTGGCCCCGCCCTACCCCCGGGGGCCATGATTTGAAGAGAATCTACACTACCCCAGGATGCTTCCACATAAGTTTCAGCTTTTCTGGCCCACTGGTTCTTGAGAAGAAGATTTTTAAAGATTTTGCCTATATATTTCAATGTAAAACTTTGATTCCCTATTGTGGCCCCGCCCTACCCCCGGGGGCCATGATTTGAAGAATTTTGAATCTACACTACCCCAGGATGCTTCCATAGAACTTTCAGCTTTTCTGGCCCTGTGGTTCTTGAGAAGATTTTTTTAATGACCCCACCCTATTTTTGTCTTCTCTTGATTATCTCCCCTTGTAAAGGGGGTTGGTCCTTCATTTTAACAATTTAAACTCCCCTTCACCCAAGGATGCTGTGTACCAACTTTGGTTAAATTTGGCTCAGTGGTTCTTGAGAAGAAGATGAAAATATGAAAAGTTTACAGACGGACGGACAGACAGACGACGGACAACTGGTGATCAGAAAAGCTCACTTAAGCTTTCAGCTCAGGTGAGCTAAAAAGTTTACATACATCAAACAAATGGCCATAGCATTAGCTCTTTGAGCCTTTGGCTCACAAGAGCTAACAAGAGGCCCATGGGCCACATTGCTCACCTGAGCACATTGGTTAGGCAAAAGCACAAATCAGTTCAGATTGGGGGAGGGGGGGGGGCTTGAATTTTAAACTACCTTCAATGCCAATTTAACAAATGGCTTTGTTGTACTTGAAAAGCTTTAAAAAAAAAATTCCCATATATTCCTATGTAAAAATTTGATCCCCCATTGTGGCTCCTCCCTATCCCATGGGTCATCATTTGAACAAACTTGAATCTACACTATCTGAGGATGCTTCCATATCAATACGACTAAACATAGTTTTCTGTTCTTGAGAATATTTTTTTCTATATGTTCTTATGTAAAACTTTGGGTCCCACCCTACCCCTGCAAAGACAGATCCAGGGCCAGCGCACTGGGCATGCTCCCCCCGTTTGAATTTTTTTTATATAGAACTTATATGTCCATTATCCTAAAATCAAGGAAAAACATCTTTTCTTTGTCAGCTTCCCAGACCCCCACCAAGGCCTTGCTCTAGACCCACTGGGGGCTTCAATGGAGCCCCCAGACCCACTGCCTCTACCCCCCCCCCCCCCGTTACAAAATTCCTGGATCCGCCACTGCCCCGGGGGTCATATTGTGAACAAAATTGAATTTACACTACCTGAGGATGCTTCTATATCAATATGACTAAACATGATTTTCAGTTCTTGAGAAGAAGATATTTTCCTATATGTTCCTATGTAATTTTCAATCCCCCATTGGGCCCCACCCTACCCCTGGGGGTCATCATTTGAACAAAATTGAATTTACACTACCTGAGGATGCTTCCATATCAAAATGACTTATCATGGCTTTGCACTTCTTCAGAAGAAGATATTTTCCTATATATTTCTATTTAAGACTTTGATCCTCCATTGTGGCCCAACCCTACCCACCCGGGGGTCATGATTTGAACAAAATAGAATCTACACTACCTGAGGATGCTTCCACATAAATATGACCAATCAGGGCTTTGCCGTTCCAGAGAAGAAGATTTTTTTAAGATATTTCCTTTATATTTCAATGTAAAACTTTGATCCTCCATTGTGGCCCCGCCCTACCGCCGGGGGGTCATGATTTGAACAAACTTGAATCTACACTACCTGAGGATGCTTCCATATAAATATGACTCATCATGGCTTTGCTGTTCTTGAGAAGAAGATTTTCAAAGATTTTTCCTTTATATTTCAATGTAAAACTTTGATCCTCCATTGTGGCCCCGCCCTACCCGGGGGTCATGATTTGAACAAACTTGAATCTACACTACCTGACAATGCTTCCACATAAATATGACTCATCTTGGCTTTGCTGTTCTTGAAAAGAAGATTTTTAAAGATACTTCCTATATATTGCTATGAAAAACTTTGATGCTCCATTGTGGCCCCGCCCTACCCCCCAGGGGTCATGATTTGAACAAACTTGAATCTACACTACCTGAGGATGCTTCCATATAAATATGACTCATCATGGCTTTGCTGCTCTTGAGAAGAAGATTTTTAAAGCTTTTTCCTATATATTTCTATGTAAAACTTTGATCCTCCATTGTGGCCCCGCCCTACCCCCGGGGGTCATGATTTGAACAAACTTGAATCTACACTACCTGAGGATGCTTCCATATAAATATGACTCATCATGGCTTTGCTGCTCTTGAGAAGAAGACTTTTAAATGTTTTTCCTATATATTTCTATGTAAAACTTTGGTCCTCCATTGTGGCCCCGCCCTACCCCCGGGGGTCATGGTTTGAACAAATTTAAATCTACACTACCTGAGGATGCTTCCACATGAGTTTCATCTTTCCTGGCCCTGTGGTTCTTGAGAAGAAGATGTTTAAAAGATGCTATTTATTTTTCACCAATTCTCTATTATCTCCCCTTGAAAGAGGGCGTGGCCCTTCATTTGAACAAACTTGAATACCCTTCACATACGAATGCTTTGTGGCAGGTTTGGTTGAAATTAGCGCAGTGGTTCTGGAGAAGAAGATGAAATTGTGAAAAGTTTACAACGCCGATGACAACGCCAACGACAGACAACGGACAAATTTCGATTAGAAAAGCTCACCTGAGCCGAAGGCTCAGGTGAGCTAAAAAGATAAAAAGAATTATGTATCTTAGAGTTGTCTATTTGTAATCAAAGTTATATTGAAATCAGACCAATATCTTGAAATAAAAAATTGCACTGTTGTAGTGCAAAAAAATTAATGATATTTTACATGTTGCTACAATATTCAAGAGAGGGCATGTTGCAAAATTTTGAATTAAATTAGAGGGGTTATGACTGTTTCATCACTAATTATAGATGATCAATGCGAAAACACAAAGTTGAGAATTGCAATGTCATTGAAAGTCTTGGAGAGCACCGAGCTATTAAAAAATTATTTCTTCAGACAGGAAAATACCCAAAAGAGACTAAAATGTTTTAAGATGCTTCAGGGATTGCCTATACATATCTATGACAAAAGTGTTCAAATAGTAGTAGCTTTGTTAATGGAAGGATTAACATTTTTGATGACCCAGTCCATGCGATATCCCAGTACACCGCTTATCGCATGGATGTTGCGCCTATGGATTTTGCATTGTTTCCATACCTATTGCTTTACTGTGTAGACATAGATTTTAAGAGCTCACTAATATTTGATATGCAACAATAGAAAAAAGTAACATGACTTGCTAGAGTTATTCAATTTTAAAGTAGAGAAAAGACATGTAAATGCTAGAAATGAAAGGTATTTATAGCTGTGAAAAGCTCAGCAGGTTTGGAATCAGGTTGTCACATCACCTAACATCAAAAAACATCAAATATTGCTTGCTCCGTGAATTCTTTGACTGCACAGTAAAAAATCGCATATTTTCAAAATTTTAGTAAATGGACCTGATTTTTTACATACTAATAAACAGATAAACAAAATATAAGAATTTAATCAGATAAATGTCATTTTTCAAAGTGCACAGTAAATTTTTCTTAAATCAATGTGTCCGCAAACTTTTCTTACAATCCTCATTCATGTACATGCCCTTAGCACTGAAGTCATTTGAAATATGCACATATGTTAACATTTGTTGTTGTATATGCCAAAATAGCAGTTCTCTCTAAATTATTTTGTAAAAATACATATATTACAAGTTCTTAATGTATTAAGGCCTGATGTGTCCATAATCCTAGATGGAAGGACTTTTATCCTTGTGTGACTGTTTAAATTTCACTATGCTGCTTATTCTTCGTCATCTCCAAACAGATGCTCTTCTGGCAAATATGGTCATGCTTGGTATCAAATTTCAGTTATCAGATGGCAGTCACACCTATCCAAAAGAAATTGAAATTTCTCATTTAAAATAAAAAAAAAACTGTACAACTTATAAATGATAAAAAATTAACGATGTTAATTTTACTCGGACAGCTAAGTCGAACAGTCAGATGCTTTAGTCAAATGAAAGTCGAGTACTCGTTGAAATTGAAATTAATTTTTCATGTCATTTTCCTTTTTATCTTTCAGAGACCGCTAGCCTGTACAATATTTAAACTACATTATAACCATTATATAACAAATTATTGAATCATTAAACATTTATGTAGTAATAAATATATGTATCAAATGTATTTGATTTCAAATATAATATTTACTGCCAGTGTTTTTTTTTTCAGTACTTTGGGACTGGGGGCTGGGGCCCTCAGAATTGGGAATTTCAGCATCAATTAGGCTAAATTGGGAATCTCCCAGAAAGCCCAATCACTTAAAAAGCATTGTCAAAAAGCTTTGTTTTTGTCTTTGTATTACTTTAACAAACAATTGTTATAACTAATCAAGACTATTCTTGGTATGGATTATCTAATTACTTGCATCAAGAACAATAGTGGTATGAATTATCTAATTATGAAGAAATCCAACTTGGCTGAGGTGGCAGAGGATAGTTTTTTTAATGCCAAACATGTGCCGAGGGGGTACACATATACATGCGATCCATAAAAACATGTACATGGGGACAGTTTTTCAGGGGCTAATTAATTACACTTCATATGCCCATGGCTCACAAATTATGTCAACAAATTACATGTAATTTGCCTAGTAGAGTGCACATGTACCAAAAATGCACCTGGGGTCTCCCCAAATTTTGGCTTGTTTTTCCAAGATTTGGGCCTCAGTCGCACCCATCCAACCCACTCCCAGGCCCAAGCGAGCAGGATAAAACATCCAGTAGTCTGTAAATCAATGCATGCCCTAATGAAAATTCACCAATTGATATGGGGCCATTCACCTTCCCTCTGAGATACACACCTTCTTCTAAGGCCTACTGATTTTCAGCTGAATTTCCTCTGCAACTGACCATGTGTCTTAGGTTCGCATTTACAACTCTGTATATGATAAGCATCATAGTGACACCTACATGTTGCACATTAATTTTTTCAGCAAGCACTCTGCTACACTGCAAATGTGTCCCATAATTATTCGAATCATTTTTCTACATAAAATATCACATCAAACAGGGGATATCTCAAATTTTTAAGAAATTTGACTGGGTCTTTAGTACAAAACTATCCCCTGCCACCTTTAACTTTCAAAGTTTGCTTTTTAATTAAAATAACTTTCCATATTTAGAAAGTGCAATCAATTCTGAGTAAAAATATACTAAATATGTCTTATTTCAATGAAAAATAAAAAAGTTAGAGGCAAATACGTGACCCCACCAATTGTCGGTCAACTACCTTAACCCCATATTCTTTGTGTTACTTCAAAAATGACCAACTCCTACAATTCAAAAGAATCTATTTCTTATCAAAACAGTGTTTAATGGTAACTTTGATCAATTTCAAATGCAGCTACATATAAAAAATTCAATAAGAATTGCATGCCTTGATGAAATGTACTCACATGAAACACATACTCTCCTATTTTTGATGTTTTGAGAAATCCCATTTTACCTCTTAATTGCTTGAATTTATACATCTATAGCTTGTTTGCAAAAAGAAAACCTAATCTATTTTTCAGGATATTTATTGTAATATACAAAAACCCCTCTTCCATCAAAGGTTCAAGAAGAAGTATCCTGGAAATTGCAGTTATCTACCCTACCCCTCCAACCATTACCTGATTCTATAGAAAATATACTGTGGAAATCTGATTTTACTGACTGTCCTTTTTCTGAGTATATTTCCATTCAATTTCAATGTATCTGAGTGATCAAATACATGCATTTGATTCCCCTGAATATTTCAAGTGATCATCCTGTCCTTACTTGGCATTTGTGAGTAAATTTCAGGTGTTTAGTAGAATCCAATAATTACATGAAAATGTACATATTTCTGATATTTTGTTCATTAAATATGCAAAAAGACCATCTGTTTTGTTATAATTTAAAGAAAAATATATAATCTATATGAAAATAATGAAAAGTTTAAGTTCTATCACATTATAGAAGACAAATGAGGGGGAAAATGAAGGGGAGGGGGTATTTTTGAGCCCCTTTAATTTTAATTAAACAGGGAATTATTTAATCTTAGACTAATTATAAATCCTGGATTTTCAGAAAATTCTGAAATCAGGTGTAGTGCCCGAAAACTAACTTAGTTTTGCTTGAAATTATCAGTTTTCACTGTAATAGATACTGTCTAAATGGGTAAGTGTGTATATAAGAAGCTAATATAATTGAATTATTGTTTATTTTTATTCATTCATGTTTTTATTGTGTTCCAATTTCATATTTTTATTGTTTATTTTCAGTCATAATTATTATTTCTAGGGTAAATGTCTTTTATGCAGTGTATCTGGTGTTCTACTGTTGTAGCTGTAGAAAATAATGACGCATGCGCAGATGGGGGTTAGTCGATGCCTGGCATCAAAAAACGACTAACCCCCATTTGCGCATGCGTCATTATTTTCTCGCTAAATTCTGCAGTTTTCTGCAATCAAACGGCGATATTAAAATAATCCATCGAATTTCCGTCATTAAATTATGCTACAACTCCACTGTTATCGCAAAACGTTCCTTCCGAGTTGTAGATATCCGTTAAACATTGCCAACAACGCACGGCTTCATAGTCCCCATGAATGAAGACCCGACTGAAGAAATGACTCGCAGCAAACGAAAATACATACCGATGCGTATTCAGCACGACAACTGCAAACACTTACATATGTTTTCACAATCGTAACAACTTTTAAATCCAACGAAATGGTCAGAAAAACGCAGCGATGTAGACACTACCAAATTTACAGCAGCTTCCTTATGCAGACAACCACTCCTCGACGTCACAGTCGTAAAATACGACGTCACAGGTACACTCTTTTCCCGAACTTTTCTAATGCAAAATGGCGATTAAGCATTGTACGTAATATAAGGTATACTGTCTTTGTTGTTCAGCACACGTACTTTTAATTGTTTGTAAAAAGTTCTCCTTTAACCAGGTAATTGAATATCACAAGAGGAAAGGAAACTGGAATGTCTTCAGTACAGAAATCGGTCTTTGAAATTTGAAGATCCATGATCCGCCCACTTGTTTCACCTCCAGCTAAGAGGTGCATTTTTAGTGTGCAAATCGAGAGTTTTCAAGCCATTGTGACGTCACCCTCAATAATTTGTAACAGATCAGTGAAATCTTACACATGAATCAATAAAAAATAATAATAATAATATAGTTAAACTGTGGAAAACGTTAGTTTGAATTCTTGTGTACCATAAACAAATTCCCAAGCCTTTGTGACATTACTCCTAAACTTGCAATGACGGGGAACAGAGAAAAATACTGGGTCATAAATATAATAATAATAGTATTTGAATACACCAGTCAGATTAAACCACCCCGTGTCCTCTTTTCTTGTACTTTACAAACGTATTTTTTTTTTTAGACAGAATACCCCCCCCCCCCCCCCCCCTTTGGCGAAAAACGGATCGAGTACTCAGTTCAAATATTTTAATTTTTATTATTTTCATCATCAAAATATATATATATTTGTATTGGCTCAAAAAAAGAATTGAACAAGTTAAATTGATGCAAAGCATCAAATAGACCTCAAAAATATATAAAGCAAAAATATATAGAGCATTCTGAAGTATTTCCAAAAGAAAGAGCACTCCCCCCCCCCCCCTCCAAAAAAAATGCATATATGGCAGAATCTAGGAGAGGTGGTTCTAAGAAAAAAAAATATTTTCTTCAGTGGCATGTCTGATGCACCTTGGAATTTAGTGGGTTTTTTTTTATTTTTTATTATAGCCTTAAAATATTTCTGAATCTAGGGAGAATCCACAGTGTGCAAGTACAAGTCTTTCAAAGACATTGTGAGTTACCCCAATACCCTGCATATTTCACTTACCCATTGAGAAGAAGGTAAACATGGCCTATTTACACCCTTCATACATTCAAAGGCAACATTTCTCAATATTTGAAATTTTAATTCTTTTCCCCAGACACTCTCCTTCCTATCTATACCCTAAAATCTGTCCATCCCACTCCGTGCGAATCCTAAGACATATTTACGAGGAAAAACCCTGCGCTTTGCATGGTCAATGAAATGGGGTAAATTAGTAACCTGTGGCATACTTATACTTTCTAAAATCAAATTAAGGGTTAAATACAAATTCCAACATTTAATTTAATTTCCTTTTTATTTAACT
Source organism: Saccostrea echinata (assembly GCF_033153115.1). Taxonomy (NCBI): domain Eukaryota; kingdom Metazoa; phylum Mollusca; class Bivalvia; order Ostreida; family Ostreidae; genus Saccostrea; species Saccostrea echinata. Next base: position 14,552,465 of record NW_026889801.1, on the reverse strand, counting down.
TTGTTTATTGTTTACTCTTTTATTTTCTATAATTATATGTTTCATTTTAAATGTATTAGTATTATGATTGAGCACATAAAATATTGAAATTATGCCACTCCAACCCCCCGAAAAAAAAAATTAAAGGCGTCGTATTATTCTTTAAAAATAAAATTTAAAGCTTTAATCTTGTATCTGTAAAAGTTTTGGATCCTTCCCTCAACACTGTTGACATCATTTGTCTCGGATAACATAAAGATAAGCGTAAGCCAGCGTTAATTGCGCTTTGATTGAATTCAGTCTACATGCAGCTACACCAGAGAAAATCCACAGAATTTCTTCCCATGTAGAAAAGTGCATCTTTATGATAGACTTTTACACTTGTTCGACTTTTCTGTGTGTGTTTTATCCCCTCGCAACGGAGTTGCGTGTTTGTTTGTGGGTGAGTGAGATAATTCTGTGCGAAACGGAAGTGACGTAATTAGCATTGGAATCGATGTCGGATGCTGCCTTAGCTTATGGATAATAAATTGCGCAGCTCGATCACTATATAATAGTATGCTGCTAATCTATTATTATTATCATTTTCTTTAGCGTCATGTGGTTTTCTACCTTCTCAATATTTTTGTCCCCGTTTCAGACAATTGTGGGTATGTTACAAATCTTGCATTTTCACGAGTATCTTATTTGTGGTATTGTAATCTTCCATTTATACCTACATGTTAAATATAACATGGTTAATAGTCTACCATATTACGATATTTTAATATTATTTAATTAAATGTGATCTTATTGTAATAATTGTATTTGCCCTCTGAGGGCCCTTGATTGGTGAATAAACATACTATTATATATCATATTTCAACAACATGGGAATGGAAAGGGGCTGTAAGCCTTTGAATGAAATTGTCCATACAAGGACTCTTTTCGGACAAACTATTATTGCGCAGATTTAGAGGGATATCTGGAGTGTCCAACTCCACCCTCGGATATTTTCTGAGATATAAAATTTAAATAGCAAAGTAAACCAAAACGACCCCCCCCCCCCGTTTAAAAAAAACTCAGACACTTAGGACACTTGGTAAAATGTGATCGAATGAGTCATTTACATGTCCTTACACCCGCTCCCAAATAGATTGTTCGCTGATTCTTGGCTACTCCAAAAAATTTGAGATTTTTTTTTCTGTTGAAGTTGCCCCCTCATTCTCCTAACCTCAGAAAATAATCACACGTTTCAAAGCACACCATCATGTAAGAAATATTAATTTGTTTATATTTCACATAAATTAATCCTTCTAAATGTAAATCCTGTCTCTCCATATAGCGTCCCTGCATTGATGATGATTTTCCTGGTCGATGTTCACAGGCTCGACTTGTAGTACTAGTAATGCAGTGCTGGATTTTCAAACTCGCAATCGCGTGGCAATATTGTATAGGAAACAGATCACGTCACATTTTGATAAAATATTTTGGAAAAAATAAAATAAATAATGATAGTGAAGGTAACATTATGTAAGCAAAATCATATAATTGTTTTTTTTTGCTGGGAAAATTGTTAGACTGGAGTGATGCTTTTATAATATGCACAGTATTATTTCTTCTTCGAACAACAGTTAACACTTTACGTGGAGGTTTACAATTCCTTAATTTTGTTGATACTAATGTAGATTAAATATTATCGATAATGTAAACCTTTTGTCTTTATATGCTATTTTTAAATGTCTCGTTTCAGCTGATGCATAAAAAGAGAGATTTCTTTTTATTGACAATACAGCCCCGTAGAATACCTGGGGGGGGGGGGGGGTTGTAAGTATAGTTTTTCACTGTTGTAAATCTTTATTTAAATGCTTCCTGTAGTCTCCCCCGTTTTGTTGCAGCATTAAGATCGAGCACTCGCAAACTCCTGCAGTTGAAAAAGAAATATACTAATGTACAACCCCCCCCCCCCCCCTTCCCCCTTCGAAATAGGTGTTTTGAGTTTGGAGACTTAAGCTTTTTTTACTGCATAGACATGATAAATATTGCATCTCAAAGTAATTGCCAAAAAAAATCTCAGTAAATGCTAATGATAGATTTATAATTAAGCTGTCAGTGCATAATATCAAATAAAGTAGTTCGTCATATAATGTAAGCGTTATTGTTTATATTTGCCGCAACATAGAATCAGCTACAAGCAAATCCTTTAAAAAGAAAGTTGACCTAGCGCTGTGACCATCATAAAACACACAAGTAGATATCTGAACCATTGGTTTAAGTTGCTGAATCCATTAATTGTAAATAAAAAAGGCATAGTGATGAACGGGGGGGGGGGGGGTGTCAATTCAGAAAGGTGAATCTAGAGTGGGCTTCACATCGGCAATAGCATTACTCATTAGTCATTTTATAAGCATTCTATAGTTTACTGTATTTTAAATTTTAAGGTGAAAAATAAGAGATCAGTAGAACCAATGAGCACCTAGTTTAAAATATTCCATGCAGTGTAGTACTATTTTGTAGCAATCGCATCTTCTCTGGTCTTTCCGGCAAGCATGCATATCCGAGGTTGTTATTCGAGCGTGTCGTAAAGTAGTTAAGAAAAGCTATATATTTATCATAATTTTAGAATTAACTGATATCTTCAGTCTTTGCATTATAAGACCTAAGTAACTGTTACATTTCGTACATTTACATGTATGTACAAGTTAAACAACAAAGCACGAATCTTTTACAGATAATGAAACGAAATTGTCATGGTACAGTTTATCTACAGTTGTATTCCCAGGATGCCCTACCGTGAGGTCGAGCATGCGTATTCCAGAAAAAAAAGAGTAACGTAGTTGCTAGCGAACCGATCCCAAAAAAATAATAGAGAAAATATGTAGTAAAATTTGTTGTTACACCACGATAATTTATTTTTGATACATCACATTTCAGTAGTAATCATTAATATTGGTATCACCACCTAACATAGATCCAGGGTAGTATGATGATCACACGTTGAAAGATTGCTGCCGATTTCTTTCTTTGTTTCCTTCTCCAACTGTAATTGGCAAAATGGCAGCAAGAACATTTTAATTAATTTTTTTTCTGTTTAGCGTCCATTCATCTTTCAAAAATCTACCCATCTATATAGTTCTTACTATTTTAAAAGCGATAATGGATCAACAAAAGGAAGACTAAGTGTTTTTCATAATAAACAAAGAAAAAGATATTCTAAAATTCACGGTAATGCCTAAAATGAACACACCTGCACTTTGATGGTGTTGTATTTTCGCTGTATTTTCCTCAAACGTTACCGATGGTGAGAACGCAAAGTACACTTCAAATTATTTTAATAAATAAATGCATACATTCAGTACTTTAATGTAAACACAAACATTGGGCTAATCCAGGAGAGGTAAGGTAACAGCACTTAAAACGGCATCAATATGTGAAAAATGGAGAGCTTAACTAAGCATTTCAAATTTCAATTGAAGTTTTTGCAGATAGAGACAGATAGAAGGACAGACGGTACAAAAGCATTATGCCACCATCTACATGTAAGTTCGTCGGGGGGTGGGGGTGGGGTGGGGGGATATTCCTCTAGCAAATTCTTCTGAGTTTCATAGTTAGGATTGTTGGCACATTCAATCTCATTTAACAAGCATGCATTCAAATCTAAATAGTTTGGATACATTACTCAAAATGTCTAAATGTTCTAACCACTGTGCCACCCTAACGACTAACTCAAAATGAAGTACATGTATCTAATCACTAGTTAAAATAATAAACAAATGCTAATATTTGTGTTTGTAATTCATTAAACTGGAGTTCACAGGATATTCAATATTATCTTTACTTTAAAAAGAAAAAAAAAAACCTCAGCTGCTTTATTTGTGTATTTGTGGGGCTTGAAAATGAAGGGCATTTAGCATAATCACTTAAAAATGAAATGAAAGTATATTAGATATATGACGTTTTGTGTGAAAATATTATCAAGCATACTTTACAGAGTGGATTGATCATGTGTTTAAAAAAAGGGGGAGAGGGACGATCGTCCGAGTATATGTTTATCCTTACAAACAAAGGGTAAAGCATTAATTCATGTTTGTGGCCATAAAATCCATGACTTCAAAACTTTTTATCTGGATTGCACAAAGAAAACAAATTCATTCAAAAGAATTCACAGATGATTTACTGGCATCATGAGGAATAAACCAAGCACGAAGCATCGTTTTTCAAGAAATGGGGGGGGGGGATAATTGATGACGTCTGAAAAATTTTGACAAGCATACCACCTTCCCCGAAAAAAGAAAAGAAATAAAAGAAAAATACCAAAACTTGCAAAACTTATTTCGGGGGGGGGGGGGGTCCAATTTAGTGCCATTAAATCTGCTGAAGAGACTTCTATACAATAGCCAGGAACCTTGCTAATGCCCTTAAGTACAAAACAGTAAAGCTGCAGTCTCATCAGACACTTCATTTCTGTTAAAAACACAGATGGAATTGCAGGTACATGTATTGAGATGCATACATAATACGTTACCATAGATTTCTGTAACATGATTTTCACCTCTAATTTTACATACTCAGTAAATTAAAATGGTATCATATAAAAATATACAAAACACAGTATCACTATATTGCATTTAACCGAAAGCCAAGGCTTGATGCGCGAGTCTCAGACTCAAAGGAGGACGAAATGTGTGTGTAATCTCTTAATTTTTTGTCTTTACAAAATTCAGGAGGCAAAGACATGTTATGTAATTACTTTTATTTAATTCGTTTTAGACTTTCCGATGAGGATGACAGTTATTAGAAAAATAAATAACTTAACATGGAACTTCTGTAAATACAAGTACTGTACCCCCCCCCCTTCCCTTTTTTTTTTTTTTTTTTTTTTTGTTGAATGGGTTATTCAGTATAGGTCGACGAAATATTCTCATGGTGTTTTTGATAAATATTAAAACGATTCTTGAAGGAATCTAACTTGCGAAGAACAAAATAAAACACTCGCGGCCAGCACCTAGACAGACCATTTGACATACTAATAGATTTTATTTATGAAAGTATCTTTTAGTGATCGAGTTTTCACTTGATAAAATATATATATAAGTTTTTCTGAAACAAAAATCGTAAACAAAGATTTAAACTTCAAAATGTTTTTAATGTTATTTTTTAATGTAGAAGAACTGCTCTCTTAGACGATAGAAATTGAGCAATGGAAGTCATCTAAGTCATGAGTCATTTAACGGAAATAAAAGCGCAGCACTTCCTTGAGCATGTTTGGTAACCCCCCCCCCCCCACCCTTCTTTTCCTCGGCAATTCTGAGTGACATTTCCTTCACAGGTGGCCTGGCAGGGATACTAGTAATAGCTCTAGTAAAACTGATGAGCATGTTATATCTCTATATTGCTATTCATAATGAAATAGATAATTGTAGCAAAAGAGTTTTGATGGAAATGTGCTACATGTATTACACCGAATCTGTATATTTGAAGAATTTTCCCCCATTAATGACAGATCTACTAGAAATTATAGGGAAAGAATGGAGCGACTAATAGTATATTCGGGGGATATCATACAATTATTTAAAATACGTCGACAGTAACATATATCTTACTCATTCCATATACTTCGATTTTTCGGCAAGTGACAATATAGCTAAGATTTTAGTCGAACTTATAATCTATAAAGACTAGTTAAAAATTATAAAAGGCGGTTTTATATCCATATCTCTCGGCTGAACCAACGGTAAATATTTATAGAAATGTCTCTTGCACCTGTGCTCAATGGAGGATTTAAAGGGGATGTTGGGGAGGATGTCCGCAAACACCCCTACCCCCCCCCCCCCCCCCCCCACAAATACACACAGAAACACACCAAAAATTCTTATAATACATCTTAATTTTGTTTGTATAAGACTCTATAATATAAATAAAGTGTGAACAAAAGCATGTGTGGCTTTCGATATTTTAATAGAGAAACTTACGAATTTCACCGAGTATAGGGGAGCATTTTTCCTGGTGGGGGTAGGTATCTAGAATTGTTTTTTTTTTAAATATTTAATATAAAAAAGGGGATCGTTATCCAATATCATATAAAATCGCTGGGGATTTATAGATATTTTAACTGAAATCCATTTGCTATTTCCTAAGGCACCTGTATAAACGATAAGAAGTCGACCCCACTGTTCCAATCACCCCCCCACCCCCCCCCCACCCCCCGTTCCAGTCAACCCCATTCTCGTTAGTTCTTGATCATATACAAATTAATCGATAAAAGGGTTCAATACAAATTCATTTCGGGGGCAGGTGGGGTATCTCAAATAAACGGATTATCTACAGTATATTTACATGTACATCAAGTACTAACTATCATATTGTATTACATGTACATCAAGTACTACTATATCAATGCTGCCTTGTGGAGAATCGTTGTGCCTTACACCTGATTAATCAGTAATAATTTGTTTATATAACATTTTTGAAGAAGTTTTCCCATTATATCACAAATATGATATTTTTATCCATATGCCCTGAAAAACTGCTGAATCACGCCGGATATAGTTATATTACACCGGAAACAGTTATGTTGCCCTCCCGAACACCGTTATATTCCCTCGCGTGTAATCATTCTGCATATTAATTAAATCGGGTTCGAAATTCACAGAGGCAGTTGCTAAGCAAACGTAAACAGTTCCGCGAAAATGAAAATGTCTGGAAAACGTCTACGTTTTTTTATGTTCATTTAAATTCAGAGGAACCAGATAGTTTGATTGAGGAGAAAAATTCCGTAAATACAACAAAAATTATAAGCACAAGTGTCAGCGTGCTGAAAACATTCTGCAATGAAACAAGACGGAATATTTCGGAATTGTTTATAGAGGAAGAGAAATCAGCCTTCATAACTTTCAGCCGTTCCCCGTTATCATTTTAACAACAATAGTGTTAATGTTCCTTAGCATTATTATCGAAACTATTGGTACCCACCAATCAACTATTTAAAAAACAATTTGCATGTTTTTTTTCCAGATATTTACACAGGTCCATAGTCTTCAATACATATGTCCGATTTTGTTTTTTTTAAAATGTTATATACCATATATTACATGACTTCTCGGGTAACAATACCAGAATATTTGCCTCTCGGTAACAGGAAAGCCCTGGAGTGTTATGTCGCCCTCTGCCTTCGGCATCGGGCGACATAACACTCCAGGGCTTTCCTGTCACCTCGGGGGCAAATATTCTGGTATGTTGCCCTCGAAGCCATGTAATATATGTATAATAGTACACAAGACTTGAAAACTAATGATTTCCACAGTTTAACTCTTTATTACTTTTTTTTTTAATTGTAAGATTTCACTGATCTGTTACAAATTATTGAGGGTGACGTCACAATGGCTTGAAAACTCTCGATCTGCACACTAAATATGCACCTCTTAGCTGGAGGTGAAACAAGTGGGCGGATCATGGATCTTCAAATTTCAAAGACCGATTTCTGTACTGAAGACATTCCAGTTTCCTCTCCTCTTGTGATATTCAATTACCTGGTTAAAGGAGAACTTTTTGCAAACAATTAAAAGTACGTGTGCTGAACAACAAAGACAGTATGCCTTATATTACGTACAATGCTTAATCGCCATTTTGCTTTAGAAAAGTTCGGGAAAAGAGTGTACCTGTGACGTCGTATTTTACGACTGTGACGTCGAGGAGTGGTTGTCTGCATAAGGAAGCTGCTGTAAATTTGGTAGTGTTTACATCGCTGCGTTTTTCTGACCATTTCGTTGGATTTAAAAGTTGTTGCGATTGTGAAAACATATGTAAGTGTTTGCAGTTGTCGTGTTGAATACGCATCGGTATGTATTTTCGTTTGCTGCGAGTCATTTCTTCAGTCGGGTCTTCATTCATGGGGACTATGAAGCCGTGCGTTGTTGGCAATGTTTAAAGGATATCTACAACTCGGAAGGAACGTTTTGCGATAACAGTGGAGTCGTAGCATAATTTAATGACGGAAATTCGATGGATTATTTTAATATCGCCGTTTGATTGCAGAAAACTGCAGAATTTAGCGAGAAAATAATGACGCATGCGCAAATGGGGGTTAGTCGTTTTTTGATGCCAGGCATCGACTAACCCCCATCTGCGCATGCGTCATTATTTTCTACAGCTACAACAGTAGAACACCAGATACACTGCATAAAAGACATTTACCCTAGAAATAATAATTATGACTGAAAATAAACAATAAAAATATGAAATTGGAACACAATAAAAACATGAATGAATAAAAATAAACAATAATTCAATTATATTAGCTTCTTATATACACACTTACCCATTTAGACAGTATCTATTACAGTGAAAACTGATAATTTCAAGCAAAACTAAGTTAGTTTTCGGGCACTACACCTGATTTCAGAATTTTCTGAAAATCCAGGATTTATAATTAGTCTAAGATTAAATAATTCCCTGTTATTAATACTAAGTGATTGCATCAAAATTTGATAAAATATATGTGACAGTGCCCAAACTATTATTTTCAAACAAATAAATTTTTTTCAGACAAAAATTGCCTTACTCTGTTAAGATTTGTTATGCTGATGCTTCAAACTCTTTGAAAATGTGTACTGGGAAAGGTTTACCCCCCTTGTATTTAGGTCTCTCTACCTAAATGAATAAGAGTCAAATAAAAGAAATATGCACTGCTTGAAAAAACACCTTTACAAAACTTTACTTGCCAAGTAAATCTCTTTAAAGGTGCTCAAAAAAGCAAGGTCATCTTTGTATTAACTTTACAAAAAGTAAAGGTGAAAAGGTAACCTTTACTTAAACGAAAAGGTAATTAAATTTAACCTTTCACCTTTAATGCTGCATTAAAGTTGAGATATATATATATATGAAACTTTTTTAAATCCTTATTTAAATACTGGCCTTTGTTTAATACACTCTACTTAAAGATTTCAACAAATGGTTTTTGACTTTTAAAATAAATAGGTGCCTGGTGTGTCTATTGTGATACCCCCAGGTCATTTTTGTTAAACTCGATCTTACTAAAAATGCACAAATTTTCAAGCGTTATATCAATTTCCAGTTGTATTTAGTATTAGAGATTGTCATCTATAAAATATAAAAATTATACTATTTTTGTATACTATAGATGGACAATCAAAAATGTAAAAATGGTATCAGATATCAGAATATAGATATAATAAACTTTAAAATTCCCTATGACGCTGATATCTGATAGATGGAGAACTCTTTTTTATTTGCTTTTAGTGTAGATATATTGAAACCTTTTCTGTTATAATTTCTGCTTCATAAATATCTACCAAAAACAGTTACAAACATTACAAGATTACATCTTTTACTTGAACAGGCAATAAAATGACAAAGAATAAAATTAAAAAGGTTAAAATACAATACAATATTATTTATCCTTTATGGTGGATGTACATGTGTTAAAACTTTGCAGTTTAAATGGAACTAAAAATGCCATACTCAGTTATTACTCAAGATCACTGACGAGTAACTACACAACATAAATCAGGCAAAGTACTAGCATTTCCAGCTTAAACTATTAAAGGCTATCTAATGAGTATTTATGTACAGGTTAATAATGTTGACATCTTGTAAGCATAATGGTGCAATTTACATATTCACAAAATAAACAAAATTGCTTAAACGCCTATTAGAATATAGGTTCAGATGTAGTTTTGCAAGATGAATAAGTAAATGCGTATGTCCAGCTTGACGCAGTGAGCCTGTTTGAGCTTGACTTTATACTTGGACTAAATGTTACGTGTATTGTGTCTGTGGTAGGAGATTATGTTTGCATACGTGTTCATCTTCACACGCCTTGGAAAATATGTAACTAGTTGTGGTAGATGCTTGAGTGTTTGCATATGTGTCCAGCTTCACACATTTTCATGTATGTGCTCGACTTCACACGCCTTGGAAAATATGTAATTGGTTGTGATAGATGCTTGTGTGTTTGCATATGTGTCCAGCTTCACACATTTTCACGTATGTGCTCGACTTCACACGCCCTGGAAAATATGTAATTGGTTGTGATAGATGCTTGTGTGTTTGCATATGTGTCCAGCTTCACACATTTTCATGTATGTGCTCGACTTCACACGCCTTGGAAAATATGTAATTGGTTGTGATAGATGCTTGTGTGTTTGCATATGTGTCCAGCTTCACACATTTTCACATATGTGCTCGACTTCACACGCCTTGGAAAATATGTAATTGGTTGTGATAGATGCTTGTGTGTTTGCATATGTGTCCAGCTTCACACATTTTCATGTATGTGCTCGACTTCACACGCCTTGGAAAATATGTAATTGGTTGTGATAGATGCTTGTGTGTTTGCATATGTGTCCAGCTTCACACATTTTCATGTATGTGCTCGACTTCACACGCCCTGGAAAATATGTAATTGGTTGTGATAGATGCTTGTGTGTTTGCATATGTGTCCAGCTTCACACATTTTCATGTATGTGCTCGACTTCACACGCCCTGGAAAATATGTAATTGGTTGTGATAGATGCTTGTGTGTTTGCATATGTGTCCAGCTTCACACATTTTCATGTATGTGCTCGACTTCACACACCTTGGAAAATATGTAATTGGTTGTGATAGATGCTTGTGTGTGTGCATATGTGTCCAGCTTCACACATTTTCATGTATGTGCTCGACTTCACACGCCCTGAAAAATATGTAACTGTGGTTGTGGTAAATGCTGGAGTGTATGCAAACGTGTCATGTTTCACACAGAGAGAAAAGTTTTGTGCTGTCTTTTCTAGAAGATAATGATTATTTAAGTATACTCCAAATAAATCCTCTAAAGAAATGGATAATCATAATGAGTTACATACTAAGTTCCTCAGTGCACAATATACATAATTTTACTGAAAATTAAACTTGTGCAAAAACTCTCTTGCTGAATAACTTTCATTATTATAAATGCTTGAATGTTCATCTATATATTTTCAGATATTTTCTAGTCAGTGTATATATTCTTGATCAAGATGGCATCCACATTTGATTCCCCTCTCTGTCATCTTTTCTTGGTCACTAATTAATTCAACAGTAGGCTGGGTACTCAGATCTCTCAGGTGTTGGACAAAAGGAGTGCTAATAAAAAACATAATCTCCGAAATTATAGAGAATAACATCCATTTCTTTTCCAGGTTTGCATTAATTAGTTATCTTTTGAAATTAAAGCACATCTGCAATATCCTTGAAAATTTGCCAAGATACCTAAAATGTTTGTAGCATGCTTTAACTACTTTAATTTTATTTTTGGAAGTTTAGAATAATAGAAAAGTGAGTTCAAATATAAAAATAAGATGTAAAAGATCTTAATAATGAAGATTCATTTACACAATGTGATAAACATTGAAGTCAACTCCTCACCTGACTTGCTTGTAATTTATCTTCAAAATGGAGTTGATTCTGTGATGATCACTTTCAATCATTTGAAAAAAACTTCTTCATCTCAAACTATCTGAAGGTCATCCATCTTCCCAACTGCCACTCACCCAAAGTGTACCGAGACTTCTGACCTGTATAATACCCAAATTCAAGATTAAAATAAAAAAAAAATCTCTTCACTATATTGGTCTCTAAAAAATGTGAGAAAATAATTTTAAATACTTTTCTAAAGATGGAATAATGTAGTGAGTATCTAACTATGTTTAAAAATATTTTGATCTCTGTACAATGATAACATGAAAAAGTCATGTCCCTTATATTTGAAAAAAAACTTCCATTCTTAAGGACATTACCCAACATGGAAATAATGTACATTTGTCTCTGGCACAACCAATCCACAAGAGACCTCTCCATACTTAGCACCATGCATTAGTTCTCCACTCTTTGTTTCTACAAAAGATAAATTATGAAAAGGTAATTTTTTGACAGCTAAGTCAGATTAATTATTTTCCAGCCAGTGATGAACAGAATATTTGATTTCCTTAAAAATCAGGGACAGATTATTCATGTTCATCTGTAATGAACAAAGTTTGACCCCCCCCCCCCCCCATTGCCACTACAAAAGGAAAAAAATAAACTGACTCAGAAACTCTTATTGCAGTGAGGAAAAGGCAATAATGGAATCAGACAAGGAAAGATTATTATTCATTTTTTCAGTTGAGATGAGATTATATCTTTTAAACATTTTTACATTTTTGAGGTTAATATATCTTTAACCCCCCCCCCTCCCCGCATCAAACAAAAAATAGTCGCCCCTTTATTTAGCTGTCCTAAATCTATAACAAAATTTTTATTATGATGATATTTTTTCATTTTAATTTATTATATCCTGACACTGATACACAGTGGTAGTAGATGCAACAAATTAAGAGGTGACCCCTCTTCTTCCCTCCCTCCCCTAGATGTTTCGTCTGAAATGTTAAACGACTCTTGTTCAATATCTTGAAAGACAGAAAACAGTTATACACAACAAATAAGCACATTTTCATTACCTTGCAGTCAGTGTCGAGTGACACACGTAAACAACATCCCGCAATCTCTTTCAGTCTTTGTTTATTCTTGGCGGAATTTTGTAGCCTTGTAGACTGGTTCCCATACATTGCAAGTGCCCTGAATAAGTCATACGCTTATTAGTTTTGTTTATAAGAGGTAATATCAGTAATATGTCCCGTTCATTTGACAACCTTTACTTTAAAATACTGAATTATATATTATCGTATTATACAGATGTTTCCACCTCAGTATTGTGTAATCCTCTTCATCCAAGTCTTCTCGAATACAAAAAGAACGATCTACTTTTAATAGTAACCCAAATATGGCACTGTGTATTCGGTTGAATAGCCAATCATTTCAAATTAAGTTGAGCGGGTCTCATCGGATTTTCTGGTATTTTTGACGAAAATATGCAACCAGTGATCAGTTGACTTGATACCTTTTCATCTACCGGTAGAATTAAGGAGGTTATTGCTTGGAAAACTGCTCGAGCTCCGGGGCTGGCATGCACTGCAGGTTTGTTTACGTTTTCCATCTGTTTTCAGCATACATTGTGGAACATTGAAACAGATGAAAGTCAGGAAAAACTACGCTAAATATGTATTTTAGATAAGTTACTTGATAAATTGGGGATGATGTTCCATTTTTTTCTGTAAAGGATCGTGGATTAAACAAGACCAAGAAAAACAATTCTAGGTCACAGTTTTAGAATGTTTAGCAGTTTACCTGTTTACATTAGTGCTAGAAAAAAAATAGAAGCCAGGGTAGGGGCAATGTTCTTAATAGAGGGCAAGTTAGTTTATATTTTATAGATATAATTTTGTATTCTAAACCATGTCCATTTTTCAAAAACAGGTACAGTGAAATCAATTATGCAGGTTCTTGAAGAAAGTCATGGATGACAACAATGTATGATTTACCAGACCAAGGGATACCAATGTTTTTTGACAGTACTTGTACGTATTAGTTTTTTAAAAAAATCAATAAATAGTATCATAAAAATGTTACTTAAACAATTATTTACATTATCAATTACTTGACTTGTTTAGGAGTCAGTATAATTATACATTTCTGTTTTCAAAAAATGTGTTATGACTTTTTCCAGGCTCCAGCTACTCAGCTTACTGTGAGAGAGTTAACACCTTATTGACAGATCTTTCATGAAGAAGAAACACTTGAGAAGGGTTCAATAGTTTAATTTTATAGATGGCAAGTATTGCTTGGACCTAAAGTATTCTTTAATTGTGAAGAAAACAAACGTAAGGGTGTTCGGCAATTCATAACTATTGACTGTGATTGTATTGTGTATTTTTAAAATCATTCTTTGGCATGCTTCAAACTCAAATGTATTTATGAAAACATTGACTATATTTCTCCAGATGTATGAAATGTTTATCAAAGTATGAATTCCATTTTAGCATGTTATCTTCAAAATGAGGGACCTCTCAAATTTACAATTCCAAGATCAGGAAATAATTCATGAGCAGCAACATGCTACTGGGAGAAAGGTACATATATCATAAACCATAACTTGAGTATCATACTATAGCTGAATAAGCAGCAACTATTGGTCCTTTTGTTACCTGATTACTAAGAAGGAAAATGGAGTTAATTATATGTGTTCAGAAATTATGCATAGATACTGATGCCAGTACTTTTTCACAAATTATCTTGCAAGTAAGACAACCATTTTCCAATTCTGCAAAAGTATTTTAGCTACAGAAGGTCATGAGAAATCTTATATTACTCCTGCATTAGTATATTTTGTTAATAATCCTTTCAAAAGAAAAATTAGGTAATGATAAACAAAGAAATTACAGTTATTAAATATTAATCTTAGGGGTAAGATAAGGGCTAGTGGCCCAGTCCATTTATATCATAAAATAAGTTAATAACAACATGTTCATCTGTTTGTATCTGTCTTATTTAATAAGATTAACATTGTCTTTTTGGTAAAAATAAAGGCTGACATTAATGGTTCAAAATATTTTCTTTTTGAGGTTAAAGGTCATGTATGAAATTTTTATCTATTAATGTGGTTGCATCTTGTTTCAATTTTGATTAGTCATGATACTGTGAATACTGATATCACAGTTTATTTGAATTTATAACACAGATGCCTATGAAAATATTCATATTCATGTCGCTGAAAATATATTTTTTTTTTCTTTTAAGGAAAATAGTAGAAGACTGCCTGCATGAGAATAAAAGTTTTGGACTCTGAAAAGGAAGATGTGACAAAATATATATTTGGACAGTTGTTGATTTCCACAGAAACACATGTCCAGTAACAAGAAAGCGGAGCACAGTTTCATGTCAGTTCAAATCTTTAAATTCAAGGATGAACAATTGGTTCTTTATAAAACAAAATGACATGTTTGAAAAGGATTTTGGTGAAATGTACTCTGTCCTGGATACTTATTTATGTGTATGGGATTTGCAGGATAGACTATGAACAACAGATACTGTCACGAAATTTGATGTTTTTGATTATATGTTTGTATAAAAATGTTTGGTATAGTAATAAACAAAGTTTAATTCAATTTGTTGTTACTTAGTATATTAAGGAAGGAAAAGCTTATTTATCATATGCACAAGCTTTATTCAGAAGAATGGAAAACAGTAATTATTAACTTTTGTGGCTATTAAAGATGGTATTTAATTAAATTTAATATTTGTAATTATCAGATTTAATGTACCCCAAATACTGTGTTTATTGTTTGTAAATATTAACTTTACTTTTTTGTAAAGTCAAGAAAAAGTGGGACATTACATCATATTTAAGTGCATGTAAAGTTAATGTAAAGGTTACCTTTTCCAACTTTGACTTTTTTCAGAAAAGCCAATTAAAGGCATTGTAAATATTAAATTTACATTATCTTTACTTGTTTTGTAAAGCCAAATTTTCATGCAGTGATGGTGAGTTTTGAAAATGGCATACATCAATAAACTTATTTAGAGAAGAATTAGACTAAATTACATAAGCATCATAGTGACACCTACATGTTGCACATCATTTTTTTCAGCAAGCACTCTGCTACACTGCAAATGTGTCCCATAATTATTCGAATCATTTTTCTACATAAAATATCACATCAAACAGGGGATTCTCAATTCTTTAAGAAATTTGACTGGGTCTTTAGTACAAAACTATCCCCTGCCACCTGAACATTAAAACCTGCTTGAACTTCACTAAAAAACATGCAATAAACAAACTGAATTTGATCACATATTTTGTAAGTTTTTCTTTGGGAAAACTTCCATTACATTTTGGGAAAATACAGGCATATCGCCCTAAAAAAATCACTGACTGCACATTTTATCTATATACAGAACATCAAATGCTCCTATTTATCCTTTCTTTTCCTGCTGCTAGTACATGTGCCCGTTATTGATTTCTTACCTGAAGCCATTTGAATGTGTCTTGTCAGGGACCCGTGATTGTTAAACAATAAAAGTTAAGTGTAACTCTTATAGAAACAAAATTTTAATTATGAGATTTTTGCAATCAATCAATACAATTTAAAAATGATTGATATTAATGTCAGAAAGAAACACCTTTGAATTATGCTCATAATCATTCCCCAATTTACATGTATTTATAAAGTTTTATTATTCTTCATTAATTGGTAGTTGCATTATATGAGATCTTACGAAATTGCAGGTTGAAACTTTACAATTTGGATCCGATGTCTTTTAAAGTATGCCAATGCATGTTTGTCGAACAACAAAATTCCTTTGAACAATTAACAAAGACTGGTTAAGCCTTTCCCTGAGTTTGAACACTGATACGTTAATAAATGAACTGAGCAGATCCAATTTTTTTTTACACTGAATTTAAGAGTAGCAAATTTTAAACGAACAACCGACTTAACAAATTTTAGTTGATAGTCAATATGATTGAACGATAGTCGAGTACTCGAATATTCATTGACATCCCTAATGAAACCATCAAACAGAGTTCAAAGATACTGTCACATTTTCCGTGTATTATTTGTAAAAAGTACTCTATTAAATAGATGTTTACATGCAGTCAATTTTGAGGATGTAATTAAAAAATATAATATATATAGGGATTAATTAGGAGTTTTTTTTTCATGATTTCACATAAAGGAAATGCACGTTACTTGTACATGTAAAAAATTTATTAGGGATGGCAATGGTCAACTGGGTAACCATCTAATCATTCAGAATGTAGTAACTGGTTTAGTATGGGATGACAGGTTATGATTTTCATAACCGGTTAGTCGGTATTTTTTGTATAATATGTACTTTTTAAATAATATACCAGTAGACATATTTTTTTTTTAAAAATTACCACTTAGATCATGTAGATAGCTTGTGTAAAACTAGTATCATTCAAGCAGATGCTCGACTGTCTCCATAAACTCCTGCTCGTTGGCGTTTACGGACACAGACAAGCATCTGCTTGAACAAGATTAGTTTAAAACTGAAAAGTTGCAATCGAATAATTAAATTATTCACAATATACAGCCACTGTGAAAACAAATCCCCATTATTTTGTCATTACAGTAAAACATGCTTATAAGTGACAGGGACAAATAATTTTGATTCATTATAAATGTATTCATTTTTCAGTTTAGTTTTCAATATGTTTTAAAACCACACGGAATGAAAATCACTTCACTATACGCTTCAATTCCTAATTTAAGTCTGTTCGCAGTAAGCGTGTTTTACTGTATAACCCAAATACCACTCTAAGTTTACATACCCCAATCAAAAAAAAATTCTATTTTCTAATTTCAAGAACTAATTTTTTACTAAACAATGTTTTACATGGTAATTAATCTAGTTCATTATCTGTAATGGTAGCCTAGTTGTAGGGCATTCATTTTGTAATCAGGAGGCTTGATTCTCATTTGCTGTGTCAAACCTAAGACATAAACATATAGGTAGTGAAGGTTCCTTCACCAAGCGCCAAGCATTAGAATGAAAGTCAAAGGTTTTTCAGATGAGACCTTAAAAACCTCACAGTAGATGTTGGGACAATAAAGAACCCTCACTGCTCAATGGGCCTTAGTGCCAAGTATTAAGGTCAATGTTTGAAGCCCTTCACCAGTATGTGGTAATGTCTCTATACGAAAGAAAAATACTCAAGAAAGATGTAAAACAACAAACAATCAATCAAAGTGTCAGTAAGAAGCTGATCCTTACGTCGCAGGTTCGAATCCCACAGCTGGATGTGGAGATAGGTTCCTCGGATGAAACCGTATGAACCGAGGTTCTGTGTCACAGAAGGTGCTGGCACGAAAAAGATCCCTCACTTCCCAAAGGCCATAAGTGTCAAGTACAGGTCTATATTTGCAGGCCTCCACCAGCAAGTGGTGGCATAATAATATGACTAAAAAAAATTTGAAGGGGCAATAAACAAAACACAAACCAATCCTGCAGTCTTATCACAGAAATAATTCAAACTTTTATGTATAAATATATTTCCAAATTTCTTTTGCAATTTAACTGAGTGACATTTTTGAGATTTTCCAATAATAATACACATTTACTAACTGGGTTCGAGGGCAACATGTGTTTTGTCGGACACAAGAACCAAACTGTTTTCCTGAGGCCATTAGGCCGAAGGGAAACAGTTTGGTTCAAGGGGTCAGCAAATTGCATATTACCCCGAGAACACGCCCTAATAAATGTTTTGTTATATCTTTTATTTTATTTTCTTGCTTGACATATGCATACATATATTTTGTACTGGCTTCCGTGATGTAAATGTCCTTTACCAGCACTGAGGTAAAACTCTGTCAATTCCGTAACTTTCGAACACCAACGAATGCAAATGAGATTTAACTAATCCCGCGGATACTGTAATATGTAAGCAGTCCAATGATCTCATCGACAGGTTCAATATCTCACTTTGCCGTTCAACATAGATTTTTTTATGATTGCTCATAAAACATTGGAAATGTTAGACATTTTATGTGTACACTGGTATAGATTTATATAGAAACAAATTTTTAAAGGTATAACAAATTATAATATTAATTAAGGCCCTAGTTATAACTGCTATTCATACTTGTTGAAGAATATATAACAATAATTATCATGGTTATACATGCAGTATGTTAGATAGTGTATTGTTGAATTCTTGCATTTTTTTGTTTCAATAAAAAAAAAAAGTCTTGGTGAAATTACATGCTCTCATGCATTTAAATATAAGTTAAAGCAATGGGGATTTGACAATGTCATGTCAGGGCTAACAGACAGAGACTGAACCATTAAATAGATAACATATATCAGTGTTTGTGCGTACATTTATACATTTGCTGGCATATACATGTAAACATCAGTGCTGTAAGCAGCTGTTAAATTTTAGATAAGAAAAATTCTAACCTTCATTTCCAAGGTCCACGCCAATCATATATTAAAATGTCACCGTGAACTCTTTCATCACTCGCTACATTTATCACAGAAAACTCCGACACAAGACTGTACATCGCTGTTAATGTGATCGTCAGAATTTCCTCGTAAACAATTTGCGCAAGAATATATATATCCCTTTAAAACTAATGCTCCCTGTACGCAACCAAGGATTTATGTGCTTCGTAGATGTGGATTAAATGTGCATGTCTACATACGGCTCGTACGTTAAGAAAATGTACAACTGTCAACTTAACATATTTTCTTCTCATTTTCTGTCTGTAATTCCGACTTGCATGGCTACTTCCGGGGACGTACTAAAGACTTGATATACTAAAGACCTGATATTCGACCTGATGATTTTTCAAAAAATAAAATAATCAGAATGAGTGTTATACATGATTTATTTTTAAAAATTATTGATTATGAAGCATTATGCTATACTAAACTACACTTTTTTTTAAATATTTGCCAACAAAGCATCAGATCAAATCACGTTTTTCGTATATCGGGTCTTTAGTGTCTTCTTCCCACAATGCCGCTCGTGATTGTTTACATCCAGGTTACAAACAAGAGGCCCCGATTAAGACTTTTTCTATACGAATGCATTAGTAAATGTTGATTTACCTTTACTTGTGTAAATAACTTGCATTTATAAACGATTTAAATAATAGAAAACAGAGAAATGGAATCAAAACAATTTATTTAAAACACAACAACTATCTAAAACCGTACAAGCATGTGTTACGATGCCCTATAAGGCGTGGCTGGTTTGTAGACAACTTGTTCCTGTACGATTCTCGAATAATTATTTTATAAAATAGAATAAAATATAGCACGGAGCTTGTTTCTCTCTATACCACATGACAAGATTTAATATGTTAGAAAGTCTGTCATTCAAACTTTTTCATAATATTTTAATATTTTTAGCTATCCAAAAAATACTTTTATGACCTGCTGTCCCCTGAATATAGGGGCCAGCCCCTTTTTCTTGATGTTATCTGAAAGCTCTCGTAATTACACACAACTTTTATTCTATATGTCTTACCAAATTTTTATCAGTTTAAAAGTTATTAAACAAAAAGCAGCAAAATTTCATGGAAAAATAATTCTTAAAACTTGCCGTCACATAGCTTCCGAACTTAAAAAAATTAGCCTACAATTTTAATGTTCTGCGCATCTGCAATGTATTAGTTACAAGTTCTCCAATTTTCATGCAAATATCAAGTGTCGTTATTGATATTTCTACTGGACAAGAGACCCTCCAAATATCGATTAAAGGGCAATAACTCATGAACGGAGGTATATATCAAAAATTTGAAAAAAACGTTTTTAGGCAATAATACATTGTATCTACCCTGAAAGTTTCATAGCAATCGGACAAAAGGTCTCCGAGAAATCGCCTGCTGAAAATCGGCGGGAAAAAAAAAATAAAATAATAATAAGAAACAGTAGAATAACAGTAGGGTCTTCCGAAGGAAGCTCGGAAGACCCTAACTAGATGAGATCTCGTTGCGAGCAACGAGTGGGTCTTCCGTCCGATTTTTGATAAGATGAGATAAGAATTTGACTGGGATTTTTGTTCAAATATAATAATATAAATAAATTGTTAAGACGAACAATTTTGCTTTAATAATGTTTAACAAAATATTGATCATTAAATTGTTATAGATTAAAGACTTTCAGCCGTTCTTGGCCCCTAATGTGAGAGGTCAGCCCCTTTTTCTTGATATCATCTTAAAGCTCTCATGATTTTGAACACTTTTTGTTCAACAACTATTTAGAAATTCTTTTTTGTTTTCGGGATATATGAAAATGAAATATTAAGGGCCGGCCCTTCAAGTCCTAAATGGGGACGTCTAGCAAAAATTCAAAGAGTGCATATTGTTCAGAATATTATTTGAACGTCTTCTGTTCAATACTGTTTATCAGAATATCCTTCCTTTTCAAGACATATTGCGCCAAGGATTATGCAATTTGGCCCCCCTAAAGACCCCTTTTTTCGTAACATATGATATCAACATCATGTTATTTAGATGAAGTGTGTGAAGAAGAACTATTTCGCTTCAGTAATATATTACAAAATATTGATCATTAAAGAGTTATTGATTGTATACTTTCGGCGCCTCTCGGCCCCTTATTTAAGGGGTCAGACCCTTTTCCTTGATATTACCTTAAAGCTCTTATGATTTTTTACACTTTTTGTTCAACAACTAGTCAGAAATTCTTTTTCATTTCTGAGATATTCGCAAAAGAATTATTTAGGGGCCGGCCCTTCAACTCCTTAATGGGGACGTTTAGCAAAAAATGAAAGGTTGCATCTTGTTTAGAACATTATTTTGGACATCTTTTGTTCAATATTGCTTATCAAAATATTTCCCACTTTTGAGATATGAAGCGTCAAAGATTTAGCATTCTGGCCCCTTATGGCCCCTAATTATGTAACATTTGATGTAAATATCATAATATATAGTCGTACATTGTTGAGATACACATTTTTGCTTCAGTAATGCATTACAAAATATTGATCGTTAAAGAGTTATTGTTCAAAGACTTTCGGCCCCTCTCAGTCCCTATTGTGAGGGTCCAGCCCCTTTTTCTTCATATCACTTTAAAGCTCTCATGATTTTGAACACTTTTTGTTCAACAACTAGTCAGAAATTCTTTTTCATTTCTGAGATATTTGCAAAAGAAGTATTTAGGGGCCGGCCCTTCAACTCCTTAATGGGGACGTTTAGCAAAAAATGAAAGGTTGCATCTTGTTTAGAACATTATTTTGGACATCTTTTGTTCAATATTGCTTATCAAAATATTTCCCACTTTTGAGATATGAAGCGTCAAAGATTTAGCATTCTGGCCCCTTCTGGCCCCTAATTATGTAACATATGATGTGAATATCACAATATATAGTCGTACATTGTTGAGATACACATTTTTGCTTCAGTAATGCATTACAAAATATTGATCGTTAAAGAGTTATTGTTCAAAGACTTTCGGCCCCTCTCAGCCCCTATTGTGAGGGTCCAGCCCCTTTTTCTTCATATCACTTTAAAGCTCTCATGATTTTGAACACTTTTTGTTCAACAACTAGTCAGAAATTCTTTTTCATTTCTGAGATATTTGTAAAAGAAGTATTTAGGGGCCGGCCCTTCAACTCCTTAATGGGGACGTTAAGCAAAAAATGAAAGGTTGCATCTTGTTTAGAACATTATTTTGGACATCTTTTGTTCAATATTGCTTATCAAAATATTTCCCACTTTTGAGATATAAAGCGTCAAAAATTTAGCATTCTGGCCCCTTATGGCCCCCTAATTATGTAACATTTGATGTAAATATCATAATATATAGTCGTACATTGTTGAGATACACATTTTTGCTTCAGTAATGCATTACAAAATATTGATCGTTTAAGAGTTATTGATTAAAGACTTTCGGCCCCTCTCAGCCCCTATTGTGAGGATCCAGCCCCTTTTTCTTCATATCACTTTAAAGCTCTCATGATTTTGAACACTTTTTGTTCAACAACTAGTCAGAAATTCTTTTTCGTTTCTGAGATATTTGCAAAAGAAGTATTTAGGGGCCGGCCCTTCAACTCCTTAATGGGGACGTTTAGCAAAAAATGAAAGGTTGCATCTTGTATAAAACATTATTTTGGACATCTTTTGTTCAATATTGCTTATCAAAATATTTCCCACTTTTGAGATATGAAGCGTCAAAGATTTAGCATTCTGGCCCCTTATGGCCCCTAATTATGTAACATATGATGTAAATATCATAATATATAGTCGTACATTGTTGAGATACACATTTTTGCTTCAGTAATGCATTACAAAATATTGATCGTTAAAGAGTTATAGATTAAAGACTTTCGGCCCTTCTCAGCCCCTAATGTGATGAGTCAGCCCTTTTTCTTTGATATCATATAAAAGGTCTTGTAATTCTACACAATTTCTGTTCAATATGGTTTAACAAAATACTCATAGTTAAAAAGTTATCGTAAGAAATGTCTCTAAAATTCACTCATGATTCGTGTCCTAAATTTTGACCCCTACCGAGCTTCCATACTAGGCACTTCCGGAAGATTTGAAAACCCAGGTGATCAATGGCAACATGTCCTCTATCATCGCTGAAAATTTCAGCACTCTAGCTTTAATCGTTTTTGAGTTCCATTGCAGACAAGGAGGTCCTCTGAATTTTGATTAAAGGGCGATAACTTCCGACCGGAAGTGAATTTCAAAAAAATGAAAAAAACGTATAAGGTTCAGACAAAGATACATCTTCCCTGAAATTTTCAAGTAAATCGATCGAGCCAACTCCGAGAAATCTTCTGCACAAAAATTGTAAAGAAAAAAAAAGAATAATAATAATAATAATAATAAAAGTGAAAAAGAAACAATAGAATAATAGAAGGGTCTTCCGTTGGAGACGGAAGACCCTAATAATAATAAGAATAGGGAAAAAGAAACCGAACGAAAACAATAAGGTCTTCCGTTGGAGACGGAAGACCTTAATAATAGGGAAAAAGAAACCGAACGAAAACAAAAAGGTCTTCCGTTGGAGACGGAAGACCTTAATAAGAAAAAGAAACAATACAACTAGATGAGATCTCGTTGCGAGCAACGAGTGGGTCTTCCGTCCGATTTTTGATAAGATGAGATAAGAATTTGACTGAGATTTTCGTTCAAATATAATGATATAAATAAATTGTTAAGACGAACAATTTTGCTTTAATAATTTTTTACAAAATATTGATCATTAAAGGAATATAGATTAAAGACTTTCGGCCCTTCTTGGCCCCTAATGTGAGAAGTCAGCCCCTTTTTCTTGATATCATTTTAAAGCTCTCATGATTTTGAACACTTTTTGTTCAACAACTAGTCAGAAATTCTTTTTTGTTCTTGGGATATATGCAAAAGAAATAAAAGTCCTTCAAGTCCTAAATGGGGACGTCTAGCAAAAATTGAAAGAGTGCATATTGTTCAGAATATTATTTTGATCGTCTTTTGTTCAATACTGTTTATCAAAATATTCTTCCTTTTCGAGATATATTGCGCCAAAGATTATGCAATCTGCCCCCTAAAGACCCCTAACTGTGTAATATATGATATCAACATCATGTTATTTAGATAAAGTGGGTGAAGATGAACTATTTCGCTTCAGTAATATATTACAAAATATTGATCATTAAAGAGTTGAGTATACTTTCGGCCCCTCTCAGCCCCTTATTTAATTGGTCAGACCCTTTTCCTTGATATCACCTTAAAGATCTCATGATTTTGAACACTTTTTGTTCAAGAATTATTCAAAAATTCTTTTTCATTTCCAAGATATATCCGAAAGATATATATAGGGGCCGGCCCTTCAACTCCCTAATGGGACGTTTAGCAAAAATGAAAGGTTGCATATTGTTAAGAACATTATTTTGAATAACTTTTGTTCAATATTGCTTATCAAAATATTTCCCACTTTTGAGATATAAAGCGTCAAAGATTTAGCATTCTGGCCCCTTATGGCCCCTAATTATATAAATAAGATATGAATATCATAATATAAAGTTGTGAATTGTTGAGATAAACATTTTTGCTTCAGTAATGCATTACAAAATATTGATCGTTAAAGAGTTATTGTTCAAAGACTTTCTGCCCCTCTCAGCCCCTATTTTGAGGGGCCAGCCCCTTTTTCTTCATATCACTTTAACGCTCTCATAATTTTGAACACTTTTTGTTCAACAACTATTCAGAAATTCTTTTTCGTTTCCGAGCTATATGCAATAGATATATTTAGGGGCCAGCCCTTCAACTCCTTAATGGGGAAGTTTAGCAAAAATTGAAAGGTTGCATATTGTTTAGAACATTATTTTGAACATCTTTTGTTCAATATTGCTTATCAAAATATTTCCCACTTTTGAGATATAAGGCGTCAAAAATTTGGCATTCTGGCCCCTTATGGCCCCTAATTACGTAATATTTGAAGAAAATTTTATAATATCTAGTTGCAGATTGTGAAGATGAACATTTTTGCTTCAATATTTAATATCAAAATATTTAACGTTAAGGAGTTATAGATGAAAGACTTTTGGCCACTCTGAGCCCCTAATTTGAGGGGTCAGCCCCTTTCTCTTGATATCACTTGAAAGGTCTTGTAATTTTGAAGACTTTTTGTCCAACGACTATTCAGAAGTTTCGTTTCGTTTTCGAGATATGAAGACTTGAAATATTTAGGGGCCGTCCCTTTAAGTCCTTCTAGGGGCTGTTTAGGAAAAATTCAAAGGGTGCACATTGTTCAAATCATCATTCTAAACAACTTTTGTTCAATATGGTTTATAAAATGTTTCCCCTTTTCGAGATATAAAGCGTCAAAGATAAAGCATTCTGGCCCCTTATAGCCCCTAATTACGTAATATTTGAAGAAAATTTGAAGATATATAGTTGCAGATTGTGAAGATAAACATTTTTGTCTCAATAATTAATATCAAAATATTTAACGTTAAGGAGTTATAGATGAAAGACTTTTGGCCACTCTGAACCCCTAATTTGAGGGGTCAGCCCCTTTTCCTTGATATCACATGAAAGGTCTTGTAATTTTGAAGACTTTCTGTTCAACAACTATTCAGAAGTTTCGTTTCGTTTTCGAGATATGCAGACTTGAAATATTTAGGGGCCGTCCCTTTAAGTCCTTCTAGGGGCTGTTTAGGAAAAATTCAAAGGATGCACATTGTTCAAATCATCATTCTAAACAACTTTTGTTCAATATTGCTTTTCAAAATGTTTCCCCTTTTCGAGATATAAAGCTTCAAAGATTAAGCATTCTGGCCCCTTTTGGCCCTTATTTATGTAACATATGACGTAAAAATCATAATATATAGTTGTAGTTTGTTAAGATAAATAATTTTGCTTCAGTAATGTATACCAAAATATTGATCGTTAAAGAGTTATTGATTTAATACTTTTGGCCCCTCTCAGCCCTTAATATGATAAGTCAGCCCTTTTTTCTTGATATCACATGAAAGATCTTGTCATTCTGCAAAAATATTGTTCAATATGTTTTAACAAAATAATTATACTTTAAAAGATATGATACAAAATGTCTCAAAAATTCACTCATAAATCGTGTCCTAAATTTCGACCCCTACCGAGCTTCCATACTAGGCACTTCCGGAAAATATCTAAACCCAGGTGCAAAATAGCAACATGTCCTCTATCATCACTGAAAATTTCAGTGCTCTAGCTTAAGCCGTTTTTGAGTTCCATCGCAGACAAGGAGGTCCTCTGAATTTTAATAAAAGGGCGATAACTCTCCGACCGGAAGTGATTTTTCAAATTTTGAATTGCCGGTACAAACTTCAGATGATAAGACATAAACCCTGAAAATTTGAAGTAAATCGATCAATTCATCTCCGAGAAATCTTCTGCACAAAATCGGTAAGGAGAAAAAAAAAGAAGAATAACTAGATCCGATCTCGTTGCGAGCAACGAGTGGGTCTTCCGTCCGATTTCGATGAGATGTGATTTTGATTGTTGAAACAAGGACTATCTCTGTATTTTGAAAGATGGAGAACATAATATAATGTGTTTTGAAATCACTGAAAGGTCAAATAGAGTGAAATTTAAACGATTTAAATTTTTCAAAAAATTTAAATTGCTTCCAAATATAAAAACAAGGACTATCTCTGTATTTTGAAAGACAGTGAACATCATGGAATGCGTTTTGAAATCACTCAAAGGTCAAATAGAGTGAGATTTAAACGATTTAAATTTTTCAAAAAAATTAAATTAAATCAAATGTTAAAACAAGGACTATTTCTGTATTTTGGGAGATGGAGAACATAATATAATGTGTTCTGAAATCTTTCAAAGGTCAAATAGAGTGAAATTTAAACGATTTAAATTTTTCAAAAAATTTAAATTGCTTCCAAATGTTAAAACAAGGACTATCTCTGTATTTTGAAAGATGGAGAACATCATACAATGTAATTAGAAGTCTTTTAAAGGTCAAATTGAGTGGGATTTAAACGATTTAAATTTTTCAAAAAATTTAAATTAAATTCAAATCTTAAAACAAAGACCATCTCTGTATTTTGAAAGACAGAGAACATCATGGAATGCGTTTTGAAATCACTCAAAGGTCAAATAGAGTGAGAGTTAAACGATTAACTTTTTCAAAAAAATTAAATTAAATCAAATGTTAAAACAAGGACTATTTCTGTATTTTGGGAGATGGAGAACATAATATAATGTGTTTTGAAATCTTTCAAAGGTCAAATAGAGTGAAATTTAAACGATTTAAATTTTTCAAAAAATTTAAATTGCTTCCAAATATAAAAACAAGGACTATCTCTGTATTTTGAAAGATGGAGAACATCATACAATGTGTTTTGAAAGCACTCAAAGGTCAAATAGGGTGAGATTTAAACGATTTAAATTTTTCAAAAAATTAAATTGAATCCAAATGGTAAAATCAAGGACTATTTTTACATTTTGAAAGATGGAGAACATCATACAATGAGGTTTGTAATCTCTCAAAGGTCAAATAGAGTGGAATTTAAACGATTTAAATTTTTCAAAAAATTTAAATTGAATCCAAATGTTAAAAAAGGACTATCTCTGTATTTTGAAAGATGGAGAACATCATACAATGTGGTTTGAAATCTCTCAAAGGTCAAATAGAGTGGATTTTAAACGATTTAAATTTTTCAAAAAATTGAAATTGAATCCAAATGTTATAAAAAGACTATTTCTGTATTTTGAATGATGAAGAACATCATACAATGTGGTTTGAAATCTCTCAAAGGTCAAATAGAGTGGATTTTAAACGATTTAAATTTTTCAAAAAATTTAAATTGAATCCAAATATTAGAAAAAGACTATTTCTGTATTTTGAAAGATGAAGAACATCATACAATGTGGTTTGAAATCTCTCAAAGGTCAAATAGAGTGAGATTTAAAGGATTTAAATTTTTCAAAAAATTTAAATTGCTTCCAAATGGTAAAACAAGGACTATCTCTGTATTTTGAAAGATGGAGAACATTATACAATGAATTTTGAAGTCTTTTTAAGGTCAAATAGAGTGGGATTTAAACGATTTAAATTTTTCAAAAAATTAAATTGAATCCAAATGGTAAAATCAAGGACTATTTTTACATTTTGAAAGATGGAGAACATCATACAATGAGGTTTGAAATCTCTCAAAGGTCAAATAGAGTGGAATTTAAACGATTTAAATTTTTCAAAAAATTTAAATTGAATCCAAATGTTAAAAAAGGACTATCTCTGTATTTTGAAAGATGGAGAACATCATACAATGTGGTTTGAAATCTCTCAAAGGTCAAATAGAGTGGATTTTAAACGATTTAAATTTTTCAAAAAATTGAAATTGAATCCAAATGTTATAAAAAGACTATTTCTGTATTTTGAATGATGAAGAACATCATACAATGTGGTTTGAAATCTCTCAAAGGTCAAATAGAGTGGATTTTAAACGATTTAATTTTTCAAAAAATTGAAATTGAATCCAAATGTTAGAAAAAGACTATTTCCGTATTTTGAAAGATGAAGAACATCATACGATGTGGTTTGAAATCTCTTTGAGAGATTTTAAAACACATTGTATGATGTTCTCCATCTTTCAAAATACAGAGATAGTCCTTGTTTTAACGTTTGGATTCAATTTAAATTTAAAAAAAAAATTAAATCGTTTAAGTTTCACTCTATTTGACCTTTGAGAGATTTTAAAACACATTGTATGATGTTCTCCATCTTCCAAAATACAGAGATAGTCCTTGTTTTAACGTTTGGATTCAATTCAAATTTTTAAAAAAAATTAAATCGTTTAAATTTCACCCTTTTGACCTTTGAGAGATTTTAAAACACATTGTATGATGTTCTCCATCTTTCAAAAGAAAGAGATGGTCCTTGTTTTAACGTTCGGAAGCAATTTAAATTTTTTGAAAAATTTAAATCGTTTAAATTTCACTCTATTTGACCTTTGAGTGATTTCAAAACACATTATATGATGTTCTCCATCTTTAAAGATATAGAAATAGTCCTTGTTTTAACATTTGGATTCAATTTAAATTTTTTGAAAAATTTAAATTGTTTAAAATTCACTTTATTTGACCTTTTAGAGATTCAAAACACATTGTTTGATGTTCTACATCCTTCAAAATACAGGGACAGTCCTTGTTTTAACATTTGGATTCAATTTAAATTTTTTTGAAAAAATTAAATCTATTAAATTTCACTCTATTTGACCTTTGAGAGATTTCAACCTCATTGTATGATGTTCTCCATCTTTGGAAGCAGTTTTGAATTAAAAAAAAAAAAAATTAAATCACTTAAATTTCACTCTTTTTGACCTCCAATAGACTCCAAATCACTCTCTATCATGTTCTCATTATTTTAGATGCCCTTGATGTCATATTTTAAGGCTTTTAAATTATTCCAAATTTGAAAATTTTTGAAGTTTTAAATGCTGTAATAAAAATTCATCAAGTAGGAGCTTACCGCTTTAAACATCAGAGGATATATCAAAATCTTACGATTTTACAGGTTTTAAAATTTGAAATTCTAGTATTCAAAACTTTCAATTATTTAAATTGAATACATAAATTTTCATAATCACAGGTACATTATGAAATCACCATTTCAGACTTAATTGAATGTCCTTGCTTTCTTCTAGGTCACTGTGTATTAAACGTCGCTAAAGAAAATCAATAACTTTTACATGGGCCGTCAAAATTCCCTAACACACCTGAGCTCATATTTTCTTTAAAATTGCACCTAAAATCAAAACATATAAACTGTAAGAAAGGTCACAGGAAGACCTATCAGATGGTGTAAAAAGTTTTAAAATCGGTCAGGAAATAAAAGATTAAAGATTTTTTAAAAAGAAATAAAAGGATATCCGCCAAAGATCAAAGAGTACGGTCATCCACAAGTGTCCTTGATAATGAGTTTGACATGTCCTGTCAAAAAAAGCTAACATACCTGAGCTCATATTTTCTTTATTAGTGCATTTACAAACAAAAGAAATATATTGTTGGAAAGGTCTCGTAAAGATCTATTTGATGGTGTATAAAGTTCTAAAATTGGTCAAGAAATAAAAAAGTAATGCTTTTTAAAAGAAATCAAAGGATATCTGCCAAAGATCAAAGAGTACGGTCGTACGCCAGTATCCTTGACAATGATTTTGACATGTCCTGTCAAAACAAAAGGCTAACTTACCTGAGCTCATATTTTCTTTATTAGTGCACTTACAATAAAACCAAATATACTGTTGGAAAGGTCTCGTAAAGATCTATTTGACGGTGTAAAAAGTTTTAAAATCGGTCAAGAAATAAAAGAGTAATGATTTTTTAAAGAAAAGTTTTAAAGTACACTTGCACTCAAGTGTCCTAACACACCTGAGCTTATATATTGTTTATTAATGTACTCACATGCAAAACAAATACATTTTTGGAAAGTTCTCGCCAAGATCTATTTGACAATATAAAAAATTTTAAAATTTGATTAAAATTTTTTTTTTGAAAAATTTAACTTTAAAAATTGAAAAATTTAAACATCTTCTTAAAATTTCAAAAGTCAGGTGCACATGTCAACATCACAATTCTATCATTCCTGAAAATTTCAAATTTCTATTTTGCGCAGTTTCTTCGGGGTAGGACAGACCGGAATTGCAGAAAAACGTCAAAAATACGTCATATTTCGCGACCGGAAGTGAAATCATCAAAAATGAAAAAAACGTCCCGAGGGAACATCGTTCCCTATCATCTCCGAAAGTTTCATAAAAATCCACTGAACCGTTACTGAGATACCAGTGTAGGAAAAAAAAAAATAATAATAATAATAAGAAAAAGAAACAGTACAATAATAGAAGGGTCTTCCGCTGAAGACGGAAGACCCTAATAATAGAAGGGTCTTCCGCTGAAGACGGAAGATCCTAAAAAGAAACAGTACAATAATAGAAGGGTCTTCCGCTGAAGACGGAAGACCCTAATAAGAAAATTGAAAAAGAAACATAAGAATAATAGAAGGGTCTTCCGCTGAAGACGGAAGACCCTAATAATAATAAGAAGAAACAGTAGAATCACTATAAGGTCTTCCGTGAAGACGGAAGACCTTAATAATAATAAGAAGAAGAAGAAGAAGAAACAGTAGAATCACTATAAGGTCTTCCGTGAAAACGGAAGACCTTAATAATAAGAAACAGTAGAATCACTATAAGGTCTTCCGTGAAGACGAAAGACCTTAAAAATAAACAGTACAATCATATAAGGTCTTCCGACTGAAACGGAAGACCTTAATAAGAAACAATAGAATCACTATAAGGTCTTCCGTGGAGACGAAAGACCTTAATTATAACATGCTGAGCAGACTTGAAAACATTATTTTCTAAAACATAAAACAAATTTACAGTATCAAAAATGTTATAATGTAGAGAATATATATGTATAAGATATGTCATACTCTTACTCGACTTTACCTACAAAAAGGGACCAAAGTTTAAACAAATTTCAATCTACAAAACCTGAAGATTATGACTTATATGTGTCTTTTATTTTTTGAATTCTTCATTTGTTCCTGAATATCCCAAAGTATGGTCCGACTGTAGACATAATTTGAAAACTTAAAACGACACTTTTTCAAGATGCTTGAAATTTTCAGCAAATGTTTATTTATGAATATTTAAGTGCATCTTAATTTTTTTGATAAAAAAAGACAAAAATAAAGATTTTAGTATGCTTGAATGTGCACAGGCCACGGTGCTACGGCGCACGATCAAAAAACGAGGGTTTCATGAGTGAATACACAAGTATTATTTCGAAATAAAAATATGAAATAGATAAGATTGGGGTTAAAATTATTCTACTTTCAACCATTATCTATTATGTCGTCGTTTGGAAAATTTCAAGGCATTTGCATAATTTTTGGCAGTTTCCCAAGGATTTGAAATGGGAAAGTTGAAACACAACACATGAAAAATGGCGACGTTTTATGACGTTACGGCGCACCGGAGAGCAGTTCAGTTTGATTTAGATGTAGTAACGACACCCTAAAAGACTTTAAATGACTACAGAAGAAAAAAAATATATAAATATCACTAGACCTTTAGTATACAAGTGAAATGGGAGTTTTCTTAGCGAAATATTTTTGATCGAGTCCACGGGGAGAACAAAACATACGGACAAGTATTGGCACAAGCGAAAGACGCTGTCACTGAAAAAACGTCAATAAAAGATAGCCTATTCAGTTGAATGATAGTGAGAGTACTGTCCATATTTTCAGAATGTCTCATGTGTGTGCGAGATTGGTTCATCGACTGTTTATGGAGGAATAAAGGGAAACTCAAGCATGCGCCTCAATGAAATTCCCAAATTTAAGTGGGGCGTATCCAACTTTTTTTTGGCACGATAAAGAACCCTTAATACTCAATGGCCCTAAGTGCCGAGTAAAAGTCTAAAATTGAAGCCCTTCCCCGCTATATGGTTACTTCTCTCGACATGAGTGAAAAATTCGGGAACGGGACGTAAAACATCTATCAATCAATCTATAATTGTCCTTTGCTACAAAGGGATTATGATAAGAACAAATTTGAATCTTTATTATCTGGTATTTTGGAAGCTTTCAAATTAATTTCATCTTTTCTAACCTTGTGGTTCTGGAGAAGATTTTTATAAAATATTACCAATTCTTCAGTCATTATGTCACCCCGGACGAAGTCGCGGAGACATATTGCTATTGTTGGACCAATAACGCTGTCCGCACAATTTCTCAAAGATGACTCAATCAATCTTGATGAAACTCAACTGTCATAATGATCACTAATTAAAGATGTGGAATCTTTCTTCAACATTTTCAAAATGGCCACTGTTGCCATGGGAACTGATAAAATGTGGCATTTTTCAATTTCATCTTTCTCCGCTGCTTTTATTAAAATATTTTTGAAACTTTAGGGAAGTATTCCTTGCCTCCTATCAAAATAAATAAGACAAAAAATTGGAAAAGGATGGACGAAAAATACGATTAATATAAGAAAATTGATGTCAAGTGACCAATTTGGTGTTAAATTGCTAGTGATTCCGTCCTGCAAGTTTCTAGAAAATGGCCTGGATAAACTTACTGAAATTTTATAGAAATGATAACCTCCACATGTAGTTGAGCTAAAGCCCTTTAAAATTTTCAAATTTGTTACTGTTGCCATGGCAACAGACACAAAGTTTTTTCTGTAATTTTTCATAAAATATGTCTTGTAACTTCATGAGTTGTTAGTCGCTTCCTATCAATGTGATTCCTGAAAATAATGGAACAGAATCGACAAAAACAATGAATAATTTAAAAAAAAAAAATGCAGTCGAGTCATCTATTTCGCGATGATTCCACACGTGGTTTTGTCCTTGAATATTCTCCTAGAAGGCTTTGACAATATTATTGAACCTTCCAAAGAAATAATAATCACTATTCGTAGTTTTGCTTATCTCATTTAAAATTTTCTCCAAAGTTGCCATTAGAATAGAAAAAAATAATTTAAGCAGGTTAAGTGCAGTTTCCTCAAATGAGTGGCCAAAAAACATAGCATAAACGTTTATGTTTCATCTTTTTAAAATTGTGATTTATTCGATTTCTTTGTCTTAAGCTTCCTAATTTCTTTTTCCGTAATAATCCTAGAGTACTTGAAGGCCCATCTGTGAAGCTTTTATATATTACCAATTTTTTGATTTGATTAAGATGAAATTAAATATCTTAGCATTTCCAAAAAACGTAGGACCAACGTTTCCTTAAACACTATAAACTATTCATTTTATTTTCATTTATGTAGTTTACGGGGACTCTACTGGTGTATAGTATGAAGTGTAGAATTATGACTTCTCTGGTGATATGCAAAATCAGCAAAGATTCAAGTGATATTTAATGATTGTCAACTAAAATTGAGCAGTTTTGATTTTTTTTTTAGAAATTCACCGAGCCGAAAATAAAGATAAGTTAACCTAGCTTTTTAAATAAAACGTTACAATTTTTGAGCGATAAAAATGAATTTGGATACAAATGAACAACGCAACACTCATTATTGAAAGTAATTTACATGCTAAGTTGATTAGATGAACTTGAAACAGTTTTGAAATATAGTTTCATTTACTCCTTTGAATATAATTGCACAAACATACGAACACAGGCACAATTTTTGAAAAAGATTTTTTTAAGATCATAATTATATATATTTTTTTCACATAATAAACTAATCAAAACTTCTCACGTCTACTCTGCTTATATATAACTGTGAAATTTTTATCGTGGAGGGAAAATATTACGTATTGTAGAAAGGATTTTTTTTTTCTTTTAATTGGATTTTGGGATCTTTATACAGTTCTGCGAGACAATTTTAGTAGCCATAAAAATGTTAATAGAAAGTTATTTCCGTGTGTTACTCGTATACCGGTATTAATATATGAAAGATTGAAGACAACAGTTCTTTGACAGTAGGTTTAAATGAGGATACAATGATTTGGATTATAAACATGATAAACATGGGATGATATTTAGTGGTAAAATGTGCATTGCCGCTCCGCAACTTTAAAAAAAAATTGATTTTTCCCTCTAATCCTTTTTCCTTTGATATTCACGACTAAAAGTTTCAGGAAAAAGATAATTGTAATCCTTCAAATATTAGAATATATAAAACAATTTTTATCTAGGTGAAATTATGTGTAATGTGAAATAGTTCAAAGAGAAAAATAAGAGATAAATTTATTGGTTTTAGAAATCTCTTAGAAAATTTAAAATTGCCAAATTTTTCAGAAGTCGGTAACATCAAGAGGTATGATTTTTTTTTATACTTTATAAAACCATTCCTCATTTTAAATAAAAAGCTAGACTTTTTGATATTATAGACAACTGATTCTTTAAAAAATGAAGTCAAAAAAAAACTTTCCTATTTCGTGATTGGTCATGAACAAAATTACTACATGTATGCTAAGAAAATCACTGATTCTAGACATTCATGTAAGTACTCTGAAGTTGATATTGAAATAATGCTGGAATTCCTCATTGACAACATTTATATAGTCTTCGGATACCAGGTCTTCTAACAAACTGTTGGAATTCCAATGGGCACTAATTGTGCTCCTTTATTAGCCGACCTGTTTTTATATTCCTATGAGGCAATATATATTCAAATACTTCAACATGAGAAGAAGGAATCACCTGGTATGGCATTTAAGTTGACATTTAGATATATCCACAGAGTCTACCACATCTATTTCATATTTGGATGTTATACTGAACATAGACGATAAAGACAAACTAACAACTAAATTTGTATGACAAGCTAGATGACTTTAACTTTTCTATCATAAACTTTCCTTATTTATGTAGTAATATCCCACTATCACCTGCATATGATGTTTACATTTCACAAGTTTTTCGATACTCACGAGCATGCTCCAAGTACGATCAATTTTTAAATCAAGGCAGGCTACTGACAGATAACTTGATGTTACAGGGATTTTAACAACCTCGTTTTAAGTCAGCATCTCGTGAATTTTCTGGTCGTTATAATGACCTTGTTAGCAGTTAGCAAATATAACCTGTTAATGGGTCATATGTTGGCTGACGTGTTTCATATCAATTGTTAGGCCTTTGTTTTTATACTGAATTTGACTACGGAATGTTCAGTCTATTTGATCTATACATAGGGATCACGACGTGTGTGACCGGTCCACAGGGGAAGCTTACCCCTCCTAGGCACCTGCTTCCATCTCTGCAAATTCCAGGAGCCCGTGTTTTACAAATTGTCCACATATTTGTATTGTTTATAATTTTTTGTTTAGATTGGTCACTGTTCGTGATTCCCCCTTTCATATTAAAGTAACAAACGAAATAACTATTGTCTAGTCTTAGCACAGGCGTTCAAAATTCTAAAAGGCCACAAACACTTGTCAAATTGATTCCATATTGTTAGCACCATATTTCGAAATAGTATTTGACTCATATACTGACTTCAGTTTTTTTTGTTGGATACAAACAGGAAGTTCATATAAAATTGTTTATAAAAGCTAAATGAGAGACGGAAAATGCTCATTAATTTCATCTCATTTTAATGAAGGAAGTATGAATATAAGAGTATTAAAGTTTCTGATAACTTATGAGCCCCCCAAAAAATTTGTAGAACTTTTCATTCATTTCAGTTTTCCTGCATGAAATATTTATTACATATATCGACATTTTCTTGTACGCATGCACCAGTTCCAGTTATTCGCTTTACTTTCACCATGTACAAAATGTTCCTTTTAAATAAGCTGACAAAAATATACAGTTCTAGTGGTGTTAAAAATGGCCTTAAGATTCTAACAAGAGATGTCGGTCAATATTCGACTATTCGATAGATTGAAGTTAATAATAAGGTCATTTTATCGACCATAGCATTTGCGAAAAGATTACTTAAATCGAGATTTTTGATATTCTTGTATTATTTGTCAAAAACCTGCCTCTTTTTAGAATTGATCATACGTGAAACTTGTTGCATTTTTACTCATTATGATACATATCAATTTCTCAAGTTTAACCCCACCCCCACCCACCCCCCATACCAAATTATACACACCCTTAAACACACACAAAAGCAACTACACAAGAGGATAAGAAGTTTAAAATTTGAAAACAGGTCGAAACAGGGTGAATCTACACATGGCGCCTAGTTCTACCTTTGATGTTTTTTGGAGGTCCGTGTTTGCTCTGCTCCCTGTTTGTATTGTTTTAATATAGTTTTAGGATTGATTGCTGTTTGTTATCTTCATATTTCATACAGTAAAACACGCTTATAAGAAGGTGCCTAGGAACAATAATTGTGCTTCCATATAAACATCATTTCTGTATACGCATGTTCGCTATAAGCATGTTTTACTGTATTATAATCAATAATGCTTGAGGCCCTTTAAAATTATATAATGATAATGTATACTTCTCAACTCCTTTTTGAATTGAAATTACGTATTGAATAATTGTATGTAGTCTGGATGAGAATCAAGAAGATGATAACAATCTTTGTCACAGGTTTTCAATCTCATGTGTTCTTGAAAATATATTTAGATATTGCATGATACAAACCTGACCTAGAAATTTAGAACATCGTAAATTTTTGAAGACTATATTGCAATACAGGTCTGCAGCTAGATTATAATTCAGTCATAACTTCACGAATAAACTAATTCAGTGAATTTATTTTCCCTGCTTAAAGACAAAATACAAGTAAGTGGGTGTAGACCTGAAGAATGCAGACGTGTTTGGAAGGAAGAAGAAAGGATTTACCTGTAACCTATTGGCCTTAAATTCAAAAGGGTCCTTCCTATATTAGATTGAGTCTTTATCTTTATTGTCCGGTCAATCTACATGTCTAAAAATACCCTGACCTATAACAACTTTATACAGAATATTTTTAAGCTTATACACTGGCTGACAGTGTATAAGTATAAAAATATTCAGTATAAAGTTGTTCTAGGTCAGGGTATTTTTAGACATGTAGATTGACCGGACAATAAAGATAAAGACATAAAAAACATAATTCAGTCACAAATATTGTCCGACAAAATAAATACAGGTAATTTTATTTAAAATGAATAACAAAAAACAAAAAACCAAACAAAAAAAAAAAACCCACTTATGTACGCTTATAATGAATACCTTCATTAACTAAACTTATCTTACAAAATCACATTTGTGAATTAAATAGTTTTAGATTATCAGCGAGCAATCATAAGTAGAGCTGATGTCATAGAAACTCTCTCATATCATCATATCTTTCATTTACGAAAGTTTGAAATTCGACTCGATAGATTAAAAAAAAAACAAGAAGAAAAATGGGGATAAATAAAAATGAAGAAATAAATAAATCAGGCTAAAGACTTTCATTATTATACGAATTTAACCCCCCCCCCCCCCAGCTATATTTGTAACCAAAATCGATTGATTTTATAATTGTAAGATTATTGAAACGATGATTTTTTTTCACAAATATTGAAAACTACTACAAAGAAGCGTCCGACATAAACGTAACCGGAATGGTTGATTGATTGATTATATGTTATTTCACATCCCATTCGATAACTTTTTCAGTCATATCGAGAGACGTCACCTTATGCCAGTGAAAGGCTTCAAATTTAAACCTATAATCGGCACTTAGGGCCACTGAACAGCGGGGGTTTTCTATCGTGCCAAAGTCAGCCGTGACAGGGAACAGACCCGGTGGAACCTAAACTGTTTTTGTAAATAGGGCACGATCTCTGTTTGTTTCATCGGGTGTGTTCAATTTGTTAAAATCTGCACACATCACTGAGCACGGACTGACGAAATGATGAGTTGGTTTTGCTTTCTCACATTTCTACTCTGAATTTTCTGGATTATAGTTTTAATATTTTTCATTAATAAACAAAATTTCTACTTTTCGTAAAGTATTAAGGATAAAGTTTACTTTGTGAAAGTGCAAAGATGTGTCAATCAAACGCGTCCCCAAATTCGTAGTTTCAATAATTTCCATATAAAATATATATTTTTCAAAATTATATTTCCGTGTGAAATGCTATAGGAACATATAAGTCATGATATTATACGGAAATTTGAGAAAATATTAACTTCAAATCTGTGACTAGGCACCTTTAAGGTCATATCCGAAAGACTCGATCGTGACTTTCACTTCTAATGCAGGGTGCTTGACGAAGGAAGAGTCACTTCATGTACCTTTGTATGTTAAGGTCATTTTTTTGCGTCGCCGGGAACGATAATCGAACCCGGTACCTCCCGATCAGGAAGCGAACGCACTACCACTATGCTACCGCAACCAGTTAACAGGAAGGAAAGTGGGGGAAAATCTGCAACAAACATGTACAAAGATTTCCATAAGTAATTTGGCTTTTATTAGGAACCCCACTATTTTTCATCTTTCGCAAGGGAAAAATTCACAGTTTATACCTGAAATAACAAAATTTAACTCTGCAGAACTAATTACAACTTTCTTTCTTCCCTGAATTAGGTCGGAAAGTCCTCCACTCGTCATAGTATCTTATAAACTATATTAATATATCATAATAAATTTTATAAACAGTAACATTCATCCATTGAACGTATATAAAAAGATAAACCTTTATATTTATAAATAGTGATGACAAAAACAATGTCGGAGGAAAAATACTTTTATAATGAAAAATAATCAAAATGTACAATATATGTAGTATGTGGATGATTTTTTTTGGGAAGGGATACACACTCAGGTTAAAAAGTATTGAATTAATAAGTAAATAAGATCGCGTGAGATCTTATACAAAATTTTATAGACTGTTTCTTTAGTAGAAAAACATCACAAATTGGTCTGGTCTGAGTAGGTTTGTCACTTGAGGGAGTTTGCGCCCTAGGGTGACAATCTGACAATCCTCAGCTCTTATAATTTGTGACGTCTTTCTACCAAACAGTAAATAATGAGATACATTTCATGGATTTATTTGCAGTTTGGTTTTCTCAAGGTAATAAACTTGCTTTAATTAAATAAAGGATTTCATATATTTTCTAATCTAATTTATGAATTCTACTGGGACCTTGTCCTTACACCAAACCTACAAGAATGATGTTTGAGTTTTTATAGAAATAATATACGCGCCTTTTCTTCATTATAGATATGTATGCGCGGTTTGTTCCCGTTTTGCACTCATTTGAATTTCAGGTATTGAAAAAAGGTGTGCAAAACGGGAATTTGTCCAGGTAAAATAATTACTTAATTGATATAGTCTATATCATAGCTGTGAATTTGGAGAAAGAGAATCTATGGAAAGAATAGGAATAAAAAATGATTAATTTTGCATATGATACTTTAATTGATTTATTTCATTTTTCATATGATTATCTCTGTCTCTCACTCTCTTTCTTTTTAATTAAATAAGAATAAATTCATTTACTCATTCATTATTATCTTTATGAAGTAAAAAAAAAAAATAAAGCGAACTACGAAAAGGATATTTTGTCTTTCAAAATTTATTCTTGTAAATTTATATTATAATGCATTGGTAAAAAACAGGTAATTCCAGGTAAATCCCAGACGGAGATCAGACTATAATTGCTATCAAAACATATTTCAACCTTTTGTTCTATACCTAATTATCAAATGTGTGCAAAACGGGAACACATCGTATGCGCTTTTGTTTAACTTGCCCTGGGCATTAGAACAAACTCGAATCCACTCTATTTGTTCTATGGTTTATTACAGTTATTTTGATTCCTTCGAGTACGTTATATAGTGCTTGTTTGAATACATTGAAGTCCAATTTTACTCTTTGTTGCAAACTGAATTTAAATTACCGAAGTGGCTCCGAAGACGAGGATGGAAATATAGATACAAAATAACAAACAAGGAACATAACATTAAAGAAATCTACTCTGAACTTTGGATCAAATGACCTAAAACGTATTGCGTTATATGTTTTAACTACTTTAGATGCCATTGTAAAACCATACAAAATCATAGTAATCATTGAACGTGTAATATCGATCCCTTATAATGCTTTATAAGATATGAAAATAACGAACAGTAATTAAGCTCAAAAGACCATGGAAACAATACAAAGTAGAAGCAGATCAAACCACGGACCTCTTAAAGCATAAAAGGTGGGATCAGGTGCAATGAAGGAGTGAGTAAGCATCCCATGTCCACCGGTCACTCCCGCTGTGTGCTCCTAATCATGATTGGGCAAATGGGGAAATCCGTAGACAATTTAGTGATAAAATAATGGCCAAACAATTTGTATGAAAAACGTCAGTAATCATTCTAATTAACGATAAATTGTATTTGCTGATAAGGTCATTATATCGAACATAGAATTTGCGAAATTTTGACTTTAAGCGAGACAACTAATAAATGTTTTACATGCAGGACGGTCATTTATCTGAAATCATTATATTTTCCCTTCGAGCCTCCACATCAATGTTAAAGGCAATACATGTATTATGAAATTAATGTCTTATTCATTTATTTATTTATTCTTTAAAAAAGAGAATTACAAATTCAACGAGTATTTACAAAAAGTGACGTTTTTAAAATATACAAGTAAGTATATTCATGCATTTAGCATAGATACAGAAAACAAAAAGAAACATTTTTATTATGTTGATTGACGAAAGTATTGCGCAAATGTTTAAAAATGTTATAAGTAATTGTTATATTGGAGTTCTTAGCAAATGTAAGTGTATGCAAGATATTTTGTGAATATGAGATAAATCATCAGTTCATATAATGTTGCTTTTTTGAATTTATACGAATAATTCAAATAACGTATTATTCTTATATCATTAATACTCCTACAAATAAGGAAAACAAAAATGTTACCTGAGCAAATGTAGTAATGACAAATATAGTGTTAACAAACAAAACCGATGAAGGAGTTCTTCAAAATCATTAAATGTGCATATAAAAAAGTGTAAATATATACAGTCATCAAAATATGACAACAAAACAAATGGTAAATATAAATCGATTGCAAAGTCAGGAAATCTTGCCGATGCTACCGCTTAGTTCCGGAGTATTGCTTGTAGAAATTTTTGTTCTCTTTCCTGCATCGAAGCTTCAGGTCCAAGGCAAATCTTCTCTGCATATATTCTCTTATGGATTTTGTTCTGTCCGGGAACATTTGACTGCTGAATGGAGCCTCTGCGGTCCGTTAGCCCTTAATGTTTTTAATGGCATATCCTTGTTTTCCGATGCTCAGGATCCATCACTGGTGAAAATGGAAATTACCAATGGTTTGTGGATGACCATCACTGCATCAATGCATTTTACAGCCCATAACACTGATCAGATGTATGTAACAAAAACATGACACACCTTTTAGAATAGTTTTTGACTTTTTTTCAAAGCTATAAAACGATTTTTTATTCATCAGTATGTACTTGTTCCTCAATATCATTATGTGTCTGACTTTTTG
Source organism: Saccostrea echinata (assembly GCF_033153115.1). Taxonomy (NCBI): domain Eukaryota; kingdom Metazoa; phylum Mollusca; class Bivalvia; order Ostreida; family Ostreidae; genus Saccostrea; species Saccostrea echinata. The sequence continues at coordinate 14,510,694 of NW_026889801.1, read as the reverse complement.
CATATTTTTAATTGCTTTGCTTTCTCTAAAAAAAAAAACATGGTATACTTTGTTTTCAAAAGTAATATAAAAAAATGCATATAAAACATCAAACATAAACAAGACTGATTTCTGTAAATGAAAGAGATACATGTAATATAGTGTAAGGACATAAAACACATTAAAACAAAAACAACATATCATTGGGAATATCCAATCAAAACATTAAAACAAAATAACTTGAAAAAAGATCAAGTGACTCTAAAAAATATGGATCCTTCCCATACACACCAACGAAGTAGCAAAATAAATATGTGATAATATCCCCACGTATCGATGGCAAATAAAGCTGTCGCCTTTTCAACAGATGGAGAAGTAAGATGCTAGATTTCGTGTTTATCTGCAGGGGGTGGGTTATGTTTTATAGTTCGTACAAATACCCCTTGCATATGATTCTCTTGCTGACACAGATTAATTTCGAGTCAATCCTTAAAAAGGCCAGTAGCTGTAACAAACTAGAATTTGAGGCTACACATTTACAATTTTAATTTTTTTTTTTTACAACTGCATTTAGAACTAATGAAAAGAAAAGTCAGAGGTTTGACGGTCAACCAACTTTATGAAGTTTCTCTGTTTGTGTACGATTCATAGATTTTTCCACTTTCATTGATGGAGTTCCCCATGTTCCATTTTGGCTCTGTTGTGTCACGTCTAGTTAACATTCCATTATATTGTTCAGTTTTCAAAATAACAGTAAAGTTCTTCTCCTCAGTATCCATGTTGATGGTAACATTGGCCGTTCCATTGAATACAGCTTCATTATGCAAAGGTTGGTAGTTTTGATACCCACGTTTTGATCCCTCCACAATGTTGCTCGGCCATGTAACCTTGGAGTTTTCTTTTGGTGCCATTACAACGTTTGGTTTTTTGCAGCTTCTTTTGGCAATGTACAGCAATACTACGGCAAATGTTGCAATGGAGAACGCTAAAGACAATATTTTCCATGGGATGTCTTGTGCTTTTTCTCTTAGAATTTTGGAACTTGATTTTAGAAGCGATTTCATTGATACTTTCTCACTTCTCTGATTCAATTCTTGCATCTCTGGTGCCCGTAATTTCGGCGTAGGAATTTCTAAGTAAATTTTATCATTTGCAACCATAAGATAATCATAAGGTGCAGGATAAGTTCTAGTTTACTTAAAATAAAAGAAAATGTTTAACATTATTTAAATCAATTAAATGTTGATTGTCAGATACCATCTTAAAAAAGAAATTTTGGAAGATTTATGAATTATGTCACCAAGTGAAAAGTGTTTTATCATAGTATATATGCAGATTATATAAATATTCTGTACATGTACCTGTAGTGGATACAGGGCAACCAAAAGATACATTGCATTGAGACACATCACATTCTGTACACAGGTTGGTGCATCCCTCTCCATATCGACCACGACTACAATGTCTGGTACAGTTATTACCGAAGTATCCTGGGAGACACCCTGAAATATTTATGTATGTACCTTAAGAATTACGTAAGAATTATTAAATAAGAGTTAAGATTCACAGACAAAAATAATCTAGTCGATTTGTATTTTCTTTTCAGCAACTCGGTAAGGGATATGCCATATATTTTACAGCGAATGAATGTATCATTATCCCAGGCCAAGCATGTATATGTATTTACATCACTATATATTCAACAATTTGTATTTGAAAATATCAGAGTTCTTCGGAATAATTGTTATTCCTGATGGTCAATAATCATTGCAATCAAAATTGTACTGGATTGTGGATTGGTAATTTCTTTGGTCTTTTGTTTCGTAGTACATTACCAGTACTTTGACAAAGTCATTGACGTGGATAAGTGCGGCCAACGAAATCAAAGAACTTGACTACGAATATAATGATTATTTCCCTTTAATTTAGTTTCCGAATATTTTTTTTTATTGTAAAACAGTGTTTATATACTAACGTTTTTAGTGTTTGGATGAAAGTTCTCCGTCCTATATGAATGAAAAAATAAATAAATATATGAATAAATAATTAAAACATTTTAATAGTGATTTTTATAATTAAAACATTAATTTAACCATGCAGGTAAACATAGGTAAACTGCACGTTTCTACGGGTAATGACCTCTTTACTGTAAAATTAATTGTGTCTAAATTTTCTTTTGATAAGAATCGTCTCGGAAAAATAAAATAATCTGCTGTGCACGATAAATTTTTAATGCGCACTTTAATATTGATTCATTTGAAACTATACATCTTATATATATATATATATATATATATATATATATATATATATATATATATATATATATATATATATATATATATATATATATATATATATATATATATATATAAAAGATCATTACCTATACATGTATATGCAATATATACATCGTCGATGTAAATAAAATCCAAACCAAAGACGGAAGGGGAAGTCTCACTATGGTCGTTTAGGGCTGAAGACTCACTATATAGTCATTGCCCCCCCCCCCTTCCCTAAGGGGAAGTCTCACTATATAGCCAGGCTTCCGGGACTCACTGTGGAGGAAGTCTCACTATATGACACCGGTAGCGGGGGGGGGGGGGGGGGGGCTGGTCACCAAACATTTTATAGTCATAACTTTTTACTACTGAACTTGTTCAATGAAAGTCTGGTCCCCCCCCCTTCCCACTTTTTGTTGCAGTATAGTCAAATAAGGGTCATGTGCGTAGTAATGTATGAGTAAAATTTGGTACTGAAAGAAGTTGGACCCCTCCCCCCCCCCCCCAATAGAATTTTCGAGTTTGAACAATTTTCCTCTTTTTTGTTTTTTTTTTTTTCTTGTTTGTTTTTTCTTTGTTTGTTTGGTTGTTTTTTTTTTTTTTTTTTTTTTTTTTTTTTTTTTTTTTTTTTTTTTTGCTTGTCAAGTTTTAGGTAAGACTTTTTTTCTCTGGCTGCCCCTTTCAAAAACAGTGCTACGTCTCTAAGTTTTATCTGTTTTCGCTGTAAAAATTGCCAATATTTATATTCATGTATTTATATTTTGAAAATCTCGATATTTTAAATTATTTTTTGCGATTTTTGATTTCCAATTTGCTAAGATAGGTAGGCAAATATCAAGCCGACATTTTACGTATTTTTTCCAAACGAGACTTTGACAAAATAATTTTTTGATTTATTCTGATGTCAAACACTGTGTGCTTACTAGAGATATTTATTTCTTTATTGAAAAGTGCTATTTCTATACAAAAAATTATTACATATTTTCATAAAAACCGTGGGAAGTTTCTAGTATGCCCCGTTCTAGCCTGGTTGCGGCCACGCCTACCCATGACGTTCCACACTACTTTGCAGAGCATTATGGGTTGGCCGAAACAAGATTAGCCCCGGTCCCCAGAATCACGCGAGTGCGCATGAACAGTTATTATCCTGAAATAAAGAAATGTTAGTTCAGTGGAAGAATATGTACTATAGGGGTCCTGAAAAACAACTCAATTAATAAGGGTATACTAGTTATTATCAAAATATTTAATGTTTTTTTTAATATCAATTAAACTAAAATTCAATCATCCGACAAATAACTTGAATAGAGTTATATTTTTCAGATGACTGAACTGAATACACAATTATTTTGGAGTTTTCATCATTGATCCGGTTTTAATGACCCATATTTTCATAAAACGTGTTATTTAAAGCAACAAAAGCACGTTTGAAATAAAATGCTTATAAATAGTTGAAATATAATGTTTAACATCAGAATAATTTATAAATTTATTAGCTTTTTGTCAAAAAACACGAAAAATGTCAGTTTGATACTGCCTTCCCATTTTTCCAACTTGGAAATCAAATATCTTCGAGAAAATCTAAAAAAAAAAATTGAGCATTTCGGGGCAATTTTACCGCGTATACAAATAAACCTATCACTAACATAACTTGAAAATTTGGGTTCGATTGATAAAGTATTAAGACAGAAAATTGGAAAATCTCGAATAACCTCGGCCCGGGTTTGCGTACTTAATTTTACCAACACTCGCCGCGAACACCCTGCCACCTAGCGTTATAATGCCGCATTAAATTCACACTACTTGTATTTGTCTTCGTTGAATGCGCTTCGTGGTTTGCGTTACTGAATTTATATTTGTAATAGAGAGAAATAGACATGATTATAATTATTTATTAAAGAAACTGTATCAATTTGAAAAAAAAAGAAGAACGAATTTACAAGAATAAAGCAACATAGAAATAAGGACAAATTGAAGAATGAGAAAAGTTCAAAGTGAAATGTAATAAAGACGAATATGAAAACAATAAAGTGACATATAGTTACAATAATAACAAAGAATAAAGAAGTAGGCAGAATAAGAATAAAAGCAAGATAAATAGACTTTTGGCGGTAATTCCCTTCCATAGAAGGCTTTGCCATCAAATTTGCATGACGAAAAATATTCTAAAGGTCGGAAGCACCTGTCAAGAAGAGTCTGTGTAAGTATATATAGCTAGTAAATTGATAGTATTTGGACCGTACAATTAAATGTATTTTTTTTATATAAATACTTTTTCGAGAGTGCAAAATAAAAATGCTGTGCAAAGGATAAGTGGAAACAGGAAAATGCAATTTAATACGGAAATTAATCTATAATTTAGAAATATAATTATGTAAAGCAGATTTCAAATTCGTGATAAATTACGTTCCTTAAAATTATTTGTAATACTTCTCATTATTTTAGTTTTCCGGTATGGAAATATTTTGTTAAGCTGCATTTTCACTTGCGCACTAATTTTAGCTCTCTCTCTCTCTCTCTCTCCTTTTCTCTTGTTACGTACAAAATATTCAGACATACTATGCAAGTCGAAGAGAGAAATTTATATAATTGTGCCGACTGATCAGAACACGAATTAAAAACGATTAAAATGAAAAGAATCAAAAAATTTACTTAATCTCAAAATTATTTGCAGTTTGGAGAAATGCAAACTAACAAAACGTAACTATTATCAATTCCTCAAGATACATGTAAGCCAAAACAAACAAACAAAAAAAAAAATAAATAAATAATAAATAAACAAACAAACAAAAGCAAAAGCAAATAAAATAAAATTTAAAAAAAATGACATACAATTTGAATCACCTATTTGGTAGGTTTATTTAGTTTCAATACGGACTAAGGAGATAATAAAAGCTGTTGTCACAGATTTTAAACTTGCATGTTCTTGAAAATCTAAATTAAGATACATGGATTTCCTTGACGCAGAACTGCTCACAAACAACCAAAAATGGAGAGGAGTCCCTTTTTTCTTCAGACCAGTTGGCTAAAGTTCTGCGGCTAGAATTACCCAATTGTAAACATTCAGTACATTTATATGAATAAGTAAAATTTTAAACATTTTAGAGTTAATTTGATGCAAGGACGAAAATGTATTGTCTATATAGTATTATATAAATTGTGATTAATGCTTCGGCTTTCAATCACAAAGTGCGACGCTTTATTTATAATACATTTACTTTATATATAAAATTGGTTCCAATAAGAAAATAGCTACTTATGATATATTTTACAGATTAATATTTCAACTGAATATATATTATTACGGTCAAATGATTTTTTTATTCCAAGTCACAGATTTTCAAACCTACATTAGATTTATCTCTGGTCTTTCTTCTTTTCTGATGCAGACTTAATGTATAATTTCACAAACACATATTTAGTTATTTACGCAATTTGTCTGTTTGCATAAAAATGAATGTCCCTTTGTAGTTTTACCTTGTAGTAATTTTTTTTATCATCATTATATTAAATCTTCTCAATAAAGAATTGTCTTCGGGCTAAAATATTTATTTTGATATTGGTCTGTGATATTTGTCAGTTTTACTCAGCTGATGTGTTCGGACCATACATAATTTAAAAAAAAAAAAATATTGAACTGTGATATTTGTCAGTGTGTTCATCAGCAAAAGAGGACGTATCATCATGACCCGAGTGAGAAATCGACACTTGTCCTTATAATAAATATACCAATATCATTTTTTTTATTTCAAAAAGTGAATATATGTATAATAAATCATTATTTACACACTGAATTGTCGACGGATTTTCCCGTTATTTCTCGCGATCATGACAAGGAGCACACGGTGGATGTGACCGGCCGGCTCCTCCATGGTCCCATCTCTGATTTTTTGGAGGTCCGTGTTTGCTCTGCTCCTATTTTGTATTGTTTAATGGACTTTTGAGCTTGAATACTGTTCTTATCTCCATATATTTCATATACTAATATATTGCATATTTTTAATATCCCTTAATAAAGACTATTGATATTTGCAATGGCACTTTCGTGTATCGTCATATGACGATGTGTTTTGTATTGTCATCAGTTTGACCTTTGATGTATCATTTGTGGCAAGAAATTTATCTAGACTACATGTGGGCTTTTATCTGTTTCTAAAATAATGCTATTATTTTGGAAAATGCCATCAATGTTTCTACATGTAGCTAAACGTTTGAAGTTACCCAAAAGGAAATTTAAATGACATTGCGTTCTAAATTTTGTATCTTTATTTGTTGAATGTTTTCTCTTAATTGATGCATCTACTTTAAAAAAGTTACTTGTGTCACAGTTCTGCAATGTTTCGTTCCACATATACCCGTTACAACACTCGTACTTCCCATTCCTCCTGTACAACAGAAACCAATGCATATAAAAAGTACCGTTTATGTCTAAATGCCTGAAATATAACACTTTAAAGTTTTAAATAGTACATCATAAATATGATTTATTATTGCCCATAAGTAAACATATAAAATACACATACACATGTAGAAATTCAAAAATTATATCCGACTTGTAGGGTTAACGGACAGGGTTAATTTTCACATATATTGTATCTTAAATGTCATGCGTACAAAATGTCACTATAGCACACAAACATTTATTTATTACTTACTAACACTGTGTACATTTCAAAATTGAAAATATCTGAAATCCCCGAATTGAAATGTTACTTTGAATACATGTCATAAACAATACTGATTAAGGTAACGTTATGTTTGATAATCAAGCACTGAATATATATGTCAAGGAAAAAATATTCTAATGATTTATTAATACTTTAAGTTTTACAAGCTTTGAAATAAGTACATTACTTACAAGCAATAAGAGAAGCCAAACCGTCTTCTGATGGTTAGAGCTAAACTTACCCTAAACATTGAAGTGAGTGTGTCCCTGCTACAATCGAGAAACAGATTATGACACAAATGCGTAAGTGTCGATTGCTTTCAAAGACACCCATCACTAATATCTTTTTATGGAAGATAATAGCAAATAAAGCATATACACGTGTATATATAATTGCTTGATAATTTTCTATGAATTGACTATTTTAAAAATTCATCTAAAAATTTCCTTGTTTCTTGTAAATAAGGAATTTCCCATTTTGTTTAAGTGACCAATGATGAATTATTAGCTAAATCTGAACATTTTATGACCGTGTTTACAATTAAAAGAGTGAGATGTGCAAATGGGTTTAATTTTAACTCGATGAAATAATACACATATTCTATGTTAATTTCAAAATGGAATGTTGATATGTATATAAGTAACATGTATTATACTTAAATTGCAAAGAAAGCAACTTAAGCAACTTTAACAAAAAATTGTAATTGCGAAAATATTAACTTAAGCATGATCTACAAAAAAATGAAATAGCGAAGAAAGTAACATTGGAAAGTTCAACAAATATTTACATTGTTTGTTTGTTGTTTATCGTTCCTTCGAGAATTTTTCACATATATAGAGAAGCCACCACTCACCGGTAGAGGGCTGCAAATTTAGACTTATACTCGGCACTTAGAAACTTTGAGCAGTGGGGGGGGGGGGTCTTTTTTGTGCCAGCAATTACTGCGAAACGGACCTCGATGCATGTATATCCTAAGAGTACGTTAAATCTTTGAAAATTGTCTACTAACGACATCAAGCAAATTTATCGCATGTTTTTTAAATCATAATTAGCATCAATCCTTGTACCAAAATGAAAAAGTAAGTTAATTCTGTTTAAGATCAGGACTGTATACTTTATAAAAAAATAAATAAAGAGTGCTCTATAAAACTCTTGATTCGACTTTCACGCATAAAATATCACAGGAATAAATAATCTAACAAAATTTTACCATGCAAAACACATGTACATATTATCATATAGTTTTGAAATGTTTTGCCCAAATATAATTAAGAAATAAATTAAAATATAATAATAAAAGTTTTTTTTTTAAGTTTTTCAAACGTATGTCAAACTCCAGGGTCAAGAGACCAAGATAATCAAAGAAAGGGCTTGTCACAAGAACGCCTGTCAAATGTAATAAGCCTAATATAATTTCATGCCATCAACTACTGCGTAGTTTCTATAATATGTACATATTAGAATTCTAATTTATATATAAAAATATATATAATAGAATTCTATATTTCTAATATAATTATCCAATATAAAATAAAACTTTAGAAAATGTGGTCAAGGTTAAACTTTAAAAAAAAAATCCCACTGAGCTAATTTTCGTGGGTAAAAACTTTCGCGAATAAACGCGAAACTTTCGCGATATAACGCGAAACTATCACGCAAAATTATCTTTACCTACAAAATGAGCATTATGGGATTTCGTATAATAGGCTTTCATAAATCAGGGTATAAATGTGGTAATATTGAATAAAATTTGGTTACAAAAAATAATGACACCCACCCTCCTCCGGAAAAAAAATTTCGAGTTTGAAATTTTTTTTTCATTTTTTTTGTCATTTTTTTCATGTTTAACTGATTTTTTTTTTCTCTGGCTGCCCCCAAGACTTTCAAAAACGATAAACCTGCCTGAAACTTCAAAATTCACATGTAAGCTAAGACTTTTATTGCATGTCAAACGTTGCAAATATTTTATCTTTTCCATTAATTTTGTATGATAAAAAAAAATCATTTGTATTTTATTTTTTAAATTGTATTCTATGATACCGAATATTTTTCATTTGTTTTATATTTCCCATTTGCGGTTTATATTTTCCATTTAAAAAGACTTTCATGTTTCATGTTTTTTTTTATTTGTATAATAAATAATTTCATTTGTTTTCTTTTTTCTATTTGTATTGTTCCAAGTCTTTTCAGACTTTTTACTTTTCAAAATATCTTTGTAATTTCGGAGTATCTGTTGACACTCTACAGCAATTTAAAAAAAAGGGGGGGGGGGCACACCACCCTTTCGATGAACAATTTTATATTTTATTAATAGTCAAATTAGGGTTGGAGAAAAACCCTGTGTGTGTGTGTGGGGGGGGGGGGGGGGGCAGCCCCTTTCCTGGATGCTACGTGTCTGGAAATTTCATCAACAGAAGTTTAAGGATTTACGATTTGAACTGGAACAACCAATATACCGTACAGCCAGGAATGTAAAACTAGCTACATTACACAGCTTTAAATAGTATACAATAAATGTGCGGATATCCCTGCTTATTACTGCCAAGTTTGTGGTCTTCCCTGCTCTGGACTTCGCATCTCTTAGCAACAACTATGCGGACATCCCAGTTTGTTGCGGCGGAAGAACAGGTGTGAGGACTTTCCTGTCTGTATCTTGGTTTGCGGACATCCCTGTAAATGTGTTAGGTTATTTTCAGCATCTCAGAGCTGTCCGTTTTCATCACGGATACAAGCCTGTAGAGTGTGTGTGTGTGTTGGGGGGGGGGGGGGCGGTAGCACTCTCCACTTTTAACGATAGTAGTCTTTCACTGTTATTTTTGCTATAATGTTGACAGGTCCTCACTTTTTGCCCTGTTTTGCCAAAGTTGAGGTTGTATTTCTGGCACTTTTTTGCTACTCAATTTCTTTGGGAAAAAAAACCTACGTCCGGAACTTCCTATAAATTATCTTGATTGGAGAATGTTAATTTAAAACCCCATAAATAATTGATAATATGTATATTTTCGATAATGTGAAACTTTAATCTGTAATGATCTTTGTACCCGCTAGTAACATCGCATAATACAACACCGATCTGATACAAGAATGACGGGTAGGAATTTTTTTATATAGTTAACAGGAATATGAACGCATTCGCGGATCTGGAGGGGGGTCGGAGATCCGACCCCCTGGAATTTTAAGAGTTATTAGAAGTATATACTGAAGCAAATACAAATGACTTGGGATCCCCCCCCTAGAAAAGATAGAAAAGATGGACCCCACCATCAACTCCACGAAATAGGTGTTTTCACGTTTGGGAATGGGAAATGGATTTCATGTTTTTTTTTTTTTTTTTTTTTTTTTTTTTTTTTTTTTTTGCTTGTCAAGAAATATTTGGATTGATTTTTTTTTAATGGGATGGACCCCAGCCCTTCCCATGTAAAACAAAAATTCAGGATCATTTATTTAAATGTCCCCCTGCAGAAAAGTTTTAGGAAAAACACAATTTTCTTTACCTGGCTCAGATTTTGTAAGGATTAATAAATAAAGCAACTTATCATTTTCTTTATGCAATTCTAATTCGCGTTTTTTGTTAATGGGAAAAAGTAAAAAAAAAAAATCCCATAATGCTCATTTTGTAGGTAAAGATAATTTTGCGTGATAGTTTCGCGTTATAACGCGAAAGTTTCGCGTTTATATAGGGTAAGTACATGTAATAAGTTTAATGCTAATTATGAGAAAAGGTTTGGCTTCTCTTGTTGCTTGTAAGTATTGTACTTATTTCAAAGCTTTTAAAACTTATAGTATTAACCTATCTTTAGAGTATTTTCCCCCTAGATATTCAGTGCTTGATGGTCAAATATAACGTTACCTTAATCAGTATTTTATATGACATGTAATCAAAGTAACATTTCAATTCGTGGATTTCAGATATTTTCAATATTTAAATGTACACAGTGTTAGTAAGTAATAAATCAATAGATATGTGTTATAGTAACATTTTGTATGCATGACATTTAAGATACATATATGTGAAAATTAACCCTGTCCGTTGACCCTACAAGTCGCATATAATATTTGAATTTCTGCATGCGTTTGTGTATTTTATGTTTACTTATGGGCAATAGTAAATTATATTTCTGATGTACAATTTTTAAACAGATTTACAGTATTATATTTCATGTATTCAGACATACACGGTACTTTTTATATCCATTGCTTTCTGTTGTACAGGAGGAATGGGAAATACGAGTGTTGTAACGGGTATATGTGGAACGAAACATTGCAGAACTGTGACAGAAGTAAATTTTTTAAGTAGATGCATCAATTAAGAGAAAACATTCAACAAATAAAGATACAAAATTTAGAACACAATTTAAATTTCCCTTTGTGATATTTCAAACGTTTAGCTACATATAGAAACGTTGATTGCATTTTCCAAAATGATGACATTCCAAGAGCATAGTTATGTAAACAGATAAAAGCCAAATCTAGATAAATTTCTTAACACAAATGATATGAAATCAAGGGTCAAACTCATGACAATACAAGGCACATTGTCATATGACGATACACGAAATTAAAGCCCCATTGCAAATACCACTAGTCTCTATTTAGGCATGTTTAAAAAAATGCAATTTATAATTATAAATTCACTTTTTGAAATTAAAAAAAGATATTGGTATATTCATTATAAGGTCAAATGTCAATATCTCACTAGGGTCATGATGACACGTCCTCTTTTGCTTATGAACACAGCTGACAAATATCACAGGTCAATATTTATATTTATATATATATATATATATATATATATATATATATATATATATATATATATATATATATATATATATATATATATATATATATATATATATATATATAGATAGATAGATAGATAGATAGATAGATAGATAGATAGATAGATAGATAGATAGATAGATAGATATATGGCCCGAACAAATCAGATGAGCACAACTGAAAAATATCACAAGCCAATATTAAAAAATGAATATTTGCGACCCGAACACACTTCATTATTGAGAAGATCTAATATAATAATGATAAAAACTACTTCTAGGCAAAACTGCAAAGCACATTCATTTTTATGCAAACAGACAAATTGTGTACAATATTAAATAAGTATATGTGAAATTATACTATTAAGTCTCCATCAGAAGAGAAGAAAGAGCAGAGAGAAATCTTATGTAGGTTTGAAAATCTGTGATTTAGAATAAAGAATCATTTAACTGTAATAACATATATTCAGTTGAAATATTAAGCTGTAAAATATATCATAAGTAACTATTTTCTTATTGGAACCAATTTTATATAAAGTAAAGGTATTACAAATAAAGCGTCGCACATTGTGATTGAAAGCCGAAACATTAATCAGAATTGATATAATGCTATATAGACTATAAATATTTGTACTTGCATCAATCTCTAAAATGTTTTAAATTTTACTTATTCATATACATGTATTGAATGTATACAATTGGGTAATTCTAGCTGAAAAACTGTAGCCCACTGGTCTAAAGAAAAAAGAGACTCCTCTACATTTTTGATTGTTTGTGAGCATTTCTGCATCAAGGAAATCCATATATATTTTAATTTAGATTTTCAAGAACATGCAAGTTTAAAATCAATGACAAAAGCTTTTATTATCTCCTTATTAGTCCGTATTGAAACTAAAAAAAAAAAAACAACCCCAATAGGCGATTCAAATTGTATGCCATTTTATTTTTATTTCATTTTTTTTTATTTGCTTTTTTTTGTTCTTTTCTGTTTTGTTTGTTTGTTTGTTTGTTTTGTTTGTTTGTTTGTTTGTTTTGTTTTTTGTTTTGGCTTACATAAGTGACATTTTTTGCATCTCGAGGAAGGCGCAAAGAATTAGAAGACACAGAATAAAGCATGCTTAATAAACTGATTAAGAGCAGTGTTCTTTCGTGAAGTATGACTTCACTAGGCAGCATACACTTAAGTACAAAGACTGTTGGCCCTGCTTTTGGCAATTCTTGTACCTCTGCACAAGGAGAGTAGCAAGTCAAAATTTTAGTAGCAAACTCACTAGAATAGAGCTTGAAATTTAATAACATCGTACCCAATTCCGTTACCCTAGATCGAAATGTACATACGTTAGCAAAAATATGTCTTCATGAAAGTAATAGGAGGAATTCGAACCCAGTCGATTGAAATCAATGCATTAATATTCACAGAAGAAAAATATCTCCCTATGTAATCCCTTAACCGATAATTTTCATAGGTTCAGTAGATGTTTCATATATTATAATATATCCAAAACCCCCTGGCTTGCTAAATTATATATATATATATATATATATATATATATATATATATATATATATATATATATATATATATATATATATATATATATATATATATATATATATATATATATATATATATATAGATAGATAGATAGATAGATAGATAGATAGATAGATAGATAGATAGAAATATGAAACCCTTCCTTTTATGTGTCTTATTGTCTTCTTTCTTCAGTTACATATCTTGCTCTTTCTAGGAGGGTGTTATTTAAGCTTTGGTAGTACAGAGATATTGAAAATTGTGTACATCCATATAAGATATTCACAAAAGAGACTGGTTTGATAATTATATAGAGAATATCAATGTTTTGTATTTGGATATGGAATTTATATCACGAGTGGAACATGATTCTTTGATATTTTCAAGAGTGGGAAGGACAATATCCAAATACAAAACAATTAATTTTCTTTTAATTACATTTTCTTTGATTCTCCCTTTGCTTCTGTCTCATTGTAGCACAGTGTTATAGATTACATGACGTCATAGTTGAGCAGATTAGAGGTCATAATTAAGCAGTATGATATTAACAAGGGTACCGCAAAGCAGAGTATCCCCTCGCAAAGAGCATAACTTAAAATTAAGTCAGCATTCGACATCGATCCCGATGCAAATAAGGTCACTTTCGTTTCGTACATCAATAACTTCATCACAAACGAACACACACAACTACATTACTATATCCTTTCCAACTGATGTGATCGATAGAGTGACAATATATCAGAAGTTTTGCCGCACTTCTGATATACTGTCACTCTGTGACACAATATCACTTTTATTCAATAAATAATTTATGTTGTTATACCTTTAAAAAAAATTTTCGATATAAATCAATTCTAATAAAAGTCTAACATTTCCCACTTTTTACTGAGCGGGCGTAAAAAATCGATGTTTGACCGCGGAGTGAGATATTGGACCTGTCGATAAGATTTTGGACTGCTTATGTCACACAATGGGCGGGGTCAGCTAGATCTCATTTGCATTCGTTGGTATTCGACATACATGTATGTCAAAAAAAAAAAAAAAGATAAATAAAAGGTAAAACATTTATTGACTGAGTTTTCGGGCAAAATGCGTTTTGTCGACCCCTCGAACCAAACTGTTTTCCTTCGGCCTAACGGCAAACAGTTTGGTTCTTGGGTCCGACAAAACCCATGTTGCCCTCGAACCCAGTCAATAAATGTTTAGTATTTCACTGTTGAAAATTTAATCAAATCTCATATACTTCTGATTATTACTACTAGAGAAACATAACCAAATGGGGGAAAATATTACTTCCAATTATGACGAGAAGAACACGGCGGGTTTGACCGGTCGGCAGAGGATGCTACTCCTACATGGAACCCGATTCCAATTCTGATGTTTTTGGGGGTCTGTTTTTGCTCTGCTCTAAATTTTTATTGGTTCAATGGACTTTGGAGATCGATTACTGATTTACAAAGTACAATGAATATTACTTGACAATTAATTTATACATACAGATAGTTCATTACATAAAATCATTTACATTGTATGAACTCTTGTTATACAATGTACACGAAAATACATAAAGTTCTAAAACTGAATTTTTATGACATACTGTTTATTTCTCTACAAGCCTATGTGTTTGTACAAAAACACAGAATACATTGATGAAAATTTTCAAATCAGACATTAAAAGTAATGACGCTGTTAAATTATAGATTTATCAACACAATCAGAAATTGGATAACTAAATTCCTCCTCTAAAATTGTCTTGTCTTGTATTAAATTTCAGTTGCAGTTACGCTTTTATAGTTTTTTTTAAAATGACATACTCATATCTTTGAAGGGTCCGTGCAGTTTGTTTTCATTACGCAAGATTATTTCCTTGTACACTAAATATAGCCAGACGGATTCGAAGGAAATATGCGTCAAGGTTTTTTTCCATGTTGTCGTTGTGCCCGAGAGAGTCATCTGATGTATTATTTTAAATGACAAAGATTTATTCTTAAACGTGTAAATAAATTATGAAATGGTATCATTAAGTAACTGCTCATTTGCTTCAAAAATATATAAACATTCTGGCATAAATTTTCAAAATATATTCATCAGACAAAGGTACATGTAAGTCAGTTCAAAACACTAAAGCCTAGTTTACAGTATGTGTTGTCAGGCATGCAATTAGGTAATGAAGTTTCTTTCAGTTTAAATTGCCTACAATTGAAAAAGCTCTGTATAAGGACAGACGAATCGAAGAGATTTTTAGATTACATGCAATTTATAACTGGTTCAAACCAGGAAGTTCAATAATCTCCGATATCTGTGTTGGGTACCTTTTTCGGAAGTATATTCCTGATACCTTTTTATATAACCAAGAAAGCGAAGTAACATCAAACTTAAGTAATTATGAAACTCCTTTTTAAGTGACTATAATTTTAATTGTTAATATGAATATGGATAATAAGAACTCTTAGTTGAAGGGTTGCTTGTGATATGAAGGTGGCGGTCATTTTATTTAGAATCTAAGACATCAAGCAAAAATTGCAATTAGAGAATATATATATATATATATATATATATATAGAGAGAGAGAGAGAGAGAGAGAGAGAGAGAGAGAGAGGGTGTAAACTATAACATGGTCTTCTATATTTGAAAAAAAATGCACTCTTTTATTTAATAGAAGTCTCCGTCAACAGTGACGTTTTCTCTACAGCTTCGTTTGTTTGATTGTTGTTTAACGTCCCTCTCGAGAATTTTTCAATCATATGGAGACACCACCACTTGCCGATGGAGAGCTGCAAATTTTGTCCTATACTCGGCACTTACGGCCATTGAGCAGCGAGGGATCTTTTTCGTGCCAGCACCTACTGCAACACGGGACCTCGGTTTATACGGTCTCATCCGAAGGACGGTCTCCACGTCCCACAGTGGGATTCGAACCCGCGACGTAAGGATCTACTCCTTACTCCGCGACTCTAGAGCAGACGCTCTAACCACTGCGCCACGCGGGCGACCTACAACTTCGTAGTATGTGTATTACTCCAGTGCAGTCCCCGTAAACTACATATATGAAAATAAAATCAGTAGTTTGTAGTGTTTATAAAACTTTGGTCCTAATTTTTTTTCTTGGAAATGCTAAGATATTTTATTTCTTCTTAATTATATCAAGAAACTGGTAATATATAAAAGCTTCACAGATGTGCCTTGAAGAAACCTAGGAATATTACAGAAAAAAAAATAAGGGAGACAAAGACATTGAATAATTTATAGCTTTAAAAAGATCAAACATAAACTTATATACACGGTTTTTGGATACTCGTATCAAGAACAAGAAAAATATTAATTATTCCGTTTTAAAAATAGACATCGCCACATAGAAATATATCTGCACAGGAAATATACATGCACAGGTGTTGACCTTTATTTCTGTGAATTTCGTAAAGTTTTTCTAAGACTTCTACGAGAACACTATAAGACAATAATAGGGTAAATCGAAAACAATTAGTCGTCCCGACTTCCTTCCGATGACTATCAATTTCATTTTATTCAGAAACCACTTTGATACATTGAAACCAATGACGTTTTGAAAAGTTTGCATTCGTAGTTACTGAGGAAAAAACACATTCGCAAGAATGTTTATCGTATAATTAAAAAAGTACTTTCTTAGTTTTAATAATCAGGTAGACCTGTAAGTAATAGTTAAATAAAAATGAGACAAATTAAAATAACTTATCTTATTAAAAGTTCTTCAAAGACCATAAGAGAGGTCAATGCTAGAGGTCTTAATATGGGTTTAAAAATAGTACAGAAGCACTAATAGTTTGTTAATAGTCTGCATGGTGATAGTGTTAAGAGAGGGACAAATTAGAACTCAATTTATGAGTTGATAGTGAATACTAGACTAATTATTTTGTTGATCCTGATCTTCCTACTTCTCTTGCTTTAGGGCTACAGTGCTTCATCTATCAGTGTATTTAACTTCTAAATTGTTGTATTATACTCAGGTGACCGTTAAGGCCCTTGGGCCTCTTGTTAAATTACATGTAGCTTTTTCATGTCATGTTCTTAAAGTATTTTTTTTTTTGGGTCAGAGTCTGAGAGTAGACTTCAAGAGTGTGGAGGACATCAAAAGTTTAGTTGGAAATTGTCAAGGCAACGAGGGCACGTATTTGGATCAAGTACAAGAGGACATTAGTGCAGGCAATTATCTCTATTATTTGCATATTCTTTGTGTTGTTCTTCAAATCATATACATGCATATACACATGCAGTCATTCCTTGTTAATCCAGTTGCTTCTGTTTCTGAGCAAACTGTCCGGATTAACAAAGCATCTTGATTACTGTAACATACTTGCTATAATGTCTAAATTTACGAAAGGTTATCATAAAGTGGACTGGCACCATAGAAAAAAGCGCTTTAGGTACATAAATGAAATTTTACATATGTTTTCTTTCTGTATAATACAACTATGAATCATAAGTTTTATGCTTTAATAAATTGTTGATGTTTTTGTAAGCAATGGTATGTCTAGGTGGCGCATCTGCAAGCATGATGTATTTTATACTTGAGTATAACTGAGAAAAACTCCTTTAATATGAGCATTGTCATCCATTTATCACATTAATTCATTCATGTGGTATGACACAATTTTCCCATAAAATGAGCCCTTTTACCTCATTCTGTAAATTGTATGACAACTTATCATGAATTATCATATCCAAACAAATATGGGTTTAAAAATGATGCCAGAAGGGGGAGGGATGTCTTTTTCCAACATTCCATAAATTTTCACCCCTGGAAAAACTGGCAAAGATCCTGGAAATTTTTAAAAGGGCTACAGAGAAGAAAATGCATCAAAAGTATCCAGGAAAGGCAGAAACGCACTGTTTAGGTCGATTTGTAGTCCGGATGTCAAAAATCAGTCAGGTTGATAAGTGTCATTGCTCATGTGTGGTACACATTGAACTCCGACAAGCATTTATGCTGGCATAAATCAAGTGAGCCTCAGGATCTTTGGATATACATAGATCCATTTACTGTATACAATATAATATGCATTGTAATCAGCTGCTCATGGCATTGTAAAGTCATATACGTGTATAAACAAGACAGTTTAAAATCTTTACTTAACCCCAGGAAATCTCATCAAAATAAGTGTACCGAGGCAGAGGAAGTAGACATAGAGAAACCATGACATCATAAAACTCAATGGCGATAGCGCCAGGTGGCATATTATCAACCTTCAAGCTAAAATTTTCAAAATTTCTCAAACATTTGTTGTTTTATGTTTCTTATATATTTGGTAAGCACTGACTGCATAGTGTTAATTTTACCACATCAGTCCACAAACTTTTTGATAACCCCTCGTAAATTGTTGCCAACAAATTTAATCTTGAAAATGAAGCATATGGATTATTGAGGCACCACTGTATACTTACTGTATAATTATTGTGGAGGTACATGTAGCTAAAATTTAAACTGGCATCTTTTTTATGCTATTTGCTTTAGACATGTTAGAATTTGCATTTAATATACAGTAATATGGGTTCAGTCTCCCAGGCATTTTTATGCCCTGGATCGAAAGATCCCAGGGGTATATTGTTTTTGTCCTGTATGTCTGTTTGTCTGTGTGTTTGTTTGTCTGTCTGTTGTCAACTTTAAATTAGCCCATAACTATTGCGCTGTCAAGGGTAAGGCTTAAATATTTGACACAAGTGTTCATTATGACAATCCTTTCCATTGGTACAGAAATTTTTGATCATGTGACCTCAACTGTGACCTTTGACCTACATTTGAAAAACTTTAACATTGGCCATAACTATTGCACTGTAGTCCTTGTCCCACTCCAGAATTGTGTTACCATCGGGGCATAGTGTTTCACAAACACATCTTGTTTTTTTTTTTTTTTTTTTTTTTTTTTTTTTATAAATAATTATTATAAATTCTTATGTTTGATTTTTTAATACAGATTTTTTTTTTCATTGGTACATGTAGTACGTATTTTATTTTTGAAAGTACACTTCTGAAGAGTGCATGTACGTTGGTACTTATAGATAAATTTTCTAAATGTTGATTGATTTTATTATGATATCATTTTCATTTTCTTTTTTGTCATAGAAAAGCCTGAGATTTCCTTGGAAGATCAGCTTAGACTTTCCTCTGAAGATGTTGATAAAATGGCATCAGCTTCAGGTAGGAATTATATAATTTAGTTGAAGAGACTAGTATTCTGAGATTTCATAAAGTCATAGTGACTCTATATTAATGACATATTATTTTTGCTTCACATACATGTAGGCTTCATCATCTAAATAGCTCTAAAGCTCAATCAGATTGAACACAGTTGAAATTATACAGCTTTCTCTGCTTTAATTTCAACTATCATGACTATTTATTCCTGTATTAACAAAAAGATCATTTATCATAACTTTACACATGTTTCTGAAGTGTTTAAAATATTGCAAATCAAGATTTTATGATCATGGTCACTTCACTTACTTTATACAAATAATTTGCAAAGATAATGGTTTGTTTAATACATTGCATTGATCCAAGAACTATGAAACAGTTGACCTTTGACACTTCGCAAGAAATCTTTCATAAAGATGGCATTATAAAAAGTGTATGCAAGTACCTAGGTTGTCTCAGAAAATTGCAGGAACATTTTTAATACTTTTTTTGTTTCACTAAAATCGTAAAGTTAAAAATTGGCATGGCATTGCACCATAATCAACATTTTTTTTAAACACAGTTAAGAAACTTCAATGCAATACCTCTATAAGTATTTTTCTCTCAGTTAAATGAATCTTACACAGTGATTCATTTTGGTCTGTGTCCTGCGTAAATTACGCAGAAATTTTGCTCAGGACTCATTATTTCAATAAATGTGCATCCCAATGGATGCGTAAAATTTATAATTTAACAGGTATAAGGTTGCCAACAACAGGTCAGATTTTATAATTCACTGTTAATTTGCAGTTATAACAAGCAATTATCAGGAAATATTTGAAAGTTAGATAGCATAGTTCGATTATGTCTACTGTGGAATTTTTCTGAAGCGTATTTATATACTATATAGCTTTGTAAAGCTGTGACCTGTATCTTTTTAATTTTTTCCTTAGAAGCTAAGAAGTATAAAATTTGATCATTTTTCTTTCTGACAATATTTCATTTAGAAAAAAAAAACAAAACTTTCTTTACTTCATTCTGCTTCTGTGCATTTTATGACTGATACCATACTGATTGTGCGAGATCGTATTTACGATCTAAAAATAGCACCAAGGACAATTGACAATATTATTTCATGTATTTTTACTTCTAATTGATAGTAAAAGTATAAACCACTCACAGCTTCAATAAAACATGTGCACATTTGTGCAATACCCTTTCTTATTTTTTTCACCAGAATTTCCTCTGTAATATCTAGTTAAAAAAACAAAAAACAAAAACAGTACCCTTGGATTTGGACGCATTGATTTTGGCATAGGACTCATTGTTGTCATTAAGAGGGGTCCTTTGGACCCATGATAACCATATTCAAAATGAATCACTGCTTACAAAATAGGTGATTGTGAAACACTGATGTTTTTGAAATACATGTATACCTCACTGTGTTTGTTAAGTTGTTCAGGAATGAAATTGTGTATCTTTCACAATTTCTTTGTAGCATAAATTTGACATCGAATCTGAATTTATGTTAGTTACTGAGGCATATGCATCTCAAACATATTACAAGTAGAATATACATCACCAAAAAATCAAAGAATTAATTCTTTGAAAAGACAGTCTTCCAACCCTGATCATAATCTTAACTTTTCACATTCATTTGATAAACCACAGTCTCCTTGTATGATT
This sequence comes from Saccostrea echinata, assembly GCF_033153115.1. Lineage (NCBI taxonomy): Eukaryota > Metazoa > Mollusca > Bivalvia > Ostreida > Ostreidae > Saccostrea > Saccostrea echinata. The sequence goes on along the minus strand of NW_026889801.1, from coordinate 14,489,617 downwards.
CGAGCTTCTGACTTTTTAGTTCATTGTCAATTTTTTTTTGCTCTACAATACGTCTCTTCCATTATATAAGTTAGACTTTGCAGCAGTTGCTTGGAGTTGAATTCAGATTTTAGTACATTTGTACCCTTTGCTAGTGACCTTAAAGAAGTGCGTCATGTATTTCCTATAATAATATGCAGATGCGTCTTGTTTTTTTATGCCCCGCCATGAATATGGCCGGGGCATATAGTGTTTGTCATGTCCGTCTTCCGTCCTTCTGTTCGTCCGTCTGTAAACTTTTCACATTTTTGACTTCTTCTCCAGAACTACTGGGCCAATTTCAACCAAACTTGCCACAAAGCATCCTTGGGTAAAGGGGGTTCAAATTTGTTCAAATGAAGGGCCAAACCCTCTTCCAAGGGGAGATAATTAAGAATTTGTGAAAATTTAGTGTCATCTTTTAAATATCTTCTTCTCAAGAACCATTGAGCCAGAAAAGTTTAAAATTATGTGAAACCTTCATTACATAGGGTAGATTCAAGTTTGTTCGGGGATAGGGTGGGGCCACAATGGGGGATCAAAGTTTTACATAGGAATATATAGGAAATTTCTTTAAAAATCTTCTTCTCAAGAACAACAAAGCCACAATTAGTCATATTGATAGGGAATCATCCTCAGGTAGTGTAGATTCAAGTTTGTTCAAATCATGACCCCCGGGGTAGGGTGGGGCCACAATGGGGGATCAAACTTTTATATTGGAATATATAGGGAAAATCTTTAAAAATCTTCTTCTCAAAAACAACAAAGCCACAATTAGTCATATTGATATGGAATCATCCTCAAGTAGTGTAGTTTCAAATTTGTTCAAATTATGACCCCCGGGGTAGGGTGGGGCCACAGTGAGGGATCAAAGTTTTATATAGGAATATATAGAAAAAAAAATCTTCTTCTCAAGAACAACAAAGCCACCATTAGTCATATTAATAGGGAGTCATCCTCAGGTAGTGTAGAATCAAGTTTGTATAGAACATGACCCCCGGGGATAGGGTGGGGCTACAATGGGGGATCAAAGTTTTACATAGGAATATATTAAAAATCTTTTCAAGAACAGGAAAGCCATGATTAGTCATATTGATATGGAAGCATCCCCAAGTATTGTAGATTCAAGTTTGTTCAAGGCATCCTCCAGTAGTAGGGTGAGGCCATAATGGGGGATCGAAGTTTTACAAAAGAACATATATAGGAAATATCTGTAAAAATCTTCTTCAATCTCAAGAACAACAAAGCCATGTTTAGTCATATTGATATGGAAGCATCCTCAGGTAGTGTACATTCAAATTTGTTCAAATCATGACCCCCCCCCCCCCGGTAGGGTGTTAGACATCTTTAAAATTCCGTTTTAAAGAACATTAAACCATGATTAGTTAAATGAATATAGAAGCATCCTCATCAGGTTTATATTCAATTCCATTCAAAACATGGCACCTGGGGGTAGGGTGTGCCTAGAACAGGCGATCAAAGTTTTAAATATGAATATATAGGAGAAATCTGCTGACGTAGAACAGCAGGGCCATATTGACTCAGGTGAGCGTTGTGGCCCATGGGCATCTTGTCTTAAATTAGTGTTAAGCTCAGTTTTAAAGATACCATTCAAGATAGTAATCAAACTTCATATGTTTATACATACTGATGTAAGCTATTCAACTGCATCAACATTTTATGACCTTGACCATTCTTTTGACCTTGACCTCACTTTTTAGCTCACCTGAGCCAAAGGCTCAAGTGAGCTTTTCTGATCATATGTCTGTAGTCCGTCTGTCCGTCTGTCTAGCTGTCTAGCTGTCTGTCTGTCCATCCGTCCGTCTGTAAACTTTTCACATTTTCGACTTCTTCTCAAGAACCACTGGGCCAATTTCAACCAAACTTGCCACAAAGTATCATTGGGTGAAGGGAATTCAAGTTTGTTCAAATGAAGGGCCACACCCTCTTTCAAGGGGAGATAATAAAGAATTCGTGAAAAATTAATAGCATCTTTTAAAAATCTTTTTCTCAAGAACCACAAAGCCAGGGAAGATGAAACTCATGTGGAAGTATCCTCAGGTAGTGTAGATTCAAGTTTGTTCAAATCATGACCCCGGGGGGTAGGGCGGGGCCACAGTGGAGGATCAAAGTTTTACATAGAAATATATAGGTAAAATCTTTAAAAATCTTCTTCTCAAGAACAGCAAAGCCATCATGAGTCATATTTATATGGAAGCATCCTCAGGTAGTGTAGATTCAAGTTTGTTCAAATCATGACCCCCGGGGGTAGGGCGGGGCCACAATGGAGGATCAAGGTTTTACATAGAAATATATAGGAAAAATCTTTAAAAATCTTCATCTCAATAACAGCAAAGCCCAAATTGATCATATTTATATGGAAGTATCCTCAGGTAGTGTAGATTCAAGTTTGTCCAAATCATGACCCCCGGGGGTAGGGCGGGGCCACAATGGAGGATCAAAGTTTTACATAGAAATATATAGGAAAAATCTTTAAAAATCTTCTTCTCAATAACAGCAAAGCCCTAATTGGTCATATTTATATGAAAGCATCCTCAGGTAGTGTAGATTCATATTTATTCAAATCCTGACCCCCTCGGGGGTAGGGCAGGGCCACAATGGAGGATCAAAGTTTTACATAGAAATATATAGAAAAAAGTCTTTAAAAATCTTCTTCTCAGGTACAGCAGAGCCCTGATTGATCATATTTGTGTGGAAGTATCCTCAGGTAGTGTAGATTAAAGTTTGTTCAAATCATGACCCCTGGGGTAGGGTGGGGCCACAATGGAGGATCAAAGTCTGAAATAGAAATATATAGGAAGATATCTTCTGATGAAGAACAGCTAAGCCATGATTAGTCATTTTGATATGGAAGCATCCTCAGGTAGTGTAAATTCAATTTTGTTCAAATGATGACCCCCGAGGGTAGGGTGGGGCCCAATAGGGGGATCGAAAGTTTTACATAAGAACATATAGAAATTTATTTCTTCTCAAGAACAGAAATGTTATGTTTAATCATATTGATATGGAAGCATCCTCAGGTAGTGTAGATTCAAGTTTGTTAAAATGATGACCCCTGGGATAGGGAGGAGCCACAATGGGGGATCAAATTTTTACAAAGGAATATATTGGAGATTTTTTTAAAAATCTTCTCAAGTACAACAAAGCCATTTGTTATATTGACATGGAAGCATCATCAGGTATTTTAAAATTCAAGCCCCCCCCCCCACCCCCGTAATCTTTTCAATACTGAATTGATTTGTGCTTTTGCCTTGCCAATGTGCTCAGGTGAGCGATGTGGCCCATGGGCTTCTTGTCTTAAATTAGTGTTTAGCTCAGTTTTAAAGATACCATTCAAGATAGTGTTATCAAACTTCATATGCTGATACATACTGATGAGAGCTATTCAACTGCATCAACATTTTTTGACCTTGGCCTTTCCTTTGACCTTGACCTCACTTTTCTTAAATTAGTGTCAAGCTTCATATGCTGATACATACTGATGAGAGCTAATCAACTGCATCAATATTTTTTGACCTTGACCTTTCCTTTGATCTTGACCTCACTTTTCTTAAATTAGTGTTTAGCTCAGTTTTAAAGAAACCATTCATAATATTTTTATCAAACTTCATATGCTAATACATACTGATGTATCCTCTTCAACTGCATCAACAATTTTTGACCTTGAATTTTCCTTTGACCTTGACCTCACTTTTCTTTAATTAGTGTCAAACGTCATATGCTGATACATACTGATGTAAGTTATTCAACTGCATCAATATTTTTTCACCGTGACCTTTCCTTTGACCTTGACCTCACTTTTCTCAATTTGTGTTAAAATGTTGCATTACTAATATACCCTCGGCGGGGCATTCATGTCCTAGGGACATATTTCTAGTTTTTCATGCATTTTCAGTTGCATTTCAAATTTCAGTTCCAGAAGTCATTCCATTAAGAGAACAAATAACTGAAGGGGATGTGGACAATCCAAAGAAACAAGAAAATGGTACGATACTTTGTTTGTCTTATTCATCTAATATCTTTTTTCTCATTTTCATCAGTGAATCCACATGAATCTTTTTAACTAGTCTTCTCAAATTGAATGATTTTAAACTCATCTCATCAAAGTTTTTGGGGAGCTTATGTAACTCCTTTGATGTCGACATCCCAGGTTAAAGTGTTTGGTGTAGATTTTTTCAAGTACTTTTGTGCCCTATATTGATCACAGATGCATGGACATTGCTTCTAGTATGTTTCATTGTATCAATGAAAAGTTTTAGATTCCTCAGTTTGACCTTAAGAATGACCAGGTTAATGTTCTTGGAGCTTATTATTTAAAGTTTTTTTGAGTGTCCCATTTCCCAGTTTCTATAATTCCTATTATAATGACCAAATTTGCATGGATGTTGAAACGTATAAGGATGGACACTACAAGGCTTACTTTGTGTGCTGGATCTGACCGAAATCATTTTGTGGATGAGTGTCAAGGTCATTTAAGTTTTTGGAGCAGCTCCATTACCAAGAAACTACTGCATGAGGCCGTCCTGAACCAAACTTGCATTGATGTTGTATCAAGGAATGCACACTACCAGAGTTATTTAAGATGCTAGATTTGACCTACATTTTCTAGATGAGTTACCAGGGTAAAGGTTTTGGATCAGGTCCATTATCAAGAACCAGCATAAGGCCTATCTGAACCAAATCTGACTTGCTTCAGATGCTGTATTTGACCTACATTTTTTTTGGATGACAGACTAGGTTAAAGTTTTGAAAGCAAGTCTATTCCACCGTATCTTCAAGTCCTACTTAGATCAAAGTTGCAATTGGATGATGTATCAAAGGAGGAACACTCTCAGACTCTTCAGAACAATGACTAGATAGTGTAAATTCAAACCCTACCTGGAACTATGAATTACGATGCATCTATAAATGCACGCACACTACCTGACTTGCTTTTGATGCATGATATGACCTAATATTTTCTGGATGAGTGACCAAGTTGAAGGTTTTTGAGCAAGTTCATCCTAGTTTAATTTTAAGCCATTAATTTGTAGAGCAAACATGTTGTGAAGATTCAATTTTTATAGCAGTCAGCTACTTGTTTATACGTAGCTAATTTAACTACTGAGTTTCAAACACTGAACCCCATAGCAATATAATGATATTACTGAGACTATTCAACCAAATTTTAAGCTTGAGCAGTTTTAAATGTTTTCCATTCCAGGTAGCTTTTGAGATAAACAGGGATTGGGTGAAACTGTGGAACTTGAAGGAGATAGAAATCCTAAGACAGAAGGAGAGGATCAGCAAAAAAGAGATATCAGTAAGAAGGCTGTGTTCATACATGTACCTAATCTTGATGAAAACAATTGGTTCTGTAAATTTGTTTGTTGGCTTGCATATTTCATGCATAGGTACAATTTGTACAGGTTTTGTTTGAATGTACAGTATGATGCAATAAATATTCGTACAAAATGGCGGCGTGTTTACATTTCCGACGAAAGTAGGTCAGTCTAAAAACGTACGTATGACATTTTCAAAATTAATAAACAATTTTATAAAACTTACCTATTACTTCATATGTCCTTTCAATCTAATTACATTGAGTAATCTGCTAGGAATCGATCGGTAGAGGCTTCTGAGTCTTTCGTGGTCCCAGTCCAGATGCCCTGGCCCCAGGATCATGAAACATAGACTTACGTTAAAGTTTCGATCGACTGTAAAATGTTCACTAATTATTAAATTAATCTCTAAATCTGCAGATTACAATACTTGCATTATTCAATTATTAAAAAATATTTCAGATTTGGTCTACTTGACTTCTACAACATTTTTGAATGACATAAACATTTTGACTTAAGCTTATGATGTTTCAAGATCCCTGGGCCTGAATGTCGCAGAAGAGGTCATCCCTACTCCCGATCCTCCCCACTTGCGTCTGAAGTTTCCTTTTAATCAACAACCACAGGTTTTCAACAATATTAAGGTCTGGGCTCTGTCCTGGCCAACTCATTGTAGTGATATTATTTCTGTGAAAGAACTGTTAAGTGCCTCTAGCCCGATGCAGTGGAGCATTATTGTGCTGAAATATGTAATTTTCGGTGAGAAATGACATTCTCATCAAGGATCTCCTGATACTTCTCAGCATTAATATTGCCATTTTCAGATGCTATAGTTCCCACACTGTCTCATATTACACATCCTCAGATCATCACTTCATAATTTGGCTTACCCTGTCGTGTTGTCATTAGATCAGGTTTCCCAACCTTCGTCTTTTTTGCACCTTACATATACACAAGAATTGTGTCCAATCATGATTTCAGATTCATCAGGAAAAATCACTTTACTCCAATAATTATCAATTGTTACTATCATCGTTTTTCTCTACACCATGTCAATCATTTTTCCAATTACTCTCTATTTACAACAACTTTTTTTCTAGACACATGTCTCGAGTACCCATGTTTGTGAAGATGGAGTTGTACCATACATTTAGCAACGTGATAATCAACATTTTCGTTAAATTTGTTTATAATATCTAGCGAAGTGTTCCTTCTATTTGTTTTCACCAACCTTTCTAATCTGCGGTAATCACGAGCTGTTACTTTGGGAGGCCGGCCACTTCATCATGTTCATCTGTTGTTTTCCACATTAACCACGTTGCTCAGTACATTTTTTTAACACTTAAAACGGTAGTAAAAGGAATTCTTAAAAATTCTGACACTTTTCGAATGGACTTTCCTTGTCTCCACACAGTTTTTTTAACATCATTAGACAACTCCTTCCCCTTTCTACCCATTCTCTTTAGACTTGTAGTATTCCAGAAATACAGCAGACAACAACAAAATCTAAATATTTGTTAAAGAAAAATATACAAGTAGAGCCTCTTGACCAGCAGTATTTTTTTTTCGAAATCTGTAAATGGATAGAGTATGAGAATGAAGGATTTATTAGAGATAAGTACAAACCAACCCTACCTAGCACACAAGCAGTCCCAGGAAGTATTCCAGTCTGCTTTCAAATTGATACAGCTTAATTTTCAAAATTTGAGACTGATCTTGAATTGCTAAGGGTCTGTTCTAGGATTGCTATAAAATGCGACCTCAAACGTCCAAACTGAATAGTTGTCAAGTTTTTGGGACTGCTTTTAAATTGTTCATACAAAAAAAGGAGTAAATGAATCTTTGAGCATTTGATTGACTGCAATCTTAATCAATATTCATTTCAGCTACCCATTTCTTACACTGTGATAAAACAGTCTAACAACATCCACAAATATATTGATTTTGTATAATTTTTTTGATATTTCTCGTTTTCTCAGTACATATGCATTTTAATGGTATAGAAACTTTTTCGTTAGCCTTCTCAACAATTTCTTTTACAGTAAAATTGTTATACATGTATGTTTTTTTTATTTCAACTACATTGTTCATACATGTACATATATTACATGTACCAGGATTTACACCCAAGGAAACTTCTGGAGTAAAATATAAAGAGTCTAAGCCCACTCTGTCAGAGCCTCCTGAAAAAGGCAAAGGTGGTACAGAATATCCAAAATCTGAAGTTGTTTTGGACATGAGCTTCTTGGACATGAGCTTCTCACCAGGTACAAGGATATTTAAGGAGAGTTTCTTTTTTAAAACTGGGGGAGGGGGGGTGGAGGGGGGTAATTTTGCCAATGTAGTTTGGTAGCTGGAATTTAGCATGTGACACATTGAACATCTATTGTAAACAATGGATAAGTCAAATCAAAAGCTGAGAATCTCAAAATTGTAAAAATTTAGCATCGGTAAAACAAAATTAGTTATTTTATAGCTCCAAAAAAGCAGTATTACAGCCATATTTTGGTGCAGCAAATAAATTACTACAATTGGCTGATACATGATGATCTATTTTGTAAACAATAAAATTGAATAAATGTTTGATTTATAAATTGTGCATTTTAATATAAGGTAACTGGTTAGTCTGTTGGAGCAAATTGTGGATATTTGAATTGCAATTCTGCATTCGAAACCAACCCTAAAAATTAGAAACATACTTGATAAAAACTGCACACAGATACAGTATGTGCATGGTATATTCTATCTCTTTTCATTTTTTGACAGGTATTCCATGGAAGCATTTGCAAAGATATTATTTATGTTTGTAATATTCTCTGTAGCAGTGTATGTTGCAAGTGGAAAAATGTTCCATATACAAACAGATGTCAATATGGTATGTTATCAATTGTCAACATGTTTAGGTATATGGCATTATTTTATAGATGGGAAGAAGTAGTCGTATTTTTTCCATCAAAATTTTAAACTGTAATATGAAGAAATTTATAATTTGATGAAAAAAACTCTTTTGTTCCAATTCATGAAGAAATTTACATAAACTAAAATGCTACTTTATGCGAGCACAGCATGCCAGTTTAATTATTACGTACATCTGCATCAGAATTACATAGGTGGTAGAAGTGTATTCTGCATTCTTTTTCACAGAAAGCATAGCTCTCCTGTCTGCTTGTCATAAATTTGTCTACTGGTAGGTATCTTAAAAGTAGAAAAGGGAAATGTTACCTGATCATATTTTGGTCAAACATTAACTTTGAGTGAGGGATCTGTATATAGGGCTGAGAGGATACAACTTTTTCTATATCGATACATATCACAATATTTGAGCCAGGATACAATATGTTTCATGATATGTTTAATTGGTTATAATTTTTTTTTATATTGAAATGAACAAAAAAATTCTTCAGAAATAAGAATAATTTATTCAAAGAAGTATATCTGTTGTAAAACAAAATTATTTTACTCAAGTAGTGTTAATTACTTTGTATTTCATATTTATATTTATATTTAAGCATATTTATCTTTATATATTAAACCCAAAATGATAAGTAAACAGAGAAAATTATGTCAGATTTTTTTTTTTTTTTTTTTTTTTTTTTTTTTTTTTTGCGATATTTCAGTATTTCTTCATACGTATCGATATGTGCATCGTCCTCACACAGAATCAATATTATCAATATCTCGATATATTGTCCCAGCCCTATCTGCATGTCAAGCTCTGACCAAAGGTTTCTTAAGACACGTTAAAAGAATGCATTTTTAGCTCACCTGAGTTGAAAGTTCAAGTGAGCTTTTCTGATCACATTTTGTCTGTATCCGTCTGTCTGTCTGTTTGTCAGTAAAATTTTCATTTTCAACTTTTTCTCCAGAACCACTTGGCCAATTTCAACCAAACTTGCCACAATGCATTCTTGGTAAAGTGGATTCAAATTTGTTCAAATGAAGGGCCACACCCTCTTTTAAGGGGAGATAATTCAGATTTAGTGAAAATTTGGTGGTATCTTTTAAAAATTTTTTCTTGTCAAGAACCACAGGGCCAAAAAAGTTGAAACTTATATGAAGTCTTCATTACTTAGTGTAGATTGAAATTATTTCAAGTCATGACCCCTGGGTTAGGGTGGGGCAACAATGGGTGATCCAATTTTAACATAGGAATAAATTGGAAAAAAAAATCTTTAAAAATTTTTTTGGCAAGAACAGCAAAGCCATAATTAGTCATATTAATATCGAAGCATCGATCCTCAAGTATTTTAGATTCATATTTGTTCAAATCATGACCTCCAGGGGAAGGATGGGGCCACAATCACAGGGCGATCATTGTTTTATATAAGAGTATATACAATGTACAGTAGGAAAAAATCTTTAGAAATCTTCTGCTCAAGAAGAGCAAGGCCATGATTAGTCATATTAATATGGAAGCATCCTCAGGTAGTATAGTCTAGATTCAAATTTGTTCAAATCATGACCCCCAAGGGGTTACATTGATGTACATAGGAATATATAATATTAGTTTTATATTGTCATAGGAATATATAGTAAAAGATTTAAAAGTTTTCTTCTTAAGAACAGCAAAGTCATGATTAGTTATATCGATATGGAAGCATCCTCAGGAAGTGTAAATTCAAGTTTGCGCCCCCAACCCCCACCCCCACCTGTGAACTTTGCAATTCTCAACTTATTTCTGTTTTTTTTCCTAGCCAATGTTCTAAGGTGAGAGGTGTGGCCCATGGGTCTTTTGTTTTTAAATCAAGGGAAAAAAAACTGATGCAACAGAGAGGGTTTACTGGTAAACTAATTATTTGTAAAGGTTATTCTAAACATTTTAACCCTTTACCAATATATTTGGATTTGTCAAGATCAATAGGAGAAAATATAATTATACATGTACATACAAAAATGTGAGAAAACACAAATAAAATAATATAAAGTAGGCTCTTGGAAGGGAATATATCAGGAAAAAGTTCATTGATGATGGTCACATCTAAGCCCTTGTGATGACTTGCTAGAATGTATTGCAGGATATTCGGAATATTGGGCCATCAGGTCTTGATGAAAACAAAATGGATTTTGGCCAGTCCGTCGATGTAATCCCTGATCAGGTAAATGATACAGAATATTGTATGTAATTACAGGAATATTGATTATACTTTGTAACTTCGTAACAGTTTGATTTGATACAACTTGTGAAAGGTGCGTTATTCCTTTAGTATGATTATTTACATTGTAATATTTACATTCATTGTAATTTTCTTTATGAAATCCATAGGAGATCTACATTAAATATCCCAAAAAAACAACAAAACCTTGTCACTGCGCTGTAGAACACACAATAGAAACTACAGGTGACTTTAGATAGCTTGAACTCCAATCTCTTGCAGTTCTCTATCTCTCGAACTTTAACCCATTCCTGTTTTTTTTTTCCTCTTTATAAATAAGCAAATTTACTCCCAATCTTTCGAACATCCAATTTCTCGAAGCTCTCTATCTCTCGAACCTAGTCCTGGGTCGTGTTGCACATATTTCATTGTTTTTCACTCTTCAGGTTGGCTTCTCGAAGTGTTGATTTTGCATGTACTTCAATCAAGCATAAATTAATTCAGCTTTGACTTACTTGTATAACGGCGAATATCTGGGGCTAGAGTGGATATGTTAAGTAGTTGTTTACATAGGTGATACTAAACCTCTGTATCATTCAAGAGTTGATAATTAAACAATTGGTTAATTGGTCAATTAAAAAAACAGGTTAATTGGTCAATCTAGAAAAACATAGTCATTGACCTTTCATGACTGATTTTGTCTTGGCAGTCGTCATTTTCAGTGAGATGACAGTTTTGAGAATATAATTTATAGGCATGTCAAATATTTCTCATAAATTACGTACCTTTATTCTATTTCTACACAAAGTACAGCAACTATTGTACAAAATTAAAATCTCAGTAACTGAAAAGATATATGGAGCAATAGGTTGTAGGGTCCAGTGAACTAGGGGATATTGGGCGTGCTGTGCATGCTATTAGCACCAAATACTTTCTGAATGTAGTAATGAAATTAAAAACAAAACAAAAAATATTAAAATTAAAAGATTTTGTCTTGTTTAATCAAGATACAAAATATAATTTACGAAACGAGGGCTATGAAATAAAATTTTAAACCACTACATTCATGTAGTATCATGTATTCCAGATATTTTTCATCATGTAGTAAAGAGTTATTAAACTTCCATAAACCCCTTTCTATCTTAAAGCTATAGATATTTGATATTATGTAGTGGTCTGATCTACAGCTAGATTCTATAGTACATTTTTCTGAACCTGACAAAAGGGACTCTAATATTAAAATGAAATCCAAATGACTTTGTTTAGAAGGAGTTTTTCTTCTCCAAGAATATCTACCCGGGGTACGAACATTTTCATGTAATCTCCAAAACCTTCATAGGCAATTTCGCCACATATGATCCACATATGCATTGCTTTTCATATGAAGATCATATGAGGATCATATGAGAATCATATGTATATTCAATCATATGAGTATCATATGTGGCAAATCATATGTGGATCATATGAATACGCATATGTAAATCATATGAAGCAATATACATATGATACACATATGAAAGTTCCTGCATATGAGAATCATATGCATATTTTGAGAATTATCATATGAGAATCATATGAAACAGATCTGTGTGTGTTTATTTATTTGTCCTTGTTATAAGCAGGTAAAATTCATTTTTATTTTAATTCAATGAGATAAAAACATACGTTTATTCACTGTTAATCAGTTAACACTTGAGTAATTTCATATTAAGCTTAATATGAATAAGTTGGTGTTATATTATTATGAACTTGGCAAAGAGGACCAATAGTAAGGTACCAGTAGGGGTTCAAAGTTCAATCTATAGATTATATAGGGTAAAGTCTTTAAAAATCTGCTTTTCAAGAACTACACCACTACAATTTGTGATATTATTTTGCAAACATCCCTATGCAGTGTTGTTTCAAGTTTGTTGAAACAATGACCACTAAACCACCAGTGGGGCCCCTGAAGGGTTGCAAAGTTTTACATAGTAATTTATACTTGTGTATAGGAAAAAATTAAGTCTTTTTAACAAATTCTACATTGCTACAATAGTGGGGCCTAAGGAGGGAATCTTGAGTAAATTTGATCAGTATGGAACAAATATCAAAAAAATACTTTTGCAATTTTTTGTATTGACACACATTTCACAAAAGCCACTTGTGTCAGAGTTAAGTGAGTTTGCCATTGTTTGCTCAGGTGAACAATGTGGTCCATGGACCTCTTGTTATTATTATTAATGCTAATTATTTTAAAAATAATTTTTAGAGATTATTCTGTGCCACAAACAAATTGTTCAGAAAGGGGACATTGGTGGATTTGCATTTTGGGTACAGTTCAAAGAATTTTCAATATGATGATGGAAGATCAGAGGGAGGACAAATGGGAAAAGTTGACAGAGAAAGAAAAGAATTAGGAAATATCTGGAATAAATATGAATGAGAAGGATGTACTTAATTTTGTCAGACTTTGACATGCAAGGCTTTCTACATTTATATGTATACTGGAATATCATTTTGATTGTAAAATCTCATTCTAATGTATTCACATTTTATATTTCATGCTTTATGCATAAATACATAAACATTTTTATGAAAAACTATATATATGTATATATGTATCTTTGTTCGATCGAGACATCATCCTTTGTGATTTCATACTCATTTATGTGTTAAATATGCTGTAGGTACATGTAATCTGAATTACTTATGATTTGTCATAAATTTACAATAGAGACTACATATATTGACAAATGGTGTTGCAGATATTTCAATTTTGCTGAGGACACTTCCATGTCATATAGTATTTTTATACAAGTTCATGATCTAATTATGTTATTCATTGGTACATGTAATTTGTATACATGTTCATCTCCTTGATCATTTTGCTGAAATCCTTTCAAATAATTTGTACTCGTTTTAGAATATGTAAAATACATGTATCGACAAATGCTACTGACTTGTTTGTATACTTTCTTGTTTAAAGTGTGCACTGTGTGATATTAGTTATTTCTGTTGATGAAGATACTTTTGGAAAATTGTGCAAGCATTATCAAATATTTACAGGTATTTAACAGATCATTGGAATGTACTGAAATTTCATCTAAAGCAGAAATACCTGATTTTCAATGTGTACAAGTGTGTATTTCCTTTTGATAAATATGAAAAAAAACACATAAATGTTTCATATGTTATACATATGATGCCCATTTCATATGATTCTCATATGTAAATGACTTGAAACACACTAAAACTTTTCATGTGCAAATCATATGAAATTCTTTTCATATGATTCACATATGTGAATCATATGTGACTCATATGATTTGCTTCATATGATTCGCATATGATGCCCTTTTTTTATGATTCTCATATGAAACCAATCATATGATTCACATATGATACACATATGTGGATCATATGTGGCAAAGTTGCCTGTGTTGTCTCTTGCCTTTGGATTATTAATATATTTATAATTATAATAATCTAATTCTGGGTATACAACTACATGTAAATTAAAATCACTATACAAGATAACATTACTACAGTGCATATCCCCAATGTATTTTGTATGTTTTCATAGAAGAGTGGTGTGTCATTATTAGGACCATAAATAGTGCGTATCAATACTTCAAGTCCCTCTATGCTGTTTCCTGTGTGGATTTCCTATTTAGTCTATATTTTCACGCACACATTTCTTTCTTGTAAAAGATTCAGAAATGTACATGTCAAGACGTTATTAAACTCGAGAAGCTGTGGCCGATCACAATGTAAGTTTATAAGTTTTTAGTTTATTGTTTTTAAAGCTGCAACTTTAAGGCTAATGTAAAGCGACATTAATTACCTCTGTAAAAGTTCATGTGTACTTTTAGAGAGTACCGGTAAATCTGTGTATTTTAATTGTCAGCAAGGTAACTTGATTTTGTTCATTCAAACATTGTAACTTTGTATTGAATTTATGTGTAGCTTGTATTTGTATATTTGTATTTGTTTATTATAGCTTTTTACCACACACACACACACTAACACACACCCTCACACACACACACAATTCACAACAGTTACAAAACCTATACTGTATATCGTCACCTATTGTAAACAGGAACACCTGCGCCCCTATGTATACTGTTTCTAACAATAAAAACTGGTTAACTGACTGTAATCTGTGTTTATATGTTTAAATTAAAAATGACATGGAAGCCGTAACAGTAAAACGATTACAAGTGGCCAACCGGATACTCTCTTTGTAATTTCGGACGTCGGATCGACTCAGATCACTACAATTCGTCCATCGAGAGTTTGGGTGAACAATCTCGTAAGCAGGACACCGACGGAAGAATGACTTTCTTTATATACATGTAAAAGTAACAAGGAACGCTATGAAGGAAGGATCAATAGTACATGGTGTCGTCTCGTATCTTATACACAAGACATTGAAGCATGTCAAAGTGACAAAACATCGCTGGAAAATATACAAACTGATGCCCATCACTTATTTAAAGAATACAAAGTAAGTGCGTTAGAATTTCTGGAATTTCTTGACAGACCAAACACAAAGCAAAGTATTAAGAACAAACTATGTTTAGAAACATTTTACCAAAGTAACATTCACACAATCGAGGAAAGGTTGCAAAAAATTAAGGAGTTTTTGCACAAACTAACCGAATCTGATAAATTAGAAACAATAAGTCAGCAATCGTCAAGATTGTGGTTAAGTTCAATCATCGCACAGAAAAGGGCAAAGGCAGAAGAGGCTCGTGTGCGTGCTGACTACGCTGAAAAGGAAGCTGAATTAAAGAGACGGAAGGCAGCTATGAAAGAACGAATAGCTGTTCAGAAAGCTGCTTTAAAAAAATGCAGAGTTAGAAGTTGACCCTGAGATTCTGGTTCATAAGTTCAGAAGTTGCCGCGACAGAGGCAGCCTTAGAAACACTCGAAGTAGAGGAAGTGAAATCTAAGGAACTATTAGAAATTCCATCAGTACCGAAAAAGGAACTAACTGAGAATTATGTTAATGAACTCCCAACTGAAGGTCATTTAAATCCGCACACTGTACCATACATTCCGCGTCAAACTGTGACTACTGGTCAACCAACCTCTTACCCAGGTCAGGTCGGATATCCGTATTCATTTGTACAGCAGCCCATACCGTTACAGAGTAAAAATTAAGGCCATTGCACAATACGCTATCTCAAGATCAAGTCAAGGCTACAGTCGACCAAAATTGTGGACTTGGAACAGATTTTACTTGTTTTTTACTAATGAAAGACCTATTGTTATCTAGATTCTGTTGTTTTACAGATAATGCAGTGATGAACCCGTCTTGGAAATCGAAGTTTCAAGAATGTTGTCCAAGAAATCGGAGCAACTGCCACCGAGGAAATCGACGTGCTTTTGAAGTATACCGAAGGTATATCTCAGAAGTACGTTCTCAGTCTCTGTGCAGCCTATACACGAATCCTGGCCTTAGGACTTACACGAATCCGGGAATGCTTGGATGAAAGATACAACAGCCCAGAAATAATCGACAGCGCTTTGAAAAATAAATTATCGTCCTTTCCAAAACCTACAAACAAAGACTTTAAGGAACTGTATGACCTCGCTAACGTCCTTGCAGAAACTGAAGCTTTGAAGGAAGAGGACATGTGCGGATCTCTGTTTCCTTATTTTGACACGTCTATCGGGATTGGCCCAATAGTTTGTAACACACACACACCCAACTCACAACAGTTACAACACCTACTGTATATCGTCACCTATTGTAAACAGGGACACCTTCGCATATTAGGATCCGCGCCCCTATGTGTACTGTTTGTGACAATAAAATCTTGTTAACTGACTGTAATCCGTGTTCATATTTTTCAATTAAAAATGACATGGAAGGTAGTACAATGCCATAAAATGTAAAGAATGGGAATCAAAAACATAATTCCACAAGTTTTACTAAGTAAATAAAATAAAAATAAAGCAATACTAGTCCCCTACCGGCAAGTACAGTAAAACTTGTCTAATCCGGCGACCAGTGGTTCCAAAATTTTTGGCCGGATTAGACAACATTCGGATTGGAGAAAATTGAACCGTTATAGCAAGTTAAAAATTACATAGATAAAAAAAAGAGTGGTAGATAAATACTTGATCAAATGTGTCATTTTTTACGTTTCACTTGAAAAAATCGTCTATTTCGTTTGTTTTCAACTCTGTTTGTTCTTCAGAATTTTCATTTCTGTTTAAGTTTTATAACTCTTGGTCATTCATTAAATTTGAAAATCGTTAAATGTTTTAAACACACTCCAAAACCTCATCGTAGCTGTAACTATTATTTTTTTAGGGACAGATTCCTTATTAATTTCTTTCTTTTAAAATAAATATGTTTGAATATCTAGACACAGTGTTTATTAATTTCAAATGTTATAATGAATATTGGACCAAAACCTTCTGTCGTTATGGTCGTTGTAAACTAGCGACACAAAGGGAAGTAATTCAAATTGCACGTCGTGCCCGCATAACGAAAGTAGAAAGGAGGTCATGAATAAGTTTCCAAGTTTTTGTTCAGAAATGCTACACGCAACCATCACTATCACTCTTTCTTTTGCGAATTTCTTCGCCTTACTTGAGCCATTGATGTTTTTTTATCACGTTTGTTAAAATCTAAACTGTCAATACAGGATAGATCATTAACGGGACAATAATTACCCACGCGAGACTTCTCTAATGACCAGCGGGCACAGGTAAAAATAAGTGGCCGGATTAGAGGAGCTTATTTGTACTAATTATGAGCAGCTGGTTCTTTAAATAGCGGCCGGTCTACAGAATAGGCAAGATCCGGATTGAACAACATTTATTAAACATAAATTGTAAAGAAAGTTCAAGGGACTAAAATATTACGCCGGACTGAACAACATGCCGGAATGCACAACATCCGGATTCAACAAGTTTTACTGTATAATCTTTTCTCGTTAAAAATTGAAAATGCCATAATTCTGTCAAAAATCAATCAAGCGAAACGAAATGCAATCTTGATCTATAACTCATCAAGGTAAAGTCATATGCCAAAAATCAGATCAATATCTGCAAGTGCTTAGAAGAAAATTGCGGAAAACTCTGAAAAAATGAAAAGTCGTAATTCCGTCAAAAATCATTGAAGTGGAACGAAATGCAAACTTGATCTGTAACTCATTAAGATACACTCACATATCAAAAATCAGCTCAATATGTGTAAGCGTTCAGAAAAAAGTGCGGAAAACCAATTGGGACACCCTGAAAGACAGACAGAGGGACAGATAACTGGACAGCTTGACAGATGGACGGATGGACAAACTCAGAATAAACCTATAGTCCCCTCCGGTTTCACCAGCAGGGGACTAATAATATACTGTTTTATTTTGGTCTTCTTGACTTCAAAACATAAAGGTTTTGACTTAAGTTTAAGACGTTTTATGATCCCGAAGCCTGGACTCAATTAATCTGTTTTCTACTGAGAGACGCTATTCCTATTTTCTATTCGGCTATTATAATATATCACTGTTAGTTATGTAATTGAATACAAATAAGAGAGGTATTCACGCATTTTTGACATATATAACTGTCAGTGATAGTTACAAACTGGAGCAAGCACAGGCAAGTAAATAGATGTACTTTTAGATTCCTTATTGCGAACTAGACAATTTATATATTTTCTTGATCCCTGACCATTCTATTCCTCTTGCTTTTTGGGCATTTAAGCATTATCTACATGTATCAGTTTATTTTAATTCAATTTTTACAACAGTGTTGTATTATACTCAGGTGACTCGTAAGGCTCTTATGCCATTTATTATATTTAGTCCCATACCGGAAAAACCTATAGGTTTTTTCCTCGTCCGTCCGTCCATCCGTCCGTATGTCCCTCCGTCTGTCTGTCAGTTTGTCCCACTTAGTTTTCCACTCTTTTTTCTAAATACTTGCAGATATTGAGCTGACTTTTGGTATGTGAGTGAATCTTGATGAGTTACAGATCAGGTTCGAATTTCTTTCAGCTTCAAAAAATTTTGAGAGAATTACCATCTTTTTAATTTTTTTTTTTTAGAATTTAAGAATTTTTTATGGGAACCAGATTACACTTGCCGACAGGGGACTAGTGTTGCTAATGTAAATAAATACTCTCAAAATGGTTGTTATACCGGCCTGTCAAATCAACATAAGTAAGAAAAAAAACTTTATTAGAAAAAAAGCCTTACAGAGCTTACAGAATATATACAGTCATGTAATGCATGAACAGTAGGATCGTAACAAAAATTAATCTAATATAAGTACACGTATGTACATCATATGATCTATTTGTGTGAATATAATACATATGTTCAATAAATGCAAAAAAGTAAAATAATCGGAATACAACCAATTATACTAAAAAGTACAAAACTGTCACATAGTGATAGTTCATAAGTTTTCCCAAGTGCAACCTAAGGTGTGCTAAAACTAAACACACACACACACACACACACACACACACTCTCTCTCTCTCTCTCACACACACACACACTTTACAAGAAATGCACTAGAGTGTTTCAAGGAACACATGTGTCGCCTGCTATGCAGCTTCTTTAAAGGTGTAAATAAATCGAAGGGTGGTCAGTTTTTTATTTACTATAAGCAGGATAGACTGATAGTTCATGCATCTGCCTGCAAAGAAAAATGGCATCTATGGATAATATGACTGCGATAGAATCTGACAATTAATGAAAATATGGTTCCATAACCCTCAAATGAATAATTAAATTAATATTATTAAAATTAACGATTTCTCATTTTATTAATACGTGTTTCCAACGATTTCAGTCTGTTTTAGTACAATTGTCAGTCTACACGATCCATTGTTGAATACCTATCCCGATGTATTTTTATGGTATTTAGATACAACTTTTTGTAGTAATTAAATGTCATACAGTTTCAAAGTACTTTTTGATGAGCTAAACGTGTTTCCAATAATCATTCAAAAGAGATATCAGCCTCTTTACTGAAATTCTCAGTCTACACGATCCATTGTGGAATACCGACCCCGATGTATTTTCATAGTTTTTAAAAATGTAAGTTTGTCTGGTAACTGAATATCATATGGTTTCAAAGTACACTATCATGAGCTCATAAACATATATAAATGCTAATTATCTAAACCCTCCTCTCAAAATTCAAAAGTCACACGTTTAATAAAACTGCCCGAGATATGTTTTGCTAAGTAGATCAAAGGTCAAGGTCAAGTGGATTATAATTCTGGTATTTTTCATATTGACTTATGACAAACAGTGCACATGCTAAATAGCATAGACTTACCTCTTAAATGTAAAAAATAATGCTGTATATCAGCGCTATGAGCTATTTTGATAAGTAGGTCAAAGGTCGAGGTAAAAGGTCACGAGGTCAGTATTTATGATTATTTATAAAAGCCATAGTGCTAATATATGAGCAAAATATCAAATACGAGGGGCATTCCAAAAGTTCTGGCAACTGGTATATAAAACCTTAACTACTTTACGGATTAAAATGACTCTGATACCAATGTAAAGCTTAGGCAAATATGCATTAGTAGTGACGTCATTTTACATTCAAAATGACGTATAGGTCTGCTAAAATGACGTCATAATTAGGTATACTCTGTTTACTGGGCGTTAAAGTGACTGATAAGGAGAACAATTTTTTTGTTGGGCAAAGAGCGTATTGCAAAAATCGCTCATTGCTTGGCTTTACGGCAACAGAAATAAAAGACGATTTAGATGTAGTATATAGAGAGCATGCTCTTTCATATCGAGCAATAGCAAGATGGGTAGTTCAACTTACAGAGGGTAGAAAATCAATTGAAGATGACCCCCGTTCGGGGCGTCCAGTTTGTGCATATGGCGAAAAAGAAATCGTCGCTGTTCAAAATACGATAGCTGATGATGCTAGATATACAGTTGAAGAAATAGCAGACTTAACTAACATTAATTCGTCAGCAGTTTTTCGTATTTTAAAGGAAAACTTAAAGCTTAGGAAAGTCTGTGCTAGATGGGTGTAGCATCTTCTCTCGGAAGAGCAAAAGCGCATCCGGGTAGAAATGGCTTCACAGTTACTAACAGTTTATGAAGATTGTGACCAAAGGCGAATAAATGAGATTGTAACTGGTGATGAAACATGGATATATTTTTTTGAACCGGAAACTAAGCTCAATAATAAAGTTTGGATCGGTGAAAATGATACAAGGCCTCAAATTGCACGCAGAAACCGGTCTGTCCGGACAATAATGTACGCCTTATTTTTTGATTCTAAAGGCCCTGTTGCTCAAGTTCCGGTTCCAGAACACAGCAGTGTTACTGGTCAATTTTATGCAGAGAATGTCTTGTCTCAGGTTGTAGAGCACTATAAAACGACCCGACCAACAACCAGTACTAGAGGAATAAAGCTCCTCCATCACAACGCACCTGCCCATAGATCAGATGTAGTAACTAAATATTTAAAGGAAAATGGTATTGCCGTTTTACCACATCCACCCTACAGTTCTGACCTAGCTCCATGCGATTTTTGGTTCAATGCCGTTATCAAAGAAGCCCTCCGAGGACGGCGATTTGAAAGTCGTCATGCAGTCGGAAGTGCCGTATTCCAGTGTATGAAGCGTATACCGAAAGAGGACTATAGGGCAGCATTTTCCACGTGGATTTCAAGACTGAAAAAGTGTGTCCAGGTCAACGGAGACTATTTTGAGGGATTGATATAATTTAATTTATGATAATGACGCTCATTAATTTACCGCACACCACTTGCCAGAACTTTTCAAATGCCCCTCGTACATACCTCTTACAGTTCTTAAGATATAGGTTGTGACAGACGGACAAACGGACGGACAGACAGACAGACGCCGGGTAAAGTGATCCCTTAGTGCCGCTCTGCTCTGCAGACGACACAAAAATATATCAGCTCCAGACAATTTCAAATTTTATTGATTAAAATTTATTTCCATATAAAAAAAAATAAACTTCCAAATTGTTACTTCCCCCAAAATTTTTACTTAATATAAATTTGTTCCAGTTCCAGACATCGTAAAAAATTATGCCGCTCTAAATCTGTACGCAATATCTAAAAATCAAAATAACACAAATTCAGGTTATCTAAAAAAAAAAAACATGTCCCGTTTAAGCATTAACTTCCCTTACATGTCCTTAATACAATGGATATATCGACATTGTTTTAAAACGTTTACAAACCAGATTTGTGGATACTTTTATCAGGAACGCTGATTCGTCCTGCAGAGAATTAGTTTGTTCAATCGGCTGTATGAAACATTTTTCTTTTCATTTTATATACCAAGAATTGAACTCTTTATTGCATAAGACTGATTTACAAGAAAGCGTCAACTATAAATAATTAAATTTTCAAATAAAATATGTTTACTAGTGATTCTTTGCATTTTAGAAACCGTTCATTTTCTCAAGGACTACCATTAATGACCATGGATTATAAGGAACATCTCCATTATGACGTCAGAAAGCTATACAGCAATCTGTTTTGTTTTTGAAATGATCCTTGAATGACATAAATTTGTGATAGGTCATCGAACAAAAAATGATAATATAAGAATAATGGTATAATCTTAATTTTTTGACAATTCATAATGTACATAGACTGCAAAGCTTTACACCTGAAAATTTATCCTGGAGCGATAAGGCACTTTATGAAATATGCCGTCGTAAAGCGTCGTTGTTTATATTGTTATGAATTCTCAAAAATTACATTCATTTGTTAGATTGACAATCGATTTTCCATGATACCAAGTCTTTGTGCAAGTATATATCACATGTGTTAATAAAATATTAGTATGTCAACCAATTAAACTTACATGAATTAGTCAATTTAAGACGGGAAGCCAAAGTCTTTCGTCGAGATGAAGTAGCATTTTTAGCTAGTTAATAATACTGTAGATTCCTTATTTTACGCGAGTACTAAATATCGCGAAATGGCCCAAGGGCGTCAAATCGCGAGAAAAAATAATTCGCGAATGGGTACTTTATCTAGAGATTATACATAAATTAAAGCACCATATATAAAAAGTAAAGCGAGTAATTTTATTTCGCGAGTTGTGCTTCTCGCGTAATTACGCGATTATTTATTCCTTGCGTATATTTAGGAATCTACAGTATATGACTCGTACATTTTTTCATTTGCATTTGCTGAGTTTTCAAATCATATTAGAGATTTTGGCTCTGTGGCATGAGATGTAACAGGAATGTCAGCAATCTCCTCAGTTTTTAAGAAAACAGAGAAGTTTTTCTCCATTTTGTCCATACTAATAGTGACACTTGCCGTCCCAGTGAACACTGCTTTGCTATGTAGAAGCTGATAGTTTTGGTGTTCTGGCTTTTGATCTCTTGCATATTCAGATGGCCATTCTTCTTCAATTTTCCTCTGCTGTGCAGCAACAATGATTGCTTTCCTGCAGCTGTGAGCAATGTACAGCATTGCAACAACAAAGGTTGCAAGGGAAAAAGCTGCAGCCGAGATGTTCCACAAGTAAGCAGTATCTGGTGTTTTCTCCTCTTTTATCTCTGTTTTTGTAGATTCATTCGACCCCATGTTGTGAATGCCAAGTAAATATTCTTGCATCCTTCGTGAATTATTCCTTTGCATTTCTAAATGATAATATGACCTTTATATATGTAAGACTCCAAAGTCCGATGGTCACGCTAAAGTCCGATGGTCTCGCCAAAGTCCGATTGTCTGCGCCAAACCCCGATGGTTTGATGTCTGTACGGACGCCAAAGTCTGATGGTCACGCCAAAGTCCGATGGCTCGTTTCCTATGAGACGCACTGCGCTAAAGTGCGATGGTCTGACACGCCAAAGTCCGATGGTGCGGAGGAACAATCAACGTTAATGACGTCACAATATTCCGACGTCAATCCTTGACGCCGTTGTCCTGCATTCAAAAGCTATCAATTAGTATTCATCCTCGCATACAATTTTCCTGATTTTGCGTATTGCTTGCACCCACCAGAGTTAGTCCTCGCACACCACTCGACTGATCAGGGTTAGTTCTTGCACACTACAGAACTGATTATGGGATAGCTTTGCACCAACCCGAGAGACTTAGGGTTAGTCCTCGCAGTCTATTCGACTGATTAGTGTTAGTTTCGCACCCGTCCCCGATATCTAGGTTATAGTTCTTACACACTTTTTTGACCAATTAAGGTTAGTATCGCACCTATCCGAGAGATCAGGGTTAGTCCTCGCATATAATATCTATTTTTGTATTTTTAAAAGATCTCGGCATGGCGCGGCTTCGCAGTTCAGCGCAGTAGTACTATGACGTCACAAACGTTATTTGTGTTTGGCACCATCGGACTTTGGCGTGTCAAACCATCGGGGTTTGGCGCAGACCATCGCACTTTGGCGTGACCATCGGACTTGGAGTCCCATCGCACTTTGGAGTCCTACATCTATATATATATATATATATATATATATATATATATATATATATATATATATATGATAAATGCAGTAAATGCAGATAAACGAATTGAACTAAAAAGTGGAGTACCTAAACAGTGTTTTGTACATGTATATGCTAAACACTAAACTAATTGGAGACCCACGAATTCATGTCTTCCACAAAGTATAATATTTTAAGCAAATAACAACTTTGACCCCACGAAAGTACAACGCTGCCTCAAAAGTATTCGCGGAAAAACAAAATGGCGGATGATGTAAAAAAAAAAACACCGTCTCAAAAGTTTCGGGGTGAAATAAATATTTTAAAAAATATAAACACTTACTATAATACTATGTCAAGCAACCCTTTGATCGAACATAATTTCCATCTGCTTGGACGTGAATGTCAATACAATGACTTAAACACCCAAGGAGTACAAAATTCACCGAGCCCGAAGGGTGACGTGAATCTCGTACTTCGAAGGTGGCTTAATCATCGTATTGATGATTCTACGTGCATCTGCGTTTACATACCTGGGGTTTGAGACCTGATGAGACGGCCTCGGTTGAATTATTCTGCTGAGTCATGAGCCTATTTCTATTGTCGATGAATGCATGTAACGCTTTCTCAGACCAATTCATAGAATTTCCCTGTTCACTCGGCTACCGGTATGAAAGGCATCTACATTTGACCGCTCAGAGACGGCATCTGTGCAGAAGTTAAGGACAAAAAAGCTGTGCATTTGTTCAATTGTTTGACCGCTTGGAGGCGATGGTGTAGGCCGTGCTACGCCCCCCCCCCCACCCCCCCCCCCCCCCTGCCGCTTGGAGACGAAGAAGACAACAAAACTCAAACATCACTTTCGTCTACCCCCGTATTCGCTCTATCTCTCTCGCTCTCTCTCTCTCTCTCTCGGACGACGTAGGAATTTCAACAGGTTTGGTGGCTTTAGCTAGAGCCTTATTCACCATTTTTTTTCATGCAATCCACCGTCCCGGTGTCCACGCTTTGCATATTTTATAAGTAAATTCTGTGCACAATCTGTTCCGAAAACATTCGGAATGACCATCGAGGACGTTCATATCTCTAGAACACTGCGCACAGTCTCCATGATCACTATCATGTAGACAAAATAAATATTTCTCTAAACCACGGTGTAAAAAGCCGCCAAAAATGGCGGTGCCCGAACATAAACTGAATGGAAGTAGTGAAGAGTTCTAGATTGTGGTAGACAATCCTAATGTTTTTAATTTTCGAGCATGATTATAGGAGTCCGGGCATATTGCAAATAATTGATGCTGGCAAAAAAATGGACCGATTTAAAAAAAAAAAAAACCTTCCCAGGGAACGATTGTTTTTTACTCATTCATTTTTTTTCATCTCTCAACAACTATATTTTAACTTTATCTTCTCAAGTTCGTTTTCCCTTCCTATCACCTTTGTCTACCCTTTTTTATCCTGAGTTGGGAGAGGGCAAGTTAACATTTTTTTTTAAGAAGTCCTGATGGAATTTGGATCAAAACATCATGAAACATATGGAGAAATGATGTTCAGTTTATTTATGAGATCGCTCCAGTTTCATTTACTTCTCATTAATATTCATAAGATCCTGAATAAACTAGAAATACTCCATTTCTGTAAATTTGTACATTAAAACATGCAAACCCATTCATTTGTTTTCCTTTAAGCCTCCGTTATAGGTATATTGGTAGATTATGTGATAAATGGTTGACAACTCATGATACCGTCTTTTTAATGATAAGTAGGTCACAGTGGTTCAAAAATTGGCGTTTTCAAATTAAAAAGGCGGTTGTAACTCTTCATTAAATGATAAATCATCTGTATTGCATAAAAATAGGCATTCGTCTGTACCTTTTAATCGGAGGAAGAACTGTCAACTTGCAACAAACACTTACATTTTGGCACAAAAATGATAAAAACAATAATTCTGTGCTCTTTCATTCAATAAAACAATATAATCTCGCTTTGGATTTTAAAATCAAAAAGGCGGTCGTAACTTTCACTTTGGCGTCAACAATATTGTTATTTCCGGTAGAAGATATTAAGAAACGCAGTTATGTTAAGGTTGCCCGAAGCATTAATTTTGCATTCAAAATATGTAATTACATTTCCAGTTCGGTTTTGACTTCAGTATGTAGACTATGACTATAAATACAGAAAACATGCACAAAGGAATCTCTCAACTACAGATCAACGCATTTGTTGATATATCACATGACACGGCTGATCACGTGACAATTATAATTTTTCAAGTGTTGCATATAAATTGTCTCGGCGCAAGTGCAAAACGCATTTTTTTTTTTTACATTTTGATATATAGTTAAATTTATCAGTTCTATCCTATTGTACATCAAAAATGCTTGGGACGGGCCAAAGCGTTATTAGTGCACGAAATATAGCAGGAGAATTTCAACTTACCCATACAGTTTGAGGGTATATTCCAATCTTTATCGTGATTTATATCAAAACGAAACGTTTACACTTTCATCCCATGCAAGATTTATTTAGAGAACATTCTCCTCTCATAAATTTTAAAAATATGAAAAGTTAATCCTTATTAATCATTTGTGCCAGCCTGTGTTTGCAATATATCGTATTGAATACTCTTGATATGATTCTAGAGAATTTAAACTAAATAACGGTTTAATATTTAATAATAATTACATACACTCAGGCTAAAAACTACAGTCAAGACACGTAAATTTTACAATATCGTTTTAACACGTTGTTCGTAATAAGACGTGAACTTTATAACACTTTCCCCGTCATGACAGTTCAAGTGCGCAGTGAACTGACGTCATATTCAAATTTGACGCCATATTTTGGTAGTTCAGAGAAGTGACTGTACATGATGTACTGTGATATTCTTCGGGAAGCCTTGATCTATCTGCAAAAATCAAAACTTCGGTGGACGAACTTTATCCGAAATAGTTAGTATATTAAAAAGTTGTAATTTTTGTGTACGTTTTCTATTTAAACCTTTATGAAATCTGCCGCCATTAAGGCTCCAATATGACTGATATGTAAATGAGCAGAATGAACACCATTTCTCCATATGAATGAACGCTGCCATTCTTAGATACTTACTCTACAACGTAATTTTACTTCATTGCAACATGATTTAAAGAGGCTCGGTCTAGGGATTTTGAGCAGATTTTTGTCTTGATCTATATTTCAAAAAATTCTGCATAATGTTTTAGTTTTTACAATAATTTTGGATTGTACAATGCCAATTAAACTATATTTAGTTAAAATCATATGACTAAATTCCATACCAAAACATTAAGTGATGAACTATATTTTGTGGCGGAAGGATTCTTTTAGAAGAAAATGATCATTTTTCCTCTGTACATGTAGAAGTATTTAAGGCATTGTTAAGTTTGGATTCCTGTTTTTCCATGCAGCCTGCTCACAAAGTTATTTTGTGCCATGAACTCTTTTGTGTTGGTCCTAAATTGTATATTAAATTAACTGTTATGAAAAATTGATTGTGTTAGACGTAATTACAGTGCAAAAAGGTCATACAAATGCCCTGTAGCACCAAAAGAAGAGCATCAACACCATTTTCTGTTTTGATTTTTAATTAAGCGATAATAGAATCAAACCTCCTTAAGACGCTTACGTGAAACGCTGAATTTTAGCTACGCGCTACTTAAGTCGTACTTACGTACTACGTGTCACCTGCGTGGTACAGTGGTTAGGGCGTTTGCTTTATAGTCGAGGAGTAAGGAGTTGAGCCTTACGTTGCGGGTTCGAATCCCACTGTGGGATGTGGAGATGGGTCCTTCGGATGAGACAGTATAAACCGAGGTCCCGTGTCGCAGTAGGTGCTGGCACGAAAAAGATCCCTCACTGCTCAATGTCCCTGAGTGCCGAGTATGGGTCAAAATTAGTTAACAATAGATGAATAATAAAATGAGAATCGTTTTCATTTGATAGTTTAAAAAAAAATCCGCCATTTCGTTTGTCAGTGGATACTTTTTATGCGGCATTGTGTGTGATTTTACAGAATTTCAAAAAGTATGATTTCTGCTTGTAAACATGTCGATTTCACGTATCTTTGAACTTGCCTGTAGTTGATATGGGACATCCATATGAAACATCACATTGAGACACCTCACATTGTGTACAGGATCTTGTGCATCCCTCCCCATATCGACCAGCTGTACAATGTTTGGTACAATTCTTGCCGAAATATCCCGGGAGACACCCTAAAATGAACAAAAACAAATATAGAAAGGTCACACCTGTAACGGTGGCCCAGTAGTAAAGCAATCGCTTCATGATTGGGAAGCTGGGGTACGATTCTATTTCGGCGCACAGCGTAAAACTAAGTCGTAAACATAGATATTTGAGTGTTCCTTAGCCAAGCTCTCAGCATTAGGTACAATGTCACGTTGGTAGTCGTTGATACAATAACGAACTCTTACTATTCAGAGACCCTGAGTAACGACTATAAGTCTAAATATGCAGCCCTTCACCGATTTATGATTACGTCTCTTTAAGAGAGACATATTCTTGAATGGGACGTAAAACAACATACAATCAATATATCGGAAATCTTATTAAAGCTCCTAGACGCTCAGATAAGGAAATTTTAGTGGGATAGATGGCCATAACTTTATTTAAGAATGAGTAGACTTCAACATGTTCACATCGTTTATTTGGTCTTTTTGAGATTCCTGTTACAAGGTGTAAATGAAATGAATTTAAAATATTTTATAAGTTTTAGAAAGCTAAGATTAACGTAAACTTGATGCATTTGGTAAAATATCTTTTTTTTCCACCCCCCCCCCCCCCAAAAAAAACCCATGCATTCTTGTCATGATTTAAAATTAAAGTAACGATACATTAGCATCACCGTCCAGAATTTGACATCTATATGGAGTGTTTTTAATGTCACCCTATGAATATTCATGGAGGCCGGAAATCGGCAATTCCTCTCTCTCTCTCTCTCTCTCTCTCTTCTCTCTCTCTCTCTCTCTCAATTTGAAAAGAAACTGAATTTGTTTGTATTTTATAGCAACCATTTGGGAAAATCATGTAAAAACGTATTTCGAAGAATTGCCAAATTTATTTTGGTATTATAAATAAAATCTGCACCTGAGTCATCCTACGGAAATAAAAACATATATTTATGGTGCTTGTAAAAAAATGGGTAATGCTGTGCCTTGTCATGCACATAATAGAAACTTCTGTACGCCTAACATCGATTCTATAAAGAGCTAAAAAAGGATGTTTTGACACGTACAATTTATTCCAGAATCTAGGAATTATTTTTTTTTTAGAGGAAATCCAACTTTGAAGTTAAGCTTTAATAAGATGAAATTATCTACAATGGAAGGAGGTTTACTCATATTTTATTTCTATTACAATTTACAAGCCCCCGCAATTCTGTAAGAGCTTTTGATTTTAAACATCAATTTGAAAAAAAAAATCTTAACGCGATCGAAATAAATAATCACTTAGTGTTAAACAAGTTTAACATTGAATATTCTATGATGACCATAATTACATATTTATAATTATTAAAAATGTCATATCAAGATATATGAGTGGATCGAATGTTCAATAAATTTTGAGTTAATAATTACGTACTATAATAGAAATCAAAGAGACATTGTTATAATGTATTTCAAAATATTATATATAAAATTTTATTACATGGTTGAATAACTCTTCTCTCTGTGATCGGCTAAAATCCAGCAATGTAAAAAAAAATATTACGTTATATTCACCTGCACTTTACCTTCCAGGGGAATATAAGATATATTTTCTCTACATTGGTCTAAAATAGATCGGGAAGTTCCAAATTGATACAAAATGTTTTGGAAAGCTATTTCACTTGCTACCGATTTCCACTCAGATGAACATAACATTAGGTAATATATAATCTGAGGTGGGGAAGGTGGGGAGCGAGGGTTCAGGGACCACACCCTAAAAAAATTACTTTTAATTCAGACTAAAAATATTCATTGAAAGGCTGGCCCCCTACTATTGGAAGTTAATCCCCCCTGATCATATCATACCCCGAAAACAAAATTTGAAGTTAAGAGAATTCTATTTTCGTGGGGTCTAGTCAAAGACTTTTTTAGCTGTCATTTTTCCCTGATAATGTCCCCTTTTTTTCAAAATCCATTCTATAAAAGAGCCTGACATTATAATTTTTAACATTCCAAATTAATACAACTGGTCATGTTTTTTTTTTTTTTTTTTATCCCTGCTTACCTCATTGCGTTTGGCTAGGATTTCAGCAAATGTAAACAAGTAAGATGGCATGAACTTAGTTCTTAGTTTGTACCATTTTATCATTTAATCATATAATCAAAAAATTATTGCTTTTTTAGTCAATACGATGAATTAGCCACTTTCGAAGTACAATATTCACTTTGCCATTCAAGCTCGGTGAATATTGTACTCCTTGGGTGGCTAAATCATCATATTGACATCAAAACAACAATACATACATGTAATATTATAATATCACTACGTTTCGCACGATATTGGTGTTAATTTTGGTAAGGTCAAAATGAAATGATCGATGAAATCACATAACGGAAGAATAGATCGTTACTTTCTTAAAACTTTAATTTTGATAAAAAAAAAATACTAAATTAAAATAATCAAACAGATCTTCATAAAACATGAGTAGGTATTTAACCGAGATGAAGAGTTCGGTAAGTGCTACGAAATGCAATTTTAATTTTAAGGTCCTTCATATAATTTTCCTTTTGTGTATGCACAGGTTAGAAACTTCAAAAAATGAGAAAGAATGTGTCTTCAGACAATGATTCGAAACTCGCACGATATGTCGAATACTGAACTTACACCTGCAAATTTCAGTCTTAAAAAGTCTCCAACATCCAAGAACGCTAGCAAACAATGTCTGCAACGATTGGAGCCGGTTTCGTGATGTAGATGCTTATTTAAAGTTGAAACTCCTTACATAGTCTCAATATTGTCCAAATTTACTTTTTTATAAATCTCAAACTAGCTGACCAAAAAGTATGTTATTACATTTTGCGTTGTTGCATTTTGGCTTATTTCGACGCAAAATGTAATATATCCAAAAATAATGTTTTTGCATTTTGTGTTATTACATTATGCGTTAATCTCGACGCAAAATGTAATAATGCAAAATGTAATAACACATAAAGCTTGTTATTACTTTCTAAGTTTTTAATTTCTGGATTCATTTCGACGCAAAATGTAACAAACCGAGTAAATAAAATTGTTATTGCGTTTTTATTACATTTCGTGTTGTAACAAAGGTTCTCTAAACACCAAGAGGATTATCGAGATGTAATTTCAAAACACGATTTAGCTTGGTTATTTTACATTTTTCTAAATTTTTCTACATGACATGTCATGAACATGCCTTTTTTTCTTCTGTTAACTATTATCTTTATCTCCCTACTGCATATTAAATTCAAATCAAACGATTGAATGACATCATAACTGTAATGTGGAGCAGAATTATAATCATAATTTGAATTTTTCTGCTTAATTTTATGCTTGTAATTTATTTTTATTTATAGAAATTATCTATGTATTTCATTTATATGTTTATTTTAAAATGCATTGAAAACAAATTCACTGACTGAATGATACTATATAGTATGTAACTTGTAAATTGTTAATTGTCCAAAATGTAATATAGCCCAAATTTTATTTTTATTTATTTATTTTTATTTTATTTTTTGCATATCATATGAGGGCACCCTCACACATGTATACATTTTAAGGTAGGAGAGTTTCTATTGTCACTTTGATTTTTTCAATGAAATTCAACTCCTGTTGATAACTATTGATCACACAAATAAAATATAAAATGCTTTCGACACAATTCGTTTTTCTACGATAGTTTATTCATGCGTTTAAGCAACAATAATGTTTTACTTGTGTCACAATTCTTCGTTGTTTCGTTCCACATGTACCCATCACAACATTCCAGATTTCTATATCTCCTACAATTGAAAGTTGTCCATGTAAAAAAAACTTTATTGGAAATTTAAGTAAAAATATAAAAATTTAACAGTAAATAGACACAATAGCAATATATACACATAAGAATAAAGAATAAAATTGAATTTATTCAAATAAATTAGAAATAAATTAGAAAACAGAAAGCAAAAAATCGGCAAGTTAGTTTTTTATCAATAGATAGCGAATGTTTGACCATATCAGCATAATAATATATAAAAGCACTCACCCGTAACATTGTGACGCTTGTATTCTTGGAAACATCCAAATACAGATTATTGTACAAAGTCCTTTGTAAAGATACCGTTCGAATATTCCCATAACGATTTTTTTTTTAAATTTTCGAGTAAAAGAATGCATGCGGGACGAATGCCTTTCTGATTTTTTTTTTCAGTGTCTGTAGTTTTAAAACTGAATATATAAAAATTTTCCTTTATGACAGGAAATCGTCATAGGCTTTCAGTAATTGAGCAAATCAAACGTGTATCTAATTTTGACTCAATATGTATATAACAGTACGTCAATTTTCAAATGTAAATTTCACTATTTTAAGGAGATAAATCTTGTACGTTAAACAAAAGGCTCATGTCACTAAATAGATGTGCATGGTGTCATAATGTCGTATAGATAAGATTTTCCCACTGCAGCTTACTACAACTTTACGTCTTTAAAAGAATCTCAGAGTGTCAGCCAGTGGATTCTTTTCCTTTTCCTTGATAATGTTTATAAAGCATTAGTACGAAAGCCCATAGAGCTCATTTTCGTAGGTAAAAAAAAAATCGCATTATAAAGCTAAACTTTTACGAATAAACACAAAACTTTCGCGTATATATATATATATATATATATATATATATATATATATATATATATATATATATATATATATATATATATATATATATATATGTGTGTGTGTGTGTGTGTGTGTGTGTGTGTGTGTGTGTGTGTGTGTAAAGCACTAAAACCCAACGTCACAGTATATCCTAAGTGTCGGATCTACAAAAAAAACTAGCACTACTACCTAAATATAACTACCAAACACTAGACACTAAGTATATATTTACAATGTTACATGTTTAATTTTAATGTTTTAAACCAATAGTAACGAAAGAAATCCCGACCGCTAAGAAATACGCCCGGCCTGTCGGATGTACTCTGGTTAATTAATTACGAACAAGTACTAAATCGTCCACTGTCTTATTCTCTCAAAGTAGCGTAACTATACATGATAAAAAGAAACCAAAGAGAGATGATATAGAAGGCAAATTATAAAATATGAATTTTGATCTATTATAAATTTGGAAATGTTTTGGGACTATTTATCGGATGAAAGAAATAAAAAAAAAAAAAAAAAATGTAGAACCTTCAAGGTTGAAATGTTCTCCAAAGGGTTCAATGAGTTTTTTTTGGTCTTAATGGTCGAACTAGATCTTTGTATTCTTTTGTCACAAAACGAAAAAGAAATAATTTTCGAAGCTCAAATTCAGCATAATTCGATGCAAAGTCATACGCTGATCTCATTAGGCGGATGTAGATATTTTTTTTTTTTGGGGGGGGGGGGTCGCAACATAGACCCTTAGGTATTTTTCACGACCCCTTTGGGGATGTACATGTAGCGATTCAAAGCTTAAATGGTAAGGCTTTTTTATATTTGTCCATAATTCTTGTATGAAGACACGCGAAATTTTCAAATACATGAAAATGGCATTCAACCAGAGAATTTAAGATGGTACAAAATATCTGTTTTATGGTATTCCATCTCTAACAGCAACAGATTCATTCAATGAAATTGAATGCATAACAGATGAGTAGGTGTTGAATGCTCAGTATATCAAATCATAATTCTTATTTATTACTATAAGCATGTAAGGGTGGGATGTGTCCTAATTTATGGCCTTGAATTTTGGTAAGTTATTTCCCTCTGTTATTAATTAATAAAAATCAATTTTAAAAAAACTTATCTGGTATAAAAAAAAATTGTTTTCAATTGTCATTCTATTCCTAATGTTTTAATGCATATTTATTTGAATTTTTATTTTCAACAAAGCGCTTGTCCCCATAGTCTTCAACGCAATCTTTGTTAATTAATTAGTGTTTAGTTAATTACATTTTCGAAACTTTCTCTAGTTAAATCTTTTTTTATTTTAAAATGCTTTAAATTAATATCAGAGTATTATGTACATGATGGACATTTAAGGATAAAGAATTTGGTCCTATGATAGATTGTATTTGCTGACAAGGTTATTGTAGCGACTATAGAACTTACGAAATGATGACTTTAAACATGACTGTTGATATTCTTGTTTCATCAACTTGTTTGTGAATAACTTACTTCGTTTTAGAAATTATTCATATCAGAGCATGCTCTTGCGTATCGAATCAACTGAGAGATATACACTACATATGCAGGTGATACATTGTAAGGGTATATTGCTGCATAAGTAAGGGAAGTTGACGATTGAAAAGTTAAAATCATCAGTTTATCATGAAGCTTTGTTGTTAGATTACCATTAACGTCTTTTTCTAGTAAAATATCCAAATATGAAACAGATGTGTCAGATTCTGTGATATCTTTTATTTCAAACCCACCGGGATATATCCTGTCGACATATGAATGGAAATAATTATTGTTAATTGATAATACGTCGTCGAAATATCTTAATGTCGAGTTGAAGGCCACAGCGAGAGATTTCTTTTTCTCATGTATAAGATTTTGAATAAATTCTTCTTCATTTGAATACAAAAAAAAAGTTTGCTAACAACGAGGCGCAATTGGTGCTCATGGGAATCCAACAGATTGTTGGAAGACCTTGATTCCAAAAACCACATAGATATTGTCAATGATAAACTCAAGCATCTTTTTAATATCAACCTCAGAGTACTTGTGTGCACAATCAGATCGTTTTCAACAAAATAATTTTGCAAATGACCAATGACAAAGTAAGTAAATTTACGAGTTCCATTTTTATTGAAAAAGCAGCTGACAATGAGGTCAAAAATCCTGGACTTTAATTTATCATGGGGAATGGTTGTATACAGAGTTGAAAAGTCGTAAGTTTTTTAAATTATTGATTATGGTAAAATTTTGTGATTTTAAATTTCCCAAATTTTCTTCGAATTTTTAAGTATCCACATCTCATTTATACCACTTTTCGAATATATTGTTGCAGAGTACTCCTTAAGTTTCTCCTTCCTGCTGTAAATTTTTAGTGAGGAGTAAATAAAGAGGCTCGGTAAAAAATTTACTTGAACCTGCTATGTATCTTTGTTTGTACGGATTTTTATGAAGTTTCGGAATCCCAAATAAACATAGTAATTCGAATTAATTTTGATTGTTGGGAATATTAAAAATATTCAAAACTGACATATGATTTTGAAGAGTTTCCTTCTTAGAACGGGAGCTATGGGTATAAGTTGGACTGCCACTTGTAGAATTACATTGTAAATCCCAGTTCGATCTTCTAACATACAATTAAAATAAATAGCCTTACAAACAAAGACAATGTTGTTACCTGCTTTGTCAGCTGGGACCAGAACTATACACACTTCTCGTGTAGTCTACTTCTGAATTATTAGACCAGAAGGATATTAGATGGTTTTCATATTACCCCTCAGTCGCTTAATGCGAGATTTTAACATACATCTGATACATTTAATTCATTCTGACAAAGTGTCAAAGTCTTCTTTTTCATTTCTGACCCATTGCCTGGCGTTATCTTCCAAATAATTTATAATATTAATGAAATTATGATTCCAGTTGAAAGACCGTGGTTCCCTAAATTTTGGCCCTTTTGAAATAAGTGATTTAAGGTCCTCAATATTAACTATATTTACGTCACCAGTAATAACGTTAACGTGTCCATTAGGACTTTAGTTATAAGGTGAAGAAGAGCATGAACACGATGGAGGATTATGTTTCAGATGCTCAATATCCAGGCTGTGTAATGTTTTCTTGTAATTAAAGGTTTTGGAAGCATTAGCCGATGTATATTTATAGGAAATACAGGGTGTAGTCTTCAATTGGAAATATGGTGGAATGCAAGACTGGACCCCTCTGTGATTAAGAATATTACTTATATTAACCTCGTCAATTCCTTTTTTAGTATATTGATGTTTAAGGAAAGAAAACCGGGTAGGTTTACCTGTATTTTCTTCCGTAAAACGTGGCGGTTTAAAAAAGCCTATTATCTGCAATATCCATAACCACAGATCCGAGGCTGTATTCTGGGGTCGAGGAATCCAACTATGGATTTTCCTTGACTTTAACAAATAGACTATTCAAAACTTTCAAAGGGACAGAGTAAAGTTTGGTGCGAATGTGATGAAGGCCCAATTGTTATTTACATAAAGGTAGTAGTGAATCAAAGGAGACATCGTGTATAAATAGGTTTATTGTAAGACCGATGTCCATGACTACGCTTACATCTCTTTGTACTGTTAAAAAGTCCAATCACATTCACATTGCTACACTATAAACTTGAAAGATTCCCAACACTATCACATTGTCATTGCTACCAATGGAAAGGCCGTGCCTAGTTTTCTAATCCAGCATTCTTCTCGTTGTCTACGGAAAGGTGTACTCAGTGACGGACTTTTAGTATGATGGTAAATCTTTTCTAGGATTCTAACTTTCATTGACAAAATAGAATGATCAGGTAAATTAAAATCCTTGTAGATACAGAAGCTGCTGGTCCCCGTTGTTAATCAGAAATTTATGCCCCGATATTCATCAATTAAGTGAACCCTTGGTTTCGCTAACATAAATAAGCCCACAAAGGGTACAATCTTTTCCTTAAACAACATTAGAAGATTTGCAATTCAGATTTTCCAACGTTCGGGTATAGAAGCTCTGTCCAGTAAGATTTCTAGTAAACGAAGAGCTAGTAATCAAAATATCACAGGTTTTGTAGCTTTACAAAAATTTTGAAATAGAACACATTGGATCGGAAAAGGAATCGTCGAATAAAAGTCAAGAGGGTTTAAGTCAGGTGAGTGTGGGCGCCAAAGTATTTCTGGATTTGAAAGAGATGAATCGTCCTCCAAACGTTTCTTCTAACCAGTTCATGGTTAGGATTCAAATCATATTTCAGCCTCCAATATACTCTTGATCATGACTTGCTCATTTTTGAGTCACATTCATTTACCCTCTCAGTAATATTTACTTACGGGTTTCATACGAGTCCCTGAATCAACATATCTAACATTTTCAATGTTTCGGTGTAGTCTAATTGTCTTCTTTCTTCCATTTTTTATTTAATTTTCTTTGATCTACTACATTCCACTAGATTGAAAAAAAAATCAACAATGTATAACTTTCACTTTATAGTAGGTTCTTTCATTCTGGATACCCGATGTTCATTTTCCTAATCACAGAAAAAACTGACGACATGGTTTGTTAAAACAGTGTCACAACTTCTGATGAATGCAGCGCTCCTTTTTATATTCTATATTAAGAATAAATTCGTCTATTTTTCAGTGATTTCACTCATGACGTCATAATTTATTTATAGTAATGATAATTATTTTCCAAATTTTGTTATTAAATCCCTAGATCTTTTATGTATGATTGTAAATGAAACTTATATATGTTTTTGTTTGCATATCAATAAAGTAAATTTTGTTTAAGTGTTGTTGTAAAACGTGCTTTATAAACAAAATTAATTTCATTACAATGTGTATCGGTAACGATCGATCCTCTAATAAAACTAATGTTCAAATAGAGGATATCTATATTGTGTGATTTGATATTTGCTTTATCCAACGAGTTGAAATGGTGTATATTCGCGAGGCTTTTCGAGCGAATAAAACCATTTCAACGAGTTGGATAAAACAAATATTAAATCACACAATTATAGATGTTCTATTTATCTCATGCAATTTTCGTTTTTAACAAAACTTTGAGATAACCCCTGTGTAACAATGAATAATTACTATCCAAATTGATGACACATAAATTGATGACATCGCGCAGTTGATTTTGATATGCCAAAAGAAAGTAGATCATGTACAAAATACAAAATCTTTGATATCTGCGTCTTTTCAAAACATAGGTGACAATTAGTGTGAGATTTATTTCATTCGAAATTTTGACTGAAAGTTGTAAGGACCCAGGGATCATGGATAATACTCTGAAGTCATTCTTTGTACTGCGACATGATTTACGGTGCTTGGCTACTTGTAGATTCATTGTAGATCTAGATCCATGGTAGGTTATTACAATATAAAGGGATGTAAGAAAGCATTGTTGAAAGTGGCTACACGTTCTGCATGGCCAAACAACTGTCAAAGGAATCTTGCACCAATAACCTGACTACTAGGCCTACCATTTCTTATGAAACGATTTAAAGGGGGGTGAGGGGAGGGGGTATCATTCGTCTTCGTAGTAGCCAGTACGGACATATTGATAGAATTTGACACTTTGTTGTGGTATATACGTGTGTTATTCTTGATTCTTACAATTTTTTGCTCATTGTCATTCATTTTAAAAGGCAAGAATTTTCAAAATTCAAAGTTTCGATCAAGGGGTTGTGTCAAAACCGAGAGTGCTATTGATAAAGCACGTACCCGTGGATAAAGCATATGTTTATCTCACGGGTAGTATCATACACACGCATAAGATAAATAACAATCTCACCTCCATTCTCAATGACCGTGTAGTATAGGAAGCACCCCGAGAATTCCATCGGCACCGAAAGCAAGCTTTTTAACTTGTCTTGATGGCTGAGGGGTCTTGTGCACTGTTCCTGTACTGCTAGGTGACAGATTCCGTAGGTCGATAGTTCAACCCCGGGTCGGGGCGGAAGTGGGTATATTTATAAATGTTAATTTATATATATAACTAAAATGACCAACGACACGAACAATAGAAATCGTCAACTATTCGGGACGCCCTGTCCCTTCCTCAGGACAAAGAAAAAAGTTAAGAAGTCATAAAAACAAAGGAAATACAAAAGCAAAAACGGCTAGCACTACTACTAAACTACCAAACACTATTCTTTACAATGTTACATGTTGAATTTGAATTTTATAATCAGTTGATAAAGCGAATTACCGGTAAAGTTAACACTATATAGAGAGAATAAACTTGTTTGTTACAATCAGGATTTGGGTCTAGTTCACGTACATCCTGGTGAAGTCATTTAGTTTGTTGATACCATTAGGGCGGAATGACTTCAGTCTGTGAATCCAGAACTTTTCCTTGCTTTTTCTCTGAGCATCGGTCCAATTCGGATTATGGTCAATAACCACTACTGTCATGTCCTCCCATTTGTGACCTTAAAGTAGAAGCAGGGTGTGACATTTTCGACAGGATGTGGATTTTTCGACGTCGTTCTCAATGTAAGGGTATTTTAATTATTAATCTTTTTGTTGGTGATTACCCATGTCTGATAAAAATACATTTTTTTTCATTAACTTATTTCTAAACATTATTTGTTTGAAAGTCTCAATGAAAAGATGAAAAATCCTTTCAACACAGTGGCACTTGTAATTAATGTAAATATAAAGAATATATATTATATGGATATATAAAGAAAGGTAGGGCACTTTTTCGACAAATTCGGGTTCAGAGTACTGACAGAGGATGTTTTTAAAATGACCTACGCGATTAATTGTTCAAAGCTTAAATTCATAGTGATTGTATCGCATATTTCTGGCTCACTTTGGTCCCTGCTTTGCATGTCTCTTAGAACGAAGCTCTAGATCCTAATCAAAAACCTGTTTATCATTGTTTCAAAATGTTAAAGAATATGTATTGATAGAATATACAGAAGTCCCTGGAATGCCACGACATTTGTCAAGTTCACATCTTTTTTATTCTTTTTTAAAGTTACGTCAATGTTTAGATCAACATTGTTTTTACAATTGATACTAGAAGTTACTTGGCACGCAGTCAAAAGTATCTCACCGTGAACCTATAACATGCTGGCGTAAGGTTTTATTTAACTATAAAAGAATTTGTCGAAAAAGTGCCCTACCTTTCTTTTTATATCCACATAATATATATTCTTTATATTTACATTAATTACAAGTGTCACTGTGTTGAAAGGATTTTTCATCTTTTCATTGAGATTTTCAAACAAATAATGTTTAGAAATAAGTTAATGAAAAAAAAAATGTATTTTTATCAGACATGGGTAATCACCAACAAAAAGTTTAATAATTAAAATATCCTTACATTGAGAACGACGTCGAAAAATCCACATCCTGTCGAAAATGTCACACCCTGCTTCTACTTTAAGGTCACAAATGGGAGGACATGACAGTAGTGGTTATTGACCATAATCCGAATTGGACCGATGCTCAGAGAAAAAGCAAGGAAAAGTTCTGGATGCACAGACTGAAGTCATTCCGCCCTAATGGTATCAACAAACTAAATGACTTCACCAGGATGTACGTGAACTAGACCCAAATCCTGATTGTAACAAACAAGTTTATTCTCTCTATATAGTGTTAACTTTACCGGTAATTCGCTTTATCAACTGATTATAAAATTCAAATTCAACATGTAACATTGTAAAGAATAGTGTTTGGTAGTTTAGTAATAGTGCTAGCCGTTTTTGTTTTTGTATTTCCTTTGTTTTTATGACTTCTTAACTTTTTTCTTTGTCCTAAGGAAGGGACAGGGCGTCCCGAAAAGTTGACGATTTCTATTGTTCGTGTCCAACGGCTCTCCCTCCTTCCTCAATGGTCATTTTGCCCATGTTTTGTATTTTTTTGGTAAACCAGTTGTTAAAAATTGATAATGGTCACAAAACGAAGCTGATTACACAAAGCACGCGTCGCAAAGTACAGATTTATTGTTTTTAAGCTTCGTCGCGGGACATTGGTTTTCATCGGTGATAAGTGATTTTCTTTCGACGATTGTTGAGAAGACTCATTGGCTATAATAATTTGAGAATATCATAATATTACATCATGTAGTTTTTAAATAAATGCATTTATCAGAGTGAACACTTAGAAGTTTTGTTAAGTGTATATGAAGCTGCTATTATTTTAATTGAACAAACGGAAGCTTAACTTCTATAAAATAAAGACTTTTAAAAAATTTCTTTAGGTACGTCTTATCTAACAGTCATAGTTAGATAATTGCAACTTGTAGTATGTAACTTTTGACGTCTAAATATTGCCTGGGTTGTACAACCATTCATAAACCGGTCAATTGTTTTTCTTCAATACTGTAACTTGTAATGACGTGCACAGCCCCCGTCCCCAAATTAATCAATATTGATTATTCATGTAGCGAATTCATAACAAATGAAAAAAAAAATTGTACAGTTTTAAATAATCACATTTCTGTCTTTACTTATTTTTAAAACTAGTTTATCATTCTAAATATTATATTTACCATTAATTTAACGGATATTCACCTTTCCGCAGACACAATTTAATGAAAATTCCATGTCCACGCAGAAGGGGAAGGTGGCCGATGTGGAGGGGGGGGGGTTACAAGTCAAGATGACAATGTTTAAGCGATTTTTAAACCGCTATTTGGTATCAGTGATAACATCCTTTAAAGGGAATATTGACGACTATCCTCGCTCATCTCGAAAATCTTAACCAGAATTTAATTTTAATGAATCAATTTCGACTTCTTTATCAAAATTTTCCCGAACTTTTTTTTCGTAGACCTCTGACTTTTCTCTTAAATCTATAACACTCGGAACTCGTGAGTTACACGCTAGGTGTCGTTTTTGCATCACTTCCGTAATTTCTACTTTGACATTTCCAAATCTTGTAGCATTTTTCACGTTTGACGATGAATACTCGAATTATTATGGAGTGCCTGGGCAATTGAATAGCACGATTAAAGACAAAAATATCTACCGAAACAAGATATCATGACACATTTTGGTGACATGTATTAGGTAAATGATATTTGGGGGCTGATATCCAAGAGGGGTCCAGTGTAAGCAAATGGAAGTGACTTACCTTCTCTATTTTATAACCCCGCGGGTATGATTTTTTATTAAAACGTTAATTCTGCGTTATTTTTTGGATTTTTCTTATGGAATACATTGTAAATGTGTACTAGAAGAATAATTTATGAAAAAATACATAAAAATATTTTTGACCCGTGGGGTATATTCGGTTGGGGGGGGGGGTCCTGTCCACAAGTACCTGTACGTGTGTTGCAAGTGGATATATAGAGTTTTGAGTCTTTTCTGTGGTAAAATTAATTAATTGTAGTATGTACACCTTTAATGAACAGGCCCGTAGGAAGCAATTTCAGTTAAAGGGGGGGGGGGGGGCACAGGCATACATTTTCTGTTTTCAACTACCAAAAATTTCTTGACGAGCGAAAAAAAAAAGGTCATCAGACGTTTTTATTTGGGGGACACAAGCATATGGTAGCTATGTTTTCTATAGTATTCTATATATCGGCAAAATAATTGGGTGGGGGAATGGGGGCTTAA
The DNA here is from genome assembly GCF_033153115.1 of Saccostrea echinata. NCBI lineage: Eukaryota > Metazoa > Mollusca > Bivalvia > Ostreida > Ostreidae > Saccostrea > Saccostrea echinata. The sequence goes on along the minus strand of NW_026889801.1, from coordinate 14,447,323 downwards.
GGAAGCTCTAAACACTGCACACTAAAGAGTATACGTACTATTTGTAGGGTAGTTTTATTGAGTTAGAGTGATCTGCCCTTAGAAGAATAATAGAATAAATGGGAATCTACAGTTAATGACACAGATTGTTATGAATTAAAGTATTCTTAATGTTATGTTAGACTAAGATTAAGTAATTAAATACATCATTTCCATTAATTTTTCCGATGTAAGTAAACAACAGCGATTTCTGTTCACAGATAGTTCATTCGTTGAACATTTTTCCTGCAGAAATAGGGCAGGCACCCTATGTTGAAAATGAACTAGATACACTGAATATGTGCACCTTTATCATGTTTATATGATATATTTTTCTCAAAGTCCAAAAAGCATTTTTGATAAGTGTTTAGAGCTTCCTTAAGTATTCTATATATCGGCAAAATTATTGGGGGGGGGGGCATGGCAAAAAGTTATCTTTCCATCATTATTTTTAGTGAAAAAAGATAGTTATTTGATTATAAAAATTCTGCATCTGAAATTTCTGTAACAATTACAAGACTTATATGTTAAGAGATAGACAAATCTCAATTTTCACAGTATAAATGTTTTAGGTAAACTATTATAAGTAATTAATAAAAATATTGGCAATAGAAAATATAGTTGCAGATTTTTTTTTCCGGAGAGCTACAGTTCTGCAACTATAGAAAATAGAAATCATTATTGTACGATAAAACAACTTGTTCGAGCTATACAGTGAGTTTTGCTAATCTTTTTTACTGACAAACAATTCTATAAAAAATGTAGTGTGTAATGGCATGTCTTTATTGAGACCTACAGCTAATACGTAGAATTCACATTTGGCAGTACTAGCATTCAGGTACGGAGTGTCGTTTTGGAGGGGGTGGGGATGGGGGGAGCTGTCTCAAGTTAAAAAAGGAAAATGGTAAAATGTCAAAAAATATTATTATATATTATTTTATTTATCATTATAATTAGATGTAGTAATATCGTGTATGTATTGTGCCTTAAGCTTAACGTAGCCATTTGCACTAGTACCGCATGTAGCTGTGTCTAATCCTTTATAATCGTAGAAAGATCTAGCCCGTTCGCGAAGTAAATGTCTCAGTCGGTACTTAAATCGGATCAGTTCGTCCTTCTATCGTATTTTGTGGAACAGAATCGTAGTATCCTGCTCCAGCAAAAAATACCACACCCTATGGAAAAATCGTAAGACTGACCTGGCGAATAACGGCAATCATGGGTAATCGTATCATAAATCGTGACAATGTAACAGGGTCTAAAGAAAATAATAACTTTTGCGGAAATTTGTAGTCCGAACGACACTGCAAGACCCCACGATATAATGCAAGCTATATCGATGCATACTTATACTCAAGAACGTATCGTATAAGTAAATTTGGCGTGCGATCTGCAGGAATAATGCATTTTTTACAAATGCATTTTAGGTGTTTTTTTTAAGTAAAATGCAAACATATGACGTTTCAAAATCATGAAGAGATGACCCAGAGATAGCAAATTTTTAGAAAAACGTGTTTAAAAATGTAACTTTCTGTACCAAATGACTCATCTACCCAATTCAATATCCGGAAAATATTTCCCTTTCCTACTTGACAGGAACCCGATACATAAAAAATACTAAAATTTCACTTGACAAATCAATGAAATTTTCATTTTTTAAGTGCGCTTATATTCTTACCGAATGCCAAACGAAAGCGCCCTCGTTCTTTACTTCCAATATAACTCGGTCTGGCAAAATCAAAGGTATGGAACATTTGATTGAATAAATGATAAAAAAAAATTAAACTTGAAGCCTATGCCTATGGCAAGGACATTTAACAGTTTAAGTACCGTACAGTGCAGACCGTCTCTAGCTAGGTTTCTACTTTTTAGGAAAGGGAATGGTGGGAGGGGTCTTGACAGCTATCCCTTGAGCCAGGGAATTTTAAATAAATTGGTACAATTTTTATGGGTTCTTTAAGTTATCCTTTCCATTTAGAATCCATGATTAAAATCTAGAAGTGTTGATTTAAACAAATGAATAATCAATTTAATTTAGTTTGTGAATGTTATTTTCGAAAACTACATAGACAGACAAATAAATTACACAAGATGACCATTATAACTTACTAAATTGATGCAGTGTTTTCCTTAACATGGGGGAGGGTGTGCAGATCGGTAGCTGCATGTTAAATAACTACATAAGAGAAGAAACAAAATGGAAAGAAGAATAAAAAAAAAAAACAACAGATGTATACTTTTTCCTCCCCTATCGATTAAAACGAAGGCACTGTAGGTTTCATCCAAGTCTGTTCGTCTGTCTAGTCTGTCTAGCTGTCCCTTTGTCTGTCTGTTAGTCTGTCTCACTGAGTTTTCCGCACTGTTTCCTTACACGCTGGCAGATATTAAGGTGATTGTCTATTTTACGAAGTTACACGTACATGTAAGTTGAGGTTTAGATTTTTTCCACTTGGATGACTTTTGACGGGGTTATGACCTTGTTGAGTTCTAAGATTTTATGTTACATCTTCCGGTAGAGGACTAGTATTGCTCAAGGCAATTCTCAGAAGAATATTTGTTTTATTAGAACTAAATGCATCACTATCAATTTAAAGGGCCGTTTGAAATCACTAAAAATACAGTCAATCTTCGAAAGTAAAATAGAAGTGTGGTGTTTGTGTGTGAGAGATATGGAGTATTACTTCGTTGTGGCAAAGGGGCGGTGGGGAAGTGGGAGGGGGGGGGGGCAAGGTCCTTATTAAATAATGTTTTGCGATATGAGGATTTAGGAGCTGCATATCCCTCCTAGACCTCCCATCCCACTGTTGTTCCAACGTCAATGCATGTTCACAATGTTTTTGACGCATTTATTGGACAATCTGATATGATTTATTTATTTATTTATTTATTTTTTGAAATGGCAGGCTCATATTGGTTTAACATTTACATCAATAAATACCTAAGATCTGTATTCAGTACAATCAACATTAATTAAATATTGCATATTAGAATAAATCTATTCATTTAACTAAATAGCGAAACTTGGAGTAAATATCACATCAAGATAAGTCAAAATGCATGTTCTATACAGTGAAATTCAAATGTTAATTAACATATTTTATTTGTGAAGAAGTTTATAACTCGAAATTTTTCATCGATAGGAAAAAAATGTTTAATTACTAGTATCTGTACATGTACATGTATTACCTATAAAGTGTGATACAGAAATTGTGGTATAACATACGTGTACATGTACACGTATGTATCGAAAGTTAAAAATTTACGTATTAACTCGTTCAAAATTTTCAAACAAAAAACATTTTTTGTTACATTTTCACCACATTTCTGTGAGTTTTTTATGTACCCTAACAATTTAGAGCGAGGAGATTCAGGATTTAAGAAATATGTTGTTCACTATTGTTTAAAAGCGTAAAAAAGACCCACGAAGACTTTGAAAATAATTAAACAAGAAGGAAAAATATTACACGTTTCATCAGTAGCGCTTAAATTAATATCAGAGAGAGAGAGAGAGAGAGAGAGAGATTTCCTCTACTAATTGCTTGGATTCAGTTACGATGAAAGTACACTGTAACACTCACTCATTCGTGCGTGGGAGAAACTCCACGACGCTGGTGATCTAATCATACAATCTTACAATTTACACAAACTATCGGTCATGTATCGTCGTCTGTGCGCATTGGGTGGTCAGTGAATTCAAAGTGACCATAACCGCGCGGAATGTAGTAAAGTGGGTTTTTTTTTAACGAACTAGACCATGTTGAACAAATTTACTTTTCATTGACAAAACCGAAATTCTCTGTTTCACAAGTTACCGGAACGATGCAGATTGATGCACATTGACGTGCCACGCATTAAATACGTGCACTCTCTACCTTTAGCAAAAATGAAAACTTTACTGGGTCAAAATGTCAAGCTTCACTGGCTGCTTAAAAAGTCTGCCAATTTGAACCTGCATATCGACTAATTTATGTTTTGGATGCTGCTATTTGTCGTTTTTGCAATTTATTGTCATTGTCCTATAAACTCTTTTTCCGAATATACGACTTTTAATGCACTAGATCTTTTCAACATAAATAAGCTATAAAAGTCGAGGAAAGAAGTAAATTAAAAGGCATATTATATTGTATTTAATAATTTAATTCTTTGGAACATATCTTTGTAAGTTTTTTTTTTTTTTTTTTTTTTTTTTTTTTTTTTTTTTTTTTTTTTGGAATGTTTTGAAAAAGAGGAAACGAATTAAAAATCAATATCGAAATTATATATATTTAAGGAGTTACCCATTTTATATGGTACACCTATAAAGTGGTTTGGGGCAGTTTACGCTTTAAAAACCGCGAAGCGGTTCATAAAAAAAGCGTAAACTGTTCCAACCCAGTTTATACCGTATAAGTTGGGTACCTATTGAATTAATTCCTCATAATTTAATTTTCATTCATTTGGTGTAAGAAAAAAAGATGATTGTCCTTAAAAAATGACTTCAATTTGTACAAAATTTGAATGTAACGTCAGGAGGATCGATACGTTTTTGACGCGTCATTGTGACGTAGGCAACCCATTTTATACGATGAAATATATGGAGATAACGAACAGTATTCAAGCTAAAAAGTCCATAATACAATACAAAATAGGAGCAGAGCAAACACGGACCTCCAAACATCAGAGGTGGGATCAGGTGCCATGGAGGAGTGAGCATCCCCTGCCGACCGGTCACACCCGCCGTGTGCTCCTTGTCATGATCGGGAAATAACGGAAAGATCCGTCGACAATTCAGTGTGTAAATAATGGTCTAACAATTAGTATTAAAAACGTCAGTCAGCATTTGACTCAATGATAAATTGTATTTGCTGACAAGGTCATTGTATCGACCATAGAACTTACGAAATGATGACTTTAAACGCGACAGCTGATATTCTTGTTTCATCAACTTATTTGTCAATAATTTACCTCGTTTTAGAAATTGTACATACGTAGAGCATGCTCTTGCGTATCAAATCAACTGAGAGATATATACCCCGTATGCAGGTGATGAAGGTATATTGCTGCATAAGTAAGGGAAGTTGACGATTGAAAAGTTAAAGTCATCACGTTTATCATAAAGCTTGGTTGTTAGATTACCATTAACGTCTTCTTTAAGTAAAATATCCAAATATGAAACAGATGTGTCAGACTCTGTGGTATCTTTTATCTCAAGTACACCAGGATATATCGTATCGACATAAGAATGAAAATAGCCATTGTTAATTGACAATACGTCGTCGATATATCTAAATGTCAAGTTGAACGCCACAGCAAGTGTTTTCTTCTTTTCACGTACAAGATTTTGGACAAATTCTGCTTCATATGAATACAAAAAAGGGTCTGCTAATAACGGTGCGCAATTGGTACCCATAGAAATTCCAATAGATTGATATAAAGTAAATTTTTTATCCAATCAAATACAACGTTACAACGATTACAACCACAATATATATATATATATATATATATATATATATATATATATATATATATATATATATATATATATATATATATATATATATATATATATATATATATATATATATATATATATAAAGCACTAAAAACCAACAACACTGTATATCCTAAGTGTCGGATACAAGGTCACGGATGGAAATTTATATAAAGCACTAAAAATGACCAACGACACGAACAATAATAATTGTCAAATTTTCGGGACAACCTGTCCCTTCCTCAGGACAAAGAAAAAAGTTAAGAAGTGATAAAAACAAAGGAAATAGAGAAGCAAAAACAACTAGCACTATTACTAAACTATCAAACACTAAATATTTACAATGTTACATGTTTAATTTGGAGTTTATAAACAGTTGTGAACAAAGAAATCCGGAGCGCTATGAATTGCGTCCGATCTATCGGGTGTACTTTGGTGAAGTGTGATTTACATAATTGAACGAATTAATTATCGCTAATTAATTACGACCAACAGTAAATCGTACATTGTCTTATTCTCTCAAAATAGCGTAACTCTACATGATAAAAAGAAATTAAAGAAAGATAATATGGAAGGACAATTTTGAAATATGAATTTGGATATATTATAAATTAGGAAATCGGAGAAAGAAATAAACAAAAATGTAAGCCGTAAATATTTGGGTAGGTTGTTCCAGGATTGCTAATACGAATTAACGGTAAAGTTTACACTATATAGAGAGAATGAACTAGTTTGTTACAATCCGGGATTGGGTCTAGTTCACGTTCATCCTGGTGAAGTCATTAAGTTTGTTAATACCATTAGGGCGGAATGACTTCAGCCTGTGCATCCAGAACTTCTCCTTGCCTTTTCTCTGCGCGACTGTCCATCTTGGATTATGGTCAATAACCACTACTGTCATGTCCTCCCATTTGTGACCTTCAAGGTTGAAATGTTCCCCAACGGGTTCATTGAGTTTTTTGGTCCTAATGGTAGAACGGTGATTATTGACTCTCCTGCGGAGATCTCCTGTTTCACCAACATACTGTTTGGAGCAAACTTTGCAACTGATGAGATAAATGCAGTTGTCTGTTTGACAGGACAAATTCCCTAGTATTTTGTAGCTGCGGCCTGTAACGGGGCTGTTAAAACTGTCTGTGTCAGAGCTGTACTTAGAGAGAAGACATCTTCTGTCAGAGCAAGTTTTAAAGCCCCCGTTAGGTAATGGATTGTCCAATCTGGTTCTTACTACCATGTCCTTTAGGTTCCTCGGGCGTCTGTATGCAGCCAATGGGGGCTCCTTAAAGACCTCTGCCATTCGTTTATTTGAGTGGAGAATTGGCAGATTCTTTTGAAGGATATCACTGAGGTTCTTAAGGACGGGATGGTATGTGGTTACCAGAGGGACCCTGCCGCTATTGTCTTTTTCCTTGTAGCGTAATAGGTTTTGCCTGTCATGTCCCGCCATCTCATCAATAGCAGTTTGTACGGTGCGGGCATTGTAGCCTCTCTTGCATAAGTGGGACTTATATCAAGAACAAAGCGGTCTCCTTAACATGTAACATTGTAAATATTTAGTGTTTGGTAGTTTAGTAGTAGTGCTAGTTGTTTTTGCTTCTCTATTTCCTTTGTTTTCATGACTTCTTAACTTTTTTCTTTGTCCTGAGGAAGGGACAGGTTGTCCCGAAAATTTGACAATTATTATTGTTCGTGTCGTTGGTCATTTTTAGTGCTTTATATATATATATATATAATGATCTATTTTGATTTTTTCTGTTGAATGCAGTTTCACCTCAAGCTAGGGTAACGCTTGAAATTTTAAGAAAAAAAAATAAATATTTAAGATTCACAGTTTGTTTTTAAGTTTCTAGGAGGTGTAATTAAAGAAAAGCACAATAGTGAAAAATCTCATTTATAAACACACAAGTACATTACTTTTTTTAAAATGTTATGCTCCGTCTAAGCGAGGAATGTGTTGCGCCCATCGATTAATTAACAAACTGGTCATTTAGACGAAATTAACAGCTTGTATTATATAATTATATAGTCGGAGTGGAAATAAAATGAATGTGCAGACTTTTCCAGTGCTGACGCCAGCTTCAAGCTAGGAGCATTAAAACCACCTGTAAGAATTTCTGTGAGACCATATCCTATCGCTGTCATTAGGTCTTTTTCACCAACAGGAGAGTTCACTGGTTGCCGATGTGCGGACAAATTAGAACCAAATGCATGTTAACTAACTCAAAGAAATTTCTTTACACACTCCAAAGTATCTGTACATTATTGTGTATTCACTAATAATATATTTTTTGGAGTGTTTTATGTTATATTTTACTTTTTATAAAGTTATTATGTTACCTTTTAACCATTTAACCATTTAAAACCAATGAGAAACACAAAAACATGTATCCTTTTCGTCATCAAGATAAGTCGATCTTTGATGCATGTACTAAAGTTTGGCGGATTCTATTATTTTGCTTGATGAATGGAAATTTATCACAATAAGTGTGTTTTCTTTTGCTGTACGATTATAAAAACATATAGGTAGATCACCAATATGACAAATTAAATGATTTTTTGTACGTCATTCCAAAACATCCTAAATGTGATCATTATTAGCTCTTCAAATGCAAAGACTCAAGGAGTTAATGCAATGACCTGGCGTGCTTGCGTAAGCCCCCTGTTTTGTAATAATCATTATAAAGCTTATGTTAACAAATCCTGATCAATAAAACTACGGATTGTGTGTTTATGATATCATTAGACTTAGAATTGAATATCTCATTTAAAACCATTTAAGATGTGATTTAAAAGACATTAGAAATACATTTCATTCTTATTATTCTTACAGGCAGCCTAGCTTAATTAGCTATTTATCCAAGTCAACCCAGTTTACTCTACATTAATTAGCGAGAATAAGGAAATACAAGATCCACATCAGTTTATAGCAGTTCCAACTTCTTGCTCCTCGCAATACATATGACTATTTTTTGTGATAATGAATACTTGAAACTTACAAGTTCATTTACTACACTCAAACCAAAAATCAGTGGATGGAACATGAGGTATCGTATTCTAGAAAAGAAATGCTCATGATATTACCTCTTAAAATACTTTTAAATAAATTCTGATACATTATTTTTTATTGTTCAGAAAATAGACCGATTTTTTTTAGGGATCAGTTAATATAACGTTAGAGGTGTTGAAGCAGGGGATATCTTTTTGAATGCGAAAGCGTATTATATATTTTTGAAGATGGATTGGAAAAAAGTTAGAATTCAATATTCAAACACCACACTTAACGCAATGTATAATATAGTATAAGGTGGATAAGTTTTTTCCCCCTAAATCGGAGGGAGAGGGGGATCAAGAGGTCCTGAATTCAATGACTTCGTGGCGCAGTGATATGATTGCTGGATTGTAAAAATGGTGATTGCAAGTTCGAACCCCACATTTTTTTCTATTTATGTTTTTTTTTTCTTTGTGCATCTTTTCTATGCTTTTCTTTATTATGTTTTATAAATGATTACATACATGTATGTCTTGAATTGAAAAAAGTACATTTATCTATAAATAGAAACAGGTGATTTCCTTTTAAATGCTTGAGTCGGCCGTGTCGTCGGTAAGGCAGCTATGGCTCTTTTAGCTATTTTGTTCAAGTTTATTTGCTTCTACCCCCTCCCCTTGTGAGACGCAAAAAGGTTTTATCTAAGCAGAAAAAAAGGTTTTATCTAAGCAGTAAATCCGCCGAAACATGGCTGAAATATTGCCCACTCGGCGTTAAAAAATAAACAATCAATCTAAGCGGTAAATGTATAAACCGTCTTTATTGTTCAAAGAACTACGCACGGTAACTGCCGATTCCCGCCTACATTTTACAACCATTTAATTCAATATTGATGATAATTTGGCCATAAAATCTTTGTTTAATACAAAGAACAGTTCAATGGTAATTGATTAATTATTTTATTTCCAGTGCTAAATAGTAAAATATCCCTAATCCCAGCGTTTGAAATAAGGGGGGTAGACGATATTTTCCACTCAAATCGGGCTATAAAGCATCACCATATTTTGAAATAGTCTTGGATATGAATAAATGTTTCTTAAATCTTTTCTTATGTTTTATGCATATAAAATTAAGCATATATATTAGTAAAATATAATGTTTCAGTTGTAAAGCACTTGGAAATTGCTGTAAAAATAAGCATTTTTGTCGTTTTTTCTATATAAACATTTGTTCCGCCCCCGTGAAACACAAAAAGCTTGGGTATGAATTTGTGAAATGACAGCCCATATTACCCTTAAAAAGGAATTTTTGTTTCACGGGGGGGGGGGGGGGGAGATGTTTTAAAAAATATTTTCCGTTTTCCGTTGATTTCTATAGTGAAAAACACGAGTTTTACCAAAATTTTAGAGTTATCTCTCATTGATTTCCCAAAGAAGTAAGGTTTTATGAAAATCCATATAAATATCAATATAAATATTAAAAAGCATTCGAATATCTTAACTTTTGAAAATTGACTTGGAGGTAGGCGGGAGAACAATACTATCGTTCGCAGTTCTTTCTATAATAAGACCTCAAATATTGTGTTATGCGAAAAATGCACCGTGAAATAAACAAGACTCGCATCTAACTTTTAGCAACTTTGATCAAATCTGATTTCCTGTTTATATTATAAGAGTGGTATGAAAATGTCTTACAGCTGCTATGTCGCTTGTTTTCTTCATGTTTATCTTTCACACTAAGTTACTGTAACAGTTGACCGGAAAGTTTGTTGAAGATTTTTTTTCTCCCAAAGTTATCTTAAATATCCAATTAATAGATAAGTAAAAAGATATACTAATATTTTTCAAATAAAAAATATCATTTGTAACATTTTTTATTCTTACATACACACCTTATAGAACATAATATAAATGTACAAAAGTTATAGAAAAGGAAATTTTTTTGAGAGAGAGTGAGAATGAGAGAGATATTGAGTGATTGTAAGAGTTAAGTTATTTACATGTTTCAACAAAATTTTTTATACTGGAGAAAGGGGGATGAAACTAATAGCAATCTCTGTTGACCATCAGAGCCCGCACGTGTTACAACATCATAATTTGAATCGAATGAGAGTTGGAATTACGCATGTAACAGGAAGTAAGGTTGCGCATGGCATTGTTTATAGTAGACATGGAAGATAAAGTTTATATCTAAGCTTTTTGAATGGAATATACTAAAAACACTCAATGACAACTACCTGAATGATGGCAGAGTTACTGTATACATTGGATCATAATGCATGCAGATGAAAAGGACTCATTTAACATCTTTAAAAAGATGAAGGCATTTGGAAGAATCAAAGAAGAATTTGTTGGTGTTATAATTGTAAGTCGCATTTATTTGGAAAGTTAGAAACGTAATATGAAGAATGTGTTTCTATCTTGTTGGATATTTTGTGGATAAAGAAGTGAAGAACATTTTTAAAAATATCAAGATAAATAAATGGAACAAGTGAAATTTTTGTACGAAATGGGTTTATATTTGATGAAGGTCTACATGTACTTTCCTTTTTTTATTTGTGTGCTCCCTCTACTAGTGTTGGTACACACAATTGTCATGTTAGTACGACGTGCGTCCTTTACTTTGCTCATTTGATTTTTTAAAATTATATATTTGAATACTTTTGAATCATAACAACACATTCTATATAATTTTTTTGAATTAACGCATTGATACATGCGACAAAAACACTTATAAAATGATTAAAACAATCCTCATTTCCGATAAAAATGTCTGTATATTTTTATATTATTATTGTTATTTATTATTATCTTATATTTATTATTATATCAAGCACGAATATTTCCGAGTTCTAATGTGAGAAAAACGTTTTCAAAGATTAGCCCGCTCTTTTTAAGAACAACGCTTTTGAAATAGGATATACTAGTATTTATTTGTTTAACTGGGGCTATAGGGAATAAGAATGGCAACCTTTCAATTTCATGTATTGTGAAAAAACAAAGTACGATCACTTTAGATCATGAGTACTGAGAGTCAAAGTCTACTGTTGTTTAATCTGTAATTGCTAGAATTTAGGACAAAATTCTGGCAAGTGATTCTCATCAAATTATAAAATTTGGCTTCTATTCTATTGAAATAATTTTATTGTAATTCAATTTGTTCACAGGTCCTCAGGAGTGAAAATTAAATAACCCAAATTTTAGAACATTAAAATCCAGAACTCAGGTTTTTAGAATCTGAGAACAAACCTGTTGCAGACAGGCCTATAAGATTTTTTCTTAATGTTCTCATATTAAAAAGAAACAAAATAAATCAAATAACAATATTGTGAAAACTGTGTTGTCAAGCAGAGTCATTTTGTCAAGATAATTTTTTACCCCTCTCCCCTACAACAAACACACACATGTACGATTTGAATGCGTTAATTTATGTATATACGTACAGTATTTAGTTACAAAAATCTTCCGTCATCTTGAATTAAAAGCTATCGTATATTAGTATATTAATTATATAAGATTTAAAAATATAGGATACGCATTTAATACAATCAAAATCACGACACTTCATCATGGTAATATCAAATCATGACCCCTGCCGGTAATGTGGGGTCACAACAGTTGATCAAAGTTATGCAAAGGAATTTAAGGGATAAGTTTTAAAAAAAATCAAGAATAAGAAAGCCATAAAATTTATTGAGAAGCATCCTCAGGTGATGTAGATACAAATGTGTTCAATGCATCTGTTTTTTATTTAAACTCTTCAATAATTAACCGATTTAGCGATATGGCCAATCGGCCTCTATTTTAAATTCTGTTTAACAGAAAATAAGAGTCATTTAAATTTTGTGCACCATTCATAGACTCTGTACATGTACTTCTATCACAGGGCATAAGATGGAGGTAAACAACCCAGCAGGACCGTAACCACCAAGATGTCTGAGGAGTAAAAACAGAAGACACATAGATGTGTAAAGGATACGTTTATATAGAGACCACAGAAAAGTATTAAACAAGAAATCATCGGTTTAATATTCTGATAAATTGGATATATAAAGAATAGTGGTTCTTTTATTCAAGAAACATCAGGGAGAATTACTCAACAGTTCATAGTGGAAGGATTGCTAAAACGTGTAAGTGAAATTTCATATCAGATAAATGATACAGATCAAGGCCCAACCACTAGGATTTTACCACAATGTTACCCACGAGCTGGAACTAGGAAACCCACCTTACAAACAGAATTTGGAACAGTCAGTAATTTGGACCTTGACTCTCGCAAAGCATGTCAAAGTTGTGAAAAGGGATACAAATATATTTCCATCAATCTTAGGAGTAAAAAATGCATAATATCAACTCTTGCATATTGTGATTGTGGTAGACTTGCATGTATCATTTTAATTCTATTTGGAATTCTACATAATTTATAGAAGACTAATACATGATCTATTTTTTTTTTTATTCTTAAAGTGTGTGCTGTGTTCATTATTTAAATGGTGATGATCCTCTCAGCTCATTGTTCCCTTTTACATATGCAGTATGAATTCCTAATGTTTTCTATATCTGTATATGAGAATACTAAGTTAATGTATTTTGATTGCTTCACCCAAAGATTTCATCAGGGGAGTGTATGAATTGAAATGTTTAGCTCAAGATGATTTTTGGGGCTCCTATGTCAAAGTATTAGAGCGTTTGCTCGAGAGTCACGCAGTTAAGTGTTATTCCTTACGTCGTGGTTTCCCACCCACTGCAGGACATGCAGACTAGGTGCAGGCAAGGAAAAATTCTCCGATTACAAAGGGACGTTAAAGAAACAAAGAAAAAATTTTTTTCGTTTGAAAAAATGAGTTAAAAGAAGTGTTTCATTCAGCTGTGTTTTGGGGTGCAGATAAAACAGTACATGGAGGGTTATTTTTATATATTGTTTATATACTACTGTGCCTTATTGGAGGAAGCACATTTGTTTTTGAAATTGTATACACGTTTTTGACATTGTATTTCATATTTATTTTGATCACATGTTGATAGTACCAATTATTGTTGAACCTATCAACATAAAGAGGGGGTAAGATGGAAATTTTCGACTTTTCTGGTGAATCCACCAGCTTTCTGTCCTTGTGTATGGAAACGAACTTAGTCATTGTAAAGGAAAACTACGAATGCTTTTTGATTTTAATGCTTTTGGTGGATCCACCAAACTCTCCACTTTTAATAAATACACAGGCAATGTTGACAATATATCATTTAAGTATTCTTGAGTATTCCTATTTGCATTTTGGTGGATCCACCAAGTATTTGTAAATGAAATCGAGAATGCCTTGTTATTTGATTTTTTATACAGTTTGGTGAGTCCACCAAACTCCTCTCTGTATTTAAGGACAATTTAGTTGAACTTTGGGTTACATGTAGATTTTTGACTTTTCTGGTAGATCCACCAGCTTTTTGTCCTGTGTACATAAATGTATTAAGGAAGTGTCACTAGGTAATTGTAAAGGAAAATTATGAATGCCTTTTGATTTTTAGCTTTTGGTGGATCCACCGAACTGCCCACTATAGATAATTACACGGATAATGTTGACAGTATATCATTCAAGTATTCTTGTGTATTCCTGTTTGTATTTTTGGTGGACCCACCAAGTATTTGTGAGTAAAATTGAGAATGTCTTGTTAGTTGATTTTTTGCATTTTGGTGAGTCCACCGACTCTGTATTAGGGACAATTTTAGTTATACTTTCTTTTTTAGTTTTTGGTGGTTCCTCCACTCAGTTTCTCTCAATGGGTTGTTTCAGTGTCTTAACACTGGTGGATTCACCAACGTCGTTTTTAAAGTATCGTCATTATCAAAAGTAATTGAGAATTTCACCAGATTGCTTTTATAAATTTGAGCTGAATTGTCTATTTGTATTTTTGGTAGAATCACCAAGTTTTCTTGAAGATATTTCAGTTGTTTTGTTGGTAAGTTCACCAATTCTTTTAATGAATTGTAGAATTATGTATGGTCAAATTCACTCTTGTTTTCTTGGTGGAACCACCAAGATCAATCTTTATTTGAAGATATTTGATAATTCAAATTGGTGGATTCACCAATCCTTTGACTGTGAATATGGAATACCGATACATTATTGATCTGTTTTAACATAAATATTGGTGACCACACCAATTCTTGACTTATTCAATAACGAAAATGAATAAAAAAAATTGTCGATTTCTGAAATTGCATTGTCTTCATTTTTCATTTTGAATTAAAAAAAGAGGACATGAATAGAAAATCCTCTTTCTTAATGGAAACAGTTGTTAATAAAATTTATAATGTTGATTGATGACAGTATTGTGCATTTGTTCAAAATGCTATAGGAAAACATCATAATTATTTGAATTCTCAGCAAAGACAAGTTTATACTATGTATTTTACCAATATGACAAGAATTATCAATTCATACACGTATAATATACTTGGTTTTGTATTTAGATAAATAATACAAATAATGTAGGATCGTGATATTTTTAAACCGCCTTAAAATCAAAACATAAATGTACTTTTGCGAATATAGTGCAAAAAATGTAGTTTTGATAAACATAAAAGTATTTCCCCGTTTTGAGGTCAATTCTGTAAAATAAGGACCCAAGAATTAGCCTGCAAGTTGACATTAATGTAATCTTCAAAAACATTAAACAAGCATATAATACATGTAAATATATACCGACATGAATATATGAAAACACAACAAATGGTAAAATATCAATCAGTTCTAAAGACAATGAATTCTTGTTGATGCTGAGTGACGACAAAACGTGAACCCTGATCAAACTTATATCGCAAAAATGACACACTTCTTGATGATTTGTCATGAGTTCATTTTATGAAAAACAAAAATAATAATTTCATTACCTATTGCTAAATATTTGTTCCTCAAATACCGTTATAGGTATGCCTCGTTTTCTTTTAAAACACATCATAGTCGACCGCGTGGCACAGACGTTACCCTGTCTGCTCCTGACTTGCAGATTAAGGCGTTGATCCTTACGCCGCGGGTTCGAATCCACTGCGGGACATGGAGACTGGTTCTTCGGATGAGACCGTATAAACCGAGGTCTCGTGTCGCAGTACAGTAGATGTTGGCACGAGAAACTTCCCTCATCGCTCAATGGTCCTGAGTTCCAAGTATAGGTCAAAATTTGCAGCCTTCTAAAGGCAAGTGGTGGCGTCTCCATATGAGAGAAAAATTCTCGAGAGGGACGTTAAACAACAAACAAGCAAACAATAAAACACATCATAACTCTTTTGAAAAGTAATATATAAAAATGGGTATGGAAATGCACACATGTAACTTCTGTAACTACATGTATATGATAAATGTTCAAGGATATTTTTTAAAAAAAGAACACAAAACAACACAATATGTACATGACATGGGGAACATCAAATCAATAAAAATGAATAGCTTGAAAAAAAAATCACTGACTCCCAGAAAGATATCTGCAACACACACTAACAAAGTCATTAAATAATTCTTGAAAAATCCCCAACAACAGAAAAAAAATTGGGAATAAAATTATCGTCTTCCACTAGGAAGATTATCAGGATGCTTGCTTCTAGTTTTCAATTTTTTAGTGTAATTTGATGTATATAATTCTTATTTGTTGGGGAATCTTTTCATAATTTATTCATGTACCCCTTAGATATTCACTTGATAACACATATTATATCCGGGTCAGTCTAAAATAGGCCACTAGCTGCAATAAGCTAGAATTTGAGCCGAAACTTTTATAATTTTAATTTTGTTTTCATTTTCCAACTCTGTATATAGCAGATGATAAGAGAAGCCAATTTTTCTGAAGTTTCGTGCTAAAAAAAAATTATTAAATTTCTCTGTTAATGTACGATTCATAGATTTTTCCATTTTCATTTATGGAATTCCCCATGTTCCTTTTCGGCTCTGTTGTATGGTGTCTAGTCAACCTTCCATCATTTTGGTCAGTTTTCAAAATAACTGTAAAGTTCTCCTCCTCAGTGTCCATGTTGATGGTAACATTGGCCGTTCCATTGAACACAGATTCATTATGCAAAGGTTGGTAGTTTTGGTACCCAAGTTTTGATCCGTCCACAATGTTGCTCGGCCATGTAACCTTGGAGTTTTCTTTTGATGCCATTACAACTTTTGGTTTTTCGCAGCCTCTTTTGGCAATGTACAGCAATACTACGGCAAATGTTGCAATTGAGAACGCCACAGACAACATTTGCCATGGGATACCTTGTGCCTTTTCTCTTGAAATTTTGGAATTTGATTTTGGAAGCGATTCCATTGATACATTCTCACTTCTCTGATTCAATTCTTGCATCTCTGGTACCCGTATTTTCGGCGTAGGAATTTCTACATAAATTTTATCATTTGTACATATTAGATAATCATAAGATGCATGATAAGTTCTTTTACTTAGAATAAACAAAAGTTAATTATTTAAAATTAATGTTAATTATGAGATACCGTTATTAAAAAAGAAATTTTGGAAGATATATGAATTATGTCACCAAGTGAAGTGTTTTATCATAGTATATATGCAGATTATATAAATATACTGTACATGTACCTGTAGTAGATACAGGGCAACCAAAGGATACATTGCATTGAGACACATCACATTCTGTACACAGGTTAGAACATCCCTCTCCATAACGACCAGGACTACAATGTCTGGTACAGTTATTACCGAAGTATCTAGGGAGGCACCCTGAAATATTTGTTTTATTTTATAAATAACATTAGAATTACTTTAAGAAATTCTTACGTTTTACTTAAGATTTACTTGGGAGTTAAGTTTCACTGATATAAAGGTAATTCGCCATTCAACATTTTTTTCTTCGATTTTGTAGTACGCATGAGGCATAAACTACTGTATAGGGGATTAATTTCACGGGTTGTAATTTTCACGTTTTTCTCTCCTCTGACACGATCGCGGTTTGTTGAATTCGCGGAATCGATACATGTATATAATAAAGTTACCTCCCTTGTCTATATCCGTTTAATCCATAGCATAGCTAGAACTGTTATGTATTCACTTCACAGGGTATGTTTCTATAAAATAGTTAGATTTAATAATTAATTAGTTATTAAAAGTCCTTGACTATAAACGTCGAGTCACTTTCCTATATGTTATTACGACACCGCAAGATCTTCTTTCTGAAGGGATAATACATCAAGGCAAAAAACCACTGGACAGCTGCTGGACGGTAAGAAATGTGTTAATGTAGGTCGACGAAATAATATCCTTCCATATCTTCAGCAAGTTTGATATTATTTGAATGATTTTGTAAAACTAAAATGTCCATAAAAACTAATACGTATGATAGTGCAGGTAACAAATACACGTGGTAACATAGTTATGCATGGGTAATCAAAACCCATGACCCACGTGTTTTGATTGATAAAACATGTAGCGTTAGATATTAAAACAGCTTTTTAACAAATACAGGTTATTATCTGTTGATCTAAATTAAAGTAAAGCTTGATAATTAAAATAATTGAATGACAAGTGCGACTCGTAAGTACTTAAATGACCATGTACTACACGTAAATATACCTATCGTAGTCAATTCTCAAGTTTCCAAATATAACATGGAGGTTATTGAAAACTTATTCACTGTTTCTTGAATTCACGGATTTATTAACACCGTGAATATAGCGAATATTAACACCGCGAGTTATTTTCCCCCTATACAGTATTCTTTCTGAAAAGAGGAATAATTTCAAGCAGCAAAGGAATTTATTCTTTGATACATATAAGCATAGTCCTGTTAACAATAAAATCTAAATACAAGTTTTCATAGTTAGAAGATAAATGTAATTCTACTTTCATTTCAGACTTTCAGCTCGGGATCTTATAGGTCAAGTCATTTGAGCGTTTTAATGTAAAAGGTTATTGTCACATGCATGTATAAATTTACATAATTATCCAAAAGTTTGTATTGAAAATTTTAAAAATGAACACTGGAATCATTCCAAGGAAGCCGACATTGCTTAAATAAGATTGAGAACATGTTAGAAACGTACCAAACTCGTGTGAGGTCCTGAGAGTCAACTTCAACAGCAATAAAAGTTTTACTGTATTTTTTCGTGCATAACTTCGTGGGTCACTCATAAAGTTACTTTCATTCAGATGTCGACTGGATATATCCCAGTGAACTCGAAATAATAGACATTAATAGAATCTGCCACATCTGTTTCATATTTTGGAGTTTTAATGACTATAGATGATAATTATCAACTATATAATAACGAAATTGTATGACAAACGGGATGACTTCAGTTTATAGACATTCCTTTTTCTATTTAAAATCAATCTATGTAATATCATTTGGGAAGTGTTACATTTTCATAGGTGCTACTATGTCATATAATGTTCATTACTCAGTCTAGAGAAAAACCGCTTAGAAAAAAAGTAAAAATATAAGTACCTATGAATTTGCTGAATTCAATGAAATCATTTAGAACTGTCTTTTCCCAAGATATTTTTAAGTGTAACCGGTATATAAGAACTTCCTGAAATTTTGTTTAATTTAAAGCCCGAGATAATAAGCACCGACCTCAGATTTACTTGGTCTGTATACCCCGTCAATCAAGTGAATTAAGGTCCATCATCGGGTACCTGAAATGGATTGACATTTTTCTGCTAGTCCCTGTGTATAACTTGTAGACCTTGTTTGGCTCTCGTAGCGACCATCAAATCATATTTTGGTCTTTTGATGTTTACCGCATATATACCAGTGCGATAAAGAAGTTATATCAATTTTTAGCTTGATTATAATTATCTGTACTACACACACAGCAAAAATAATGTTTTACGCAATTCTGTAACAATTCCTAATTTGGATATCGTTTTTGCGCCATTTTACAGAGGATATGCCTTTATACATTATTTAGTGTAAATTTCTAAATTTTGACCTAGTCTGCGATCCGATTTTCGCAGTTTTAAAATTTGACTATGTCTAAAATGAATTAGATATTCTTTTAGAAATTTTAAAACAAATCATTGGAATTTATTGTTAATACATTTCTACAAAGTTTGGATATAATTTGACGTTAAGTTAAAAAGTTATAACAGAAGTCCGCGAACTTTCCGAACAACCCTCGTGCAATAATAATAAAAGCTGGATACTTATTGCCTAGGCAATAACAGGTCTTCCGTTTCCCTGATTCTTTGAAAAAACCACAAAAATCTTGTCAATAAGATTTCTCTAAATGATTAACAAAAGTTATTTCAAGGCTTCCCCAGATATATAATTTAAATACAGATAAAAACTAGTAAACAAATTGTGCCGTGAACAATTAGAGGCTTTTCCACCTTTTTAAGTGTTTCCGTGTCAAACGGATTGAAAAAAAGAAGAAAAATGAAGAAAAATGCTCCTACAGCAGGGATCGAACTCGCAACCTTTGGATCAGAAGACAGGCGCTTTACCAATAGACCACGTATTCCGATGAAGATGTAGGTAGAAAATTAATTGTTTAGGAATAAATAGGAACAAAAACACGTGTCCTTTTGGTTTATAATATAAATTCAGATTTTCGGTTTAAAAAATTATTTGAGTCTGTCTATATTTTGAATGCATTGAGTTAATCATTTAGAGCCTATGAAGCATTAGAACTGCAGTGTCGAGATTTCGTTTACAAATATATGAAAATGTCGGTTCAGATGTGACTGAATATCCTGAAATAATAGGTTTGTTTGTTTGTATGTTGTTTAACGTCCCTCTCGAGAATTTTTCACTCATATTAAGACGCCACCACTTGCCGGTGGAGAGCTGCAAATTTTGTCCTATACTCGGCACTTACGGCCATTGAGCAGTGAGGGATCTTTTTCGTGCCAGCACCTACTGCGACACGGGCCCTCGGTTTATACGATCTCATCCGAAGGACCGGTCTCCACGTCCCACAGTGGGATTCGAACCCACAACGTAAGGATCGACTCCTTTCTTCGCGACTCTAGAGCGAACGCTCTACTCACTGCGCCACGCGGGCGACTGAAATAATAGGTAAGATTAAAATAAGCATCTCTGTGTGGATTGAATGAAGTAGTATAAATTAAAATTTCAGATATACATTTTAGGAACAAAAAGGTGTCATTGAGAACGTGATAATTTATTTTGCTAGGAAAAATCGCTGTTTTTCGACATTTATTCAATTTATATTAATTCTAAATAAAATTGAAATAAATTCCACATACTAGAGAAAGCAAGAATGCTTGGTATTAAAATATCATATCATATCAAGAGAATCGACTGCTATTCATAACAACTGAAGAAATAACAGAGAAAAGCTTTAATTCATTTTTATGTTCATCGGCACCTAAATTTCAGATACGAAAAAAAAAAATGTAGTGTTTGTCTTAAACATTCATAATTTCTATATACTTTAGAGATTCACCGTCAAACTTTCAGGAAACTTTTTTTCAGGTGTCTTCTGCAGAACCCCGAAATTTTATGTCGATCGAATATTCTAGGTTGATATTGGTTTGATTTTTTTTTTTTTTTTTTTTTTTTTTTTTTTGAAAAGAGGAGTAAATTAATTATTGATTCTGATATTTTGGTCAAAGGTCAAGGTCATTGTGAAAATCCCGGAAATAACTCTTTACTTTCTATGGTTTTTTTTTTTACTTCATCATGACCGAAATTACTCCAAACAAATAAAATATTCATTCTACACTTAAATTATTCACAACTGATCATCCCTAAAAGTTTCCATGAAAAACTACTCATGCTTGAGACAACTTCCGGTTTCGGTCAGCACTTCCAGTGAAAATAATTTGCATGGTTATAGTCTATCTAACATCTGCATTAGCTATACATTTCTGTAAAAAGAAAAAAAAAACTTGGAAAATTCACTTTTTTGCATCGCTTCCTGTCACGACCGAAAGAGACGGCAACGTACGATTTTCACATGATGTAGAAAACTGGTGACTGACTATTTTGCGGACATTTAAACGCGCGGCCGGAAGTGAATTTTACAAAGACATTTGACGTTACTCTAGACATTTTAAATCTTTATTACATATTCTTAAATCAGTTCAAATACGTTATCTATAACAAATAATTATGGGAAAGTAAAGTACTCAAATTATGCAGTTTTTGTTTCCGGTGGGACCAACATATTTCGAAACAATAAATAAGTTGCAATTATGTGATGCAAAAAAAGATTCAAAAAAGAAAAGTTAAAAATTTCGATTTCTTTGATCACTTATTGTGACGACTGGAAGTGACGGTTGACGCTCTTAAACCAAATGAATTTGCCTACTCCTCAAGATCTATTACTCATATAAGTTTGGTGTCTTAATCTCTTTCCGTTTCTGAGATATGACTCGGACAAAATATTTTTGAAAAAAATGGAAATCGGACATATCTGACGATCGGAAATGAATTTTGAAAATATGAAAAAAAACATTTGGGGGTATTTTTATTCTCTATCATCCCTGAAAATTTCAAGAAAATCCACCGAGCCATCTCTGAGAAATCGAGGGGGACAAGAAAAGGGGGGAATAATAATTAACAGTACAATCACTATAAAGTCTTCCGTTTGAAACGAAAGACCTTAAAAATAAAAGGAACAGGCGAGGATGAATATCTTACTTTAAAAAAATTACATAATTAATTAATTTTAACCATGAACTCAACTCATTGATACAATGGCATAAGGTACATAAAATTTTACCAATAATAAATGGGATTTCTGTTTATTCATTATTATTTGTTTATATGATATAATGGAATTTTACAAATATTAGTTATTACTAATGACATTTTCTATCGATGTTGAGATCTAATAATTTTATCTCCCGATGAAATGAAGGCCAAACAAGCTGTACAGGTAATACTCATTGATTTCCTTTGTATACTGTTTGTTTATAGAATAAGTGCTCTGCATTGTCTGCATGACTGTCTATGCATCGGGGTACCACGCATGTAAAATTAAGTCCCTCTCCTTACCTGAGAAACATCTGAGAAAAGGTTAAACATCTCGGCCTTTAAATAAAAATAAAGAAAATGTAGGAAAAATACACAGCGAAAAAAAAAATAAATATGCATAAAGAAAAATGACTTGAACTCGGAATCACCACATTTACATTCACATTCAAGCAATCATACCACTTTGCCACGAGATCATTGATTTTGATAGGATATATTGCTAAGTATCAAAATAATATAAGGAGGAAAATTAAACCCAAGGCATATTTGTTCTAAAGTAACAAATCGTATTGCTAGGTTAAAATAATCTTGGACCAAGCCCTGCCTTCGCATATGCGTTAAGAAATTTTTTAAAGGCCACATGCACCAGTCATATTGATTATAAATATATATAGCATCCTGTAGTGAATTAGTATTTGGCTCGAATACACTCATCAGATTAATTTTTGGATACATACGGAAATTTCCTATCAAAAATTATATATATCAAAGATAAGTGGAAAACATGGAAAATGTTCATTAATTTGAAAGAGATCTATTTTTAAAATGCATAATTATGCAGAAGTATTCAAATTCGTGATAAATTACGTGTCCTTAAATATTTTTATAAAACTTTTAATCATTTCACTTTCCCTGTATAACTTATTCAGTATTTACATTTATTTACATTTTCCTGTAGGCACCAGTTGTAGCTGTCTCCTTTACTTTAATCATAAACAAAATGTACTTTTTAAATTCGCTGATGAAAATTTAAAGTTATAGTGACTGATCAAACCACACACACACTCACACACACACACACACTATAAAAAGCAATTACACAAAATTCATGAGATCTGTATACGTAATAGTTAAAATTTTCAATTCAAAATCAAAACAAAGTGAATCTAAAAAAAAATAATAAATCATGATTGTTGGGCACTTAAAAATACATTTAAATAATCATACTTCATACAACAATTTCAAATTGGAATTGCTTATTGAATACTTGTATGTTTTCCGGATGAGAATTAAGTAACTGATTATAATTTTTGTCACTTTTGTTTTAAACTCACGTGTTCTTGAAAATTTAAATTTAGATACATGAAATTAAATCTGACCTAGCAATTTAGAATATATATAAATTTATTTTTTTTTAAGACGAGTGCGCTTCAATTTTTGTACACAGGGGCTACGCCCATTTTGACATCAAGAAATTAAATATACAAAATATATAAAAAAAAAAAAAAAGAACACAAAACAACACAATATGTACATGACATGGGGAACATCAAATCAATAAAAATGAACAGCTTGAAAAAAAAAAATCACTGACTCCCAGAAAGATATCTGCAACACACACTAACAAAGTCATTAAATAATTCTTGAAAAATCCCCAACAACAGAAAAAAATTGGGAATAAAATTATCGTCTTCCACCAGAGAGATTATCATGATGCTTGTTTCTAGTTTTCTATTTTTAGTGTAATTTGATGTATATGAATCTAATTTGTTGGGGAATCTTTTCATAATTTATTCATACGCCCCTTACATATTCACTTGATAACACATTATATCCGAGTCAGTCTAAAATAGGCCACTAGCTGCAATAAGCTTGAATTTGAGGCGAAACTTTTATAATTGTTTTCATTTTCCAACTCTGTATATAGCAGATGATAAGAGAAGCCAATTTTTCTGACGTTTGGCGCTCCAAAAAATTATTAAATTTCTCTGTTAATGTACGATTCATAGATTTTTCCATTTTCATTTATGGAATTCCCCATGTTCCTTTTCGGTTCTGTTGTATGGTGTCTATTCAACCTTCCATCATTTTGGTCAGTTTTCAAAATAACTGTAAAGTTCTTCTCCTCAGTGTCCATGTTGATGGTAACATTGGCCGTTCCATTGAACACAGATTCATTATGCAAAGGTTGGTAGTTTTGGTACCCAAGTTTAGATCCGTCCACAATGTTGCTCGGCCATGTAACCTTGGAGTTTTCTTTTGGTGCCATTACAATGTTTGGTTTTTTGCAGCTTCTTTTGGCAATGTACAGCAATACTACGGCAAATGTTGCAATGGAAAACGCTACAGACAGTATTTTCCATGGGATGTCTTGTGCGTTTTCTCTTGGAATTTTGGAATTTGATTTTGGAAGTGATTCCATTGATACATTCTCACTTCTCTTATTCAATTCTTGCATCTCTGGTACCCGTATTTTCGGCGTAGGAATTTCTAAGTAAATTTTATTATTTTTAAATATTACATAATCATAAGGTGCATGATAAGTTCTAGTTTACTTAAAATGAAAAAAAAAAATGTTAATTTTTTTTAATTTTAATTATGAGATACCGTTATTAAAAAGAAATTTTGGAAGATTTATGAATTATGTCACCAAGTGAAAAGTGTTTTATCATAGTATATATGCAGATTATATAAATATACTGTACATGTACCTGTAGTGGATACAGGGCAACCAAAGGATACATTGCATTGAGACACATCACATTCTGTACACAGATTGGAGCATCCCTCCCCATATCGACCAGGGCTACAATGTCTGGTACAGTTATTACCGAAGTACCCAGGGAGGCATCCTGAAATATTTGTAAAAGTACCTTAAAAATTATGTAAGAATTATTAAATAATAGTTAAGATTCACAGTCAAAAATAATCTGATTCGATTTGTATTTTCTTTTCAGGAACTCGGTAAGGGATATGCCATATATTTTACAGCGTGTGAATGTATCATTGTCCCAGGTATGTATTATATGTATTTACACCACTATATATTCAAAAACTTGTATTTGAAAATATCAGAATACATCGGAATAATTGTTTTTTCAGATGGCCAATAATCATTGCAATCAAAATCGTACTGGATTGTGGATTGGTAATTTCTTTGGTCTTTTGTTTCGTAGTACATGTACATGACCAATACTTTGACAAAGTCATTGACGTGGAAAAGTGCGGCCAACGAAATCAAAGAACTTAACTACGAATATAATGATAATTCCACATATACACCATATGTCTTTCCTAGTCTTTCTTTCGTTTGATATTTACTACTGAAATTTTTTTTAGGGTAAAATCATTTTAATCAAATTAATTAGTATTTGGACTGTAAACATACATGTAATTTATATATATATATATATATATATATATATATATATATATATATATATAGAGAGAGAGAGAGAGAGAGAGAGAGAGAGAGAGAGAGAGAGAGAGAGGACTCTAAAGTCCGATGGTGACGCCAAAGTCCGATGGTCTCGCCAAAGTCCGATGGTCTGCGCCAAACCCCGATGGGTTGACGTCTGTACGGACGCCAAAGTCCGATGGCTCGTTTCCTATGATACACGTACGCTAAAGTGCGATGGTGTGACACGCCAAAGTCCGATGGTGCGGAGAAATAATTAACGTTTATGACTTCACAATATTCCGGCATCAGTCCTCGACGCCATAATCCGTAATTCAAAACCAATAATTTAGGATGAGTCATCGAATACAATTTGACTGATTTTACTTAATGTTTGCACTCACCTGAGTTATTAGGATTAGTCCTTGCACACCACTTGGCTGATAAGGGTTAGTTCTTGTGCACAATTACACTGATTATAGGATGGGTTGCACCCACCCACGACATTAAGGGTTAATCCTTGTACACTATTCTATTGAATAGTTTTAGTCTCCTACCCCAAAAGAGGTTTGACTGATTAGGGTTAGTTTCTCTCCCATCCAGGATTTTAGACTTTTGACCGATTAGGGTTAGCCTCGCACCCATCAGAGAGATTAGGGTTAGCCTCGCACCCATCCGAAAGGTAAGGGTTAGCCTCGCAACCACTTCAGAAATTATAGCTAGTGGTACAATATATTTTTGTGTTTTTAGTGAACCATATTACATTTGTACTTTGGTGTTTAAATACTTAAAATTCATTTAATTTATTTCAAACCGTTTTATCTTGGCGTGGCGCAGCATCGCAATTTGGAGCAGAAACAATAGTTTTTTTTTTTTTTTTTTTTTTTTTTTTTTTTTTTTTTTTTTTTTTTTGCGCCATCGGACTTTTGCGTGTGAACCATCGGGGTTTGGTGCAGACCATCGGACTTTGGCGTGACCATCGGGCGTTGGAGTCCCATCGCACTTTGGAGTCATTATATATATATATATATATATATATATATATATATATATATATATATATATATATATATATATATATATATATATATATATATATACTTTTTCAAGAGTAAAAAATAAAAATGCTGTGCAAAGGATAAGTGGAAACAGGAAAATGCAATTTAATACGGAAATTAATCTATAATTTAGAAATATAACAAATATATACAAATATTAAATTATTTGTAATTATACTTCTCATTATTTCAGTTTTCCGATATGAAAATATTAAGTTAAGCTGCATTTTCATGTGCGCACTAATTTTAGCAATATATATATTTTCCTTTTATTACGTACAAAATATTCAGACATACTATGCAAGTCGAAGAAAGAAATTTATGTTATTGTGCCGACTGGTCAGAATATGAATTAAAAACTATTAAAATGGAAAAGAAGTAAAATTACATTTGCTTAATCTCAAAACTATTTGCAGTTTGGAGAAATGCAAACTAACAAAAGTATTATTAATTCCTCATGACTCATGTAAGCCAAAAAAAAAAAAAAAAAACAACAACAAACAAACAAACAAACAAACAAACAAACAAACAAACAAACAACACAAAAAAGAACAAAACAAAAAAGAACAAAAAAAGCAAATAAAATAAAATAATAATAATAAAAAATAAGCCATACAATTTGAATCGCCTATTGGGGATGGGTTTTTTTAGTTTCAATACGGACTAAGGGGATAATAAAAGCTGTTGTCACAGATTTTAAACTTGCATGTTCTTGAAAATCTAACTTAAGATATATGGATTTCCTTGATGCAGAAATGCTCACAAACAATCAAAAATGGAGAGGAGACCAGTGGGCTACAGTTTTGAAGCTAGAATTACCCAATTGTATACATTCAGTACATGTATATGAATGTATATGAATAAGTAAAATTTAAAACATTTTAGAGTTTGATGCAATTAAGTACAAAAATTTATAGTCTATATAGTGTTATATAAATTCTGATTAATGTCTCGACTTTCAATCACAAAGTGCGGCGCTTTATTTGTAGTACCTTTACTTTACATAAAATTGGTGCCAATAAGAAAATAGTTACTTATGATATATTTTACAGCTTAATATTTCAACTGAATATATATTATTACGGTCAAATGATTCTTTATTCTAAATCACAGATTTCCAAACCCACATAAGATTTCTCTCTGCTCTTTCTTCTCTTCTGATGGAGACTTAATAGTATAATTTCATAGATACTTATTTAATAAGTTACACAATTTGTCTGTTTGCATAAAAATGAATGTCCCTTTGCAGTTTTACGTAGAAGTACTTTTTATCATTATTATATTGGATCTTCTCAAAAAGAAGTGTGTTCGGGCCGCAAATATTTATTTTTTTAATATTGGCCTGTGATATTTTTCAGTTGTGCTCAGTTGATGTGTTCGGGCCATACATTTTTTTTTTGAATATTGACCTGTAATATTTGTCAGCTGTGTTCATAATCAAAAGAGGACGTGTCATCATGACCCCAGAGAGAAATCGACATTTGACCTTATAATAAATATACCAATATCTTTTTTTACTTTAAAAAGTAAATATATATTATATATTGCATTTCTTTAAATATCCCTAAATAAAGACTAGTGATGTTTGCAATGGCGCTTTCGTGTATCGTCCTATGACGATGTGTCTTGTGTTGTCATGAGTTAGACCTTTGATTTCATATCATTTGTGGCGAGAAATTTAACTAGATTTGGCTTTTATCTGTTTACATAACTATGATCTTGGAATGTTATCATTTTGGAAAATGCCACCAATGTTTCTATATGTAGCTAAACGTTTGAGGTAACCGAAAGGGAAATCTAACTTACATTGCGTTCTAATTTTTGTATCTTTATTTGTTGCATGTTTTCTCTTAATTGATGCATCTACTTAAAAAAATTACTTGTGTCACAGTTCTGCAATGTTTCGTTCCACATATACCCGTTACAACACTCGTACTTCCCATTCCTCCTGTACAACAGAGATCAATGCATATAAAATGTACCGTGTATGTCTGAATACCTGAAATACAATGCTGTAAATCTGTTTAAAAATTGTACAATATAATTTACTATTGCCCATAAGTAAACATAAAATACACCAACGCATGCAGAAATTCAAATATTATAGGCCTATGCGACTTGTAGAGTCAATGGACAGGGTTAATTTTTACACACATATTGTACCTTAAATGTCATGCATACAAAATGTCACTACAACACACAAATATTTATTTGTTACTTACTAACACTGTGTACATTTAAATATTGAAAATATCTGAAATCCCCGAATTGAAATGTTACTTTAATTACATGTCATATTCAATACTGATTAAGGTAACGTTATATTTGGTAATCAAGCACTGAATATATAGGTTAAGGAAAAAATATTCTAAGGATAGGTTAATACTATAAGTTTTAAAAGGTTTGAAATAAGTACAATACTTACAAGCAACAAGAGAAGCCAACCCGTTTTCTGATACTTAGTATTAAACTTATTACCTGTACTTACCCTAAACATTGAAGTGAGTGTGTCCCTGCTACAATCGAGAAACAGATTATGACACAAATCCTTAAGTGTCGATTGCTTCCAAAGACACCCATCACTAATATCTTTTTATGAAAGATATATAGTGATAAAAGCATATACACATGTATAATTGCTTGATAATTTTCAATGAATTGACTATTTTAAAAATTCATATAAAAATTTCCTTGTTATGGGTAAATGACTTATTTCCCATTTTGTTTAAACCCAGGCCTGGAGTATAAAAGGAAATGGGAGGAGCTTAAATTTGAAAATCACATATTATCCTACATGTTTAGCTGAGCAGAGATGTTTTGAAAAGTAATCACATCTTAATATGTTGTACTGGCTCAAAAATTGGCACAGTAGTACATTTACTTTTCAGTTATTCCAGTATGTAAAAATATTCATTGATTGATTATTTTATATGCCAAAATATACATCAAAACATCTGAAGTGAACAGATTTCAAATTTACCTCTGCTCTATATATGGCAAGTTGACCCCTGGTCATATTGAATTGTAATGAACAAAGCAGAGATGTAAATAAACAGAGCCATGTGGATTCATAAACAAGTTTATTAGCCACTTACTGCATTGAAATTCCTTGCTAAATTGAATAAATCCATATACACAATCAATATTCAAAACAAAAATATTATATTTGTCATACTTATTATTGAAAATAAAGGTTTTAATGCACGTTAGTTGCATAATATTTAGAGTATTATAACAAATTGTGTCCCATGTATGGCCTTCCTAAAGGATTAGGATATAAATCCCTAACTAAAGATAATACACATTCAGGCATTATTTCTCTGAGTGTCCACACTTTATTCTCACAGTCACCTTGATTAAGTTTTTCAGCCTTCTTAGCAATGTATCGCGGATGATTCCACGCATATCTTCTTGACATCATTGTCCAGAATTTCTTGTTTTTGGTTTTCCTGATTGCAGAGTTCCTAACATGAGGTGGTGAACCGTTTCCAAGCCAACTCTGTCTGTTTGTAGTTACACATGGATGACAAAAACAATACATGCATTCCTGGTCATTTACCTGTGGTGTTTCATCATCATCTCCATGTCCAGGATTACCACCCGCTGGTTGCTGCTCCTCATTCTGGCCAGGATTTTCACTTGTGTTGCAGACTATTATCTCCTGGTTTACAGCAGGTCTTATCTCTTCATCGGTATTTCCCTCTGACCAGTTATTAAAAACAACACAAGAATCAAAATCCCATTCACTGTGTGAAAACAAAGCTTGGACAGAATTGAGTTCAATTTCTGTAAGATTCAAACACACTTGTCTCCTTGTTTCAGACATAACAAAAAAAATAGCAAAAACACGATAACTCCTTCACTGATATGGCTTCAGACATAACAAAAAAATAGCAAAAACACGATAACTCCTTCACTGATATGGCTTCCAATGGAATGGTCAAGACAAAGAAAACTGATTGACCACTGAAAAATCTTCCCGCCAAACTTCACAGCATGTACTGTGGAAGAGTTGACTAAGTCAAGGGTATGATAGCATCAAAATGTAGTGCATAATGCTGTCCATAAAGTTTTTTTGAAAATGATTTTAAATATTTTAATTTTTTTTGTACTGCTGTTCGATTTTTATTAAAATGTAATGTTCAAATTGTTAATAACATTGTCTAAATCATGTAATGTACCCCCTTACATTACCCTCTATCTAATGAAGTAAACATGTCTATGGTCAGAGATGCAGATTAATATAAAGGAGGCCACAATTTTGTTTTACCAAGTTGCACATTCTCATAGTTATATAATTAGTAAGTTATAAAAATAAAAGGGCACAAGGCAAAATTAAAGAAAACATTATAAGAAAATTAAATAAGAAACAAATATGATAGTATATGATAATGAGTTCTTAATACAGAAATCATTCTGACTACCCTATGGCACCCCCACTGACCATAGTTGGGCTGGAACCACCTGCTGACTTGACAGACAATTTACTTACATATTCACAAAGTCTGTTATTACATGATAAAGAGGTAAGTAAAGATGGATGAACAAGTACGAAAGAGAATACGAGATGAGAATAGAGAACAACAAGGGAGAAAGAA
Organism: Saccostrea echinata; assembly: GCF_033153115.1. Lineage (NCBI taxonomy): Eukaryota > Metazoa > Mollusca > Bivalvia > Ostreida > Ostreidae > Saccostrea > Saccostrea echinata. Next base: position 14,416,122 of record NW_026889801.1, on the reverse strand, counting down.
ACGAAGATCTGACGCTGGATAAGAAATGAAAGTTCGGAATGAAAGGCGCAAAGTACAAGAAAAACCACTTGTTACTGGATGTATTAGATTTTATGTTAAATCTGAAGAAGAAAAGGTTATTGTTTACAACAAAATGGACAAAATCAAACAAAAGTGTCATCTGTAACAAATGAGCAGTTACTGAACAGTGTGTTTGACTTTTTCATCCAAATGCATGGATTAACAGATAATACACCTCAAGAGGAAAAACTGAACTTTCAGCCTTATTTACCATGTGACCAAAAAACAACAGATGAGGATATGTTTTTAACATCTAATTCAGCAATGAGAACCATTTGCTCTGGAATTCAACATCATGGCCAAACTTGTCAGGAGTTTTTGGATATAAAGAAATTGCAAAGGTTTGGTCATACTGCTAAGGTGACATCTGCCTGCAAGGAAAACCACTTGATTTCGGCAGATTCATCACAACATTTGCCAGGTGGAATGTTTCTCGTAAATTTGAGAATGGTGCATTCTGTCTATGCAACAGGATTACGCTACAGTCAATACAAGAGACTGTGTGATGCTGGAAATATAGGGGTTATACCAGAGAGTGCATTTGAAAGCCAACATGATCTATACTGTTCTGTTACTAGAGATATGGCTGAGGAATCAGTAACTGAGGCAATCAATGAAGAAGTAGCAACAGAAATCCTAAAATAAGAAGAAAATGGAACCCAGTATAATGGAATAAATATCATGACAGATGCCCGCCATGGTTGGAGAAGAAATGCAGCCCAATCAGATGTTGTTGCATTAGGCCAAACACACCATCGAGTTGTTGGATTGGAGGTTGTAACAAGACAAGACGATCCTGTAAGTCAGAGACATGAAATGAAAGGAGTTGAACTTCTTTACAACCATTTTGATGAGAAGGATGTTTCTGTCAACCTTCATGGTCATAACAGAAATGCAAGTGTTAACAAATATTTGTCCGAGAATAAGCCTTCTCTAGCAAATGATACATGGCACGCAAGCAAGAATGTCAGCAAGGAAATGAAGAAAATTGCAAATGGTCCACTGAAATACAGAGGCATCACTTGGCATCCGGATCTTTCAGATAATGTTGCATCTATTAAAACACATACTTATTATGCCATGAAAAACTGCCAAGGATCATCAAAGAAACTCCGAGAATTTCTGGACAACATAGTTGAACATTATAAAAATAATCATGAAAATTGTTCCACAGAGTCAAGATGTAAATGTGATCCCAACTATGAACCATCCAAACACGTTCTTAATGATTCAGATGCAGAGAGAATTTTGAAAAATGAAATAAGAAAACTTCAAATTTACAAAACACCAGATGATTATGTCAACTGTATTGACACTCATTATGTTGAATCCTTTAATAACGCTCTTCTTATTTATCACGATAAACGGATTAAATTTGGTGATGAGGAATACAAACGCAGATCTCATATAGCTGTTCTAGACTGGAATGAGAATGTTGATCGCGAGTATACTTCAATAAGTAATTATGAGGATGCTAGACGACCAAGAGCAAGATCTGGACATAAAAACCTTGTGCCTAAAACAAATAAATTTACACTTATCTTGTGGGATAAAATTATTAGTGCATTCTACAGAAAGTGACATTCTGTTTGTGTTGTAACAGTGAAAACGTATTCAAAAAGGTATAATTAATTGTTACAAATACTAGTAATTTTGTTGACATCATATTAAAAATATACTTTATTAGATGGTAGCTTTTTTAAATTTGTATTTTGTATGAGTAATTTATCAGAAAATCTTTTCACTACTATATTTAATTATTTGAAAGCTATTAAATAAAACATATGTTAACCTTCACACATTCTTAAACTGGTAAATTGTAGAAAGCAATAGTCAACAGATTATAAGGTTAGCCATGTGCTTATCAGCTGATAAGGGAAAGTGATGCTAAATATAACCAGCTGCTCTGTGTTATCTTGATAAGCTCCTCCTATAGAAAATGCGGTAGTGACTACCGCTGCCTGGGTTTTTTAAGTGACCAATGATGAATTATTAGCTAAATCTGAACATTTTACGACCGTGTTTACTTTTAAAAGAGTGAGATGAGCGAATGGATTTAATTTTTACTCGATGAAACAATGCACATATTCTATGTTAATTTATAAATGAAATGTTAATAGCCATTCTCTGTAAGCATTTAAACTCTTATATAGGGAGTGTGGCACGCTAGGTCTTGGATTTTTATGAAACTTGGCACACATTGCTATATTGATGTATGAAACTGAAATTCATAATAAAATGGTTGCTATGATCAATGGTTGCCATAGCAACCAACATACATTTTTCATGGCCTAAAAAATGCTAAATTTTGATGAAAAATGATCTTTTTTGACTAATTAAAAGTCTTTAATAGAACAAGATATTTACATGACTTCATCTTTTTGCCAAAATACATCATTTTTATAGTTCTTTAGATTATTTCTAGTATTTGAGTAACTTTACCTCATAGAAAAAATATCCCCCGTTTTTAGGTAGGATTTTTCTGGGGGAAAATTGTAGATTTTAGGCTCTTTTGAAAAGCCTGGTATAAAATTTTGCGGACATTTGGGAAAAAATAAATACATTGGTTTGAAAGTCCATATATAGGTCTAATAGAAACTGCAAAGACACACTTGGTATTCATATTTTGTTTTCATGTTACCATGGCTACAAACTTATGCTTTTTTTAAAGAATTCCAGACAAGGGCAATGGGTATCTACAATCAGTTTCCATATAAATACCTGAATATTTTATAATGGATTAAAACTAAATTTAGATATGTGGTACACAGTAGCACAAACAGAAAAATCAATTTTCATGACAAAAGATCAAGGTCAAAATGGCTCAATGTAGATGGAAATTTAAACTTAGCACATTTTTTTCTGTGTCATAACTAATACTTGTGTTTTAAACAACATAATTATGAAGAAACAAATTACAATTCTGGTGGACAATAATAAGCATCACATGAATTGGTGAATACAGACAGAAGGTCAAAGTTCAAGGTCACAAAGGTATATAAAATTTGTCTTTTTGTCCCCTACTTTCACTGAAAGTGGGGATATTAATTTGTGTCTGTCTGTCGATCCATCTGTCCTTCCGTCAGTCTGTCTTTCTATAACACTTTCGTTTCGGCGCTATGTCTCAAGAAGCCTTTAAGCCTTTGCGATGAAATATTACATAACAACTCCCTGTGGCCTAAGAAAGACCTTCATTGATTTTAAGGCCAAAGGTCAACGAAATGAATTCATAAATTCTGTCTATTTTAACACTTTATTTCTGCGCGATTTCTCAAGAAACCTTCAAGCTTTTACAATGAAATTTTATACCACAACTCCGTATGGCCTAATACAGACCTCTATTGATTTCGAGATCAAAAGGTCAAAGGTCAAGGTCAAAAATTTAGTTTGTGTGTAAAACATTCATTTCCGAGCGATATCTCAAGAGGTTTTTAAGCTTTTGCAATGAAATTTTATATCATAACTCTCTGTGGACCCGCCCGCCCCTCTTAAAGTGTCCCGTCCCCCCACTTCCACCACCCTCTGACCCCCATCCCTCTAGATCGGTACATGCTCTTCTTTTTTTCTTAAGCAGGGGACAAAGATTCTTTGAATTAGCTTGTTAATATAGCATTTATACTCGGATATTGTGAATGTCGTATCCTGTTTTATATACAATGTATTTTACTGAAACTGGTATTACATTCTCATCTTTAGCTTGATACATGATGTGAAAATGCTATAAGAATGTTTTTTAAGGTCATTTATTGATAAAAAAAAAAAGTAGCCAAGTCAAAATATTGAAAGCTTATACACTTACCATATTGAGTGACTTGTGCTACATGCATGTGTTGTTTTTGTAGACTAAGTCCTTGTTCTAACATTTTTTTTACCCTATTCAACACTCTGCACTTTTCCAGTGGCAGTCAAAATGTGTTTTCCTGTGACTTTTTACAGAGACGTTGACAGAAAAAGCCTTAATCCATTTAACTTTGCAATACATGTATTATTCTTACAAACTTGAAAATTTAGAGACATTGATGATAATTCAACCCAAATATGCCTGGATTTTATAGATCTCCTGTTTCCAAAATTTAATCAATAATAATCTGTTGTAAAAATCTGCTGAATCTGTTCGGATAATCTGTTTTTGTGCTTTCTTGAATTTGTGTTGGTTGCTAAGTTTGAGTTGATTGGTAGGCTTAATGGAATCGTACACCCATAATGGTGTCTAATGTAAACATAATTTCGTAACTTATTCCTTGAAAATGTTGAAAATAAATAATCTGTCCCTGCTTTTTCCTATGGTTTTCATTTTTTAAAATGAATATGAGAAAGTAACCAATGACCAGGACTTACTCCACCCCTTCCAGAAACCATGTAAAAGCACCTGCAAACACCTCCCCTCCCCCCCCCCCCCCCCCGAATTGAAAGTATAATTTTGACTGGTTGACAGAAAACAAATAAAATATTTTTATTATTGGCCTAAACAAATTTTTTATTCTTTTTTTTTAATTGGATAAAGACCTTTCCCTTAAAGAAAATTCCTGGATCAGTAACATTATCAATTTCTTCGTAAATGTTTTCCAAATCATTAAATAAAAAGTTCAAATCTGAAACATACACACATAACTTTTCTTTCTTTTTTGTGATAAAGATCAAGGCAAACAAATATGGTCCCGTTTGCATTTATTATCTGGCTTTTAGCCTGTTTCCTGAGTAAGAATACTCTTGAGAGTACAGAATCCTCTTAATACAGAATACTCTTATGAAAACAGCTTGAGGTTAGAGAAATACAAGGTCAAGGTCGTCATGAAATTTCGTTTCAACCCATTCTAAATTCCAGAAATGTTCTTAATGTTTCTATTATCAAAGCTTCATCAAACCTGACAGGGAGTACCTATCAGTATCCTACTAAGGCCAACAGAGCTAAGTATAATACTAATTACTTGAGTTTTATGCTCATTGTTTTAGCATGTGATGTTGAACTGAACCCTGGTCCAGAATATCCATGTGGCACGTGTAATCGAGAGGTATGTTGGAGCCACCAAGGGGTCTGCTGTGACTCTTGTGATGCATGGTTTCATGTTTCCTGTCAGAATATTAACTCAAAGGTTTGTGAAGCCCTTGACAATACAAATTGTTCATGGGTATGTTTTCAGTGTGGTATGCCAAACTTCAGCAGTGGCCTATTCTCCTTTAGTTATCTAGAGTCAAAAAACATATGTCACTCTTAATCAAGAAAACTTAGAACCTAGTATGGACCTATCATCTAGTCTACCGCGAATTACATCAATTCCAAAAATGGGCAGTCGAAAATAAAGTACCAGTAGTAAGGATAATGTTAGTAGAGGGCTAAAGACCTTAAATATCAACTGTAGGTGTATTTGTGATAAAAAAGGTGAGTTCCAAAATCTTATAGATACTGTTTCCCCTGATATTGTAGTAGGAACTGAATCATGGTTGAAAACCGATAGAGCTGACAGTGAGGTATTTCCAGTAGACATGGGTTAAATTGTATTTCGTAGGGACAGAGTTACAACCGTAGGGGGAGGTGTATTTATACTTGTTCGTAAACAGTTTACAGCCTCAAGAGCCTTTGAACTCGAAAATGACTGTGAGTTATTATGGGTCAAGTTGTATTGCATGGTAGCAAATCATTATATGTAGGTGCTTATTACAAACCAGAGGAAGCAGATGATCAGAGATTAGTCGAGCTGAACATCTCGCTATCCAAGTTTGCTCATAAAGGTGGCACCATCTGGCTAAAAGGCGACTTTAATATGCTCCAAACAAACCTATGCCCCCAAAAAACTATTCACCTTTCTTAAGCATGCAAAGAGGGACTCGTATGGTGTATCACCACTTCAGGAGGGCGGTACCCTCAAATCAGCACCAATAGAGAAAGCTGACATTATATTGTAAACCGGCAGTTTTAGTCGGTTTTTAGCCCCAAATCTCTTTCCCTCTCCCAGCTATGTAACATGAAGTTGAGTGACCAACATAACAGTATCCCACACTCAGCTGAGTATACCTCCATTACTGATGAATCCTCCCCAGCAACAAGCCAAATGCCTGAAGTTCAGGTAAGCACAGAGGGTATAGAGAAATTGTTGAAAAACCTGAAGTCAGACAAAGCAACTGGCCCTGATCAGATCCCTCCCATCTTATTAAAGGAACCGCACCATGAGGTAAGTCACATAATTCAAATCCTCTTTCAGCTCTCATATGATACAGGTACATTACCTAGAGAGTGGTGCACAGCAAATGTAAGTCCATTACTTAAGAAGTGGGACAGATCAAAACCGTCAAAATATCCCTTACCTGTATACTGTGTAAAACTATGGAGCACATTATCGCATCCAACTTGCTAAGGCATTTTACTCAGAACTACATCTTGTACGATCTCCAACACGGATTCAGGGAGCTACGCTGTTGTGAAACCCAGCTGGTGATGTTAGTGGATGAGCTTGCCCGGAACATCCAGCACGGTAAGCAAACCGATTTGATCCTGCTAGATTTCAGCAAAGCTTTTGACAAGGTCTCACACAACAAATTACTTTTCAGATTACATCGGTTTCGTGTTCGAGGCCGAAACCTAGCATGGATCAAGCGGTTCCTCAGTAACCGTTCCCCGAGGGTAGTGGTATACTGCGAGCTTTCTGCATCCATCCCCGTTACATCTGGGGTCCCTCAGGGCTCAATCCTCCGTTCCATCCTTTTCTCGCCTATATTATTTGCTGGAGCATGTGAAGTCGCAGGCCAGACTCTTTGCAGATGACACTGTCATCTATATCACTATGGACGGACAGGGTTGTCAGTCAATACTCCAAGAGGAACTTAAGCAACTAGAGCACTGGGAGACCTTAAGGGATATGGAATTCAATCCAAGTAAGTGTCAGGTTATCCATGCAACGACATCCGGATACCCCATTCGTACCAACTACATACTTCATGGTCAGGTATTAGAGAGTACCTTATCAGCTCGGTATCTTGCTGTCGATATATTGGATGACCTGAATTGTAGTAAGCACATCAGCCGGGTTACAACAGCTCCCTTGGCTTTCTACATAGAAATATTCCAACCAGGAACCAGCAGCTCCGGTCAGCGGCATACAAGGCCGTAGTACGTCCACAGCTTGAGTATGCTGCCAGCGTTTGGGACCCTCATTTGGTTTCACATATTAAAGAGCGGGTCCTGGCACTTTTTTACTACATTGACACTTCATTGGTGTATATCTTGATATGTTCTCATAATTAAAGATACATCTTATAAAGAGCTAAAATAAAATATGTTAATCTGTTGAATACGCGCTAATTTTCATAAACTATAAATTTCTGAACGATAAAAACACATTTATTCTTGCCAAACGTACCTTACAACTCTCCTTTCTACGGAGATTGCCGAACGAACGCGAGATTTTATGAGATTATACGAGACTTGAACAGTGTGACGTCACATCAAGAAAAACAACGTCTGCGGACGATTCCTTTAATAGTGATAACTCTCTACCTGAACCTATAAACGAAATAGAAAGCGGGGAGGAGAATAGTCATGAAGATCATATGGGAGTCGGACCATATCGCTTTGAGCCTCGGAGGGCTGAAGGAGTTGCGAGTGTCGGGGACAACGCGGCTCAGGACACACAGAATTCTGTCCAAGTCAGAGAGGAGGGTGATCTCTCGTGGTTTGTGTTTATAATGACTAAGCGCTTGTCCAAATAATGTCTTATTTATTGCATATAAATTAACAATACCATAAACTTGATGTTATTGTTCATTTTAAAACGGAGCATTAACATCTTTGCTCTTTTTCGTCCGAGATTCCTCAGATCTGGTTAAACTACCCCAGGCCACGCCCCCTTTCGTTTGCACGTCCTTTACTTTGGTATTTGGGGGTAGCTTCAGAGAAATTTCAGATTAGACGCTTTAGGTTTTCCCTGTTTAGCGTCAAATTCATACTTAAGAATTTACCTACGACCTACCTATACATATAAGAACCATAGGCGCTTGGTTTCAGGAGAGTGTATTTAGCGTTTTTTTTCGGTGTGTCCGATTACTTCTTAAACAAGAGGCCCAAGGGCCTTAATGGTCACCTGAGTATGATACAACAATTTCAAGGATGCATAGAGTATAAAATGAACTGAAAGGTGAAGCTTTGTTGCCCAAAAGCAAGAAAAATAGGGTGATCATGATCAACAAAATAATTGGTCTTAATATTCATTAACAGTTCATAAATTAGGTTCTAATCTGTTCCCCATTTATCACTATCACTATACAGTATATTAACAAATTATCAATGCTTCTGTACTATTTTAATACTTTGTTGAAATCTCTTACATTGGCATCTCTTGGTCTTTGATGAATATTTAATAAGACAAGTTATTTTTGTCTCATTTTTATTTATCTACTACTTACAAGTCTATCTGATCATTAAAACTATGAAAGTACTTTTTGTATTATACAATAAAAGTTTTTGCATAATTCTCTTGTTCTATTTACCTTTCAAGTACATTATTTACAGTGATAAATTATCAAAAGTAAATGGCAAAGGGGAATAACTCCTCTCAGTAGAATACAAACTAATAGAGCCCTGGCAAGGACCAGAACACTTGACCAAATGGTCCAGATGTTTAAAAATCTGGTAAAAATTCCCTTCCTTATAAAAACTTTTACTCTGTTTGCCTCAGATATGCCCAGGTGCGGAGAAGATTTTTAAATAAATAATGCATTTTTACTACAGATTCACTATATTATCAATAGAGCCCCCCCCCCCAAAAAAAAAAAAAAAAAAACACCAGAGCTTCTGACCCTGGGACCATATGTTTGCTCATCATCACTTTGTTTATCTGCTTAACACTAAGGAGCAAACAGGATTATTTAATAGAATTAATGCATTTTCACTAAATTATTAAGAGCCCCACCCTCACACCAGCACATCTGGCCCAGGGGTCATGAAATTCACCACTCTGGAAGAAGCACACTTGCTCATCATAACTATACACTTAGCTTCTTTGCTTTTTTAACCAGAAGAAGAAAAGAATATTTTCAAAGAAATTTTGCTTTTTCACTTTATAATCAATAGAAGCCCCCCCCCCCCCCCCTCTCACAAGAACCCTTAAACCTGGGGTCATAAAATTCACAATTTTGGAAGAGGCATCCTTGTGTATCATAACAATGTACTTTAGTCTGTTTAAGCAATACCCAGGGGCAGAGAAGAAGATTTTCAAAGAAATAATTCACCTTCACTATAGGATCTATATACAGTCCCTGAAACGTTCTACTTTCCCACTTGAACGGTGAGCGAACGCTGAACGAACGGTGAACGAACGCTGAACGAACGCAGAGCGAACGGTGAGTGAACGATGTGTGAACGCTGAACGCAACTTGGTGAACGATGTGTGAACGCTGAACGGTGAGCGAACGCAGAACGCGAACAGAGCGCAAACGCGAGCGCAAAGTGAACGGTGAACGAACGGTGAACGCAAGATGAACGATTTATTCGGAATGCCTCTGATCTTTTCCTTGCATTGAAACTATTCTATTGTATTCTAATGCCTGGTGAAAAAAAAAAAAAATAAATAAATAAATAATAAATAAACAAATCAGTGAGAATTGTCCTAAGAAAGACGATACATGCACATTAAGCAAAATTATTAATTTAAGTTTCTTACAATATTTTCTGCACAAATGTACGATGTTTAAATTCAACTTTTTGATAATACGATTTTTATCGCTGTAAAACATTGTAATTGTTACCGAACTCTGTGTTATAACAGATGAAATTAATCTAGTTGTAAAATAAATATGTTTATTCTTATTTTATATATAAAACCATTACAAATAATGTGGATTTTAGAAGAGAAAACTACGGACTTATAGAATGAATTACAATGGTTGTAACAACCATATGCATACAAGGCGATTCCGTGTAAAATAATAAGAAAAAAATTTTTTACAAAGGTATGTGGACGTATTGCATAAATACACTCGTATTTTAAAATTTTATTGCAATAATATATTTATGTGTCAGTTTTATTTTTTATGATGATTTATTAAGCAGACTTCTACATGTATCTGTAGACATTTCCCGGTCGTGATTATACTCGGACAAGATGATACAAAGAGGCAATCATATTATTTGATATATATTAAATTTTCACAACTTGATATTTAAGTAATATGCTGTCATAGTTTTTATTAAACAGACAAATGAGAGAGAGAGATTCGGTTTTAGCCCCCCCCCCCCCCCGCCCTTTCCTCAAATGTTTGTACCTATACCAAACAAAAATTCTAAATTTTTTCTAAATATATCAGGCAGTGAAAGTAACCATTTTTTAAATCAACAAGTCCATTTGTTTTACAGTCATAATCGGTTTTTATTTTCCTGCTTCAAGTTCACATGAAGTCCACGTGCATGACCTGTCAATCAAAATCATTCGACACTGTGCAGGTGTGAAAGTCTCGTCACACCGAAGGCAAAGTGTTAGTATTTCCAAGAAGTTTTAACATTTTTTCTTATCATTTTTAGATCTGATTCCAACATTTCTAAAAATAAATAAATAAATGAATAAAATACATTGGGAATAAATACTTGGAATAATTAAGCCACTTGAATTTGAAACATACTCCCTGCCAATTTGAAATATCACCGCCGGCACATGTATATTTTGAACTACTATTGTTTAATGACTTTGTTTAGATGCATATTTGTTTGCTACAAAACACTAACTTCTTTTTAAATGTTAATTAAAATGTACTGGTAACACTAACTAAGTAACCGATTTAGGGGAAAGGGGGGGGGGGCTCTTAATAATATCGAATGACAAACATTTAAAGTTACGATGAAAAATATCATAACTGGAGAATCACTTGGTTATATAAATGATAATCATGTTATAAACACATTTCTCTCTCTCTAATTAAAGACTTTATATATGTAAAGATAAAAAAAAACTCTTTAATGTATTGCATTTTAAACAAATATTTCTTTAAACCACACTATCAATTTAATTCGCTCTAAAGATATTTAATTAACTGGATATCCGCAGCACTGTTTATCATTCTCAGAAAAAGTTCTAAAATGTATTTCTGTATTATTTAAAAAAAAATGTGATAGAAATAAATATTTTCGTATTTTTGCTGCAGTTGGTAAAATAATTTAACTTCGAATATTATCTATCTATTAACGATTTGTCGTCCTTAACATAACAACAAAATGTTGCAGTGCTTGAAGTATCAGTATTTTGCCCGTATTTAAATTTAATTTTTCAGCATCGTTCTACTTAGGTACATACATGTACTTATAACAACATTTATTTTCCAGATAAATTTTATAAATAACCCAACAGCTAAGTTAGAATAATAAAAATTAATTTTGTAGATAATTTTTTTTTCCTATGAAATAATGATTCTTTAAACACGGTATGTTATTTATTAAATTCAAAACCTGTAAATCCTTACTTAAAAAAAGATAAGTCCTTTCACTTCGGAGTTCCGAATGACACTGAAGACTGAACGATAAGTGAACGCTGAACGCAAGGTGAACGCAAAGTGAACGAACGAAGAGCGAACGGTGAACGCTTTGTGAACGGTGAACGCGAGCGCACGGTGAACGCTGAACGCAAAACTGTGAACGGAGAGCGAACGGTGAACGCACGCTGAATGAACGGTGAACGCACGCTGAACGAACGGTGAACGAACGGAAAAATGGGAAAGTAGAACGTTTCAGGGACTGTAGCCCCGCCCTAGCACCAAAACTCCTGTCCCCGGGGCCATGAATTTCACAATTTTGGAAGAGGCATTCTTGCTTATCATAACAACGTACTTTGTTTGTTTAAATAATACCCAGGTGCAGAGAAAAAGATTTTTAAAGAATTAAAACATTTTCACTTTATAATCAATAGAGCCCCGCCCTAACACCAGAACCCCTGATCCAGGGGCCACGAATTTCACAATTTTGAAAGAGGCATCCTTGATTATCATAACTAAGTATTTAATGTGTTTCAATAACACCCAGGAGTAGAGAAGAAGATTTTCAAAGAATTAATGCATTTTCACTATATAATCAATAGAGCCCCACCCTAACACCAGAACCCCTGACCCAGGGGCCATGAAATTCACAATTTTGAAAGAGGCACTCTTGCTCATCGTAACTATGTACTTAGTTACTGAATTTAATACCCAGGAGCAGAGAAGAAGATTTTCAAAGGATTAATGCATTTTCAATATATAATCAATAGAGCCCCGCCCTAACACCAGAACCCCTGCACCTGGGGCCATGAATTTCACAATTTTGGAAGAGGCACTCTTACTCATTATAACTATATACTTAGTTAGTTTATTTAATACCCAGGAGCAGGGAAGAAGATTTTCAATGAATTAATGAATTTTCACTATATAATCAATAGAGCCCCACCCTAACACCAGAACCCCTGCCCCTGGGGCCATGAATTTCACAATTTTGGAAGAAGTACTCTTACTCATCATTACTATATACTTAGTTAGTTTATTTAATACCCAGGAGCACAGAAGAAGATTTCCAAAGAACTAATGCATTTTCACTATATAATCAATAGAGCCCCGCCCTAACACCAGAACCCCTGACCCTGGGGCCATGAATTTCACAATTTTGGAAGAGTCACTCTTACTCATCATAACTATATACTAAGTTAGTTTATTTAATACCCAGGAGCAGAGAAGAAGATTTTCAAAGAAATAATGCACTTTCACTATGTGATCTATATAGCCCCGCCCTAGCACCAGAACCCCTGACCCTGGGGCCATGAATTTCACAATTTTGGTAGAGGACTCAATGCTTATTACAATCATGCCAACAGTTTGACTGCTTGATGTCCAGGAGTAAAGAAGAAGATTTTTAAAGATTGCATTTATTTTGGTGGTTTTAGCCCCACCCCTCAGGCCCCAGGGGGGCAGGGACCATGAAATTCACAATTTTTGTTCCCCTTCACCGATAGATGCTATATGCCAAATTTAGTTGAAATTGGTTGAGCGGTTTCAGAGAAGAAGCTAAAAATGTTCAAATGTTAACGCACATCCCACGACGCACGCCGACGGACAAAAACGGATAGCAATAGGTCACCTGAGTGACTCAGGTGACCTAATAAAAAACAAAAATCGCTGTAATTAGCACTTTTTAAAAAATATCATAATACTAATACATTTTTAAAATTTAAAGTGCTAATTTCAGTATTTAGAAAAAAAAATAATGAGAGTATTCAGACACACCTACAAAAACACTATACACTCATCCTGAAACCAAGCACCTACGGTAAGAACCACATGGCATCAATAGACGAATTGATTTCGTAATATCATTAGCATAGAAAGATGCAAATCAAGGTACTTATACCTATTGACTGAAAAAATGATACGTTTGAACAAGTTTACAGAATTCCAGTCTTGACTAAACGCAGATGCTCAAAAAAAAAAGGGGGGGGGGGCTTGGAATGGTATATACAACATGTAGTTAGATATCAAGTGTGTTATGGCATGGTGACTTCACAGGACAATCACTGTCAGTCAGCAATAACAATTGAGTATCAATGTTTTAATAGATCAAAATGAACCATTATCACCATCTGCTCAAGTTTTCAGACTTTCCTGTCTGTTACATGTAGTAATGGATAAACAGTCAATATTTCTTGCAATTCCAAGCATACAATTTTTTTTTTTTAAACTGTATTTCATCCCTCAAACAAAACAGCAAATACCCCTCTCCCAATATGCCAATGAATAACCAATACACATGCATTTTAGGTGTACATGTGGTACATGTCAACCTATTGAATGTCCAGACAAAAGGTTTTGCTGTCAAGAATGTGACAAAACAAAAGCTAAAATTAATGAGGGAAGCAAACAGACCAATCAGGATTTTATTTGTATAACATCCCATCTTGGATTTCAAAGTGTTTGTTTGGATCCATGGGTTCTAGAAACAGCCTATTATGCTTACCGACAAGAATGGGGAAGAATACAGAAACCCCAGCATCAGTGAGTGTCGTCTTAAAAAATAAAACCATACCATGAAATACATATTATAAAAGAAACATTCAACCATGGTTAAATATCAAACACATTTTATATATTAAAGCACAATCTTTACAAAAAAATGTGTAACATTTTAGGAAGTTTCGATATGTGGCTTATCGTCAATTAGTAAGATGGTGTTGGGGTTTCCTGGGAAAGAACAACCATACTCCTTTACCAGCCTCTGTAATGTCACGCATTAGAAATGCATTTCCTGCAAATGATGGACAATACAAAAACTTTGAGTGGCCAAATAAATAGAAACCTCGGTAAGGTCATTCTAACAATTAAGCGTTCAAACCCCCAAAAAACTGTCTAATGCAGCATTTCTCAACAAGTTCTTACAACTTGTCAGACCTTAAAGGCAATAAAATACATGTACATACTGGTTTTGGTACTCAACAACAAGATGTTTCTTCATGCCTTGTGCACAAAGTTTCTACGGAATTCTCATTAGGTGAAAATATAAGTTTACAATTTTATGTGGCTGTAACAATAAAGTATAACAATAAAGCATAATTAATAGACACAAATAAATGTTTCAAGTGTCATCTGTTATATCTGGACACAAACATCTCCACTGCTTCTGCCTTGTCCGGTTGATCTGCATTTGTGGATAGACAGTTGGGTACCCTAGCACGTAGCTTATTGATGGAATCTCGTAGTTGGCTTGGCCCTTGTATATATCGATCTACCAATTCTTGTTGGAGATGCATGGCATAATCTGAAATACAGAGTTTTTCAGCTAACTGTTTCTTTCAACAACGATTCTTTTGAAAATATCAGGTGATATAGTAGCTGAACACAACAATGAGGACTCTTTTATCATTATATGAAAATAACATTTGAATATTTAAGATCAACTGAAAGTTTCAATAATATGATCCCATACCATAAGTAGGCTTAGTTTTGTCAGGACGTACAACAGCTTGTCCTTTCCTTCCTTTCGGGTATCTGATTGTGAAGCAAGCTTCACCTTGTCTGTTGAACATTTGGTCATGATCAGAGTTCTCATTATAATGGAGTCCAGCCAAGAAGAGTCTGGTTATTTTTAAAAAGAAAAAAAAATCACAAATTAATTAAAGCACATAGTGTCTGTTTTGGTTTGTGCGGGCCAATGATCAGCAATTCAAAATATTAGAAAGTGCCAGTTGGCTTTAAAACAGTAATGTTCATCATATGGCTACTTAGATGTTAGAATGTGCTAGAGTTATTTTTACTCACCAACATAACATTCCAAGATAAGAAAAGGCTGTATTCTTGGGAGCAAAATGGAGTATCAAGCTATGAAAAGCCTCCAAGGAAGATGTCTGCTCCTGACTGGAAAGTCTTGAAATGTCTTTTAAGAGGGTCTTGTTTAAAAGAATCTTTTCCAATTGTTCAAAGGCTTTGCTTGCTAAAAATTAATATATATATATATATATATATATATATATATATATATATATATATATATATATATATATATATATATATATATATATATCTATATATATATATATATCTATATATATATCTATATATATCTTACATTTGCATTTGTGATTTATATATATATATATATTTCTTAAATTTGCATTTGTGATTTATTTTGGATGACTGACTCAAATTTCTACAGAATGATTAAAATACGTTAAAAAAGATGTTAAATTTGAATAGGCATAATAAATAATACTTGGATTAAGCCACTCAATCTCCCGCTCATCATCTTCTTCCAGGGGATCATGAAAACAACTTTGGAAAAGAGCATTCGGGTGGTTGGTGTGGATGTTTTGCACATAACCGACTCCCACTTGGCAACAATCAAATCCCCATTGTTATCTGGTGTAGAACCTACGGACCAATACATATGATTGGTGATGGACTGCTTCCATTTACCAACAATATCACAATCCTTGACCTTTGCTAAAGCTTCCAGTTTTTTCCCTGTGCCTATACAAATTTAATTCATATGTTGAACTCGCAGGATATAATTTCAAATATATACCTGAATGTAAATTTTTCCACTTGAATGTTTAATATTTAAATATATCCATACTGTTCGCTTTAATTTTTCTTCATTTATAAGTACAGGTACTTACCCTTGGCAACATGCCAGATGTCATAGAAGTGGTTTGTTCCATCAAGGTTTTCCTTTATCCACTTGTTATTCTGTCTGTGTCTGTCTGTAATAAGGGTGTCTAACTGCAACCCCTCATCCTTCAAAAATCTAATGCTTCTTTTTAACCCTTCATGCTCACACCATGAACTATTTGGAACTTCATTGCTCTGTGGAAAAAATAGAACAAATATGAGACATGTATTCTAATACACCCTTCAATAATTTTTTCCTTCTATATGTATCATGAATAATGGAGGAAACATGATTTTTTTGTTCTTACTTGTAAAAAAATAAACATTATCCAAAAAAAATAGCAATAACTATTCTCTAGTCCTTCCAAAACACTTAACAGGAAAATCATGCATAACTTAGATAAACATACCTGATTAAGATATACATGTGATAAACATACCTGATTGAGATATACATGTAGCTGTTCCAGAAAATAAAAGTGAACAAAAACAAGTCTAAAAAAAAAAACAAACAGAGGTTTTAGTATCATGCCAAAACCTCTTCAACACAAACAGTATGCACCAAAAACTTTCAGCACAAGCCCATTCAGGCTAGTGATGGCAAAACTTTACTAGCCAGAACAAATAACTTTTTACATCCCCCCTCCCCCCCCCCCCAAAAAAAAAAAAAAAAAAAAATTAGGATAAGTTTTAATTCATTCAGTTTAATCAATGATGCTCAATAGTATATTCAATTTCAACAATTCTTTGATTTTTTTCATATTTAACAACTGAATCTATGCTGAAGCTATTTTAGCACATACATTTTATTTGAAAGTGAGATATGGCCATCAAGTTTTCAATTTGATATGAGCCTTCTGTACATATTACTAATTATGGACATTCTAATTCTGTCTTTCACCGATAGAAAATTTTAGAAACCCTTCCTAGAATTAAATAAACAATTTATTCAATGCATATGCATTGTTTTCAATAGAAATAAAAATTTATCTGGAAAGATTTAAGCATTGGATTGACATGTCAAGTTTGTGCCACCAAAAAATTTTAAAGCAACAGCTCAAATTATAAATAAGAAATTAAACAAAATAAATTCAAAATATCAAAATTTTATCTTCTAAACTAAAACAAAGGATAAATAAAGAATAAATCAACATAACATATAAAAGTACCTGCACTTGTTGAATGTCTAGAACTTTGTTGATCTTGGTTTCAATGAAAGTGAATGCACCATATTTAGCACAAAGACCAGGGCTGTCCGAGCGTCCATCACCAGCAAGCACCAACCCTCTGTTCTGTGATTCAAGTCGGCAATGATAGAAATTTGTGCCTGCCTCCAATGAAGCACAACTGTTGGTAGAACATACTGTTGTTGATGCCTAAAAATAAAGTTCGTATTAAAATACTGTAAAAGGTACCAACATGCACAATTGAAATTCTATGTATTTCTAAATTTTGAACTTCCAGGATATGCCTAACAACTTAGAACTGGACTGATTGTGAAATGCTATACCCCCCCCCCTCCACATTTAATTGATAAATCAATAATCACCTTGGTGAATGACCCAGATTAGACATTGACTATAAACCAATCAAGTTTCTAATATATTGAAAAAATAATACTTACCTAAAAAATGTAACTGCGTCCAAAACAAGCCATATTCAACAACTTGAACATTAGCAGGCACTTGCTACTAAGACTACCAGAATATAACATGGAACCCAAAAGAAGAAGATTTCCAGCTGGCATTTTTCTAATATAAGGTTGACTGGCCCAATTATTGACAAATTTACACGCAGAGCACTTCTGCACTATATGAATGCAAGTTCCAACTCTCTTATCAACAACACCACAAACTGGAAAATGACATCTTGGGCAAAACTGAAAGAGCTGTAGAAGTTGCCACTTGAATACTAAAAACTTTTCCTCTAGATGACAAGCTTCCGGCTCCTCCACTGGCATTTCTTCAGTACTACAAAATTTAAAACATACCATTGGACTTATCTGATGTTGCATCAAGCAGCTCTAGCAAGATTTGAAACCAGTAATCACAGAATTTTTTTGAAATCATAAAAATGCCAAACACATCACTTGGTATTTACACGATATTCTAAAAATTCCCAAAATTAAAATTAAAACAAAAGTGTTTGTAAAACACCTTGTCCCCAGTGATAAAAAGGTTCCATGGAAGCAAATATGACATTTGATTACCATCAATGACATTGTCTCTTTACTGACAATGACCTCTGACCTTTCTCATGATCAAATATGATGTCTCTGTCTTGTATAGCTTAAAAGAAATATACAAAGTTGCAAACAGAAAGACAGAGACAGACCTTCAAATCTAGCAACCTAAAAATAAATAACTACAAAAGCTGTTTAAAGGCTAGTAGCAAAAATTCTTGTTATTTTGTGAAGCAGTGGGCATTGTAGTTGAAGTTTTAAAATCAGCTTTACATACAGGTGTATGGATACTTACTTTACATCATTTTGTGTAATGTCAAGAGTGGAGCTGTCAGGAGTGAAACAACTTTCCTTTTCAGTGTTGGAATTTTGGTTTGTGGTCTTCTCAAAGATACCATTTTCCATAAAATCCTCCATTTCAGTATGTTCCGTCTCCCCACACTGAATGCCAACATCACAAGTTTCACACTTCTCAAACATGTCTACCTGAATACCTTAAAAGGAATGTAATGCTTTATATTTCCAATAATATCAAAAACTGGATCCAATCAACTCTTAAATATGAGAATATAAAAAAGTCTTTTACTACTATACAAATGTGCAGGCCATTACTACTACAGTGCGGACTCGTTATTACGGTGACGGTTTTATAAGATAGAACACTTATTACGTTGTAAATTCAAAGCACAAAACCATTTCTTAACAAATCTATACAAAATAGAACTGTTTATTACGATGTCCTAAAATGCCGGGACTCGGTATTACGATGTAAAAATTCTGTCCAAATTTTTTTTTCACCCCGTGTTTATTCAGTGTTGATCGACTGTAGGCACTTAAGAAGACGCTAAATAAACATTGAAACACCTGTGCTCTGACAGAGTGTTAACTTGCAGGGCCGTTAGGTGATTAGTGACGCTTGACTGCACACACCTTGACTGTTCTAGCGAGGTCAGCAGAATTGGAGATGTGTCAAAGCCATCGTTAAACAATTAAACTGTTTATTTATAAATGTAGTCTCTAGTTTATCTATCTCTATAAAGTTTATTTTATTTTTTTTTTACTGTGAATAATAAGTAAAATTTATTTATGAAATAAAGGATTACATTTCATCGTATGCATGTATGTTAAATACGTAATGTGTAATTTCGTTTGCAGTTAAACAGCAAAATTGACAGCTTGGGTATCAAACATAATTTTGGCAAAATTTGAACTCCACTAACGTTTTAACAGCTTGGATAGTGGCTTGGACTACCTCACAGGTGTCAGCAGAAATACAAATCGATAATTGCTGAACTGCTAATTGAACTCTGTTCAGTAATTTAAAAATTCAAATTTATTTTGACATTTAGCTTGTGTGTTCTCAAATCCTGTCCAGGAATATGCCTATCACACTGCCCACTTTCATCAGTTGTTCACTGCAGCTGTAAGCTCATTGAACACCCAAAACCGCCCAGTTTGGATTAATTGTTATTTACGTAGTAACGATTCGAAGACATTGAAAATTTTACGAACACGTTATCTAGACCAAAACGAAAGTAAAAGTAAAAGGAAATGGCGACAGATAAATGAAGATTGCCGAAGTTTTTATAAAAAATGTGCACATTTCTTTTAAAATGAAGGAAATAGAAGAAATAGCATCATGAAGATATCTATTCAAGATAAGTTATTAATAAATTATATGTATATAGCGTTTTAATGAAGAATTTGAACAGAAGAAGGAAACAAAAGGAGAAAAATACACCTCCTTATACAACAACAAGGTTTCAAAACGATGTTTTACTGGATTTTATTGGGAACTTTTATCACATTGCCCTCGGTATTACGATATTTTACCGTGACAAAATGAACATCGTAATAACGAGTCCGCACTGTACATATGTGCAGGCATTTTCCTACTCTTTCAAAGTAACAAGAGACCTATGGACCATGCCACCAGGGATTTTTTTACCCTTTGAATCCAGGGGCCGGGGCCGTCAAAATTGGGAAAAATAGCGATATTTTGGTTGAAATTGGGGAAAATATCTTCATACAAATAAATAGGAAAAAAGAAGCAAAAGTCAAATATTTAATCATTCTTCTTATTTTTTATAGTATGAAGCTGGCTTAAACCAGCTTTAGTGATATGAAATAATACTAGGCGCTGCTGAAGTTCAGAAGCTTAAAAATGGCAAAGCCGCAGCGTATGATAACATTGTAAACTAGAGCGAGCTCGTTGCAAAGCAACGAATAGGTCTTCCGTTGGAGCTGCGGAAGGAAGAAGTGACCTTGAGTCAAGGTCATGCCACATTCTAAAGTTATACATGTAAGCAATCTTGTAAGGGGAAGCAACTTACAATATTTCGCTAGGAAAAACTGTAAAGGAATGTACGTGACCTTGAACATTCCAAATGCCTTGCGTCAAACCATGACACACTCTCGTCATAAAACCCAATCTGTGTGTTACCGACTTGAAAAGTTCACAGTGACACGTCATGTTCTTTTAGTCCATACATACAGTCAAAACATCTTATCCTTAGTGACCTTGAACTTGAGTCAAGGCCATGTCACACTCTGCATGATACCAGCAATGTTTCACTAGTACAAATACGGTAGCGAAATTACAGTTTCTCTGTCAGTGACCTTGACTCGACCAAATGACCTTGCATCAAGGCCATAACACACACTGGTTAAAAGGAATCCCAGTCTGTGAGTTTCTGAATGGATAAGTTCAGCCATGTTTTTTCAGATCATACAGCGAGTCGGAACAATTTGTTAAGTTCAACATAATGATTAAAAAATTCATTGAGAATGTTTTATGCCCAGTTTGGATAAGTAGTAAAACGTGGAGATCGGTCCTTTGGATGAGACCGTTTAAGGTCTCGTGTCGGGGTAAGTGCTAGCATGAAAAGGATCTCTCATGCTATAAATTTTGAATTTACCGGGTGGCAGTAAATACTGACAACCGGTAAGTTCAAAATCTACAACATGACAGATCCATGGCCCTTGATTCTACCTCTGATTTCAAAAGATTTGCACTGTTCATGATTTGTATTGTTTGAATGGTCTTTTAAGCTTGAATGCTGCACAGGTGCTTGTGGACAGGACCCCCCCCCTCCCCAATATACACCCCGGGGTCCAAGAATATTTTTATTCGTCTTTTTCCATAAATTAATCTTCTAGTACACATTTACAATGTATTCCATATGAAAAATCCATAAAAATAACGTAGAATTAACGTTTTATTAAAAAATCATACCCGCGGTATTATGATATAGAGAAGGTAAGTCACTTCCATTTGTTAACACTGGACCCCTCTTGGATATCGGGCCTAAAATATCATATACATGTACCTACCACATGTCACCAAAATATGTTATTATATCTTGTTTCGGTAGATATTTTTGTCTTTAATCGTGCTATTTAAACGGAAGACCTTAAATAGTGTCTGTGGCTGTCACTATTTCGGTGTTTTTCAGAAACTTGATCGTAGAATTAGTCAAAGTCCACAACTGGACAATAAACTGATAAATCGGCTACAGTATATTATCTGTTCACAGAAACGACATATTGAAACTGGAAAAAAAAATAATCCAGAAGCAATTCATTTCATTGAAATTCTATCATGAATATTTTGTTTTAATCGATGGACCCGATAAATCAATAAACAAACCGAAGGAAAAACGTTGCACGTGCCGTAACATTCTGTACGTTTTTTTTTAATTTTACATTCTACTTATGTACATATATATTAAACAGAAACATAAATACCAAGCCAGTCGGCATTTAAAAAAAAGTAATAAAACATAATTTGATTTGATCTATTTTATTTCATTTAAACTCTATTAATTTGTTTTAAAAGTATGATTGATCTTTTTCCTTTTAATATACACTCAGGGTAAAAAAAAAAGTATATATTGACTCGCGTAACTTTCATGGTTGTAGTTACATTTGAAAATGAAAATAATGAAATAATGAAATGTTGAAGGGACTGGTGTGTTGTATGGCTAGACAACGCCTTGCACATGCAGAGAAATTTACCACAGGTACTCTAGGACAGGTGTGAAACCCCTAGGGCATGCCGTTTCCTGCTCTTGCTCTGCTAATCCCTATACACAGGAAATGATCGCGACTAATACTTAATACACATAGAAACAGAATATATTCATGAAAACTTGGCATTGATTTTTTTTTTTTTGAGTATTATTGAGAATAATAAGTTTTAGTGATATACCCCCCCCCCCCCCCCTGCTTTAATTGTTTTGTGAAGTTCATCACCATGCACATTCCATCTTCTGTAATTGGAGAAATGTTTAAATTAAAAACAAACCACTGTTTACAAAAGAAGTAAATATCAAGGGGAAAAAAATTGTTATATTTTATTGATATCTTTTATAACGTTCACGCGCCCACTCACTGCAAAACGGTCACCATCGAATATTACAGCTTTCCGGTCATTCGACAATTTCAGGGAAATGCTTGCACATTAATACAGTAAAGTGAAATTATTTAAATGAATTATATTGTTCTAAATTTGGTAAAAAAAAAAAAAAAAAAAAAAAAAAAAAAAAAAAAAACATGAACAGTATATAGATATATTTTTTTCCTCATAGGAATGCTGAAAACTGTTAATCGGAACTCGCACTGACTATTGTTTAGCACGTGTATGTAACATTGCAGTTCGCATATAATTTGAAAAGAGAAGTTATTAGAACTTATATTTCCGACATTTAAATTTGTCACGTTAAACTCTCAAATGACTCAGCTTATAAATAGTTTTCTTGATACTATTTAAAAAAAGATGTCGCTTTAGTATTGATATATAACTTATCAAAATTAATAAATAATAAATAAAATTTAAAAAAAAACGATTAAATATATTCTGCTTTACAATTTTTTTTTGTTCATTCATTATTTTCACCTTTTGCGAAATAAAAGAAAATACTTTCATAAATATATATACACTGTGGGATCTTAATTTGTTTTTTTTTTAAAGAGGGAATTTCGCAAAATTCCTGTTCGGGGAGATAACTCCCGTTTGTTTACGATACTAGTTGATCGATGATTTAACCGCAGCGGGGACAGGTAGGTGATGAATTTCCCGCGGAGGGAACGCGGTTTACCTGTCTCACCTGGCCAAATCCCGCGTTGTGTTTATACCGCGACGGGGCGCGGGAAATACGGGATCCGCGTTGCCTGTACTGTACATGTATAGTCAATCAGATTAGAAATACAGCGACTATCAGAATTTCGGGCCGTAAAAAAGATCTGATTTTGATTAGATTTCAGGTGTAGGCGAATGTGTGTATACTGAGGGGTTAGTTAATTCATTCAAGATTTATTATATTGTTCGTTTGGACGAAGGCTTCATAAAAAATATACACACTGCTTGTACAGGTACACATCAATGAATGTTCAGATTAATTCAAAAATCGGCGGACATTAATTTATTTTAGTTATCTAAATGCAATGTTATTTCCAGAGACATTTATATTTTCTGTTTTTGTCTCGGATTTTTCTTTTCTGTGATTTACCGGTTTACAAAGGCCTGTGTTTTAACAGCTGTTCATAAACGCTGTCAATTAATATATGATCAGAGAAAACGAGACATCTCCCGGTAATTCATTTCTTATGGAAAATATATGGATTGACATCTTAGTATTTACCTGTGTAATTACGATGTTACAAACCGTGACGATGACTGGCCAGGAGGACTACCCGTTATGAAAACAACTCATGATCAACTCAGCGGACCTATAATTGACTTTAATATATGCTGTAAATCAATAAAATCATTTCAGTTTAACCGATATTTTATTGCAAAGATAATGGGAAAAAAAAGACTTGGGATTTAGAATTTTTCTGAATTTCAAACGCTCGATATGCATATATTTGGGGCGCTCTTGCATATTCACTTATAAAACGTGCATGTTCTGTACTTGCATGCGTGTACATTGTATGTATCCGTAAAACCTTAAGAGAGCTGATAAATGTGTTCTGATTTTCAGAAAAAATAATGGGAACCTATAAATAATTACATGTTTATCATTTTATTCGCATACAATAACAAGTTTAGTAGAAAAAAATAATTTGTTCAAGGTTAGGTGTCTAATAAATTTGTAATATTCAAATACAGTTACGCATGTATGTCTCATTCTACATATTTTGGAGGCGCGTGTGAATTTGGGATTTTGTATTTCCATACGCTCGATATGCATATATTTGGGGCGCTCTGTATATATACAGTTGTACATTTTAAGGGCGTCGACAAAAGAACGTATATTAGATTACATACATGTACATTTAAGTTTCAAAAGTTCCATTACTAGTAGGAATTAATTAAGGTTACATATTTTGAATTTTATTACGAATAAAACAGACAATTAACTCGATATCGAGAAATAAATTGTTTATAAAAATAACTATGCAACTTTCCTGTAATTCAGCGAATAAAATATTAAATAAAATGCACTAGCGATTTAATCAAAGATATTATGAAATAATCTGAAAGATTCAACACATTTATCCACTCATGACTTAGTTTACAAAATGAATTTGGAATGGCCATTCTCTGATTTGTTTTGTGTATGACTAGGTCGCTGGATCACACACGCCGATTGATCCCCGGTGACCTCCTTTGCCACGCGGTATCGAGGGAGATGTTACATAATTGTAAACACACAAGGTGAATGTAAAAGGCGCACACTTAATGCCTGTAAATAGTCTATGCTTCAAAGTTATGTTTTATTTTCTCAGTATATTGTTTGTTTTTATATGATAAGAAGAAAAGGTTATCTTTTCCCCCCTTTTTTTAGTAGACTGGTTTATTCGACTTTGAATAAAATGAAATAAAACGAAAAGTTGTCAAAAAATAACTTGGAAATAAAGCACAAAACACTTCAAGAACCTTATTCTAAAGAATATTAGCATCTAATGTAGCCAGATTTATTATTTATAGTAAGTTTATTTTAGTTACACGCATGAAGAGCTCTCGTTTACTTGCTTAATGAAAACAGTTACCTGTATATGGGTCAAGCTTCTGGCGCATTTAAAACACAAGACTCGAACAAAATAACATTTTCATGAAATCAATAAGATGTTAAAGAACAACTTATTTAACGACAGTTATTTCGAAATATTTACCGTTTTTGAGTTATAAAGCAAAAACTTTAAAGGGCTCCAGATCCCTAATTTGAGGGGCCAGCCCCTTTTTAGTGGTGTCAAATGAAAGGCCTTGAAATTGTGCACAACTTTTATTCTACATGTCTTATCAAAATATTTTTAATTTTAAAGATACAAAGGAAAATATGTCTAAATTTTCGCTCTTTTAGGCGTTCTAAATTTTGACCCCTAATTAACGCCATTTTGAATACAGAAATCGAAAAACAAAAACCGATGTGCACAACTTCAATCCTTCTATTATCTAAATTCGGTAGAATTTCTGCTCCAGCTTTTGTAGTCTCGGAGCCTTTGTCTGGAAATGAAGCCTAATAAATTTTCATTTAAAGGGCAATAACTCAAAAGCGGAAGTGACTTTTTGAACTCTTTGACAGCATTCTGATAGAGTTTTGTAACGTCTATAAACTTTGCAAATTTGAGCAAAATCCGTTGAGAAATGAGCGAGATATGAGGTCTCAAAGTTGGCGTCTAGGAAAAAGAAGAAAAAAAAAAGAATAATAATCTTAACCATCAGAATCAGTAGAAGGTCTTCCGTTGGAACGGAAGACCTTAATGAACATATTTATACGTTGTCATCTTTTTTACCTTTCTGTAAGAAGTTCTTTAAGATAAAATTTGAGAGTGGGTTTGTTCCAGATGATGGGTTAATCTGTATTATTTGACAAATTTATAAGAATAAGAGTGATTCAACCCAGCCTGCCTGAAAATTACCGTCCTAGGCAAACTGGAGAGACTGACATGATGCACGATTATTTATTAAAGAGGCTGGGGGGTTATGGCCATTTTTAGACTATATTGATCTCCTTTAGAAGAAGAGTTCCATATGAAGATATAGAAAATGATCAAGTTTTAAAACTAAAATTTTTGAAATTTTTCTTTGCCAAATGATAATTGACAGCTTAAGATATCATATCCAAAAAATTAAGTTAAATCTGGTGGTTAATTTGTGGTTAATTTGTTGACCCCCCAGCCTCCTTAAATAACGATCCCGACTTTAATTTTTAAACATCGATCCCGCTTTAAAAAGTATGCATACAAACATCCGTAGTATTCCGAATAACTTCTCAGAACTCCTCGGATGGATCGTACATCGCACATGGAGAACATAAACACTTTTTTGTCATTATTTTATTTTAATAATTTACAACTTAATACTTTTTTTCATATTGGGAATTTTTAGGTATAATTTTGGGAAAAACATACACTTTTCGGCATTGGGAATGGGCCCGAATTTCGGCCCCGGAGAGACCCTAAAAAAATCCCTGGCCACTTACCTTTGTCATCATGACCCTGTCATTTTGATTTTCAAAAGAATTCTTTCCCAACTCCACTTTATAAAATTTTGATCTCATGATATGGGACTCTTCCATTTAATCCCCCCCCCCCCCCCAATTAAGACAGACAATAGACCAACACCCTTGGCTCTGTGATCTAATAAAAATTGTTTCAATATTTGATATCGTGATTACTTAACTTAATGGAACTCTTTCGCGGTGGAGGTAGGAAACGTCTATTACCTGGGGGCAATGTGCTATTGCATACAATGCAAGATCTAGCATTGTGGATTTTTAAAGGGTAGATATGAAACAAGTCCTGGTGAAATATTTTGTGGAACATTTGCTGAACCACGCTAATAATTTCATGAGAACCTAGTCCAAATGTTTTACATTTTTATTGATACTTTTTCACTAAGCCGACTCATCTAATTAAATTCAACTATTTCTTTCTGATAATAGTTACTTTTGGAAGCTGATAAAATAAAACTCTAAACATTCCAATTCGACAACCTACTATTTGAAGTTCAACCCTTTGCAATACATTGTACTTTCGGCATACTAATTATTTGAACCATTCGATTGTCACTAGCGTAAGTACTTCATGCCCCGAAAATCTCGTGAGATTTAGAGTTTCTCAACTTCGCCGCAGAAGAGTGGCATTACGATAGGTAACTGGGAGGTAATCACGAAATTAAGTATTAAACATCCAGAACAACTTGACTGACTGAAAACTATAAAAAAATATTTTCAAAAATCTTCCAAAGACAACACACTACAATACCTATACTTCTGTAGCTCTCTCTTTTTAATCCCAACTGTGTTCCCCTTGACTGTTTCTTGGGTGGGTCACTATCAGGAAGGATTTCATCTGTACAAGTAGCCTATAAAGTTTTGTTTAAAGTCAATTAAAATAAATTCAAAAATTGCAGCATGAAACCAGCAAAAATGGTTTGAAGAAATGAAGCTGATTATTATATTCTGTCAATACTTTAAAGTTAATTCTACAAAAGAAAAACTTTATTAAGAAAGTTGTTTTTGCATTTTTTCTATTTAATATATATATCAAGAACTCACTGTATCCTGTGCTTTATCTGACTCAAGTGAACACATAACTTGATGTGGTATGTTATTCAGAACCTGTAAATGAGCCTGTAAATGGTGCAATTCTTTAGTAACAGAATAAGGTTAGAGCTCGTAAAAAGGTATACACCATGATATGAATATGGCAGACAAATTTCCTTGAAGAATCGTGTTCAGCTTTAGGTTTCAAAATGTCCAAATGTGATAAAGTTTCTCAATTACATTTGGTATATGATTTACCTGCAGACATGAAAACATACTTACTATGTCACCTGTAACAGTTGCCTCAGCATTCAATAAATCATCTTCTCTGACTTCATCTTTTTCTGATGAGCTTAAGGAAATCTAAAATGAACAATCAAAAACACTAAACATATACTTCTATTGTTTCATGTTAGTTCTCATGAATGCAGTAAACCAGTATATTACTGCATCAGCATTCAAAATTTGTCATTTTGGCTATGATGCACTCCAATATTAAAACTTTACCAACATCAAACAGCATATTAAAACAAGAAGTCTGTGAGCAAATGCTCACTAGATATACCCCCGCTCTGATGTTAGTATATCCTCTTATGTTGACATAGAATTCGTACAAAAATGAATCCCACCATATAACATGCCTAAACAGAGTATGCTAAAATTTCAAGCATCTGTGATGAGCAATTGCTGAGAAAACTGCGAAGAAAATTTGGTACAGACACACAGACAGACAGACAGAAACACAAGGGTGAAACAGTATACACCCCTCTCCTTCGGAGCGGGGTATAATAATCTTTCATTACCAACGGCATGACAATATCTACTCATGACTGTCCAATAATAATATTGAATGTATGTCTTTCTTCCCTTTCTCTTTTAAAACTAATAAAAACACAACATATCACCCATCCACCCCGTATAAAGTATCAAGGTATATACATATAAATTCTTTTTACTAGATCTATAGTTAGAATAACCTGTGTCCATGGACAGGCTTTACCGATTATTGATAAAGCGGATCCATGCGAGAAGATCATTTCCAATTTCAAAACTCCATCTATTTTACATGTATCTTTCACTTTATCTATTTTTTCTATTGCATATACAATCAATCAAGTGCACTTACTGCGGAAGCACCTGCTTGTGACAACCTTTCAACCACAGTTTCAGCATGTTCAGTATGTCCAGTAGTGCCATCAAACAACTGTTTAAAAAAATCAGTCATTACTAAACTTCAAGTTTTCTAACTAAAATATATGAACCCCCATTATGTTTTTATATGCCTATGTATTTTCCATTCATTGCAGTGGATATGATCTTAATTAGGGTCCCAGTGACAAGAATATTAAACCGTGTGAACATTTATCTGTTTAACCAACATTTTAAAACTTACCCTATATATTTTGAGGTTTTGTATAGCACGTCAGCGGTGTTCAGGCTTTGACAATGAGGGGGAATGGATGGTTGGCACAGCCCCGGGCCTGAGTGTTAACTTTTTCTTGAAACCACTCCGCCACTGTTGGTATCCCTCAAAATCTGATGGGGCTATACAATCTCTCACCAGAGGGCGTATTACGCTCCGTGTAAGCGGAGCGCGCCCTCTGGTGAGAGATTGGGGGCTATAAAGGATTTACAGTCAACTCGTACCCAAACCGACTCGTACCCAAACCGAGTCGTACCCAAGGAGTCAACTCGTACCCAAAACTGTTACTTACATATACAGTGTATATTATATACAAAGACATGTACTATAGATTATTTAATAGTATACACATAATTCGTCTGTGCTGATGGTAATTGCATAAATCATGCTTGATCTACATACATGTATATATCTATATATGCCAAGTTGAATTTTTCAAACAAATTTAATTTAATGGACCGTTTCACAGTAACTGCAGTACTGCTCTTTTGCAGGGCAAAATGATAAATTTTGGTGAAATATGACGTAAAAGTAATTGTGAAATATACGTCATTTAATTATCTCTCAACAAAAACTTCGCCAAACGTTATTATTTTGCCCTGCAAAAGAGTAGTACTGCAGTTACTGTGAAAGGGCTAATTGTCATTATTTTATAAAATATAAGTAGTGTAACTAAATTGGAATAATAAATCAGATATCTTTATGAAAATATCTCAAAAAGTGAAATATTTTCATTATTAATTTTATTTTATGACTTCAATTTTGGGTACGAGTTGACTCTTTGGGTACGACTCCGTTTGCGTACGAGTCGGAATGAGTATGAGTTGACTGGATACCCTATAGAAGGTATCACACCGGTAATTGACCAATCAAAATGAACTTAGTCAATTGTAGTTCCATACATAATAAAGAAATATTTTTTTTATTGTGAGAAATTTTGTATTTTCCCTTATTCTATTTTTACATTTTTGGTATCTGTGCTTAGGATATTTTATGTACTTTGTAAAATATTAAAGGTTTTTGACAGGAACTATTTCTTTCGGGGCATAGGAGGCCACTTCCTGGGGTGCACACAGGATGTTTATAAACACATTGAATACACGTGGTTTTGAGGGTATTCCTGTTTGCGGATGGAAAAAATCAGAAAATGCCGTGTAGGTACCCTATTTTTTGGTGTCAGCTGATGTGACTGGTAACGTTTAACACTTCCTGCTAAATATTTTTTCATGAATTCGAATACCTGATTTTTAATGATTTTTTATTCTATATAGAATTACATAGTGAAAACAATTACCGGTGTGATACCTTGAAGGTGATCGTGTAAAATCATCTACCCCCATATTAAAGGCAGTTTTAATTTTATGAAGGCATATTTCAACAAAATATGTCATTTTATGAACTTTCTGTGTGAAAGCACACATTTTTAAATTTAGAAGCAGGGTTGACATTAATTTATACAGATTTCTATGTAAAATACTAATAATATGTTATGTTTCACCCTCAAAACTCCAAATTATGACTTTCAAAGTAAGATTATGCATCTGACATGTAGAAAGAAGTTAGAAAATGTTGGTTTTTTATTTTAGATGACTTTAAACTCTGTGCACCACCTGACCGCAGTCAATTATAGTGTATTCAGACTTTGCCGTGAAAGCACTTTAGGCTGATCTTTTCAAGAAAAGACTAATTCTGGGTTTGCGAATGAGTTTTCAACAAAAGCGACAACTGCGATAAAATGTGAAGAAGTAAAACATGTTTTTAAAAAGTGTTAAATTTTACAGAGACTGGGTTTACTTTCATTTTATTCACCTTAAGTGATTCATTTATTACTGGAGTGGAGGAATAGAAATAATGAAATGAGTTAAATTTGTCTAATAAAAGTAATGTACAAACAAAATTTATGAAGAATTTGTCAAAAATAAGAAGCTTATGACCAAAAATGCATAAATACTGTCAGGGCATGAGAGTGAATACTTATTCTGAGTCCCAACCATGCATCACACATATAGTACAGAATGTCACTTAGCACCATGGTATGCCTGTTATGGTTCTCTAGACTTTTTCCATGCTTTCGCAGCTGACATTCAAGATTTTTCCGTTTGCCGGAGAATGTTTTTTGTCATTTTACCACTTTTATGTAGGTGTTGACCCTCTCTTTTAAATTAAGTCTCAGTCAGGATGTTTATTTTAGCATGATTTGTTAAGCACAATAATGTACTGAAATATTAATAAATTACAAATTAAAGTGATGAAGAAATTTGACATATTTACACAATCAAAATATCAGAATAACCATAATTCAGCTAATAATGTGCCCTGTTCTTCTTTTGTCACTTCCTATATATTTTTTCAGCAGTTTTTGTACACCCACCCACCTCCAAGAATCATGGAGGATGGCCTGATATTAGTTTCTTTGTTGCATTTATTCACATTTAAAAGTGTTAAGACCCATAAAAATGTTTAAGATTTATATTTTTAAATTTAAATGTTGAATTTTTATGTAAATTTGGTGAAACAAAAAGCTGTAATCTTGAATTAATCATGCAAATTCATCAAACACCTTTGAAATTCCTGAGTAATTCAATGAAAAGAGGATAATTATGTATGTTCAATTGGAATTTCATGGCTAATTTGTGTCTGCAGAGAAAGCCAGTTACATAAATCACAACAATAAATTACATCTGAATTGTTTTCTCCATTTTCTTATCATCAAAGCAAGTTTAATGGAGTGTCAGAGCTGTCCAGAACCTCCCCAGATGCTGATATCATTTGGACTGCCCTGTGTTACAACACAGCTTTTAGATAAACTTCTGCATAGCAGGTTGTAGACAAGTACCTAGGCTTTATTTGGAACATAAATTGACCAGATGCAGATTTTATTATCAGCCTAATATTTAACAATTTCTGTAAATTCTGTCATTCTTAGGAGGGTAAAATGCAATTTTGTTATGTAATAATTGCATAATGGTCTCAGACTTGTGAATTATTTTTTGTTTGTTGTGAAGAACAGTGCATATACTCTCCACGGATACAAAATTGGTTGCCAGGCTTAGTCTATTAAGGATGAAATTCTGCTTCAAAATATGCACAAAAATCTTCTGTCAGAGTGCTCAGTGTGTATTCTTGACTGCTGTGGAGTAAGGGAGATAAATGCATCATATCTCCAGCAATAATGGGAATTAGATCCCCAGACTTCAGGATGTTAGTGACAGTTATTTAAGAAATCTCAGGTGCAAAAATGAAAAAAATCTGACAACTTCATAGGTCCTTCAAGGTATCACACCGGTAATTGACCAATCAAAATGAACTTAGTCAATTGTAGTTCCATACATAATAAAGAAATATTTTTTTTATTGTGAGAAATTTTGTATTTTCCCTTATTCTATTTTTACATTTTTGGTATCTGTGCTTAGGATATTTTATGTACTTTGTAAAATATTAAAGGTTTTTGACAGGAACTATTTCTTTCGGGGCATAGGAGGCCACTTCCTGGGGTGCACACAGGATGTTTATAAACACATTGAATACACGTGGTTTTGAGGGTATTCCTGTTTGCGGATGGAAAAAATCAGAAAATGCCGTGTAGGTACCCTATTTTTTGGTGTCAGCTGATGTGACTGGTAACGTTTAACACTTCCTGCTAAATATTTTTTCATGAATTCGAATACCTGATTTTTAATGATTTTTTATTCTATATAGAATTACATAGTGAAAACAATTACCGGTGTGATACCTTGAAGGTGATCGTGTAAAATCATCTACCCCCATATTAAAGGCAGTTTTAATTTTATGAAGGCATATTTCAACAAAATATGTCATTTTATGAACTTTCTGTGTGAAAGCACACATTTTTAAATTTAGAAGCAGGGTTGACATTAATTTATACAGATTTCTATGTAAAATACTAATAATATGTTATGTTTCACCCTCAAAACTCCAAATTATGACTTTCAAAGTAAGATTATGCATCTGACATGTAGAAAGAAGTTAGAAAATGTTGGTTTTTTATTTTAGATGACTTTAAACTCTGTGCACCACCTGACCGCAGTCAATTATAGTGTATTCAGACTTTGCCGTGAAAGCACTTTAGGCTGATCTTTTCAAGAAAAGACTAATTCTGGGTTTGCGAATGAGTTTTCAACAAAAGCGACAACTGCGATAAAATGTGAAGAAGTAAAACATGTTTTTAAAAAGTGTTAAATTTTACAGAGACTGGGTTTACTTTCATTTTATTCACCTTAAGTGATTCATTTATTACTGGAGTGGAGGAATAGAAATAATGAAATGAGTTAAATTTGTCTAATAAAAGTAATGTACAAACAAAATTTATGAAGAATTTGTCAAAAATAAGAAGCTTATGACCAAAAATGCATAAATACTGTCAGGGCATGAGAGTGAATACTTATTCTGAGTCCCAACCATGCATCACACATATAGTACAGAATGTCACTTAGCACCATGGTATGCCTGTTATGGTTCTCTAGACTTTTTCCATGCTTTCGCAGCTGACATTCAAGATTTTTCCGTTTGCCGGAGAATGTTTTTTGTCATTTTACCACTTTTATGTAGGTGTTGACCCTCTCTTTTAAATTAAGTCTCAGTCAGGATGTTTATTTTAGCATGATTTGTTAAGCACAATAATGTACTGAAATATTAATAAATTACAAATTAAAGTGATGAAGAAATTTGACATATTTACACAATCAAAATATCAGAATAACCATAATTCAGCTAATAATGTGCCCTGTTCTTCTTTTGTCACTTCCTATATATTTTTTCAGCAGTTTTTGTACACCCACCCACCTCCAAGAATCATGGAGGATGGCCTGATATTAGTTTCTTTGTTGCATTTATTCACATTTAAAAGTGTTAAGACCCATAAAAATGTTTAAGATTTATATTTTTAAATTTAAATGTTGAATTTTTATGTAAATTTGGTGAAACAAAAAGCTGTAATCTT
The DNA here is from genome assembly GCF_033153115.1 of Saccostrea echinata. NCBI lineage: Eukaryota > Metazoa > Mollusca > Bivalvia > Ostreida > Ostreidae > Saccostrea > Saccostrea echinata. The sequence goes on along the minus strand of NW_026889801.1, from coordinate 14,381,902 downwards.
GAATTAATCATGCAAATTCATCAAACACCTTTGAAATTCCTGAGTAATTCAATGAAAAGAGGATAATTATGTATGTTCAATTGGAATTTCATGGCTAATTTGTGTCTGCAGAGAAAGCCAGTTACATAAATCACAACAATAAATTACATCTGAATTGTTTTCTCCATTTTCTTATCATCAAAGCAAGTTTAATGGAGTGTCAGAGCTGTCCAGAACCTCCCCAGATGCTGATATCATTTGGACTGCCCTGTGTTACAACACAGCTTTTAGATAAACTTCTGCATAGCAGGTTGTAGACAAGTACCTAGGCTTTATTTGGAACATAAATTGACCAGATGCAGATTTTATTATCAGCCTAATATTTAACAATTTCTGTAAATTCTGTCATTCTTAGGAGGGTAAAATGCAATTTTGTTATGTAATAATTGCATAATGGTCTCAGACTTGTGAATTATTTTTTGTTTGTTGTGAAGAACAGTGCATATACTCTCCACGGATACAAAATTGGTTGCCAGGCTTAGTCTATTAAGGATGAAATTCTGCTTCAAAATATGCACAAAAATCTTCTGTCAGAGTGCTCAGTGTGTATTCTTGACTGCTGTGGAGTAAGGGAGATAAATGCATCATATCTCCAGCAATAATGGGAATTAGATCCCCAGACTTCAGGATGTTAGTGACAGTTATTTAAGAAATCTCAGGTGCAAAAATGAAAAAAATCTGACAACTTCATAGGTCCTTCAAGGTATCACACCGGTAATTGACCAATCAAAATGAACTTAGTCAATTGTAGTTCCATACATAATAAAGAAATATTTTTTTTATTGTGAGAAATTTTGTATTTTCCCTTATTCTATTTTTACATTTTTGGTATCTGTGCTTAGGATATTTTATGTACTTTGTAAAATATTAAAGGTTTTTGACAGGAACTATTTCTTTCGGGGCATAGGAGGCCACTTCCTGGGGTGCACACAGGATGTTTATAAACACATTGAATACACGTGGTTTTGAGGGTATTCCTGTTTGCGGATGGAAAAAATCAGAAAATGCCGTGTAGGTACCCTATTTTTTGGTGTCAGCTGATGTGACTGGTAACGTTTAACACTTCCTGCTAAATATTTTTTCATGAATTCGAATACCTGATTTTTAATGATTTTTTATTCTATATAGAATTACATAGTGAAAACAATTACCGGTGTGATACCTTGAAGGTGATCGTGTAAAATCATCTACCCCCATATTAAAGGCAGTTTTAATTTTATGAAGGCATATTTCAACAAAATATGTCATTTTATGAACTTTCTGTGTGAAAGCACACATTTTTAAATTTAGAAGCAGGGTTGACATTAATTTATACAGATTTCTATGTAAAATACTAATAATATGTTATGTTTCACCCTCAAAACTCCAAATTATGACTTTCAAAGTAAGATTATGCATCTGACATGTAGAAAGAAGTTAGAAAATGTTGGTTTTTTATTTTAGATGACTTTAAACTCTGTGCACCACCTGACCGCAGTCAATTATAGTGTATTCAGACTTTGCCGTGAAAGCACTTTAGGCTGATCTTTTCAAGAAAAGACTAATTCTGGGTTTGCGAATGAGTTTTCAACAAAAGCGACAACTGCGATAAAATGTGAAGAAGTAAAACATGTTTTTAAAAAGTGTTAAATTTTACAGAGACTGGGTTTACTTTCATTTTATTCACCTTAAGTGATTCATTTATTACTGGAGTGGAGGAATAGAAATAATGAAATGAGTTAAATTTGTCTAATAAAAGTAATGTACAAACAAAATTTATGAAGAATTTGTCAAAAATAAGAAGCTTATGACCAAAAATGCATAAATACTGTCAGGGCATGAGAGTGAATACTTATTCTGAGTCCCAACCATGCATCACACATATAGTACAGAATGTCACTTAGCACCATGGTATGCCTGTTATGGTTCTCTAGACTTTTTCCATGCTTTCGCAGCTGACATTCAAGATTTTTCCGTTTGCCGGAGAATGTTTTTTGTCATTTTACCACTTTTATGTAGGTGTTGACCCTCTCTTTTAAATTAAGTCTCAGTCAGGATGTTTATTTTAGCATGATTTGTTAAGCACAATAATGTACTGAAATATTAATAAATTACAAATTAAAGTGATGAAGAAATTTGACATATTTACACAATCAAAATATCAGAATAACCATAATTCAGCTAATAATGTGCCCTGTTCTTCTTTTGTCACTTCCTATATATTTTTTCAGCAGTTTTTGTACACCCACCCACCTCCAAGAATCATGGAGGATGGCCTGATATTAGTTTCTTTGTTGCATTTATTCACATTTAAAAGTGTTAAGACCCATAAAAATGTTTAAGATTTATATTTTTAAATTTAAATGTTGAATTTTTATGTAAATTTGGTGAAACAAAAAGCTGTAATCTTGAATTAATCATGCAAATTCATCAAACACCTTTGAAATTCCTGAGTAATTCAATGAAAAGAGGATAATTATGTATGTTCAATTGGAATTTCATGGCTAATTTGTGTCTGCAGAGAAAGCCAGTTACATAAATCACAACAATAAATTACATCTGAATTGTTTTCTCCATTTTCTTATCATCAAAGCAAGTTTAATGGAGTGTCAGAGCTGTCCAGAACCTCCCCAGATGCTGATATCATTTGGACTGCCCTGTGTTACAACACAGCTTTTAGATAAACTTCTGCATAGCAGGTTGTAGACAAGTACCTAGGCTTTATTTGGAACATAAATTGACCAGATGCAGATTTTATTATCAGCCTAATATTTAACAATTTCTGTAAATTCTGTCATTCTTAGGAGGGTAAAATGCAATTTTGTTATGTAATAATTGCATAATGGTCTCAGACTTGTGAATTATTTTTTGTTTGTTGTGAAGAACAGTGCATATACTCTCCACGGATACAAAATTGGTTGCCAGGCTTAGTCTATTAAGGATGAAATTCTGCTTCAAAATATGCACAAAAATCTTCTGTCAGAGTGCTCATTGTGTATTCTTGACTGCTGTGGAGTAAGGGAGATAAATGCATCATATCTCCAGCAATAATGGGAATTAGATCCCCAGACTTCAGGATGTTAGTGACAGTTATTTAAGAAATCTCAGGTGCAAAAATGAAAAAAATCTGACAACTTCATAGGTCCTTCAAGGTATCACACCGGTAATTGACCAATCAAAATGAACTTAGTCAATTGTAGTTCCATACATAATAAAGAAATATTTTTTTTATTGTGAGAAATTTTGTATTTTCCCTTATTCTATTTTTACATTTTTGGTATCTGTGCTTAGGATATTTTATGTACTTTGTAAAATATTAAAGGTTTTTGACAGGAACTATTTCTTTCGGGGCATAGGAGGCCACTTCCTGGGGTGCACACAGGATGTTTATAAACACATTGAATACACGTGGTTTTGAGGGTATTCCTGTTTGCGGATGGAAAAAATCAGAAAATGCCGTGTAGGTACCCTATTTTTTGGTGTCAGCTGATGTGACTGGTAACGTTTAACACTTCCTGCTAAATATTTTTTCATGAATTCGAATACCTGATTTTTAATGATTTTTTATTCTATATAGAATTACATAGTGAAAACAATTACCGGTGTGATACCTTGAAGGTGATCGTGTAAAATCATCTACCCCCATATTAAAGGCAGTTTTAATTTTATGAAGGCATATTTCAACAAAATATGTCATTTTATGAACTTTCTGTGTGAAAGCACACATTTTTAAATTTAGAAGCAGGGTTGACATTAATTTATACAGATTTCTATGTAAAATACTAATAATATGTTATGTTTCACCCTCAAAACTCCAAATTATGACTTTCAAAGTAAGATTATGCATCTGACATGTAGAAAGAAGTTAGAAAATGTTGGTTTTTTATTTTAGATGACTTTAAACTCTGTGCACCACCTGACCGCAGTCAATTATAGTGTATTCAGACTTTGCCGTGAAAGCACTTTAGGCTGATCTTTTCAAGAAAAGACTAATTCTGGGTTTGCGAATGAGTTTTCAACAAAAGCGACAACTGCGATAAAATGTGAAGAAGTAAAACATGTTTTTAAAAAGTGTTAAATTTTACAGAGACTGGGTTTACTTTCATTTTATTCACCTTAAGTGATTCATTTATTACTGGAGTGGAGGAATAGAAATAATGAAATGAGTTAAATTTGTCTAATAAAAGTAATGTACAAACAAAATTTATGAAGAATTTGTCAAAAATAAGAAGCTTATGACCAAAAATGCATAAATACTGTCAGGGCATGAGAGTGAATACTTATTCTGAGTCCCAACCATGCATCACACATATAGTACAGAATGTCACTTAGCACCATGGTATGCCTGTTATGGTTCTCTAGACTTTTTCCATGCTTTCGCAGCTGACATTCAAGATTTTTCCGTTTGCCGGAGAATGTTTTTTGTCATTTTACCACTTTTATGTAGGTGTTGACCCTCTCTTTTAAATTAAGTCTCAGTCAGGATGTTTATTTTAGCATGATTTGTTAAGCACAATAATGTACTGAAATATTAATAAATTACAAATTAAAGTGATGAAGAAATTTGACATATTTACACAATCAAAATATCAGAATAACCATAATTCAGCTAATAATGTGCCCTGTTCTTCTTTTGTCACTTCCTATATATTTTTTCAGCAGTTTTTGTACACCCACCCACCTCCAAGAATCATGGAGGATGGCCTGATATTAGTTTCTTTGTTGCATTTATTCACATTTAAAAGTGTTAAGACCCATAAAAATGTTTAAGATTTATATTTTTAAATTTAAATGTTGAATTTTTATGTAAATTTGGTGAAACAAAAAGCTGTAATCTTGAATTAATCATGCAAATTCATCAAACACCTTTGAAATTCCTGAGTAATTCAATGAAAAGAGGATAATTATGTATGTTCAATTGGAATTTCATGGCTAATTTGTGTCTGCAGAGAAAGCCAGTTACATAAATCACAACAATAAATTACATCTGAATTGTTTTCTCCATTTTCTTATCATCAAAGCAAGTTTAATGGAGTGTCAGAGCTGTCCAGAACCTCCCCAGATGCTGATATCATTTGGACTGCCCTGTGTTACAACACAGCTTTTCGATAAACTTCTGCATAGCAGGTTGTAGACAAGTACCTAGGCTTTATTTGGAACATAAATTGACCAGATGCAGATTTTATTATCAGCCTAATATTTAACAATTTCTGTAAATTCTGTCATTCTTAGGAGGGTAAAATGCAATTTTGTTATGTAATAATTGCATAATGGTCTCAGACTTGTGAATTATTTTTTGTTTGTTGTGAAGAACAGTGCATATACTCTCCACGGATACAAAATTGGTTGCCAGGCTTAGTCTATTAAGGATGAAATTCTGCTTCAAAATATGCACAAAAATCTTCTGTCAGAGTGCTCAGTGTGTATTCTTGACTGCTGTGGAGTAAGGGAGATAAATGCATCATATCTCCAGCAATAATGGGAATTAGATCCCCAGACTTCAGGATGTTAGTGACAGTTATTTAAGAAATCTCAGGTGCAAAAATGAAAAAAATCTGACAACTTCATAGGTCCTTCAAGGTATCACACCGGTAATTGACCAATCAAAATGAACTTAGTCAATTGTAGTTCCATACATAATAAAGAAATATTTTTTTTATTGTGAGAAATTTTGTATTTTCCCTTATTCTATTTTTACATTTTTGGTATCTGTGCTTAGGATATTTTATGTACTTTGTAAAATATTAAAGGTTTTTGACAGGAACTATTTCTTTCGGGGCATAGGAGGCCACTTCCTGGGGTGCACACAGGATGTTTATAAACACATTGAATACACGTGGTTTTGAGGGTATTCCTGTTTGCGGATGGAAAAAATCAGAAAATGCCGTGTAGGTACCCTATTTTTTGGTGTCAGCTGATGTGACTGGTAACGTTTAACACTTCCTGCTAAATATTTTTTCATGAATTCGAATACCTGATTTTTAATGATTTTTTATTCTATATAGAATTACATAGTGAAAACAATTACCGGTGTGATACCTTGAAGGTGATCGTGTAAAATCATCTACCCCCATATTAAAGGCAGTTTTAATTTTATGAAGGCATATTTCAACAAAATATGTCATTTTATGAACTTTCTGTGTGAAAGCACACATTTTTAAATTTAGAAGCAGGGTTGACATTAATTTATACAGATTTCTATGTAAAATACTAATAATATGTTATGTTTCACCCTCAAAACTCCAAATTATGACTTTCAAAGTAAGATTATGCATCTGACATGTAGAAAGAAGTTAGAAAATGTTGGTTTTTTATTTTAGATGACTTTAAACTCTGTGCACCACCTGACCGCAGTCAATTATAGTGTATTCAGACTTTGCCGTGAAAGCACTTTAGGCTGATCTTTTCAAGAAAAGACTAATTCTGGGTTTGCGAATGAGTTTTCAACAAAAGCGACAACTGCGATAAAATGTGAAGAAGTAAAACATGTTTTTAAAAAGTGTTAAATTTTACAGAGACTGGGTTTACTTTCATTTTATTCACCTTAAGTGATTCATTTATTACTGGAGTGGAGGAATAGAAATAATGAAATGAGTTAAATTTGTCTAATAAAAGTAATGTACAAACAAAATTTATGAAGAATTTGTCAAAAATAAGAAGCTTATGACCAAAAATGCATAAATACTGTCAGGGCATGAGAGTGAATACTTATTCTGAGTCCCAACCATGCATCACACATATAGTACAGAATGTCACTTAGCACCATGGTATGCCTGTTATGGTTCTCTAGACTTTTTCCATGCTTTCGCAGCTGACATTCAAGATTTTTCCGTTTGCCGGAGAATGTTTTTTGTCATTTTACCACTTTTATGTAGGTGTTGACCCTCTCTTTTAAATTAAGTCTCAGTCAGGATGTTTATTTTAGCATGATTTGTTAAGCACAATAATGTACTGAAATATTAATAAATTACAAATTAAAGTGATGAAGAAATTTGACATATTTACACAATCAAAATATCAGAATAACCATAATTCAGCTAATAATGTGCCCTGTTCTTCTTTTGTCACTTCCTATATATTTTTTCAGCAGTTTTTGTACACCCACCCACCTCCAAGAATCATGGAGGATGGCCTGATATTAGTTTCTTTGTTGCATTTATTCACATTTAAAAGTGTTAAGACCCATAAAAATGTTTAAGATTTATATTTTTAAATTTAAATGTTGAATTTTTATGTAAATTTGGTGAAACAAAAAGCTGTAATCTTGAATTAATCATGCAAATTCATCAAACACCTTTGAAATTCCTGAGTAATTCAATGAAAAGAGGATAATTATGTATGTTCAATTGGAATTTCATGGCTAATTTGTGTCTGCAGAGAAAGCCAGTTACATAAATCACAACAATAAATTACATCTGAATTGTTTTCTCCATTTTCTTATCATCAAAGCAAGTTTAATGGAGTGTCAGAGCTGTCCAGAACCTCCCCAGATGCTGATATCATTTGGACTGCCCTGTGTTACAACACAGCTTTTAGATAAACTTCTGCATAGCAGGTTGTAGACAAGTACCTAGGCTTTATTTGGAACATAAATTGACCAGATGCAGAATTTATTATCAGCCTAATATTTAACAATTTCTGTAAATTCTGTCATTCTTAGGAGGGTAAAATGCAATTTTGTTATGTAATAATTGCATAATGGTCTCAGACTTGTGAATTATTTTTTGTTTGTTGTGAAGAACAGTGCATATACTCTCCACGGATACAAAATTGGTTGCCAGGCTTAGTCTATTAAGGATGAAATTCTGCTTCAAAATATGCACAAAAATCTTCTGTCAGAGTGCTCAGTGTGTATTCTTGACTGCTGTGGAGTAAGGGAGATAAATGCATCATATCTCCAGCAATAATGGGAATTAGATCCCCAGACTTCAGGATGTTAGTGACAGTTATTTAAGAAATCTCAGGTGCAAAAATGAAAAAAATCTGACAACTTCATAGGTCCTTCAAGGTATCACACCGGTAATTGACCAATCAAAATGAACTTAGTCAATTGTAGTTCCATACATAATAAAGAAATATTTTTTTTATTGTGAGAAATTTTGTATTTTCCCTTATTCTATTTTTACATTTTTGGTATCTGTGCTTAGGATATTTTATGTACTTTGTAAAATATTAAAGGTTTTTGACAGGAACTATTTCTTTCGGGGCATAGGAGGCCACTTCCTGGGGTGCACACAGGATGTTTATAAACACATTGAATACACGTGGTTTTGAGGGTATTCCTGTTTGCGGATGGAAAAAATCAGAAAATGCCGTGTAGGTACCCTATTTTTTGGTGTCAGCTGATGTGACTGGTAACGTTTAACACTTCCTGCTAAATATTTTTTCATGAATTCGAATACCTGATTTTTAATGATTTTTTATTCTATATAGAATTACATAGTGAAAACAATTACCGGTGTGATACCTTGAAGGTGATCGTGTAAAATCATCTACCCCCATATTAAAGGCAGTTTTAATTTTATGAAGGCATATTTCAACAAAATATGTCATTTTATGAACTTTCTGTGTGAAAGCACACATTTTTAAATTTAGAAGCAGGGTTGACATTAATTTATACAGATTTCTATGTAAAATACTAATAATATGTTATGTTTCACCCTCAAAACTCCAAATTATGACTTTCAAAGTAAGATTATGCATCTGACATGTAGAAAGAAGTTAGAAAATGTTGGTTTTTTATTTTAGATGACTTTAAACTCTGTGCACCACCTGACCGCAGTCAATTATAGTGTATTCAGACTTTGCCGTGAAAGCACTTTAGGCTGATCTTTTCAAGAAAAGACTAATTCTGGGTTTGCGAATGAGTTTTCAACAAAAGCGACAACTGCGATAAAATGTGAAGAAGTAAAACATGTTTTTAAAAAGTGTTAAATTTTACAGAGACTGGGTTTACTTTCATTTTATTCACCTTAAGTGATTCATTTATTACTGGAGTGGAGGAATAGAAATAATGAAATGAGTTAAATTTGTCTAATAAAAGTAATGTACAAACAAAATTTATGAAGAATTTGTCAAAAATAAGAAGCTTATGACCAAAAATGCATAAATACTGTCAGGGCATGAGAGTGAATACTTATTCTGAGTCCCAACCATGCATCACACATATAGTACAGAATGTCACTTAGCACCATGGTATGCCTGTTATGGTTCTCTAGACTTTTTCCATGCTTTCGCAGCTGACATTCAAGATTTTTCCGTTTGCCGGAGAATGTTTTTTGTCATTTTACCACTTTTATGTAGGTGTTGACCCTCTCTTTTAAATTAAGTCTCAGTCAGGATGTTTATTTTAGCATGATTTGTTAAGCACAATAATGTACTGAAATATTAATAAATTACAAATTAAAGTGATGAAGAAATTTGACATATTTACACAATCAAAATATCAGAATAACCATAATTCAGCTAATAATGTGCCCTGTTCTTCTTTTGTCACTTCCTATATATTTTTTCAGCAGTTTTTGTACACCCACCCACCTCCAAGAATCATGGAGGATGGCCTGATATTAGTTTCTTTGTTGCATTTATTCACATTTAAAAGTGTTAAGACCCATAAAAATGTTTAAGATTTATATTTTTAAATTTAAATGTTGAATTTTTATGTAAATTTGGTGAAACAAAAAGCTGTAATCTTGAATTAATCATGCAAATTCATCAAACACCTTTGAAATTCCTGAGTAATTCAATGAAAAGAGGATAATTATGTATGTTCAATTGGAATTTCATGGCTAATTTGTGTCTGCAGAGAAAGCCAGTTACATAAATCACAACAATAAATTACATCTGAATTGTTTTCTCCATTTTCTTATCATCAAAGCAAGTTTAATGGAGTGTCAGAGCTGTCCAGAACCTCCCCAGATGCTGATATCATTTGGACTGCCCTGTGTTACAACACAGCTTTTAGATAAACTTCTGCATAGCAGGTTGTAGACAAGTACCTAGGCTTTATTTGGAACATAAATTGACCAGATGCAGATTTTATTATCAGCCTAATATTTAACAATTTCTGTAAATTCTGTCATTCTTAGGAGGGTAAAATGCAATTTTGTTATGTAATAATTGCATAATGGTCTCAGACTTGTGAATTATTTTTTGTTTGTTGTGAAGAACAGTGCATATACTCTCCACGGATACAAAATTGGTTGCCAGGCTTAGTCTATTAAGGATGAAATTCTGCTTCAAAATATGCACAAAAATCTTCTGTCAGAGTGCTCAGTGTGTATTCTTGACTGCTGTGGAGTAAGGGAGATAAATGCATCATATCTCCAGCAATAATGGGAATTAGATCCCCAGACTTCAGGATGTTAGTGACAGTTATTTAAGAAATCTCAGGTGCAAAAATGAAAAAAATCTGACAACTTCATAGGTCCTTCAAGGTATCACACCGGTAATTGACCAATCAAAATGAACTTAGTCAATTGTAGTTCCATACATAATAAAGAAATATTTTTTTTATTGTGAGAAATTTTGTATTTTCCCTTATTCTATTTTTACATTTTTGGTATCTGTGCTTAGGATATTTTATGTACTTTGTAAAATATTAAAGGTTTTTGACAGGAACTATTTCTTTCGGGGCATAGGAGGCCACTTCCTGGGGTGCACACAGGATGTTTATAAACACATTGAATACACGTGGTTTTGAGGGTATTCCTGTTTGCGGATGGAAAAAATCAGAAAATGCCGTGTAGGTACCCTATTTTTTGGTGTCAGCTGATGTGACTGGTAACGTTTAACACTTCCTGCTAAATATTTTTTCATGAATTCGAATACCTGATTTTTAATGATTTTTTATTCTATATAGAATTACATAGTGAAAACAATTACCGGTGTGATACCTTGAAGGTGATCGTGTAAAATCATCTACCCCCATATTAAAGGCAGTTTTAATTTTATGAAGGCATATTTCAACAAAATATGTCATTTTATGAACTTTCTGTGTGAAAGCACACATTTTTAAATTTAGAAGCAGGGTTGACATTAATTTATACAGATTTCTATGTAAAATACTAATAATATGTTATGTTTCACCCTCAAAACTCCAAATTATGACTTTCAAAGTAAGATTATGCATCTGACATGTAGAAAGAAGTTAGAAAATGTTGGTTTTTTATTTTAGATGACTTTAAACTCTGTGCACCACCTGACCGCAGTCAATTATAGTGTATTCAGACTTTGCCGTGAAAGCACTTTAGGCTGATCTTTTCAAGAAAAGACTAATTCTGGGTTTGCGAATGAGTTTTCAACAAAAGCGACAACTGCGATAAAATGTGAAGAAGTAAAACATGTTTTTAAAAAGTGTTAAATTTTACAGAGACTGGGTTTACTTTCATTTTATTCACCTTAAGTGATTCATTTATTACTGGAGTGGAGGAATAGAAATAATGAAATGAGTTAAATTTGTCTAATAAAAGTAATGTACAAACAAAATTTATGAAGAATTTGTCAAAAATAAGAAGCTTATGACCAAAAATGCATAAATACTGTCAGGGCATGAGAGTGAATACTTATTCTGAGTCCCAACCATGCATCACACATATAGTACAGAATGTCACTTAGCACCATGGTATGCCTGTTATGGTTCTCTAGACTTTTTCCATGCTTTCGCAGCTGACATTCAAGATTTTTCCGTTTGCCGGAGAATGTTTTTTGTCATTTTACCACTTTTATGTAGGTGTTGACCCTCTCTTTTAAATTAAGTCTCAGTCAGGATGTTTATTTTAGCATGATTTGTTAAGCACAATAATGTACTGAAATATTAATAAATTACAAATTAAAGTGATGAAGAAATTTGACATATTTACACAATCAAAATATCAGAATAACCATAATTCAGCTAATAATGTGCCCTGTTCTTCTTTTGTCACTTCCTATATATTTTTTCAGCAGTTTTTGTACACCCACCCACCTCCAAGAATCATGGAGGATGGCCTGATATTAGTTTCTTTGTTGCATTTATTCACATTTAAAAGTGTTAAGACCCATAAAAATGTTTAAGATTTATATTTTTAAATTTAAATGTTGAATTTTTATGTAAATTTGGTGAAACAAAAAGCTGTAATCTTGAATTAATCATGCAAATTCATCAAACACCTTTGAAATTCCTGAGTAATTCAATGAAAAGAGGATAATTATGTATGTTCAATTGGAATTTCATGGCTAATTTGTGTCTGCAGAGAAAGCCAGTTACATAAATCACAACAATAAATTACATCTGAATTGTTTTCTCCATTTTCTTATCATCAAAGCAAGTTTAATGGAGTGTCAGAGCTGTCCAGAACCTCCCCAGATGCTGATATCATTTGGACTGCCCTGTGTTACAACACAGCTTTTAGATAAACTTCTGCATAGCAGGTTGTAGACAAGTACCTAGGCTTTATTTGGAACATAAATTGACCAGATGCAGATTTTATTATCAGCCTAATATTTAACAATTTCTGTAAATTCTGTCATTCTTAGGAGGGTAAAATGCAATTTTGTTATGTAATAATTGCATAATGGTCTCAGACTTGTGAATTATTTTTTGTTTGTTGTGAAGAACAGTGCATATACTCTCCACGGATACAAAATTGGTTGCCAGGCTTAGTCTATTAAGGATGAAATTCTGCTTCAAAATATGCACAAAAATCTTCTGTCAGAGTGCTCAGTGTGTATTCTTGACTGCTGTGGAGTAAGGGAGATAAATGCATCATATCTCCAGCAATAATGGGAATTAGATCCCCAGACTTCAGGATGTTAGTGACAGTTATTTAAGAAATCTCAGGTGCAAAAATGAAAAAAATCTGACAACTTCATAGGTCCTTCAAGGTATCACACCGGTAATTGACCAATCAAAATGAACTTAGTCAATTGTAGTTCCATACATAATAAAGAAATATTTTTTTTATTGTGAGAAATTTTGTATTTTCCCTTATTCTATTTTTACATTTTTGGTATCTGTGCTTAGGATATTTTATGTACTTTGTAAAATATTAAAGGTTTTTGACAGGAACTATTTCTTTCGGGGCATAGGAGGCCACTTCCTGGGGTGCACACAGGATGTTTATAAACACATTGAATACACGTGGTTTTGAGGGTATTCCTGTTTGCGGATGGAAAAAATCAGAAAATGCCGTGTAGGTACCCTATTTTTTGGTGTCAGCTGATGTGACTGGTAACGTTTAACACTTCCTGCTAAATATTTTTTCATGAATTCGAATACCTGATTTTTAATGATTTTTTATTCTATATAGAATTACATAGTGAAAACAATTACCGGTGTGATACCTTGAAGGTGATCGTGTAAAATCATCTACCCCCATATTAAAGGCAGTTTTAATTTTATGAAGGCATATTTCAACAAAATATGTCATTTTATGAACTTTCTGTGTGAAAGCACACATTTTTAAATTTAGAAGCAGGGTTGACATTAATTTATACAGATTTCTATGTAAAATACTAATAATATGTTATGTTTCACCCTCAAAACTCCAAATTATGACTTTCAAAGTAAGATTATGCATCTGACATGTAGAAAGAAGTTAGAAAATGTTGGTTTTTTATTTTAGATGACTTTAAACTCTGTGCACCACCTGACCGCAGTCAATTATAGTGTATTCAGACTTTGCCGTGAAAGCACTTTAGGCTGATCTTTTCAAGAAAAGACTAATTCTGGGTTTGCGAATGAGTTTTCAACAAAAGCGACAACTGCGATAAAATGTGAAGAAGTAAAACATGTTTTTAAAAAGTGTTAAATTTTACAGAGACTGGGTTTACTTTCATTTTATTCACCTTAAGTGATTCATTTATTACTGGAGTGGAGGAATAGAAATAATGAAATGAGTTAAATTTGTCTAATAAAAGTAATGTACAAACAAAATTTATGAAGAATTTGTCAAAAATAAGAAGCTTATGACCAAAAATGCATAAATACTGTCAGGGCATGAGAGTGAATACTTATTCTGAGTCCCAACCATGCATCACACATATAGTACAGAATGTCACTTAGCACCATGGTATGCCTGTTATGGTTCTCTAGACTTTTTCCATGCTTTCGCAGCTGACATTCAAGATTTTTCCGTTTGCCGGAGAATGTTTTTTGTCATTTTACCACTTTTATGTAGGTGTTGACCCTCTCTTTTAAATTAAGTCTCAGTCAGGATGTTTATTTTAGCATGATTTGTTAAGCACAATAATGTACTGAAATATTAATAAATTACAAATTAAAGTGATGAAGAAATTTGACATATTTACACAATCAAAATATCAGAATAACCATAATTCAGCTAATAATGTGCCCTGTTCTTCTTTTGTCACTTCCTATATATTTTTTCAGCAGTTTTTGTACACCCACCCACCTCCAAGAATCATGGAGGATGGCCTGATATTAGTTTCTTTGTTGCATTTATTCACATTTAAAAGTGTTAAGACCCATAAAAATGTTTAAGATTTATATTTTTAAATTTAAATGTTGAATTTTTATGTAAATTTGGTGAAACAAAAAGCTGTAATCTTGAATTAATCATGCAAATTCATCAAACACCTTTGAAATTCCTGAGTAATTCAATGAAAAGAGGATAATTATGTATGTTCAATTGGAATTTCATGGCTAATTTGTGTCTGCAGAGAAAGCCAGTTACATAAATCACAACAATAAATTACATCTGAATTGTTTTCTCCATTTTCTTATCATCAAAGCAAGTTTAATGGAGTGTCAGAGCTGTCCAGAACCTCCCCAGATGCTGATATCATTTGGACTGCCCTGTGTTACAACACAGCTTTTAGATAAACTTCTGCATAGCAGGTTGTAGACAAGTACCTAGGCTTTATTTGGAACATAAATTGACCAGATGCAGATTTTATTATCAGCCTAATATTTAACAATTTCTGTAAATTCTGTCATTCTTAGGAGGGTAAAATGCAATTTTGTTATGTAATAATTGCATAATGGTCTCAGACTTGTGAATTATTTTTTGTTTGTTGTGAAGAACAGTGCATATACTCTCCACGGATACAAAATTGGTTGCCAGGCTTAGTCTATTAAGGATGAAATTCTGCTTCAAAATATGCACAAAAATCTTCTGTCAGAGTGCTCAGTGTGTATTCTTGACTGCTGTGGAGTAAGGGAGATAAATGCATCATATCTCCAGCAATAATGGGAATTAGATCCCCAGACTTCAGGATGTTAGTGACAGTTATTTAAGAAATCTCAGGTGCAAAAATGAAAAAAATCTGACAACTTCATAGGTCCTTCAAGGTATCACACCGGTAATTGACCAATCAAAATGAACTTAGTCAATTGTAGTTCCATACATAATAAAGAAATATTTTTTTTATTGTGAGAAATTTTGTATTTTCCCTTATTCTATTTTTACATTTTTGGTATCTGTGCTTAGGATATTTTATGTACTTTGTAAAATATTAAAGGTTTTTGACAGGAACTATTTCTTTCGGGGCATAGGAGGCCACTTCCTGGGGTGCACACAGGATGTTTATAAACACATTGAATACACGTGGTTTTGAGGGTATTCCTGTTTGCGGATGGAAAAAATCAGAAAATGCCGTGTAGGTACCCTATTTTTTGGTGTCAGCTGATGTGACTGGTAACGTTTAACACTTCCTGCTAAATATTTTTTCATGAATTCGAATACCTGATTTTTAATGATTTTTTATTCTATATAGAATTACATAGTGAAAACAATTACCGGTGTGATACCTTGAAGGTGATCGTGTAAAATCATCTACCCCCATATTAAAGGCAGTTTTAATTTTATGAAGGCATATTTCAACAAAATATGTCATTTTATGAACTTTCTGTGTGAAAGCACACATTTTTAAATTTAGAAGCAGGGTTGACATTAATTTATACAGATTTCTATGTAAAATACTAATAATATGTTATGTTTCACCCTCAAAACTCCAAATTATGACTTTCAAAGTAAGATTATGCATCTGACATGTAGAAAGAAGTTAGAAAATGTTGGTTTTTTATTTTAGATGACTTTAAACTCTGTGCACCACCTGACCGCAGTCAATTATAGTGTATTCAGACTTTGCCGTGAAAGCACTTTAGGCTGATCTTTTCAAGAAAAGACTAATTCTGGGTTTGCGAATGAGTTTTCAACAAAAGCGACAACTGCGATAAAATGTGAAGAAGTAAAACATGTTTTTAAAAAGTGTTAAATTTTACAGAGACTGGGTTTACTTTCATTTTATTCACCTTAAGTGATTCATTTATTACTGGAGTGGAGGAATAGAAATAATGAAATGAGTTAAATTTGTCTAATAAAAGTAATGTACAAACAAAATTTATGAAGAATTTGTCAAAAATAAGAAGCTTATGACCAAAAATGCATAAATACTGTCAGGGCATGAGAGTGAATACTTATTCTGAGTCCCAACCATGCATCACACATATAGTACAGAATGTCACTTAGCACCATGGTATGCCTGTTATGGTTCTCTAGACTTTTTCCATGCTTTCGCAGCTGACATTCAAGATTTTTCCGTTTGCCGGAGAATGTTTTTTGTCATTTTACCACTTTTATGTAGGTGTTGACCCTCTCTTTTAAATTAAGTCTCAGTCAGGATGTTTATTTTAGCATGATTTGTTAAGCACAATAATGTACTGAAATATTAATAAATTACAAATTAAAGTGATGAAGAAATTTGACATATTTACACAATCAAAATATCAGAATAACCATAATTCAGCTAATAATGTGCCCTGTTCTTCTTTTGTCACTTCCTATATATTTTTTCAGCAGTTTTTGTACACCCACCCACCTCCAAGAATCATGGAGGATGGCCTGATATTAGTTTCTTTGTTGCATTTATTCACATTTAAAAGTGTTAAGACCCATAAAAATGTTTAAGATTTATATTTTTAAATTTAAATGTTGAATTTTTATGTAAATTTGGTGAAACAAAAAGCTGTAATCTTGAATTAATCATGCAAATTCATCAAACACCTTTGAAATTCCTGAGTAATTCAATGAAAAGAGGATAATTATGTATGTTCAATTGGAATTTCATGGCTAATTTGTGTCTGCAGAGAAAGCCAGTTACATAAATCACAACAATAAATTACATCTGAATTGTTTTCTCCATTTTCTTATCATCAAAGCAAGTTTAATGGAGTGTCAGAGCTGTCCAGAACCTCCCCAGATGCTGATATCATTTGGACTGCCCTGTGTTACAACACAGCTTTTAGATAAACTTCTGCATAGCAGGTTGTAGACAAGTACCTAGGCTTTATTTGGAACATAAATTGACCAGATGCAGATTTTATTATCAGCCTAATATTTAACAATTTCTGTAAATTCTGTCATTCTTAGGAGGGTAAAATGCAATTTTGTTATGTAATAATTGCATAATGGTCTCAGACTTGTGAATTATTTTTTGTTTGTTGTGAAGAACAGTGCATATACTCTCCACGGATACAAAATTGGTTGCCAGGCTTAGTCTATTAAGGATGAAATTCTGCTTCAAAATATGCACAAAAATCTTCTGTCAGAGTGCTCAGTGTGTATTCTTGACTGCTGTGGAGTAAGGGAGATAAATGCATCATATCTCCAGCAATAATGGGAATTAGATCCCCAGACTTCAGGATGTTAGTGACAGTTATTTAAGAAATCTCAGGTGCAAAAATGAAAAAAATCTGACAACTTCATAGGTCCTTCAAGGTATCACACCGGTAATTGACCAATCAAAATGAACTTAGTCAATTGTAGTTCCATACATAATAAAGAAATATTTTTTTTATTGTGAGAAATTTTGTATTTTCCCTTATTCTATTTTTACATTTTTGGTATCTGTGCTTAGGATATTTTATGTACTTTGTAAAATATTAAAGGTTTTTGACAGGAACTATTTCTTTCGGGGCATAGGAGGCCACTTCCTGGGGTGCACACAGGATGTTTATAAACACATTGAATACACGTGGTTTTGAGGGTATTCCTGTTTGCGGATGGAAAAAATCAGAAAATGCCGTGTAGGTACCCTATTTTTTGGTGTCAGCTGATGTGACTGGTAACGTTTAACACTTCCTGCTAAATATTTTTTCATGAATTCGAATACCTGATTTTTAATGATTTTTTATTCTATATAGAATTACATAGTGAAAACAATTACCGGTGTGATACCTTGAAGGTGATCGTGTAAAATCATCTACCCCCATATTAAAGGCAGTTTTAATTTTATGAAGGCATATTTCAACAAAATATGTCATTTTATGAACTTTCTGTGTGAAAGCACACATTTTTAAATTTAGAAGCAGGGTTGACATTAATTTATACAGATTTCTATGTAAAATACTAATAATATGTTATGTTTCACCCTCAAAACTCCAAATTATGACTTTCAAAGTAAGATTATGCATCTGACATGTAGAAAGAAGTTAGAAAATGTTGGTTTTTTATTTTAGATGACTTTAAACTCTGTGCACCACCTGACCGCAGTCAATTATAGTGTATTCAGACTTTGCCGTGAAAGCACTTTAGGCTGATCTTTTCAAGAAAAGACTAATTCTGGGTTTGCGAATGAGTTTTCAACAAAAGCGACAACTGCGATAAAATGTGAAGAAGTAAAACATGTTTTTAAAAAGTGTTAAATTTTACAGAGACTGGGTTTACTTTCATTTTATTCACCTTAAGTGATTCATTTATTACTGGAGTGGAGGAATAGAAATAATGAAATGAGTTAAATTTGTCTAATAAAAGTAATGTACAAACAAAATTTATGAAGAATTTGTCAAAAATAAGAAGCTTATGACCAAAAATGCATAAATACTGTCAGGGCATGAGAGTGAATACTTATTCTGAGTCCCAACCATGCATCACACATATAGTACAGAATGTCACTTAGCACCATGGTATGCCTGTTATGGTTCTCTAGACTTTTTCCATGCTTTCGCAGCTGACATTCAAGATTTTTCCGTTTGCCGGAGAATGTTTTTTGTCATTTTACCACTTTTATGTAGGTGTTGACCCTCTCTTTTAAATTAAGTCTCAGTCAGGATGTTTATTTTAGCATGATTTGTTAAGCACAATAATGTACTGAAATATTAATAAATTACAAATTAAAGTGATGAAGAAATTTGACATATTTACACAATCAAAATATCAGAATAACCATAATTCAGCTAATAATGTGCCCTGTTCTTCTTTTGTCACTTCCTATATATTTTTTCAGCAGTTTTTGTACACCCACCCACCTCCAAGAATCATGGAGGATGGCCTGATATTAGTTTCTTTGTTGCATTTATTCACATTTAAAAGTGTTAAGACCCATAAAAATGTTTAAGATTTATATTTTTAAATTTAAATGTTGAATTTTTATGTAAATTTGGTGAAACAAAAAGCTGTAATCTTGAATTAATCATGCAAATTCATCAAACACCTTTGAAATTCCTGAGTAATTCAATGAAAAGAGGATAATTATGTATGTTCAATTGGAATTTCATGGCTAATTTGTGTCTGCAGAGAAAGCCAGTTACATAAATCACAACAATAAATTACATCTGAATTGTTTTCTCCATTTTCTTATCATCAAAGCAAGTTTAATGGAGTGTCAGAGCTGTCCAGAACCTCCCCAGATGCTGATATCATTTGGACTGCCCTGTGTTACAACACAGCTTTTAGATAAACTTCTGCATAGCAGGTTGTAGACAAGTACCTAGGCTTTATTTGGAACATAAATTGACCAGATGCAGATTTTATTATCAGCCTAATATTTAACAATTTCTGTAAATTCTGTCATTCTTAGGAGGGTAAAATGCAATTTTGTTATGTAATAATTGCATAATGGTCTCAGACTTGTGAATTATTTTTTGTTTGTTGTGAAGAACAGTGCATATACTCTCCACGGATACAAAATTGGTTGCCAGGCTTAGTCTATTAAGGATGAAATTCTGCTTCAAAATATGCACAAAAATCTTCTGTCAGAGTGCTCAGTGTGTATTCTTGACTGCTGTGGAGTAAGGGAGATAAATGCATCATATCTCCAGCAATAATGGGAATTAGATCCCCAGACTTCAGGATGTTAGTGACAGTTATTTAAGAAATCTCAGGTGCAAAAATGAAAAAAATCTGACAACTTCATAGGTCCTTCAAGGTATCACACCGGTAATTGACCAATCAAAATGAACTTAGTCAATTGTAGTTCCATACATAATAAAGAAATATTTTTTTTATTGTGAGAAATTTTGTATTTTCCCTTATTCTATTTTTACATTTTTGGTATCTGTGCTTAGGATATTTTATGTACTTTGTAAAATATTAAAGGTTTTTGACAGGAACTATTTCTTTCGGGGCATAGGAGGCCACTTCCTGGGGTGCACACAGGATGTTTATAAACACATTGAATACACGTGGTTTTGAGGGTATTCCTGTTTGCGGATGGAAAAAATCAGAAAATGCCGTGTAGGTACCCTATTTTTTGGTGTCAGCTGATGTGACTGGTAACGTTTAACACTTCCTGCTAAATATTTTTTCATGAATTCGAATACCTGATTTTTAATGATTTTTTATTCTATATAGAATTACATAGTGAAAACAATTACCGGTGTGATACCTTGAAGGTGATCGTGTAAAATCATCTACCCCCATATTAAAGGCAGTTTTAATTTTATGAAGGCATATTTCAACAAAATATGTCATTTTATGAACTTTCTGTGTGAAAGCACACATTTTTAAATTTAGAAGCAGGGTTGACATTAATTTATACAGATTTCTATGTAAAATACTAATAATATGTTATGTTTCACCCTCAAAACTCCAAATTATGACTTTCAAAGTAAGATTATGCATCTGACATGTAGAAAGAAGTTAGAAAATGTTGGTTTTTTATTTTAGATGACTTTAAACTCTGTGCACCACCTGACCGCAGTCAATTATAGTGTATTCAGACTTTGCCGTGAAAGCACTTTAGGCTGATCTTTTCAAGAAAAGACTAATTCTGGGTTTGCGAATGAGTTTTCAACAAAAGCGACAACTGCGATAAAATGTGAAGAAGTAAAACATGTTTTTAAAAAGTGTTAAATTTTACAGAGACTGGGTTTACTTTCATTTTATTCACCTTAAGTGATTCATTTATTACTGGAGTGGAGGAATAGAAATAATGAAATGAGTTAAATTTGTCTAATAAAAGTAATGTACAAACAAAATTTATGAAGAATTTGTCAAAAATAAGAAGCTTATGACCAAAAATGCATAAATACTGTCAGGGCATGAGAGTGAATACTTATTCTGAGTCCCAACCATGCATCACACATATAGTACAGAATGTCACTTAGCACCATGGTATGCCTGTTATGGTTCTCTAGACTTTTTCCATGCTTTCGCAGCTGACATTCAAGATTTTTCCGTTTGCCGGAGAATGTTTTTTGTCATTTTACCACTTTTATGTAGGTGTTGACCCTCTCTTTTAAATTAAGTCTCAGTCAGGATGTTTATTTTAGCATGATTTGTTAAGCACAATAATGTACTGAAATATTAATAAATTACAAATTAAAGTGATGAAGAAATTTGACATATTTACACAATCAAAATATCAGAATAACCATAATTCAGCTAATAATGTGCCCTGTTCTTCTTTTGTCACTTCCTATATATTTTTTCAGCAGTTTTTGTACACCCACCCACCTCCAAGAATCATGGAGGATGGCCTGATATTAGTTTCTTTGTTGCATTTATTCACATTTAAAAGTGTTAAGACCCATAAAAATGTTTAAGATTTATATTTTTAAATTTAAATGTTGAATTTTTATGTAAATTTGGTGAAACAAAAAGCTGTAATCTTGAATTAATCATGCAAATTCATCAAACACCTTTGAAATTCCTGAGTAATTCAATGAAAAGAGGATAATTATGTATGTTCAATTGGAATTTCATGGCTAATTTGTGTCTGCAGAGAAAGCCAGTTACATAAATCACAACAATAAATTACATCTGAATTGTTTTCTCCATTTTCTTATCATCAAAGCAAGTTTAATGGAGTGTCAGAGCTGTCCAGAACCTCCCCAGATGCTGATATCATTTGGACTGCCCTGTGTTACAACACAGCTTTTAGATAAACTTCTGCATAGCAGGTTGTAGACAAGTACCTAGGCTTTATTTGGAACATAAATTGACCAGATGCAGATTTTATTATCAGCCTAATATTTAACAATTTCTGTAAATTCTGTCATTCTTAGGAGGGTAAAATGCAATTTTGTTATGTAATAATTGCATAATGGTCTCAGACTTGTGAATTATTTTTTGTTTGTTGTGAAGAACAGTGCATATACTCTCCACGGATACAAAATTGGTTGCCAGGCTTAGTCTATTAAGGATGAAATTCTGCTTCAAAATATGCACAAAAATCTTCTGTCAGAGTGCTCAGTGTGTATTCTTGACTGCTGTGGAGTAAGGGAGATAAATGCATCATATCTCCAGCAATAATGGGAATTAGATCCCCAGACTTCAGGATGTTAGTGACAGTTATTTAAGAAATCTCAGGTGCAAAAATGAAAAAAATCTGACAACTTCATAGGTCCTTCAAGGTATCACACCGGTAATTGACCAATCAAAATGAACTTAGTCAATTGTAGTTCCATACATAATAAAGAAATATTTTTTTTATTGTGAGAAATTTTGTATTTTCCCTTATTCTATTTTTACATTTTTGGTATCTGTGCTTAGGATATTTTATGTACTTTGTAAAATATTAAAGGTTTTTGACAGGAACTATTTCTTTCGGGGCATAGGAGGCCACTTCCTGGGGTGCACACAGGATGTTTATAAACACATTGAATACACGTGGTTTTGAGGGTATTCCTGTTTGCGGATGGAAAAAATCAGAAAATGCCGTGTAGGTACCCTATTTTTTGGTGTCAGCTGATGTGACTGGTAACGTTTAACACTTCCTGCTAAATATTTTTTCATGAATTCGAATACCTGATTTTTAATGATTTTTTATTCTATATAGAATTACATAGTGAAAACAATTACCGGTGTGATACCTTGAAGGTGATCGTGTAAAATCATCTACCCCCATATTAAAGGCAGTTTTAATTTTATGAAGGCATATTTCAACAAAATATGTCATTTTATGAACTTTCTGTGTGAAAGCACACATTTTTAAATTTAGAAGCAGGGTTGACATTAATTTATACAGATTTCTATGTAAAATACTAATAATATGTTATGTTTCACCCTCAAAACTCCAAATTATGACTTTCAAAGTAAGATTATGCATCTGACATGTAGAAAGAAGTTAGAAAATGTTGGTTTTTTATTTTAGATGACTTTAAACTCTGTGCACCACCTGACCGCAGTCAATTATAGTGTATTCAGACTTTGCCGTGAAAGCACTTTAGGCTGATCTTTTCAAGAAAAGACTAATTCTGGGTTTGCGAATGAGTTTTCAACAAAAGCGACAACTGCGATAAAATGTGAAGAAGTAAAACATGTTTTTAAAAAGTGTTAAATTTTACAGAGACTGGGTTTACTTTCATTTTATTCACCTTAAGTGATTCATTTATTACTGGAGTGGAGGAATAGAAATAATGAAATGAGTTAAATTTGTCTAATAAAAGTAATGTACAAACAAAATTTATGAAGAATTTGTCAAAAATAAGAAGCTTATGACCAAAAATGCATAAATACTGTCAGGGCATGAGAGTGAATACTTATTCTGAGTCCCAACCATGCATCACACATATAGTACAGAATGTCACTTAGCACCATGGTATGCCTGTTATGGTTCTCTAGACTTTTTCCATGCTTTCGCAGCTGACATTCAAGATTTTTCCGTTTGCCGGAGAATGTTTTTTGTCATTTTACCACTTTTATGTAGGTGTTGACCCTCTCTTTTAAATTAAGTCTCAGTCAGGATGTTTATTTTAGCATGATTTGTTAAGCACAATAATGTACTGAAATATTAATAAATTACAAATTAAAGTGATGAAGAAATTTGACATATTTACACAATCAAAATATCAGAATAACCATAATTCAGCTAATAATGTGCCCTGTTCTTCTTTTGTCACTTCCTATATATTTTTTCAGCAGTTTTTGTACACCCACCCACCTCCAAGAATCATGGAGGATGGCCTGATATTAGTTTCTTTGTTGCATTTATTCACATTTAAAAGTGTTAAGACCCATAAAAATGTTTAAGATTTATATTTTTAAATTTAAATGTTGAATTTTTATGTAAATTTGGTGAAACAAAAAGCTGTAATCTTGAATTAATCATGCAAATTCATCAAACACCTTTGAAATTCCTGAGTAATTCAATGAAAAGAGGATAATTATGTATGTTCAATTGGAATTTCATGGCTAATTTGTGTCTGCAGAGAAAGCCAGTTACATAAATCACAACAATAAATTACATCTGAATTGTTTTCTCCATTTTCTTATCATCAAAGCAAGTTTAATGGAGTGTCAGAGCTGTCCAGAACCTCCCCAGATGCTGATATCATTTGGACTGCCCTGTGTTACAACACAGCTTTTAGATAAACTTCTGCATAGCAGGTTGTAGACAAGTACCTAGGCTTTATTTGGAACATAAATTGACCAGATGCAGATTTTATTATCAGCCTAATATTTAACAATTTCTGTAAATTCTGTCATTCTTAGGAGGGTAAAATGCAATTTTGTTATGTAATAATTGCATAATGGTCTCAGACTTGTGAATTATTTTTTGTTTGTTGTGAAGAACAGTGCATATACTCTCCACGGATACAAAATTGGTTGCCAGGCTTAGTCTATTAAGGATGAAATTCTGCTTCAAAATATGCACAAAAATCTTCTGTCAGAGTGCTCAGTGTGTATTCTTGACTGCTGTGGAGTAAGGGAGATAAATGCATCATATCTCCAGCAATAATGGGAATTAGATCCCCAGACTTCAGGATGTTAGTGACAGTTATTTAAGAAATCTCAGGTGCAAAAATGAAAAAAATCTGACAACTTCATAGGTCCTTCAAGGTATCACACCGGTAATTGACCAATCAAAATGAACTTAGTCAATTGTAGTTCCATACATAATAAAGAAATATTTTTTTTATTGTGAGAAATTTTGTATTTTCCCTTATTCTATTTTTACATTTTTGGTATCTGTGCTTAGGATATTTTATGTACTTTGTAAAATATTAAAGGTTTTTGACAGGAACTATTTCTTTCGGGGCATAGGAGGCCACTTCCTGGGGTGCACACAGGATGTTTATAAACACATTGAATACACGTGGTTTTGAGGGTATTCCTGTTTGCGGATGGAAAAAATCAGAAAATGCCGTGTAGGTACCCTATTTTTTGGTGTCAGCTGATGTGACTGGTAACGTTTAACACTTCCTGCTAAATATTTTTTCATGAATTCGAATACCTGATTTTTAATGATTTTTTATTCTATATAGAATTACATAGTGAAAACAATTACCGGTGTGATACCTTGAAGGTGATCGTGTAAAATCATCTACCCCCATATTAAAGGCAGTTTTAATTTTATGAAGGCATATTTCAACAAAATATGTCATTTTATGAACTTTCTGTGTGAAAGCACACATTTTTAAATTTAGAAGCAGGGTTGACATTAATTTATACAGATTTCTATGTAAAATACTAATAATATGTTATGTTTCACCCTCAAAACTCCAAATTATGACTTTCAAAGTAAGATTATGCATCTGACATGTAGAAAGAAGTTAGAAAATGTTGGTTTTTTATTTTAGATGACTTTAAACTCTGTGCACCACCTGACCGCAGTCAATTATAGTGTATTCAGACTTTGCCGTGAAAGCACTTTAGGCTGATCTTTTCAAGAAAAGACTAATTCTGGGTTTGCGAATGAGTTTTCAACAAAAGCGACAACTGCGATAAAATGTGAAGAAGTAAAACATGTTTTTAAAAAGTGTTAAATTTTACAGAGACTGGGTTTACTTTCATTTTATTCACCTTAAGTGATTCATTTATTACTGGAGTGGAGGAATAGAAATAATGAAATGAGTTAAATTTGTCTAATAAAAGTAATGTACAAACAAAATTTATGAAGAATTTGTCAAAAATAAGAAGCTTATGACCAAAAATGCATAAATACTGTCAGGGCATGAGAGTGAATACTTATTCTGAGTCCCAACCATGCATCACACATATAGTACAGAATGTCACTTAGCACCATGGTATGCCTGTTATGGTTCTCTAGACTTTTTCCATGCTTTCGCAGCTGACATTCAAGATTTTTCCGTTTGCCGGAGAATGTTTTTTGTCATTTTACCACTTTTATGTAGGTGTTGACCCTCTCTTTTAAATTAAGTCTCAGTCAGGATGTTTATTTTAGCATGATTTGTTAAGCACAATAATGTACTGAAATATTAATAAATTACAAATTAAAGTGATGAAGAAATTTGACATATTTACACAATCAAAATATCAGAATAACCATAATTCAGCTAATAATGTGCCCTGTTCTTCTTTTGTCACTTCCTATATATTTTTTCAGCAGTTTTTGTACACCCACCCACCTCCAAGAATCATGGAGGATGGCCTGATATTAGTTTCTTTGTTGCATTTATTCACATTTAAAAGTGTTAAGACCCATAAAAATGTTTAAGATTTATATTTTTAAATTTAAATGTTGAATTTTTATGTAAATTTGGTGAAACAAAAAGCTGTAATCTTGAATTAATCATGCAAATTCATCAAACACCTTTGAAATTCCTGAGTAATTCAATGAAAAGAGGATAATTATGTATGTTCAATTGGAATTTCATGGCTAATTTGTGTCTGCAGAGAAAGCCAGTTACATAAATCACAACAATAAATTACATCTGAATTGTTTTCTCCATTTTCTTATCATCAAAGCAAGTTTAATGGAGTGTCAGAGCTGTCCAGAACCTCCCCAGATGCTGATATCATTTGGACTGCCCTGTGTTACAACACAGCTTTTAGATAAACTTCTGCATAGCAGGTTGTAGACAAGTACCTAGGCTTTATTTGGAACATAAATTGACCAGATGCAGATTTTATTATCAGCCTAATATTTAACAATTTCTGTAAATTCTGTCATTCTTAGGAGGGTAAAATGCAATTTTGTTATGTAATAATTGCATAATGGTCTCAGACTTGTGAATTATTTTTTGTTTGTTGTGAAGAACAGTGCATATACTCTCCACGGATACAAAATTGGTTGCCAGGCTTAGTCTATTAAGGATGAAATTCTGCTTCAAAATATGCACAAAAATCTTCTGTCAGAGTGCTCAGTGTGTATTCTTGACTGCTGTGGAGTAAGGGAGATAAATGCATCATATCTCCAGCAATAATGGGAATTAGATCCCCAGACTTCAGGATGTTAGTGACAGTTATTTAAGAAATCTCAGGTGCAAAAATGAAAAAAATCTGACAACTTCATAGGTCCTTCAAGGTATCACACCGGTAATTGACCAATCAAAATGAACTTAGTCAATTGTAGTTCCATACATAATAAAGAAATATTTTTTTTATTGTGAGAAATTTTGTATTTTCCCTTATTCTATTTTTACATTTTTGGTATCTGTGCTTAGGATATTTTATGTACTTTGTAAAATATTAAAGGTTTTTGACAGGAACTATTTCTTTCGGGGCATAGGAGGCCACTTCCTGGGGTGCACACAGGATGTTTATAAACACATTGAATACACGTGGTTTTGAGGGTATTCCTGTTTGCGGATGGAAAAAATCAGAAAATGCCGTGTAGGTACCCTATTTTTTGGTGTCAGCTGATGTGACTGGTAACGTTTAACACTTCCTGCTAAATATTTTTTCATGAATTCGAATACCTGATTTTTAATGATTTTTTATTCTATATAGAATTACATAGTGAAAACAATTACCGGTGTGATACCTTGAAGGTGATCGTGTAAAATCATCTACCCCCATATTAAAGGCAGTTTTAATTTTATGAAGGCATATTTCAACAAAATATGTCATTTTATGAACTTTCTGTGTGAAAGCACACATTTTTAAATTTAGAAGCAGGGTTGACATTAATTTATACAGATTTCTATGTAAAATACTAATAATATGTTATGTTTCACCCTCAAAACTCCAAATTATGACTTTCAAAGTAAGATTATGCATCTGACATGTAGAAAGAAGTTAGAAAATGTTGGTTTTTTATTTTAGATGACTTTAAACTCTGTGCACCACCTGACCGCAGTCAATTATAGTGTATTCAGACTTTGCCGTGAAAGCACTTTAGGCTGATCTTTTCAAGAAAAGACTAATTCTGGGTTTGCGAATGAGTTTTCAACAAAAGCGACAACTGCGATAAAATGTGAAGAAGTAAAACATGTTTTTAAAAAGTGTTAAATTTTACAGAGACTGGGTTTACTTTCATTTTATTCACCTTAAGTGATTCATTTATTACTGGAGTGGAGGAATAGAAATAATGAAATGAGTTAAATTTGTCTAATAAAAGTAATGTACAAACAAAATTTATGAAGAATTTGTCAAAAATAAGAAGCTTATGACCAAAAATGCATAAATACTGTCAGGGCATGAGAGTGAATACTTATTCTGAGTCCCAACCATGCATCACACATATAGTACAGAATGTCACTTAGCACCATGGTATGCCTGTTATGGTTCTCTAGACTTTTTCCATGCTTTCGCAGCTGACATTCAAGATTTTTCCGTTTGCCGGAGAATGTTTTTTGTCATTTTACCACTTTTATGTAGGTGTTGACCCTCTCTTTTAAATTAAGTCTCAGTCAGGATGTTTATTTTAGCATGATTTGTTAAGCACAATAATGTACTGAAATATTAATAAATTACAAATTAAAGTGATGAAGAAATTTGACATATTTACACAATCAAAATATCAGAATAACCATAATTCAGCTAATAATGTGCCCTGTTCTTCTTTTGTCACTTCCTATATATTTTTTCAGCAGTTTTTGTACACCCACCCACCTCCAAGAATCATGGAGGATGGCCTGATATTAGTTTCTTTGTTGCATTTATTCACATTTAAAAGTGTTAAGACCCATAAAAATGTTTAAGATTTATATTTTTAAATTTAAATGTTGAATTTTTATGTAAATTTGGTGAAACAAAAAGCTGTAATCTTGAATTAATCATGCAAATTCATCAAACACCTTTGAAATTCCTGAGTAATTCAATGAAAAGAGGATAATTATGTATGTTCAATTGGAATTTCATGGCTAATTTGTGTCTGCAGAGAAAGCCAGTTACATAAATCACAACAATAAATTACATCTGAATTGTTTTCTCCATTTTCTTATCATCAAAGCAAGTTTAATGGAGTGTCAGAGCTGTCCAGAACCTCCCCAGATGCTGATATCATTTGGACTGCCCTGTGTTACAACACAGCTTTTAGATAAACTTCTGCATAGCAGGTTGTAGACAAGTACCTAGGCTTTATTTGGAACATAAATTGACCAGATGCAGATTTTATTATCAGCCTAATATTTAACAATTTCTGTAAATTCTGTCATTCTTAGGAGGGTAAAATGCAATTTTGTTATGTAATAATTGCATAATGGTCTCAGACTTGTGAATTATTTTTTGTTTGTTGTGAAGAACAGTGCATATACTCTCCACGGATACAAAATTGGTTGCCAGGCTTAGTCTATTAAGGATGAAATTCTGCTTCAAAATATGCACAAAAATCTTCTGTCAGAGTGCTCAGTGTGTATTCTTGACTGCTGTGGAGTAAGGGAGATAAATGCATCATATCTCCAGCAATAATGGGAATTAGATCCCCAGACTTCAGGATGTTAGTGACAGTTATTTAAGAAATCTCAGGTGCAAAAATGAAAAAAATCTGACAACTTCATAGGTCCTTCAAGGTATCACACCGGTAATTGACCAATCAAAATGAACTTAGTCAATTGTAGTTCCATACATAATAAAGAAATATTTTTTTTATTGTGAGAAATTTTGTATTTTCCCTTATTCTATTTTTACATTTTTGGTATCTGTGCTTAGGATATTTTATGTACTTTGTAAAATATTAAAGGTTTTTGACAGGAACTATTTCTTTCGGGGCATAGGAGGCCACTTCCTGGGGTGCACACAGGATGTTTATAAACACATTGAATACACGTGGTTTTGAGGGTATTCCTGTTTGCGGATGGAAAAAATCAGAAAATGCCGTGTAGGTACCCTATTTTTTGGTGTCAGCTGATGTGACTGGTAACGTTTAACACTTCCTGCTAAATATTTTTTCATGAATTCGAATACCTGATTTTTAATGATTTTTTATTCTATATAGAATTACATAGTGAAAACAATTACCGGTGTGATACCTTGAAGGTGATCGTGTAAAATCATCTACCCCCATATTAAAGGCAGTTTTAATTTTATGAAGGCATATTTCAACAAAATATGTCATTTTATGAACTTTCTGTGTGAAAGCACACATTTTTAAATTTAGAAGCAGGGTTGACATTAATTTATACAGATTTCTATGTAAAATACTAATAATATGTTATGTTTCACCCTCAAAACTCCAAATTATGACTTTCAAAGTAAGATTATGCATCTGACATGTAGAAAGAAGTTAGAAAATGTTGGTTTTTTATTTTAGATGACTTTAAACTCTGTGCACCACCTGACCGCAGTCAATTATAGTGTATTCAGACTTTGCCGTGAAAGCACTTTAGGCTGATCTTTTCAAGAAAAGACTAATTCTGGGTTTGCGAATGAGTTTTCAACAAAAGCGACAACTGCGATAAAATGTGAAGAAGTAAAACATGTTTTTAAAAAGTGTTAAATTTTACAGAGACTGGGTTTACTTTCATTTTATTCACCTTAAGTGATTCATTTATTACTGGAGTGGAGGAATAGAAATAATGAAATGAGTTAAATTTGTCTAATAAAAGTAATGTACAAACAAAATTTATGAAGAATTTGTCAAAAATAAGAAGCTTATGACCAAAAATGCATAAATACTGTCAGGGCATGAGAGTGAATACTTATTCTGAGTCCCAACCATGCATCACACATATAGTACAGAATGTCACTTAGCACCATGGTATGCCTGTTATGGTTCTCTAGACTTTTTCCATGCTTTCGCAGCTGACATTCAAGATTTTTCCGTTTGCCGGAGAATGTTTTTTGTCATTTTACCACTTTTATGTAGGTGTTGACCCTCTCTTTTAAATTAAGTCTCAGTCAGGATGTTTATTTTAGCATGATTTGTTAAGCACAATAATGTACTGAAATATTAATAAATTACAAATTAAAGTGATGAAGAAATTTGACATATTTACACAATCAAAATATCAGAATAACCATAATTCAGCTAATAATGTGCCCTGTTCTTCTTTTGTCACTTCCTATATATTTTTTCAGCAGTTTTTGTACACCCACCCACCTCCAAGAATCATGGAGGATGGCCTGATATTAGTTTCTTTGTTGCATTTATTCACATTTAAAAGTGTTAAGACCCATAAAAATGTTTAAGATTTATATTTTTAAATTTAAATGTTGAATTTTTATGTAAATTTGGTGAAACAAAAAGCTGTAATCTTGAATTAATCATGCAAATTCATCAAACACCTTTGAAATTCCTGAGTAATTCAATGAAAAGAGGATAATTATGTATGTTCAATTGGAATTTCATGGCTAATTTGTGTCTGCAGAGAAAGCCAGTTACATAAATCACAACAATAAATTACATCTGAATTGTTTTCTCCATTTTCTTATCATCAAAGCAAGTTTAATGGAGTGTCAGAGCTGTCCAGAACCTCCCCAGATGCTGATATCATTTGGACTGCCCTGTGTTACAACACAGCTTTTAGATAAACTTCTGCATAGCAGGTTGTAGACAAGTACCTAGGCTTTATTTGGAACATAAATTGACCAGATGCAGATTTTATTATCAGCCTAATATTTAACAATTTCTGTAAATTCTGTCATTCTTAGGAGGGTAAAATGCAATTTTGTTATGTAATAATTGCATAATGGTCTCAGACTTGTGAATTATTTTTTGTTTGTTGTGAAGAACAGTGCATATACTCTCCACGGATACAAAATTGGTTGCCAGGCTTAGTCTATTAAGGATGAAATTCTGCTTCAAAATATGCACAAAAATCTTCTGTCAGAGTGCTCAGTGTGTATTCTTGACTGCTGTGGAGTAAGGGAGATAAATGCATCATATCTCCAGCAATAATGGGAATTAGATCCCCAGACTTCAGGATGTTAGTGACAGTTATTTAAGAAATCTCAGGTGCAAAAATGAAAAAAATCTGACAACTTCATAGGTCCTTCAAGGTATCACACCGGTAATTGACCAATCAAAATGAACTTAGTCAATTGTAGTTCCATACATAATAAAGAAATATTTTTTTTATTGTGAGAAATTTTGTATTTTCCCTTATTCTATTTTTACATTTTTGGTATCTGTGCTTAGGATATTTTATGTACTTTGTAAAATATTAAAGGTTTTTGACAGGAACTATTTCTTTCGGGGCATAGGAGGCCACTTCCTGGGGTGCACACAGGATGTTTATAAACACATTGAATACACGTGGTTTTGAGGGTATTCCTGTTTGCGGATGGAAAAAATCAGAAAATGCCGTGTAGGTACCCTATTTTTTGGTGTCAGCTGATGTGACTGGTAACGTTTAACACTTCCTGCTAAATATTTTTTCATGAATTCGAATACCTGATTTTTAATGATTTTTTATTCTATATAGAATTACATAGTGAAAACAATTACCGGTGTGATACCTTGAAGGTGATCGTGTAAAATCATCTACCCCCATATTAAAGGCAGTTTTAATTTTATGAAGGCATATTTCAACAAAATATGTCATTTTATGAACTTTCTGTGTGAAAGCACACATTTTTAAATTTAGAAGCAGGGTTGACATTAATTTATACAGATTTCTATGTAAAATACTAATAATATGTTATGTTTCACCCTCAAAACTCCAAATTATGACTTTCAAAGTAAGATTATGCATCTGACATGTAGAAAGAAGTTAGAAAATGTTGGTTTTTTATTTTAGATGACTTTAAACTCTGTGCACCACCTGACCGCAGTCAATTATAGTGTATTCAGACTTTGCCGTGAAAGCACTTTAGGCTGATCTTTTCAAGAAAAGACTAATTCTGGGTTTGCGAATGAGTTTTCAACAAAAGCGACAACTGCGATAAAATGTGAAGAAGTAAAACATGTTTTTAAAAAGTGTTAAATTTTACAGAGACTGGGTTTACTTTCATTTTATTCACCTTAAGTGATTCATTTATTACTGGAGTGGAGGAATAGAAATAATGAAATGAGTTAAATTTGTCTAATAAAAGTAATGTACAAACAAAATTTATGAAGAATTTGTCAAAAATAAGAAGCTTATGACCAAAAATGCATAAATACTGTCAGGGCATGAGAGTGAATACTTATTCTGAGTCCCAACCATGCATCACACATATAGTACAGAATGTCACTTAGCACCATGGTATGCCTGTTATGGTTCTCTAGACTTTTTCCATGCTTTCGCAGCTGACATTCAAGATTTTTCCGTTTGCCGGAGAATGTTTTTTGTCATTTTACCACTTTTATGTAGGTGTTGACCCTCTCTTTTAAATTAAGTCTCAGTCAGGATGTTTATTTTAGCATGATTTGTTAAGCACAATAATGTACTGAAATATTAATAAATTACAAATTAAAGTGATGAAGAAATTTGACATATTTACACAATCAAAATATCAGAATAACCATAATTCAGCTAATAATGTGCCCTGTTCTTCTTTTGTCACTTCCTATATATTTTTTCAGCAGTTTTTGTACACCCACCCACCTCCAAGAATCATGGAGGATGGCCTGATATTAGTTTCTTTGTTGCATTTATTCACATTTAAAAGTGTTAAGACCCATAAAAATGTTTAAGATTTATATTTTTAAATTTAAATGTTGAATTTTTATGTAAATTTGGTGAAACAAAAAGCTGTAATCTTGAATTAATCATGCAAATTCATCAAACACCTTTGAAATTCCTGAGTAATTCAATGAAAAGAGGATAATTATGTATGTTCAATTGGAATTTCATGGCTAATTTGTGTCTGCAGAGAAAGCCAGTTACATAAATCACAACAATAAATTACATCTGAATTGTTTTCTCCATTTTCTTATCATCAAAGCAAGTTTAATGGAGTGTCAGAGCTGTCCAGAACCTCCCCAGATGCTGATATCATTTGGACTGCCCTGTGTTACAACACAGCTTTTAGATAAACTTCTGCATAGCAGGTTGTAGACAAGTACCTAGGCTTTATTTGGAACATAAATTGACCAGATGCAGATTTTATTATCAGCCTAATATTTAACAATTTCTGTAAATTCTGTCATTCTTAGGAGGGTAAAATGCAATTTTGTTATGTAATAATTGCATAATGGTCTCAGACTTGTGAATTATTTTTTGTTTGTTGTGAAGAACAGTGCATATACTCTCCACGGATACAAAATTGGTTGCCAGGCTTAGTCTATTAAGGATGAAATTCTGCTTCAAAATATGCACAAAAATCTTCTGTCAGAGTGCTCAGTGTGTATTCTTGACTGCTGTGGAGTAAGGGAGATAAATGCATCATATCTCCAGCAATAATGGGAATTAGATCCCCAGACTTCAGGATGTTAGTGACAGTTATTTAAGAAATCTCAGGTGCAAAAATGAAAAAAATCTGACAACTTCATAGGTCCTTCAAGGTATCACACCGGTAATTGACCAATCAAAATGAACTTAGTCAATTGTAGTTCCATACATAATAAAGAAATATTTTTTTTATTGTGAGAAATTTTGTATTTTCCCTTATTCTATTTTTACATTTTTGGTATCTGTGCTTAGGATATTTTATGTACTTTGTAAAATATTAAAGGTTTTTGACAGGAACTATTTCTTTCGGGGCATAGGAGGCCACTTCCTGGGGTGCACACAGGATGTTTATAAACACATTGAATACACGTGGTTTTGAGGGTATTCCTGTTTGCGGATGGAAAAAATCAGAAAATGCCGTGTAGGTACCCTATTTTTTGGTGTCAGCTGATGTGACTGGTAACGTTTAACACTTCCTGCTAAATATTTTTTCATGAATTCGAATACCTGATTTTTAATGATTTTTTATTCTATATAGAATTACATAGTGAAAACAATTACCGGTGTGATACCTTGAAGGTGATCGTGTAAAATCATCTACCCCCATATTAAAGGCAGTTTTAATTTTATGAAGGCATATTTCAACAAAATATGTCATTTTATGAACTTTCTGTGTGAAAGCACACATTTTTAAATTTAGAAGCAGGGTTGACATTAATTTATACAGATTTCTATGTAAAATACTAATAATATGTTATGTTTCACCCTCAAAACTCCAAATTATGACTTTCAAAGTAAGATTATGCATCTGACATGTAGAAAGAAGTTAGAAAATGTTGGTTTTTTATTTTAGATGACTTTAAACTCTGTGCACCACCTGACCGCAGTCAATTATAGTGTATTCAGACTTTGCCGTGAAAGCACTTTAGGCTGATCTTTTCAAGAAAAGACTAATTCTGGGTTTGCGAATGAGTTTTCAACAAAAGCGACAACTGCGATAAAATGTGAAGAAGTAAAACATGTTTTTAAAAAGTGTTAAATTTTACAGAGACTGGGTTTACTTTCATTTTATTCACCTTAAGTGATTCATTTATTACTGGAGTGGAGGAATAGAAATAATGAAATGAGTTAAATTTGTCTAATAAAAGTAATGTACAAACAAAATTTATGAAGAATTTGTCAAAAATAAGAAGCTTATGACCAAAAATGCATAAATACTGTCAGGGCATGAGAGTGAATACTTATTCTGAGTCCCAACCATGCATCACACATATAGTACAGAATGTCACTTAGCACCATGGTATGCCTGTTATGGTTCTCTAGACTTTTTCCATGCTTTCGCAGCTGACATTCAAGATTTTTCCGTTTGCCGGAGAATGTTTTTTGTCATTTAACCACTTTTATGTAGGTGTTGACCCTCTCTTTTAAATTAAGTCTCAGTCAGGATGTTTATTTTAGCATGATTTGTTAAGCACAATAATGTACTGAAATATTAATAAATTACAAATTAAAGTGATGAAGAAATTTGACATATTTACACAATCAAAATATCAGAATAACCATAATTCAGCTAATAATGTGCCCTGTTCTTCTTTTGTCACTTCCTATATATTTTTTCAGCAGTTTTTGTACACCCACCCACCTCCAAGAATCATGGAGGATGGCCTGATATTAGTTTCTTTGTTGCATTTATTCACATTTAAAAGTGTTAAGACCCATAAAAATGTTTAAGATTTATATTTTTAAATTTAAATGTTGAATTTTTATGTAAATTTGGTGAAACAAAAAGCTGTAATCTTGAATTAATCATGCAAATTCATCAAACACCTTTGAAATTCCTGAGTAATTCAATGAAAAGAGGATAATTATGTATGTTCAATTGGAATTTCATGGCTAATTTGTGTCTGCAGAGAAAGCCAGTTACATAAATCACAACAATAAATTACATCTGAATTGTTTTCTCCATTTTCTTATCATCAAAGCAAGTTTAATGGAGTGTCAGAGCTGTCCAGAACCTCCCCAGATGCTGATATCATTTGGACTGCCCTGTGTTACAACACAGCTTTTAGATAAACTTCTGCATAGCAGGTTGTAGACAAGTACCTAGGCTTTATTTGGAACATAAATTGACCAGATGCAGATTTTATTATCAGCCTAATATTTAACAATTTCTGTAAATTCTGTCATTCTTAGGAGGGTAAAATGCAATTTTGTTATGTAATAATTGCATAATGGTCTCAGACTTGTGAATTATTTTTTGTTTGTTGTGAAGAACAGTGCATATACTCTCCACGGATACAAAATTGGTTGCCAGGCTTAGTCTATTAAGGATGAAATTCTGCTTCAAAATATGCACAAAAATCTTCTGTCAGAGTGCTCAGTGTGTATTCTTGACTGCTGTGGAGTAAGGGAGATAAATGCATCATATCTCCAGCAATAATGGGAATTAGATCCCCAGACTTCAGGATGTTAGTGACAGTTATTTAAGAAATCTCAGGTGCAAAAATGAAAAAAATCTGACAACTTCATAGGTCCTTCAAGGTATCACACCGGTAATTGACCAATCAAAATGAACTTAGTCAATTGTAGTTCCATACATAATAAAGAAATATTTTTTTTATTGTGAGAAATTTTGTATTTTCCCTTATTCTATTTTTACATTTTTGGTATCTGTGCTTAGGATATTTTATGTACTTTGTAAAATATTAAAGGTTTTTGACAGGAACTATTTCTTTCGGGGCATAGGAGGCCACTTCCTGGGGTGCACACAGGATGTTTATAAACACATTGAATACACGTGGTTTTGAGGGTATTCCTGTTTGCGGATGGAAAAAATCAGAAAATGCCGTGTAGGTACCCTATTTTTTGGTGTCAGCTGATGTGACTGGTAACGTTTAACACTTCCTGCTAAATATTTTTTCATGAATTCGAATACCTGATTTTTAATGATTTTTTATTCTATATAGAATTACATAGTGAAAACAATTACCGGTGTGATACCTTGAAGGTGATCGTGTAAAATCATCTACCCCCATATTAAAGGCAGTTTTAATTTTATGAAGGCATATTTCAACAAAATATGTCATTTTATGAACTTTCTGTGTGAAAGCACACATTTTTAAATTTAGAAGCAGGGTTGACATTAATTTATACAGATTTCTATGTAAAATACTAATAATATGTTATGTTTCACCCTCAAAACTCCAAATTATGACTTTCAAAGTAAGATTATGCATCTGACATGTAGAAAGAAGTTAGAAAATGTTGGTTTTTTATTTTAGATGACTTTAAACTCTGTGCACCACCTGACCGCAGTCAATTATAGTGTATTCAGACTTTGCCGTGAAAGCACTTTAGGCTGATCTTTTCAAGAAAAGACTAATTCTGGGTTTGCGAATGAGTTTTCAACAAAAGCGACAACTGCGATAAAATGTGAAGAAGTAAAACATGTTTTTAAAAAGTGTTAAATTTTACAGAGACTGGGTTTACTTTCATTTTATTCACCTTAAGTGATTCATTTATTACTGGAGTGGAGGAATAGAAATAATGAAATGAGTTAAATTTGTCTAATAAAAGTAATGTACAAACAAAATTTATGAAGAATTTGTCAAAAATAAGAAGCTTATGACCAAAAATGCATAAATACTGTCAGGGCATGAGAGTGAATACTTATTCTGAGTCCCAACCATGCATCACACATATAGTACAGAATGTCACTTAGCACCATGGTATGCCTGTTATGGTTCTCTAGACTTTTTCCATGCTTTCGCAGCTGACATTCAAGATTTTTCCGTTTGCCGGAGAATGTTTTTTGTCATTTTACCACTTTTATGTAGGTGTTGACCCTCTCTTTTAAATTAAGTCTCAGTCAGGATGTTTATTTTAGCATGATTTGTTAAGCACAATAATGTACTGAAATATTAATAAATTACAAATTAAAGTGATGAAGAAATTTGACATATTTACACAATCAAAATATCAGAATAACCATAATTCAGCTAATAATGTGCCCTGTTCTTCTTTTGTCACTTCCTATATATTTTTTCAGCAGTTTTTGTACACCCACCCACCTCCAAGAATCATGGAGGATGGCCTGATATTAGTTTCTTTGTTGCATTTATTCACATTTAAAAGTGTTAAGACCCATAAAAATGTTTAAGATTTATATTTTTAAATTTAAATGTTGAATTTTTATGTAAATTTGGTGAAACAAAAAGCTGTAATCTTGAATTAATCATGCAAATTCATCAAACACCTTTGAAATTCCTGAGTAATTCAATGAAAAGAGGATAATTATGTATGTTCAATTGGAATTTCATGGCTAATTTGTGTCTGCAGAGAAAGCCAGTTACATAAATCACAACAATAAATTACATCTGAATTGTTTTCTCCATTTTCTTATCATCAAAGCAAGTTTAATGGAGTGTCAGAGCTGTCCAGAACCTCCCCAGATGCTGATATCATTTGGACTGCCCTGTGTTACAACACAGCTTTTAGATAAACTTCTGCATAGCAGGTTGTAGACAAGTACCTAGGCTTTATTTGGAACATAAATTGACCAGATGCAGATTTTATTATCAGCCTAATATTTAACAATTTCTGTAAATTCTGTCATTCTTAGGAGGGTAAAATGCAATTTTGTTATGTAATAATTGCATAATGGTCTCAGACTTGTGAATTATTTTTTGTTTGTTGTGAAGAACAGTGCATATACTCTCCACGGATACAAAATTGGTTGCCAGGCTTAGTCTATTAAGGATGAAATTCTGCTTCAAAATATGCACAAAAATCTTCTGTCAGAGTGCTCAGTGTGTATTCTTGACTGCTGTGGAGTAAGGGAGATAAATGCATCATATCTCCAGCAATAATGGGAATTAGATCCCCAGACTTCAGGATGTTAGTGACAGTTATTTAAGAAATCTCAGGTGCAAAAATGAAAAAAATCTGACAACTTCATAGGTCCTTCAAGGTATCACACCGGTAATTGACCAATCAAAATGAACTTAGTCAATTGTAGTTCCATACATAATAAAGAAATATTTTTTTTATTGTGAGAAATTTTGTATTTTCCCTTATTCTATTTTTACATTTTTGGTATCTGTGCTTAGGATATTTTATGTACTTTGTAAAATATTAAAGGTTTTTGACAGGAACTATTTCTTTCGGGGCATAGGAGGCCACTTCCTGGGGTGCACACAGGATGTTTATAAACACATTGAATACACGTGGTTTTGAGGGTATTCCTGTTTGCGGATGGAAAAAATCAGAAAATGCCGTGTAGGTACCCTATTTTTTGGTGTCAGCTGATGTGACTGGTAACGTTTAACACTTCCTGCTAAATATTTTTTCATGAATTCGAATACCTGATTTTTAATGATTTTTTATTCTATATAGAATTACATAGTGAAAACAATTACCGGTGTGATACCTTGAAGGTGATCGTGTAAAATCATCTACCCCCATATTAAAGGCAGTTTTAATTTTATGAAGGCATATTTCAACAAAATATGTCATTTTATGAACTTTCTGTGTGAAAGCACACATTTTTAAATTTAGAAGCAGGGTTGACATTAATTTATACAGATTTCTATGTAAAATACTAATAATATGTTATGTTTCACCCTCAAAACTCCAAATTATGACTTTCAAAGTAAGATTATGCATCTGACATGTAGAAAGAAGTTAGAAAATGTTGGTTTTTTATTTTAGATGACTTTAAACTCTGTGCACCACCTGACCGCAGTCAATTATAGT
This sequence comes from Saccostrea echinata, assembly GCF_033153115.1. Taxonomy (NCBI): domain Eukaryota; kingdom Metazoa; phylum Mollusca; class Bivalvia; order Ostreida; family Ostreidae; genus Saccostrea; species Saccostrea echinata. The sequence goes on along the minus strand of NW_026889801.1, from coordinate 14,341,527 downwards.
GTATTCAGACTTTGCCGTGAAAGCACTTTAGGCTGATCTTTTCAAGAAAAGACTAATTCTGGGTTTGCGAATGAGTTTTCAACAAAAGCGACAACTGCGATAAAATGTGAAGAAGTAAAACATGTTTTTAAAAAGTGTTAAATTTTACAGAGACTGGGTTTACTTTCATTTTATTCACCTTAAGTGATTCATTTATTACTGGAGTGGAGGAATAGAAATAATGAAATGAGTTAAATTTGTCTAATAAAAGTAATGTACAAACAAAATTTATGAAGAATTTGTCAAAAATAAGAAGCTTATGACCAAAAATGCATAAATACTGTCAGGGCATGAGAGTGAATACTTATTCTGAGTCCCAACCATGCATCACACATATAGTACAGAATGTCACTTAGCACCATGGTATGCCTGTTATGGTTCTCTAGACTTTTTCCATGCTTTCGCAGCTGACATTCAAGATTTTTCCGTTTGCCGGAGAATGTTTTTTGTCATTTAACCACTTTTATGTAGGTGTTGACCCTCTCTTTTAAATTAAGTCTCAGTCAGGATGTTTATTTTAGCATGATTTGTTAAGCACAATAATGTACTGAAATATTAATAAATTACAAATTAAAGTGATGAAGAAATTTGACATATTTACACAATCAAAATATCAGAATAACCATAATTCAGCTAATAATGTGCCCTGTTCTTCTTTTGTCACTTCCTATATATTTTTTCAGCAGTTTTTGTACACCCACCCACCTCCAAGAATCATGGAGGATGGCCTGATATTAGTTTCTTTGTTGCATTTATTCACATTTAAAAGTGTTAAGACCCATAAAAATGTTTAAGATTTATATTTTTAAATTTAAATGTTGAATTTTTATGTAAATTTGGTGAAACAAAAAGCTGTAATCTTGAATTAATCATGCAAATTCATCAAACACCTTTGAAATTCCTGAGTAATTCAATGAAAAGAGGATAATTATGTATGTTCAATTGGAATTTCATGGCTAATTTGTGTCTGCAGAGAAAGCCAGTTACATAAATCACAACAATAAATTACATCTGAATTGTTTTCTCCATTTTCTTATCATCAAAGCAAGTTTAATGGAGTGTCAGAGCTGTCCAGAACCTCCCCAGATGCTGATATCATTTGGACTGCCCTGTGTTACAACACAGCTTTTAGATAAACTTCTGCATAGCAGGTTGTAGACAAGTACCTAGGCTTTATTTGGAACATAAATTGACCAGATGCAGATTTTATTATCAGCCTAATATTTAACAATTTCTGTAAATTCTGTCATTCTTAGGAGGGTAAAATGCAATTTTGTTATGTAATAATTGCATAATGGTCTCAGACTTGTGAATTATTTTTTGTTTGTTGTGAAGAACAGTGCATATACTCTCCACGGATACAAAATTGGTTGCCAGGCTTAGTCTATTAAGGATGAAATTCTGCTTCAAAATATGCACAAAAATCTTCTGTCAGAGTGCTCAGTGTGTATTCTTGACTGCTGTGGAGTAAGGGAGATAAATGCATCATATCTCCAGCAATAATGGGAATTAGATCCCCAGACTTCAGGATGTTAGTGACAGTTATTTAAGAAATCTCAGGTGCAAAAATGAAAAAAATCTGACAACTTCATAGGTCCTTCAAGGTATCACACCGGTAATTGACCAATCAAAATGAACTTAGTCAATTGTAGTTCCATACATAATAAAGAAATATTTTTTTTATTGTGAGAAATTTTGTATTTTCCCTTATTCTATTTTTACATTTTTGGTATCTGTGCTTAGGATATTTTATGTACTTTGTAAAATATTAGAGAGGTTAAGCAGATGACCGTGTACGTCTACGTGTACGTGTAGCTAGGGAAATCCCCTAATTTACTGCGATTTACGTCATCAGATTTGCATATCGCGTAATTCTACAAGTTGTACACAACGTGTGGATTCATATGTACACGTAGGAAAGAACGTGTAGCTTCTTAAACACAAATTATAGAATATATATTTTTCAGGCTGTGTTTGTTGTGATGTTGAGAGTTGATTACGTACATCTATGTATCTTTTTTAATCAAAGTCATAAAATTATTTGATACAAATGAATTGTAAAGTGACTTGTTGAAATGACGTTTTACACGTACCGCTACACGTACAGATTCTTAAACAGAACACGATGTTAGTTACGTGTACTTGTAAAAACACTTCTAGGTTTACACGTACACGTAGACGCACACGGTCAAATGCTTAACCTCTCTATTAAAGGTTTTTGACAGGAACTATTTCTTTCGGGGCATAGGAGGCCACTTCCTGGGGTGCACACAGGATGTTTATAAACACATTGAATACACGTGGTTTTGAGGGTATTCCTGTTTGCGGATGGAAAAAATCAGAAAATGCCGTGTAGGTACCCTATTTTTTGGTGTCAGCTGATGTGACTGGTAACGTTTAACACTTCCTGCTAAATATTTTTTCATGAATTCGAATACCTGATTTTTAATGATTTTTTATTCTATATAGAATTACATAGTGAAAACAATTACCGGTGTGATACCTAGAGTAGAATGACAGGTAGACAGACATCTCGGCCCAACGACACCTCGGCCCGTCACGCTTGACATCTCGGCCCTGACAGGTCGGCCCAACATTGTTGACACGTCGGCCCATATAAAAGACACTTCGGCCCAAGCAAAATTTTACGATGGAAAAAAAATTAACAGATTAACCCAGTCTTTGAATTGATATCATTGGTGTTATTATTCTTTCTGACAATTAAATGATTTTTTAAAAATAAAAAATGTGGGTCTTTGATAGATATAATCGTTTTATTTTTGCAACTTAATTAGATCAGGCTTTCATTTACATCTATTTCTTGTGGAAAATGTAAATTTTTCCTGCAGTATCACGGTTGCGCGCATTAATCTTGTATTAGCAAATAAAAAAAATGCTTTGATACAAGTAGCCTGGGAAAAAATTGACTCGAACTAGTTATAAGCGACGATAATATATTTATGAAGGAAAATGTTTTTCTTAAGAAATTATTCAATTACTGTCTCCCAATTAGGTCTGCTCGTAATTACCGTAACCCCCTGTTGTCACCAATATAACAAGCGCTTGACCCCCCAAAGGATGCGCTGCGGTATTTTGTTTGTTTATCAATTAGCACTTACTTAATAGCATTAAATTGTCTTCTCATTCCTTGAATATCGTCAATGTGCACGTGGAAGATCTTTCTTTTTTTTTTTTTTTTTAAATCTTGATAGTTTACTCATGTACTTTTTTCAATCAACATTTTAATTCAAGTCCCAAAATTGGAAATATATACATGTATTTCATAGTTAAATTTTGCTTGGGCCGAGGTGTCTTATGCATGGGCCGACCTGTCTTAAATCTTGGGCCGACCCGTCTGAGCTGAGATGTCATTGGGCCGAAATGTCAATAGACCGTTTCACGGTAACTGCGAGCCTGCTCTTCGCACATGCGCGTAACGACTTCCGCAGGGCAAACTTTCACTTTAATGAAACTTGCGCTTTCGGTTTACTCGATAAACATTAGGCATGGTAAGAACGTGTTGCGTGTTTGGATGTACAAATCGTGATGACACAAAGGGAAAGGAGAAGGGACTTCACTTTTTTAGGTATGTTATCATTTTTTTTCTTCCAAATAATTCATGATAAAATGATCTCAAACATACCTTTGTACAGTGTACATGTATATATAACATAAGGGTATGTCCACTAATTTTCACATTTATGTAATAATATTATACTATTTCCTTTGTTGAGATGCAAAGTAGTTGCGACCTATATAAATGGTTGACTATATATTTCTATATATTTACTTAATTATTTACATAATTACAGTTCATCACAGGATAAATATACAGTTCATCACAGGATAAATATGTAGATCTATGTAGATCTAGAATCAAACAGTCTTTCTATTGCACATTTTGGAAATTAACGTAATTCTACACAAAATATAATTATACTGGTGTTTCTGTGTGTGTATGTTTTAGAGATTTACAGTACTAAATACATGTATTTATTTCGAGCTTTTTATCAATAAAGATTCCCAAAGGATACCAGAAAACGGCGTCTGTGGATTAAGGCCATCAACAGAAAGGATTTCACACCCAGTGACCACACATGCATATGCTCTGAGCATTTTGTTTTAGGGTGGCATAGTGAATTCTGGATGTTTCGGGACCGCGATGTTTCGGGACCCCGACGTTTCGGGAACTGACAACACGTTTCGGGACTTGGGCTAACACGTTTCGGGACTTGGGCTAACACGTTTCGGGACTTCTAAATATTTTGTAAAGGAAATGAAATAAAACTTGTTTACTTGTGTTTTTATGTTTATACATGTATAATTTCTCAGTTTGATACACAATTTATAATTTAAGAAGCACTGATTGGAGTTTTTATTAGTTTTAAATTTTGCCTGCGGCATGGAGCACGCCTGCCGAGAAAATCAAACGCCCGCGGTGTTGTCTCTTTAATTTCTTATTACAGTATTTGATATATTACCTTTATAAAGTATTTGGTTAACATTTGACCAAAATTTAATTCAATTTTTTTTTTAAGTATGTATTTGATTTATTTAGGGCCTATAGTGTTTGATACGAGAGTTTGTAGAATTCAAGCCGGGAGACAATCGTAACTGCTGTGTGAAGACCACGGACGTGTTTTTTCTTTCTAAGACTTTCTTTCTCTCCTTTTTAATAATAATTTTAGGTATTTGATTTCATATTTGTTTACAAAATTTACAAAGGCTCAAGCTAGCACATGTGCAGTAAAAAACTTTACGTTTTACGGGTAGTTGTTTTGAATCAGAATCTGAAAAATCCCATGTTCAACTTTTTAAACATCCATGTATAAAATTTATAATTATTATTTCAGGTTATATATGCAACAAAATCATAAAAGCAAATTTATACAAAATGTTACAGGTAAGAGAAATGTTATAACTTAAGCTATAAACTTCCTACACATCCATGTATACGTTAAGCAGAGAAGGAAAAAAAAAACGAAATGGGTAAGAAAACGGTCCTACTAAACAGAGTACGCTAGTACGATAGAGTACTTTAGAGTACGCTAGTAAAATTTAATAATTTAATGCAATTTAACTACTTTTTCTATGTTTTTCTACTTTAGTTAAACATAATGAATATATATTTTAAATTAGATTTGTATGTTTTCCTTATTTTAGGAGTTGTTTCAAATTCTGATTTCAGGTGACGGTTTATCGTTTGATCCCGATCTAATTTAACTTGAACATGTTGAAATGTTTCATTGTTAATGTAAAAACTATTTATATAGGGCAATAAATTTAATTTTTGATAAAATTTAGTTGAAGTTAGTAAGTCTGAAACAAAATATTAATCGAGATCAGAGTGTTAATTATCTTTAACAGTTTAATGCATTGAATCATGAATGTTATTTTCTTGTCAAAATAGCGCTAAAAACAAATATTTTGAAATAAATATTGCAATATTAGTTTATAATAATGTTTAATCGAGTTATATTTACATAAATAAACAATTTAATTGCATTAGACTACACATTTTTTCTAGCGTACTCTAAAGTACCCTATCGTACTCTAGCGTACTCTGTTTAGTAGTACCCGAAAGTATGATGTGTATATATATATATACCATGTATGCAACATTTGGAAATAAACCAAACTTACTAATTTTCAAAATATAAACACGTTTAACTTATTTTTCATCTTAACGTTTCAAAGTTAGACAATTTCTTCGTCTATGCAAAGTACATGTACTCGATGACTTAAGAAAAATGATGAAAGTAATCGATTTTATTCATTTATTTTAATTAGAAAAAAATTATTCCCACGAAAGTCCCAAATATTCCCGCTATATATTATTGTACTATCAAAATTGTTAATTTGTCTACAATGGTATGGATGTCTGAATTTATGTTTACTGTGTATACACAGACTACAAATCTCAATGAAACTCAATTATCGATCTTCTTGTATACCCGACCAGTGCGTAATATTATATGTGGTGTCACATAGTTAGGTACATGACAAACTTTAAATAATACTGTAAATAAATACTAAATATTATTTAATTTGCAAATATTAAATTTTTCATGCTGCATGTACGTTGTAAAAGTGTTTAAAAGACTTTCCACATTGACTACGTTAACAGGTCAACTTAAATTTCAAATTTCCACCTTGCCACATTAAATAGATAAAGCTATGGTGAAATTTAAAATGTTTTTAAAGACATTATTTGAAACGATATCAAATGAAATCATGTTGTTTATACCATTTAATGCTTTTTTTAAAGTATGGTATTTTTTTTAAATTTAGGGCCAATGTTCTCGCAACATTTGTAAAATATGTTTATTTACAATGTTTTGGAAACCTTAAAAATGTTTTCGTAACATTTCCAGGGAAGAATCTTACAGATACTATGCCAAAACTATTTGGAAAAAAAAATATTTGAAACCGTTTGGGAAAAGGTAGACAAAATCAAGATCAAAACATTTTGAAAACCTTCATATTTTGTTGAACTATTGTTTGATTCTGAATTATTTCATTTACCAATAAACAAACGATATTTTTTCCATATTTTTAGATTTTTATTTTCTTAAAATAATTTCAAAAGAAACCACACAATCTTTTTAGTTCCCATTACAGGCGGCGTCATTATACATGTACGTAACACCTCCCTATGTACAGAGTATCAGTTGGGATATGTGTACCTGATCCCAGTTGTTGTTTTAACAATTTACTGACATGTTTTTTAAAGATATATTCGACGGTAGCTGGAGATCACTTGAGTATTTTAAAATATCTATCATCAACCTGAGAAGATTAAATTTTGGACCCCCCCCCCCCCCATCACCACACACACAAGAAAAAATAACTAATAAAAAAAATGATAAAAAAAATAAAAAGAAATAAAAATGAATATTGTAAAGATTTATTCTTCGTCGTCTGTTATGAAAAAAAACCATCAAAGTATATCTTTATGACAATTTTTATTATATATATATACATAAAAATTAAAATTCGGATTTAGCTTGAAATATTACGTACTATGTGTAATTAGAATAATATGCTATATCACCATAATAAAATAATTTGTTTAGATCCCGAAAAAAATTAACTCAAGTCCCGAATCGTCTTTACCCAAGTCCCGAACCGTCTTGTTGCTAGTCCCGAAACGTCGTATTAGTCAGGTCCCGAAACGTCGTGGTCCCGAAACATCGTGCACCCGGCATAGTGATGATCCAGAAGATACTAATTATGTCCCAACACTTTTTTCTTACAAGGAGAAGGCTGTGGATGTAAAAAGAGTTGAGAGGATGACAAAACGAAATTTACAGAGGGTATATCAAAAATCAGTTTTTAATATTTACATTTGCTGTGTTTTTCTACTAAGCCAACTGTGAAATTGATATGAATACCATTTTAGTGTATACTCACGCATAGAAATATGCACTGAGAAACTCGTGCTAAAGTGACGTCACAATGAGGATACAGAGACATTAATAAAAAATGTAACGATATAGGACAGTGAGAAATTCAAACAATGAGTATATTGTTGGTGATTTTGAACATGTAAAATGTAAATATAAGGAATGTTTTTAAGTTTTGTGTGAATTATTGGTGTGTAGATCACACAGACTAGCACGTAGGCATATTTTTCATGAAGTGCTAGCTCGCTTCATGAAATATGCCTACGTGACAAGTCATTCCTTAATTTCATCAATGTAAAAAAGACATATGATATGATAATTGGTCAACCCTTTTTTCCTATAAAGTATATGTACATGTCATGAAAAAAATATTAAATATTCTTCTCATTGTAAAGTACATGTATTGGAACACTTGTTCCAAATTAGATTTTTCCTTTAGTTATCTTTACTATAATTTTTGTTTTGAACAGGATTTCCAGGAGGCTAGAGAGAGAGAGAAGAAGCACTGGAGAAGAAAAGTGTGAGCTTTTCTCTTTATGCTCACTCATACTGCAAAGGTGAGAGTCTAGTCAGACTTGTATTGCACAGTTGAAGTTTAGCTGTGTGAAGAAGATTTAAGTAAAATCAGTAACTTTAACTTAAAACATGATTTAATTAATATTTTGTTGTACCAGGGTTTGACATTAACTTTTACGAGTACTAGACCAGTCGGGCTACTTCCCATAATTTTTACTAGCCCCGACCATAAAATCACTAGCCCTGACCAAACTTGAAAATTTTCTTTTTATAACCTGTTATTATGATGGAAAAGAAGTTTCAAAACCATACTGCAGTGTATCTCTCGCATGTATACATTTTGACAGACTGTTCCATAGGTAGCAGCCCATTGAGCCCATAGGGAGCAGCCCAATGAGTATACATGCGAATATTATAAGCTTTAAAGAACATTAATTCAAGGAACTTAGATAAAATTATTACCATTAATATACATGTAAATAAATCAAAAACTATATTATTCAATGACTATTCATACCAAATGATACTGAACGAAGCTAGTTTCGACTGTGACTTGTCTATTACAGCCTGGCTCAAAAATAGCGATTGTGGCATGCAGGGAAGTTTTCTTTTTCAGAGCAATGGCTGTGTTTGCAATCGGAAAATTAGGAAAATTTCTTTAAAAAGATTTTAGAGCATTTATTTGAAAAACTGAAATGAGGGTTAACATTTATTTCATCCACACGACCAGTCGGTCTAGTTCATGAAAATTTAACACGACCGGACCACGCATTTACTAGACTGGGTCGGTCAGACGTGCCTTAGCGTCAAACCCTGTGTACCCATAATTTATGATGCAATAATGCCAATCAGAATTGGATTGTTTGGCTTTAGAATTGTCTATGAATGTGTTTATGTTTACAGATGATGAGGAAATTGATTCACTTTGTTCAGCTACAGGCAGTATATTAGAGGAGGAGGAGGATGTGGACACTGGTGTCAAACTGACAAGAGATATTGGTATATTCTTACAAAATAAATTATATGTGCATCTTAAAGGTATATCGTACATCTGGCATGTGATCTCAAATATTATGCCTGCCATAACTTATTAGACTTATTAGTCTAATCATTGTTTTCATAATATACAATGTAATTAACATAATCAGAATCAATAAGAACTGAATTTCAGAAGCATGTTACAGATTCTTTTTATGTAACCACCACAAGTTGTAATTTTTTACTTTAGATTTATAGTTATGATTCATATAATATACATGTATTGTCTATTCAAGGGTAAACATTCATTAAATGATTGTAGGTGTACAATGTGATCCAGATCCCTTGTTACTTGAGAACAGGAAGCTCCAGTCTGAGTTGAGAAGACTGCAAGATAGTAAATGGTCTGTGGCAAAGATCAAGGATGATGATGCCATGACAAAGTTTTATACGGGACTGCCAACCTTTGCAGTTTTTTTATGGCTCTTCAAGTATGTATATAGGAACATCCAGTCAATATTGACAAATATTATATAAGATTATTTCTGTAATTTTCATTGGCTGAAAGGATGTCAAATGATATTCGTCCTTTTGTGATATTGACGCAAAAGCACATTGGTGGAATATGACATCGCATGACTCACACTTTGGCTCCACCAAAGTTGTGTAGAATGTGACGTCATAATATAAGAAGCATGTGTTTACCATTGTGACTTAATGTCAGCCAAGTCTGTTCAGTTAGGACTTTGTCAGGATATTCATTTTGAGTGATTATATAATATAACTAATATAAATGAATGGTAAGTTTGGTTATAAGGAGCCATGTCAAGTGATGTTGACCTCAGACACAGAAAATGATAGCGACCTCGCAAGCTCGGTTGCTATCACTTTCTGGGTCTTTGGTCAATATCACTTGAGAGGAGTCCTTATAACCACATATCGACCTACACTAAAGTCCATAATTGTATATTGTTATCACCATGATTGTTTAATTTGCAGGATCATGTGATCAAGTTTAAGCCAATGAGATAGTTGGGAATGATATAGTAAAATATGATTTATTAATGTTCTTGAAACCACTTTAGCATCTAATTTATCTATCCATTCATTTACCCATCCCTTGATGTATTAAAAACTTAATTCTTTTATATTCAGTTATCTGGCTCCCAAATGTGAGAGAATGGTATACTGGAGAGGCAGTTCCTCAACCCCAGAAGAAAGGAGCAGAACTAGAAGGTGCATGGCTTTGGAGCCTATTGATCAATTCTTAGCAACCTTGATGAGACTTAAGGTAATCATAGGAGAAACACAATATTATATTATATTATATTAATTGTTCCATGCTTTTTGATTTAAGGGTTCATTTAATATTTAAATTTTTTATATGTGTCTTCAATATTTAAAGGTTGGCTTGTATGTCCAGGACATGGCAGAGAGATTTGGAGTGTCAACAGGGACCTTTTCGCAATACTTTGCAACTTGGGTGTGCCTTCTCTACAAGGAACTGAAAGAGCTTAATCCCTTTCCATCTAGGGATATTATACAGAGAAATATGCCATCATGCTTTCATTCTTTTTCAAATCTTAGAGTTATACTTGATTGTACAGAAATATTTATTCAGAGATCTAGCAGTTTGATTAATCAGAATCAGTCATTTTCACACTACAAGCATCATACCACTTTAAAGTTTCTTATTGGAATCACTCCCTCTGGTGTTATATCTTTTGTTTCAGAGAGCTTTGGTGGGAAGGTGTCAGATCGCCAGATGATAGAGCGATCCCTCTTTCTTGAACTTCTGGAGGAAGGGGATGGGGTGATGGCAGACAAGGGTTTTACTATACGAGATTTGCTAGAAAAAAAGGGCTGCACTTTGAATATCCCACCTTTTCGTTCTTCTTCTAACCAATTTTCTACTAAAGATGTTTTCGAAACTCAAGATATTGCTAAATTAAGAATTCATGTAGAAAGAGCTATAGGTCGTGTGAAGAATTTTCATATTTTTGATGGTATTCTTTCTCTTTCTTTAGTGCCATTAGCGTCACAGATGTTTGCTGTTTGCTGTTGGATTACAAACTTTGATGTCCCTTTGATTGAGAATTAGGTAAGTTAAAGAACAATTTAAAACTTCAAGTATTCCTTTAACGCCTGCATAATGGTATGAATTGAATAGGTGGGAAGACAGAAGTGGAAATGTTGAACACTACTTCTTGAATGTTTTCCTCTATAAAGTTAAAATGATAAGGTCCTCATTTGATCTGATGGCTAAAATTATCAGAAATATTATGCAAAGACAAATTGGTCAATCAACACAGGTTTCAATGAGGTATCATGGAGTTTTACTATTTAGTATAAGAAGGTGAAATATAACTAACAAAAAATTCTACAAGTTTGGGCATCATTGAAGTTACAAAGGTAACATCGAAATAAACTCTCTCGATAAAGCAATTGCTCTGAGAGGCAGCTGTCCAAACCACAAAATCTCCCCATGAGCAACCCATGATGGCCATCTCTCCCTGAATCTGGGCATAGTATTTGTGGGATCTTTTCAAGCGAGGGCCCTCATCAGTCATCTCCAGACAGAAACCACCTTGTCCAGCAAGTTCATGCACCTATAAATTAAATTTCTGTAGATCAGCAATTCAAAAAACAATTAAGCTGAATAAATGGAGAAAAAAAATACTACTGTTGTACCTGTCTGTCTGTGATGACTTCATTGGAAATAGAATAAGGACATTTAATTTCCAGCACCCCTTTCTGGTTACCCACTGGCATGGACTTATCATATATCCATCCATCACTAGAGGCACCTAAAAATGCATGAGATGGATATATGGTAAGTCCTGATGGTTCCACTGTTAGATTAGTAACGCAATTCTGGAGGCAGAGATAGTCCTGGAGGGCTTCCTTTTCATGGTCTATGCCCCACTGTATTGCTTTGGGCAGTGACTGGTATCTAAAATAAACATTCATGAATGTAATCAATAAGTGTTTTAATTCCAAAATGTTAAATTTTTTGCATGAAATGTACTGTACCTGTCTAGACCAGATCCTTTAATTATCTGGTCTACCAGGGAGTTAGGGTTAGCACCAGAGCCGAGAACTGCACCAAAGAGAGAACTGGTTATTCTCCCTTTGTGCAGCTCTCTCCATATTGGACAACATCTTTGGCCCTGGGTTCTCTCCTCAATGAATAAGCTGAGGTTTTCATCAATTGAGATTGCCATCGGCACTATTATAAAAACATGGAAAATAAATTTGAATTCTGATCAGTTACAAGTAATTATATAATCTGAATTCTGTGTTTATTTTTTCTTACAGTTCTCCTTGGACAGAATTAGTGCCTTCATTGCCATCTCCATAGGATCCTCAGATGTCTGTACCTCCACTTCTTTTACTACTTCTGGTGTTTCATCTGGGATCATCCATAAATGACACATACCTGACATTTTAAATCATATATTAAATTTGATCTTTTGTTTATTGTAAGAACCTAATAAATACATTCACTGTTGCAAGGCATGATTTATTGATCATTTTATATTATTTGAAATACAGACAAACCTCGTTATCTCGAACTCAATGGGACCAAGAAAAAAAACTGAGATATCCGAGTATTCAAGATATCAAGGGTTAAATACCTAAAGAATAAGTGGCTGGCAATTCCAATTGACATCGACATATCCATGGTATTCGAGATATCGGTGTTCGAGATACCGAAGATCAGCTGTATTTACGAAGTGTTATTGGTGTAAAAATATAAGATATTCTAAAACATCAAATCTCATAATTTTTCACTACATTGTAATACCATATCTATATCCAATTTACAAGCTCACCAGTTTTGGGGAATATTTTCTTAAGAATCTTTAGTTGTTCAATTGAGTGAGCAAGTTGAAATTCCCTCTGATCTGGGTGACGTGGATCAAAGTCAATCTGTTTCTTTTCCCTGAACTCAACCTGGCCTTCCGAGCTCAACTTGGGTCGACTTAAGTTCCAGTCTTTCAAGGGCTTTGGTTCCATTTTCATAGGGCGGGGGACATTCCATTGACATGATTTAGAGGTGGCACTATCCGACATTAGCTTTTCACTAAGTTGTAGGTGGTGAATGTAAAAAAGTAGACCGCCTATGTGGCTGCATGACTGGGCCAAACTTTAATGAAATTTAATTATAGATACAATGTAGACTAGAAGTTAATGCTTGCTGTATATATGAAAGGAGTCAAGATAAAGAAAGGGATTTTATCAAATTAATTTTTATCTTATTGAAAATGCTACCTTACCCAATTGGACATTCACAGTAGGCAAAGCAGACTTTTTGCTTGTTTTCCACACAAATATATACATGGTACTTGATTTTTTTCATGGAGGCCAAGCAGGATCCCCTTATATAATCCACAGAGTCGTCAATCTAAATGTAAGCAACCTTGCATTTTCATATCACTAAATAAACATGTGGGCATGTATAAACATGTGAGCATGTACATATTCAATTTTCATATACACATACAATTTATTAGCTGCAATAATGTAGCCCTCACCATTGTTGTGGGTTTTTTTTCTTGGGGGGGGGGGGGGGGGCTAGCCCTCTCCTAAAAACACCAAATAAAAATTATAGGAGAGGGATACATTATTACAGCTAAGAATTTATCAGTTTGTAATTAATTTAAATTCATAACTCATTTTAGGAAATACAAAATGTTGATAGAATATTGTGTTTGTGCAAGGACAAAAGAATCATATTGTTCTTCTAATTATTATGTGTACACTTGTAATTTTATTTTCTTAAATTTACCTGTGCTATCATAACTTGTGAAATATCACCAGCTTCGAAATGTTTGATGGCTCTGTCAAGACCCCTGTGGTTATTAACTTCCTTCCCATCTGTTGTTTTCCTGAGAATCATATGTTGATAAATTTGTTGGAAGGAAATCTGAGGCATGAAAGTGGGCGTTACCGTAATATACGAGGCTAACTGCAAAGGGGGGAGGTTTTCGTGACCTGGAATGTCTGGTACAACACCTTCCAGGGAAGATGCAAAATATTTGATAGGCACTTCTTGAAGAACTTCCTTTTTTTTCCTCTTTGGATCTTTTGAAATCTCCCGGGTCGCCATCTTTTGATTAGTAAACACGGAAGTGCCCGCAGTGCACTAAAATCGACGCTTTAATAATTTATTTTTGCAAAACATCTCGTATATTTAAATAAAAACAAAAGATCCTAATGTAATAATTACAAAACCACAAAAAACAAACTCAATTTCATATAAATTCTGTTTATTGGGGACGTGTAAATAAGTGTCCTATCTTGATTTTAAACGCGGAAGTGTCCGTAGTACACCAAGATTCATGCTTGAATTTAAAATTTATTTTACAAAACATCTCGTATATTTAAATAAAAAACAAAAGAACTTAATGTAATAATTACAAAAACACAAAAAACAAACACAGTTTCATATAAAATTTGTTTATTTGGGACGTGTAAATAAGTGTTCCGTTTTGATCACTCATAGGAAGAATTGAAAGTAGTTTGCCCTGCGGAAGTCTTTATGCGCATGTGCGGAAATTATCGTGAAACAGTCTATGGGCCGAGGTGTCGTTGGGCCGAGGTGTCTGACATTCAAATGACAGTGTCAGACGTATCCACGCCACGCTTCCAGTCTTTCCGAGTGGATGACACAAACCTGTCCCACTTTTTCCTTACAGCTTGGTCTGGTGGGAACTCGTGCAGAGACGAATTACTGTTGGTGTTGCTGCACCCACCGACAACACACCTACGCACCATCTTTCCTCGTGTTCTTGATGTGACGTCACATCCGATCTCTGGAGGGGGAATACCTAATTGAAGACCTACAGGTAATTGAAGACCTACGGAAGACCTAGGGAAGACCTACAAAAATGTGGGCTATATAAAGCAGAACTGATGTGATATTCTGATTAATCATGTCTTAAATATATAAAATACACAAAAACTTTTTATAAAAAGAAGTTTTAATGTGTATTTTTCAATCTCGATATGGGGAACTATTTCTTCTCTCAGACGACCTACACAAGAACGATAACTCGCGTAAATAACAAATCAGATGTTCACCAAAACATATCAGAAAAATGTAAATAAATTAATAGTTAAATGAAGAAAAATAGAATCATTGAAGATATTTAAAAATAAATACATCAAATATGAAATAATAAAAGGGAATATTCAATTAGATATTATTTTATTTTGTAAAAAATGTAAATAAATAAATAAAATAAAATAAAAACAAAAAACTTAACCAAAGCAGAGACAAAGCAGAGACATATACATATTATATAATACCATAATTTGATCAATCATAAAATATATGTATATTTTTAAATGAATTATTAAATTGTTATTACAAGTTTCCAGATCCTATGAGTGGACTTTTTTTTTTACTGAATTCCTTTATTTCTTTTTTTTAAAATTTATTTTCAAAATTATTTTGGTATATCAATGTACAAATTAAATATTATAATTGAAATAAATATGTTTATGCTTTTGACAGAGTGTTAAAACGTATTAAATATAAGTTAACTAAAAAATCCTAAGTAATTTTTCTTAAAGATCAGAGCCACAATCACTTACAAAATCTTCTTGTATTTCACTGACCCTGAACAGCAAAAAAATAATAATTTATTCACCTCAGGGTGTGTATAACACATTAGTGTTGAAGCCTTTAGTTCAGAGTGGTATCTTACTTTATATGATTTATGACAAATCCACAGTATACATATCAATATTTCAGATTAGAATCTTTAATATTTATCCCATAAAACATATTACATGTTTGAAGAATTGTAATATGAATTAAATATTGACTATAATAGATAACATTGATAGTATACATCTGATGTGAAATAATTATTTTTATATAAAAATCTCATCAAAATTCATATTCAAGCTTATATCTTTATTATAAACATGATTGAAAAACTCAACAAATATCATTTGGATTTTTTTTATTTGTGTATTCCCCCTTACCGATAATATAAACATGTGTTGTTGTTTACAAGTCAACCAGAGTTACCGTTCTTGTGTAGGTCGTCTGAGAGAAGAAATAGTTCCCCATACCGAGCTTGAAAAATACACTTTAAAACTTCTTTTTATAATTTTTTTTTTGTATATTTTATATATATAAGGCATGTTTAATCAGAATATCACATCAGTTTTGCTGTGTATATCCCATATTTTTGTAGGTCTTCCCTAGGTCTTCCGTAGGTCTTCAATTACATGTAGGTCTTCAATTAGGCAGGCCGCTCTGGAGGCGCCATTTACGGAACGAGCCGAAGATTTCGAGCTAAAAATAGCAGAGGGGATTTCGTGATCACTGTAGTTTTCTGTAGGTGTTCTATGTGGTTTTCATTCCATTATTGCAGGTAAGATAGTCAGTCATCGAAAAGAAACAAATAATGATTAGGCCTACTTGTTTGCTCAGTCTATTTGTGTATAAAAGGAATGTACATGTCTCTAAAAACCACAGGTACTTGGGTCTTGGTTTATAAATATGAATACCTATTGAATATGTATTTTTTTTCCAAATATTTAATATATATATATATATATATATATATGTATTATATGTAATAGTTTGTTTCCCTGAAAAAGTGATATACTGTCCAGTAATATAAATTTTCATTAGGAGTGTAATCATACCGCTAACTTTTTGGCCTTGTCCCTCTGTGTGACCTTGACGTCAGTTATCCCAATTTTGTGTTTAACCCAGTTCCGAAGCAACTATTTAGGATGTTTTTATCAAAACTTTTACGAATATACATATTGATGAGAGACATTCAACTATAACATGATTTCCTAATTAACCTTTACATTTCTTGAGACGTTGACCTCCCTAATCCTTATTTTGTGATTCAGGACATGATTCGTAAAAGGAAGAGAATTATCTTTGTCCGCCATATTAGATTTCTCAAGACTGTCGATCTCAAGCAGCTATATAAGCCTCGGCTTTGTACAGAGTTCATTGTATTTTGCTTCACCATGTGTTCACAGAGTACACCGGAAAAAATGTCTCCTTCATTGTCATTGTGTTATACTTGGGTGCAACAAAAATTACTTCTTTTTGCTTCCGCCAAAAAAAGTTAACAAATATATTGTATATCAATTGTACAGGTCAATGTGAAAAAGTGAAATATGCAAATAATCACTTTCAGTGAAATAAAAACATAAATAAAAAGGACAATATAAGAAACATATGTACTACTTGCTGCTGCGATAAGGTAAAAGCAATCAAGTGTAATGAATGCAAATGGTTTATATACCCCAGTGCTGATATAAGAGATAGGAAATTTAATATGATGTATGCCTATCTATGAGTCATGTTCAGCTTTAAGCTCAGTTTTAATGAAACTGTTGAAGATAATTTACCCTAACTTATACAATGATACATTTTGGTGGGAGATATTGAACTGCACCCAAATTTTTGACCTTAGAATATCATCAAATGTTTTTAGTAAATGCAGAGATAATGTAAATGCATCTATGATAGAAGATGTGTCATGTACGTATTAGTAAGGTCACTGTGACCTTTAATTAAATTAATGCAGTAATCTAATTAATAAAGATTACTTTAAACAGCTTTATACATATGCATTAAATAAATGCAGACTTAACAGTGCCTCACACAGGAGACAGATGATGTACATATTATAGTGTAAATCCATTCATCCCATGGGAGCAGTGGTCCAAGCCGTTGAGGTTCCAGGCATGCAAAGAGCATTTTGATAAGAGCCTAACTGCATATGTCCAGTTAAAGATTCATAAATGAGTTTAATGTAAGAAAGCTGTCTCAGTCATTTCTTTCAGAGCATCTCTGACCATGCAAGTGTTACATGTATCCTTATCTCTCAGGAACTTGACAGAAGAATTAAAGATTCCCTCTCTTAATTACAACTGATAGCATCTGTCAAGTTAAAATATATAGTCTTTGGTGGCCATACTTCTGATTCTAAATTTGATATAAAATTATCAAAATTAGTTTTATATTGTGTAAAATAATATTTTAATTTTATTTTTTATATCTCTGCAACCAAATTGAAGATTTGAGTCATATATATATGTTTTTAAGACTATAAGATCACACTGCCAGATGGTTGCACTTAAGTTAATTTACAATCTAATAATAAAAAAGCCATAATGATAAGTATAATCTATTTTTATGTTTGATAAGGATGTGGCTTTGTTCATCATTCATTTAAAGAAAACAAAAACAATTTTTAATTAGCAATTAAATTTTGACCATTTATAGTATTAACATATTGTAAACACACTCTCAGATCCATAAGAAACTTTTAGCAATTAATACATATTTAAAAAAAAAAAAGAAAAAAAGCGGGATATTTGTCTATCCTGGACAGTTCTAGTTTCTTTTTGTTGAGATTCAACTTCAAGGTACTGTATAAGCGGAAATTTTAGCAAGACACAAGCAATTTAGCAAATAAAATTGGTATATAATTTTAGCGAGAAGTAATTTTAGCGATTTTATAATGTCAAGAGAGATAGCTATAACAATCGATAGGGAATAAAATGTTAGCGATATTCAATTTTAGTGATCTCAGAACCCTTGCGAATAATGCCAAAATTGAATCCACACAAAAAATTCTGCTTACACAGTAATTTCCACATGCAGAGCCAATTTCCTTCTTAAATGTCAGTCATTATGCAACAAATTCTCTTCTTATAATTGGCTCATGCAAATGAAAAAGAATTAAATTAATTAAAAAAAGAGGGAGATAGACTATTTTCCTGAATATCTTGCATAGTTGATGGGGTATGGCATTAAAAATATGATCAGAAGCTGTTGATATTTTTTTGCTATTTTTACTTTGTAAATTTGAAAATCAATGTATATATATCAACTAGTGCCAAGTTGACAAGAAATCTACTAAAACTTGGATGTGTTGAAATGTCTTTTGTTTATGTAATGTTTTGGAGAAATTAAAAAAAAATATATTGGTGCCTTTAAAAATCAAGTGACATGTTCTAGAACCAATACGTACTGTCCTATTATTTGTTGTGAACCAGTATGTATTTAAATAAGTACTGATGAACACTTTGGA